>NC_062262.1:25335788-26535788 GCF_916048215.2 Malus sylvestris
AACATGCAAAAGTTTTGTAGTGTTAGGTTTCTTGCAGAATACTATTTTTCCCCGATTTGGAGTACCTCGTGCTATCATCATTGACGAAGGTACGCATTTCTTAAACCGCACCATGGTTTCCCTTTGTGCCAAGTATCATATTCACCATCCACCTCATACCATCCACAGATATCTGGACAAGTTGAAGTATCTAATCGGGAGCTCAAGATGATTCTTGAGAAAACTGTCAGTTTATCTCGAAAGGATTGGAGTTTAAAGCTTACTGATGCTTTGTGGGCATATAGGACAACTTATAAGACACCAATTGGGATGTCTCCTTTTCGTTTGGTGTATGGGAAAGTTTGCCATCTGCCTATGGAACTTGAGCACAAGGCATATTGGGCTATTAAGCACCTCAATTTTGACTACCAGGCAGCTGGAGAGAAGCGGAAGCTGCAGTTGAATGAACCGGAAGAAATAAGGAATGATGCTTATGAGAATGCAAAGATTTACAAGGATAAGACCAAGAAATTTCATGATGCTCACATCCTTCGTAAAGAGTTTCAACCGGGTCAGAAGGTTTTGCTTTTTAATTCGAGATTGAAACTATTCCCAGGAAAGCTCAAATCACGTTGGAATGGTCCATATCGTGTTGTACATATCCATCTTCATGGGGCTGTGGATATCCAAAACATGCAAACTGGTTTTGTTTTCAAAGTTAATGGACATCGCTTGAAGTTATACATGGAGTCTCCATATGATCTTGCTAAGGATTCCATCACTTTGAAGGAACCTGTTATTTGAATCAAATTGCCAACATGATGTCTAGCTCTAGACATTAACTAAAGCGCTTTTTGGGAGGCAACCCAAGTTTTCTATCTTTCATCTTTAGTTTGAATAATTTTAAATGTTCTTGTTATGTTTTTCTCTTGTTTTCTGGTTTGTGTGTTCAAGTCCTACTTTTGCTCCCTTATGCAGGTAATGCTTTTGCAGTCTCTACCACAACTTCTTGCAAAGTTTCTTAATCCCACAAGTTACTCACACATTTGTTATGCATAATGGGACGTGTTGAAATAAGTTTGGGGATGATTTGGAATTCTACCATGGAACAAAAATGCATCTTTACTGCTGCTCTCCTCGCCTACACAAATTGGTGTGTTCTTTCCTTTTCTTTATGTGTCTTTACTTCATTTTGTATTTCTTTCCTTCCATTTTTATGTCTTATTGTTCAAAATTCCTTTCATTATCATTGGGGACAATGCTATAATTAAGTTTGGGGGTGGAAATATATTTCGTTAGTTTACTTTTTTTTAAAATTTTTTTTTTTTTTTTTTTGCATTTTTGTTATTGTTTGTAGCTACTTCTCAATTCAATGATGAGATTTGATCTTAATTTCCTTCTTACTTTCAAGAAGTCTAAGTTCTTTTCGTTGTCTTTGTGTTAACTGTGATTTCCAGCAATCAACTTGAAAAATAAATGTGCCTAGTCTTGTCAATGTGAAACTTGAGCATGATTTAGCGTTTCATATGTGAATCATGTGAGATTATGTAAACCTTGTGAGTTTTTGAGCCTATACATGATTGAACCATTATGCATCAATCTCATTCCTTCTTGTGCGTATAATCTCACTGTACATGTATCTCTAGAACTTGCTTTATACTTCTCGATTCATTAATCAATTCATGTAATAACTTGGAAGTGATATAGGCCATCTTTGGATTGTTTGAGCCTTTCATGCCTACCTTATATGCTATGTTTATCCGTAGTAGCCCGTTGAGCCTTTAACCTCTATTTCTTTGTTAGACACATCTCTTTACCTTGCTCCGATAGTGGAGTTGAGCCCATACACAGAAATCGATTCCTTATTGTTTTGAGAAAGTATTACATGGGTTGTGCTCTTGGGGGTTTCATTTATGTAGAAAGATGGATGGAGCATGCGTATTACAATGAAATATAAATTTGATGGGTGATGTAGCTTTTCCAGATTTGTTTCTTTCAAAAAAAAAAAAAAAAAAAAAAGAGAAAATTGGAGAGTGTTGATTTGTTGAAAATGTGTCTGCGGAGTATAAATTTCCTTTTGAAGTTGAATTTGGGGAGTAACAGGTGCTCGAGGTTTTATTATTTTGCTTTCAATTTGAGGTGGTGTGATATTGAGGTGTTGGAAAACTACTTAAGTGTACTTTCTCAAAATTTTTGATTTCCATATCCTTTTTTTCATTAGCCTATCACCTTTAGCCCCATTACAACCGTAATAAAGTCCTATTGATCCAAGGTATTACTTAAATATTGATAGTGAGTTAGGTGGACAAGCAAGCATATGGCGGCATGTACAATGAGATCACTTGAGTGAAACACATTAACCAAAACTTATGAGTGAATGAGCGTATGTCTTGTGAGAAGCTCACATGTTTTCATATGATGATTTAAAGGAGTTTGGAATTGCATTGACATGGCTAGCTCACACATGACATTTCAACGTTTTGTTTAAAGGAAATTTGGTTAACTATTGGATGATGTTTTGAGCTCTTGTTGCTTAGTTCTTGGCTATTTGTTTCATGGTTAGCACTTATCTCTGAAATCGAAATTGAGAAGTTGGCTACTAAGTTGTTGAATCTAGTCTTAGTTGAGTTGTTTTGTTTTGTGTTTTGTTTTGCTAGAGAACTATAAAAAATGTAAGTTTGGGGGTATTTGATCACCATATATTTCATGCATTTAGACCATCCATTTCTAAAGTCTTTGTGATGTTTTTGTGTTAAAATGGTTGCATTTTACCTTACCTTGTGTTAGTGTGCAGTTAAATTTGCTTTAGGATCAATTTCAAGCAAAAAGGAGAAAAGGAAATAATAAAAACAAACAAAAGAATTGGAAGTGAGGCTTGTCTTCCACTTGTGGCCTTAGTGACTTGGAAAAGAGCTTCCTTTTGGTTAAAGGCAAGGAAAACACACGGAAGTGGAGGTGGGGAAGACAGAGAGGACACGGTAGAGAGTGAATGGAGTAGCAAAAAAGTAGGAAAAGAGAGCAAAAGAGGAGGAGCACACACGGAAGTGGGAAAGAAAAGATGGTAGAAAAGAGGAGATCATGCGGTACCCACTATGAAGTGGAGTTTGGTTGGTCTTCCACTTATAGCTTTGGTTGGTTTTGGCAATGATTGCCTTTTGTTGAAGGCAATAAAAGGCAGAGAAAATGAAGTGAAGAGGGATTGAAAGGCAGAGGGGAGGAAGTCAGGAGCAGAGGAGAGCAAAGGAACGGAGAGCTCGTCTTGTAAAAAATAGTGTCTTCTTTCTTTGTTTTTTCATGGATAATTTCTTATGTATTCAAATAATTATGTATAACTAATTTCTTTTTGCTAGAGTGAGGCCATGAGCCGCAACATGATTACGTAGATTTCTCTTTCAATTGCTTAAGTGTTGTTACATGCTTGCTTTGATATTTTCAATCTCTAAATTAAACTATCTATGTGTCTTGATGATTGATCACCATTAGGATGCTTAGAAAAGTCATTGGATGCAATTTTGAACGAATGTCACGTTAAAATTGGTTATGCTTCTTGTGATTGAGGATTGTAATTTCTCCTAAGGTAAATATCATACTCTTAGGGATTACATGGTTTAACAAAAGGATTTTCATCAAGATTAATGAATCATTCATGTTTATATTTAATCCAAATGTCATGGATAAATTGCATGTAGTGGTATGCGTTTTAACTTGAATGTCACAAGTAAAACATACACAAGGAAAACACAACCTTCAAAGCATATGTGTTTTCGATTACTTAAGCAATTGGAAGAGCTTCGTAGGAGTGTTGTTGGTAAAGGTTGAACTCTAGCACCTTGTCAATCTAATTTTCTTCAATTATTTGTATTATCTTGAGTTTATATATTTACTTGTTTTGTTTAGTTGGATCATTATTCCTATAAGCCAATTCCCATTTTAGATATTTGTTTAAGTCACATCCAGTAGTATTTAGTTTCGTCAAATTAGTGTAGTTCTTAGAGTTAAATAAGTTAAATACACAAAAACTCGTAAATTGTTTATATCAGTCCCTGAGGAGATCGACCTTGCTTGAGCCATTCTATACTAAAAACACTTGTTCTCTTGCAAGAATTTTCTATGGTTTAACCCTTGTTTTACAAGTGATAAAAATCACCATCACATGCCATGCTGTCCATCTTGGAGTAAGACTTGAATTGTAATTCAATTATAACAACATATTACCACTTTTTTTTACTTCTTTGGTCATCCCTTATATATTGGATGAAACTTCAAATAGTTCTACCAAACAAGCCCCAAATTCTTTTTGGTAATTGAGAGTCCCTGATTGTTTGATAATCCTCTATATATTTGATGAAGCTTCAGCTAACTTCTACCAGACAACCCCTGATTTCTTTATGGTAATAGAGCTTCGTCTCTAATTGTTTATTGTTTGATAGATTATTATAATATTTGGGTTGTTGGATATGTTGGGTTTGAATTGAGTTTTTGTTTTGTTTTTTCAGAGTGATGAATTTTTTATTGAAATGCACTCAACCCTGAATTCCAGTGGGGATGGCTGAAGCAGTTGCCGGATATGACAAATGGCAGCCAAGGTTCCCTAAATTGCCCATCCTTTTAGTTTTATGAAGAATGACAATTTGATATACATATATATATATATATATATATATGTATATAGAGAACTTACATCTCTTGACAGATTGTGTTGCTAGATAGTTTTTCACATATTTGATCAAAATAAAGTTTATCGTGTTATTCTGTCTAAATATTGATTTGTAACAACGTTATGTAAATACTTTTTACACACCATTTTTATAATACATTTAGTCCTGTATTTGAAGACTTATATACAATACTTATAATTTGTTTGACATTCCACGGCAACGCACGGGCTAAATCCCTAGTACCTACTATATTGTAGAACTAAAGTTGGTTGGGAAAAAAAGATGAGAATTTGGAAAGGCCGCACAGGATATGTTTGCCAATTTGTCTCCACCCATAAAGCATCAATTCATTTAGCTTGTAAATACGTACTTGATTTTTTCCCCTCCCTTTTTCCGGTTGAAGTTTTTCATTGTCACCATTTGCAAATGATAGATACAGGTTCCTAACTGAAGTGCGATAGTACTACACAACACACGAGATGGGGTCCAAACCTTAATTCGAAACAACACAAATATAACAAATCAAATAGCATATTGCAGTATATAACAATTACTCTATTCTAAATTTGGAGAGGGGTGGTACGCTTGGCTATAAGTGCAACTGAGGGGAGAATTTGGTTTTAGTTATGTTGTAGATATGAGCTATGTTGTGGATATGAGCTATGTTGTGGATTTGTTGGTTTGGGGCTACATGATTTATTGTGTGAATTTGTGGTTTTGATCTGTCGTGTTCCTTAACTAGAGTAGTGCTTTTACTAATTTAGGCATGTACTAGGTCTTACTCAATTAATTGTGGCTCATCTAAACATATCTGTTTTTTATTTGTGGTCAATGGTTTCATTAGTACGGGCAAATTCATTTTCATATTATGGCAATGATTTAAAGCAATGCTAAAAAGATAGTGGATTGAATGCCACTTACTTGTATTATTGTTGGAAATAAACGTATTTCTTTTTTAATATTGCTTTAATTTCATTTTGATGAGAGAATAAACAATATTTCTTTTTCTTATTCTTTTTCTTGGGTGGATCAAACCACCGTTTGGAACTGTTAAAATTAACTGAAATTTTGATATTACCCCTTGAAACTATATTTTCATCTACTAAAATCCATCACCTTTTGTTTTCTTGAATGAAGCCCATTGACTAGCCTCTAAATAAACAAATTCTTTAATTGTTGTAAAATCGACTGTGGGTGCAGTGGAATAAATGAAACAAGACACAAAATTTACGAGGTTCCTCTACAGTCAGTGTGACTGGAGTACGTCCTCGGGGCAGCAGTGGTGCTTTCATTATAATTTGAAATAATAGGAGTACAAAGATAACTCTCTCTATTATCTCCTCTCATCTTCCTCTATTTTCTCTCTTCCTCTTCCTTCTCTCTCTTCCTCTTCCTTCCTTCCTCTCTTTCCTTCCCGTGAACTCCTCACATTCATCTATCTATTCTTCCTTTATATAAACAAAAGAAAGCACTATTCACTTTACAAATTTTCCACAAATGAATAGTGAAAATACTGTGCATAAATAGTAACAAACTATTCATGTGGACCATCCACATAATATTTACAACACTCCCCCTTGGATGGCCACAAGTCTTCGATTGACTCGTTAAAATCTTGATCTGTCTTGGATGCTCCCCCTGATGAGTATCTCCCCCTGATTTCAAATCATTTAGGTTGATCGTTGATTGTTCTGCTTTAGTCTCTTAGTAAGAAGAGTTGCTAAAAGAGTTGCTTTACTTATTGTTAACTTTCCACAGCCTTTTTCTTGAACTGGGTTGTAGGACTTTCTGCTAGACTAGCATCGAAGATCGGAATTTACTCCTTTTATCTGGAGCGGAATTTGATTCAAAAGTGGTGGACCCTTGATCTTGAATCGGACTTGTGATTTCTTCAAGGACTTTGGGGCTTGATCTTGAATGAAATTGTACCGTGAAGAGCTTCTTCGACTTTGTCGGGGATGAATCAGCACGTGTTGGTTGCGCTTGTCTCCACATGCTCCAATGTATCATTTTCACTTTCCTTACTTGCTCCCCTTGCTTAAGTAGTATTTTCACTGCTTTCCCCCCTATGCATATGTGGCATCTTCTCTTGTAGGATTTGTCCCCTGGTGCAGAAGTGGAATGCAAACCTTTGCATTTGGATGGTTCATCACTTCTTGGTGACTGGAGACCCAACTCCAACCGTTGAAGATGACTACTCGAGAGCAATACTAGGTAAGCAATCAGGAAAGGTTCCAGGCAATCGGTTCCTTACCGGGAGTTTGAGTGGAGGTTCCGACATATTGATTTCCTTATCCTTGTCTTTGCAGGCAAGAACATGGACAAAGGAAAGGACAGGGAGATTGCATGATATGAGATAATCTTGCTCTGGTCCCTGAAGATATGTGATAATCTTGCTCTGGTGTGACATGTTTGAAGAAGTATTCTCGGAGAGGAAGAAAACTGAGTATTTCGAGATGCTATGTTGAAGATACATTCTCGGAGATGAGGAAGAGTTAGGTATTCTTGCAGTGTTGCAGGTCTGCCTTGTTATGGAGAACAGAGGTCGACATATATAGAGATTTCTCAATAGCAAGTGGTGGTGCTGTGCTTTTACTCTTGTCAGCAACTGTGGTGTAAATAGAACAGTAAGATTTACGCGTTTTCAACTTTGTCAGAGATCTTTGACAAAATTGCACGCGACATTTGAAAAGCTGGGATTACGTCTGAAAAATACCAACGAACTTTATTCAGGAAAATCTGGCTTTTGAAATTCGGAGAGCGATGCCTTTTCGATCTTTGAACGAGTGGCTCTGCTGCCTCTTCTTTTATAGAGACATCAATTATGTTCAAGAGTATGCTCAGAAAGTTGCTGCCTGAGAAATTTCCACCTTCCTGCACTTCTGAAATTTTATTTGACCTCTGTTTTTCCTTCATCATTTCTGAAAAATGACTTGCCCATCTAACATTTGCTTAGATTTGAGTCTTAGGAGTGATACAGACGAGCAGCGTCAGGATAATATATGACGCCCGTCCTTCTTATCTTCTAATGGTCCTCTTACGGTTGGGGACTCTATGATGAAGAATAACATAACCGCTACTGTGGTAGCTAGGAATCTTCTCACTCCAAGGGATAACAAGATCCTTTCAGAACGGTCTGAAGAGTCGGCCGTTCAAGACTCATTGGCTCTCAGTGTTCAGTGTGCTGGCTCTGTGTCCAATATGGGCCAACGCCTACTTGCTCAAACTCGCCAAGTTGAATCATTGATGGCGGAAGTGGCAAGTCTTAAACAAGAGATCAGAGGGCTTAAGCACGAGAATAGGGTGTTACACGTGCTTGCAAATAGTTACTCTACGAGCATGAAAAGAAAGCTCGTCCAACTGCAGGAATCCGAAAGTCGGATTCAAAGTGATCACCAGAGGTTCGTTGCTAGATTCCGAAAGCAACTGATGCCTTCCCCTTCTGGTGTTTTGCTAAGTACTGGGGTGCCACATGATCAATCTCCAGTGCCTCCCCCTTCTGGGGTACTTCCGAGTACTGAGGCTTCACATGAGCAACCTTTGTGAAGGCTCCATCCTGTTTGTTTGTTTTAACTCATGTGTATGTATATATCTGTAATTTCTTGGAGATATTAATAAATAAGCTTTATTTCATTCAATGTATTGTGCCAAATACAATAAAGCATATACTTCACTAAGATGTGGTACTTCTGGACCAAATATTAATTTATCTTTACCCTCACGAAGATAAATGATTATTCTTAGTGTCTTCATCATATGAGTATTCAACTCATAATCTTCAATCCATATGGTTCTTTTAATATCATAAATATCATGGATAAGATTCGTGTTGGTAGATTGTTCGATCTGCAGCTCGAGACAATAATTCCTTCAACACTTTATAATTTTTCTAGACTATTCAGGAGTCCCAATTTAATATCATCAACTCTTCAAGAGTTATAATTTAATGTCATTGACTCTTGCAAGAGATTTTAGTATGTTGCAACAATATCATAATGATAGTACTCACTAAGGCAATTTATATCATCCATTGATATTGAGTACATAATTTATGCTTTACCCTTCGGGGCCTTACTTCAAGCAATTTGAATCATTCAAGGATTTTCTACACTTCATGACACATTTTCCTTTGGAATTTATACAGAGCAATTTGCTCCCATGTATATTTGAGGGATTTACTTATGAAGATATGATGTGGGTGACTCACAACCCTTCATATATAATTCTCCATTTATATGAACTCGTTTACAACCTTGTGTCATATCATGTAAGTGTATTACACTGTATTACAAATGCCCATATATAATCTCCTTGGTTCAACATCTTTTGGCTATTTGTATTGTATTCAAATATATATAGGTTCATTTGCCCACGTTCTTACAAAATTGTAATGGAATTGCCTTTCTCCATTTTGGCCAATAATTTTCCTTTTGTCGACGAACAAAAGAACGTGACTCAATATTAACACAGCTCATTGATGAATTTAGTAGCTACTTGTAAAAACCAAAATTACCATTGGTTATCATCAATCCGTGATCCCATATTCTCATGTGTATGCGCATGCATAAAAGCTTTTCATTTCTTTGGATATCCATTGCCTCTTCAAGGGCATTACACTATCTCTTCCAGGATAGTCATAGTTTAGAGAATGCGGATCATAACCTCTTCTTGAGCGTTATAGAGCTTGGATTTTAATCTCCACTTCCAAGAGTTGAGTCATTTAGAACCTATACGTCAATCATGCTTCATGCATGAGACATCAATATTCCCATGTCTGTGGATTGTCCTATCTGGGACGTGTATCCACGCGGCGACTGTCATGCTTCTGGCATGCAACAGTTATGCTTCGGGAATGCAATAGTTCAGTAGTGCCATATTATTCTTCTTTCGAATAACTGAACCTTTTGAGTCTAAAAATCTGCCACGCTTCAGGCGTGCAACAGATAAATCATTTACTGTCTCATTATTTTATCCAACAGAGACATCAATTCTTGTAGGCACATTTGCAGTAAGTATATATGATTTCATCACTTTCGTTGCATCATTCAATTATTCATATTTCATTTTCTTATTGATTGCTTCGTGAATCAAAATAAGACAAATTCTCTTCGTTCTTCTGGAACGGTCTTTTCTCATTATTCTTTTGGAATGATATTTTCTCATCGTTCTTCTGGAACGATATTATTTTCTCCCCCTAATGGCAGGAAAATTGTCTTATCAAAATGACAGTCCGCAAACCATGCGGTAAACATATCCCCAATCAAGAATTCCAAATATTGAATGATAGATGGTGTTCAACATCAATGCCTAAACTGCAATGATGCCTCATTTCAGTACGTTGTAGCAGTCTTACAGGCACATAGACAACACAACCAAAAACTCGTAAATGTATAATGTTTGGTTGGTTCCAAACCCGAGTTGTACTGAGAAGTATTGATGGTCGGTAACATGTCTCAACCGAATTAATAATGCATCATGTAAAGTTTACATGTCCCCATGTAGAAAATTGGCAATTTCGTTTTCATGAGCAGAGCGCGGGAAATCAATTTCATTCGCTTAATAAAGGCTTCTGCTAAACCATTTTGAGTATGGACATAAGGAACTTCTGGTCCTTATTTAATAGTCTGTAAACTGAGACTCTTATGGCTTTTATTACAATTAAGTTAAGGCACTGCGGCACTTCAAACTAATGGTACTCATCTAGGAACATCATGTCCTGATCTTCAGGATCAATGGACTTCATGCCAGATCCTTTTGTATGATGGAACTTCGGGTCCAATCATTTTATATGATGAGGATCAAGAAACTGCAGGTTCTGATCTGATCAAGGAACTTCAGGTCCTGTATATACTCATAGTAACAAAAGATAAGTACAATAAATAAATTAAAGCAATAGACGGTAATTCCAGCCATAATGAATAAATTGCATTTAAGTAAATAAAGTTTGTGACAAGGGCTTTAATTCAGCACCATCAAAACTTAAAGCAATAGGCGGTAAAACCGTCCATGGTAAATAAATTGCTTTAAAGTAAATAAAGCTTGTGACAAGGGCTTTGATTCAGCACCATTCACATAAATATCAAAGCTTTAAAGCAAAGGGTAATAATTCTACCCACTATAAATAAATTGCTTTAAATAAATAGAACTTGTGACATGGGCTTTAAACCAACACCATGCACATAAATATGCCAAAACAGAAAATACAATGATTAAGTCCTCATGTTTTGCTTTTTCATTTTCTTGGTCTGCCACTTCTTTTGTTTCATCCCTTTTATTTTTATTATTATTTCACAGTTCGAAGTCATTTTGGTTACTCAGTAAATAATAGTAACAATAAGTTCCAATTGGTGTTCCTCCTCCGGTGAGTTTCGAAAAAGTCGAAACGGTTCCCATAAGTTTTGGAGTCAAGAGTGTCTGCAACTTATGAGAAGATCTAACCGTTAGTTTTAATTCAAAATTTAGTATGATATGGATAAGAGGATACCAAACAACTTTCGTGAAGAAACAATTTCGATTTGAGCTATCGAAATGGCGTTTTGGTACTCATAAGGTGGCTGCCCAGTTTTCTGCGGAAATTGGAAACTGGTTTGGTATTTCAGACATCTGCCACGATCGCACCGTTAACATTTTCTGAAATTTTGATATGTTGTAGATACTGAGCAGACGAACAACTTTCAAGAAGAAAGTATTTCAATCCGAGGTCCGCAAGTTAGAGTTCCGAGGCTATTTACATGGCTGTCAAATTCTTTACGAATTTTGAGTATGTACTCTTTTGCTTCTGCAAATGATGATATACAGTCATACAACAATATATATAGTTGCTTCAAGTAAATCAATTGTACTGAGATTTGAAGATGAAATGAAAATTGTTTCTTATCTGTGAGATTCCAGCTGAAGGAGGTGAACAGGATTTGTGGCGTTGTGCTTTCCACTGACATGAGAGCTTCTCGTGCTGATAACGTGTTGTAAAATCGACTGTGGGTGCAGTGGAATAAATGAAACAAGACACAAAATTTACGAGGTTCCTCTACAGTCAGTGTGACTGGAGTACGTCCTCGGGGCAGCAGTGGTGCTTTCATTATAATTTGAAATAATAGGAGTACAAAGATAACTCTCTCTATTATCTCCTCTCATCTTCCTCTATTTTCTCTCTTCCTCTTCCTTCTCTCTCTTCCTCTTCCTTCCTTCCTCTCTTTCCTTCCCGTGAACTCCTCACATTCATCTATCTATTCTTCCTTTATATAAACAAAAGAAAGCACTATTCACTTTACAAATTTTCCACAAATGAATAGTGAAAATACTGTGCATAAATAGTAACAAACTATTCATGTGGACCATCCACATAATATTTACAACATTAATGAAGTTTTACTTTTCAAATTGTGTATTTTCCGAATGCCTGAACTAGCCCTATTAATACTTGGATGGTTTTTGGATCAGTTACTTATTATATCTATTTAATTAATTTTATGTATTTTACAAAATAATTCATGCCATTCATTGTATATTCAATGTATTAACTTTCAAATTGTTATATAACGTGCCGATTAAAAAATAATAATACTAATTTCATAATTTTGTGCATTAAATATAAAAGTCAATTTACCTACAAACACAACAATAAACCTAAAACAACTTCGGCTAATACTCCAATCTCCAATACACAAGACAAAAACTATATGTTCTGCGCAATTTTCAAAATAGTCTAATTTACCTATTCCATCAAACCAAAATTTAAAAGGTCTAATTTACTTCCAAAATGGTCTAATTCACCTACATGATTTATGTGCATTAGATTAAAAGTTTATTTAATTGCCTACAAGCACAAACCCACATCATTCGAACATTATGTAATATCCTTAATTTTTTATTTTTTGGAATAGGTAAATTAATTTAAATGTAGGTAAATTAGCATAATATTTTACAAGTAGGTAAAATAATTTAATATTTTACAAGTACATAAATTAGTATAATAATTGTATGTAGGTAATTACATGATTCAAAATGCAGGTAAATTAGTATAATATTTTATAAGTATGACACACCCCGACCTAAATCGAGGCATGCTGGCCGTCATCTGAAGATGACGTAGCCATGTGCGTCGTGCGGAAGTGATAGTGATAAGAAAATGTGAGTAATTAAAAACCAAAACTAACTAATTTACAGTAAGATAACCATAAAAGTGTGTAGAGGTGTTTAAAGTAGTAATGCAAGTACTCAGAGCCTAGGTTCTGACATACTTCAATTAATGTAGGAATCTCTTTTAGGTTTTGTATAATTAATACTTAGCCTGCTGGACTGCACTTAGGCCTATCCTGGGATTTTCTCGTGTGAGTTCTCAGAAAAAAAACCATGAGGGTGTGGTCGAGGCCCAAAGCGGACAATATCGTGCTACGCGGAGTCGTGCCCAGGATGTGATGGGGGCTTGGGCCGGGATGTGACAAGTAGGTAAATTAATTTGTATGTAGGTAATTACATGATTCAAACAATATTATTTTTTCTGTACAAGATATGTCTTTTTTTTTTTATAATTTTGGTAAATTAATTTATATATGTTGCTAATATTTATGATACAAGAAAGGTAAAATATCCATATAGATTTAATTGCTCATCATAATTAGGATGAGTAATAACATTTATTGACCGAATTAGGATTTTGTGGCATAAGTTGTAAATGTATTGTAATAGTTGGTCATATATTTGTCCACATGGCAGTTTATTTGAAATTTGGGTTTTATTTGAATGTTTAAATTTAGGTGAGTTTTTATTTGGAAAATAGGAGTTTCAAGGGCCTATATCTAAAAAAACCCTAAAATTAATTGTGATGGAGCATGGTGCAGTCAGAATGGTATGGGTGGTGTTGGTTGGGTGGCAAGGGATTTTGTGGGCATCTTTAAAGGTGCTGGAGGTGTTGGACAAATTCCGTGTGTCTCAAGTCTTATGGTGGAAGCGGAAGCAATGCGACTGGCTTTGTTGTCTTGTGTGGAGAAAGGCTTTGAGTCTGTTCTGCTGGAGACCGATTCTCAGGTTTTGGTTGACATGATTCATGGCCGGTTACAACCAAAGGCAGGTTTAGATAGAATCTTATGGGATATTAATCTTCTTAAGCAACATTTTGATGCTATTGAGTTCTTATATGCTCCTCGTGCCTGTAATAAGGCAGCGCACCTTGTGGCTTCTTATGTCACACGTGTGGAAGGTAGTCATTCTTGGGATGGTTTTAAACCAGAGTGGTTGTTTAATACTCTGGCATTTAATGTAAACATTTCGATTCGAATTTAATAATATCCAAATTTCGACAAAAAAAAAAAAAACTTTTAGTATATTTCTTTATTTACATGACAAATTTTTCGACCCGCCGCAGTGCGGCATGATACTTGTGAGATCCAAATCGCACAGTTCATGGACTACTGCTTTTATTGACTAGCAAATCTTTATTGCAACGCATACTACTTCAGTACCACAGGCAAATTGAAGGGTCATATATCTAATTCTGTAATTCAGCCTCTGCAGCGCCAGCTACTAGTTTTCCGTGATGGCCGTGCCCATGCTCGTACTCCCAATGTCCGTGGCCATGCCCGGGCTCCCAATGTCCGTGGCCATACCCGTGCTGCTTCCAATGTCCATGGCCATGCTCTCCAAATCCGTAGCCTCCGTGTCCATAGCCTCCATGTCCATAGCCGTGATCATGCTTTCCATGTTTGTGCTCGTAGCCATGGCCATGTTCCCAATGTCCATAGCCATGCTCATGCCCTCCATGTCCGTGCCCGTATCCATTTTTATGCTCGTATCCGTGATAATGGTCACCATAGGTAGCCTTTTCAACGCTCTCCTCTTGAAAAAGAAAACAATTAAGTTGGATATCAAAAACCGAAAATTAAGCCTTGTAAGTGCAGTAGCAGTAACTACCGATGCATGCAAAGCGACTAACCATCCGGATGTTCCCAAGTTACTAGTTTTCCCAACAAAAAATGTTTAAGTTCGAGAAGAAAACAGGTGGGAAACTAAAGTCAAAATTCGTAGCATGCATGTTAAAACCTGCTAATGATGAATAAAATGTGCCTAGCAAAATTTACAAATGCGTAATCGAATAAAAGAAACAAAAATGAATTTTAATTGAGAAAGCGAGAAACTCACGGGTTTGAGTAGGAGCAGTCTCAGTCAGCTCCCGAGCGGAAACCTCAGAGAAGATAAGGAAAACAGCAAAGACAAGACCTAGTAGAAGAAAAGTTTTTGAGGACGCCATGTTTGCTGATAATTAACAAAACGAGGTGATGGAATAGAATTATGAGGTAAGAGATGATCGCAGAGTGAAGTGAATATCATGTGGTTTGGCTTTCTCTATTTATAGACCTTCAAAATTAAGAGAAGGAGAGGGAAGATCTTTGGACACCCACATTTTTTTCACAGTAGAGTGGTAAACGAAAACTATTTTTACCTAATACATATCAAATTCCCTCGAGTAGTTTGAACTCTACCAAAGCATGCTCTGTTTGGTTTGATGATATGTTGATACCGCTACGTATTAAGTAAGAAATGAGCCATCTAACCTAACTAGTAGGTCATCAAAATTTGTTTCTACGCAATATGTGGCAAAGTGATCATAGTTGTAGATGGCTTTTGCTAATTATGTGAAAAATGTAACTAAGCACCATTAACTAAATCAAACAGAAATTGGTTTTCAGTTGTGATTCCTTAGAATAATAAATTGATATTGTAAATGATCAACAACTAAGTCAAAATAAGTAGTTTGTCATGATTAATAGTATAAGATGACATTTCAAGGGATATATCTACGTATGTAGACGGATATACTTTAGTTCATATTTAAATCCATTTACAATTGGACTACCAGATCCTGCCCGTATTCGGCTTGTTAGATTTGACTTGATCCATATGAAATAAGCATCAGATTTGGATCAAATCTAACTAAGACCATTTTTTTTTTTTTTTAAATATCATCCTTAATGACTTCATTCTTCATTCTTAATTTCATGGTGTATACTAATTTATGATGGAATACATATGAACAATGCTCAAACTTCAAGTCAAGATTCTTCATTTCAAATTCTACCTTGAAGTGCAAGGTAGTTTTACAAGGCTATTTTAGAGTCCAATTGGGATTTATATCAACGATACGGAATACAACCCTAGCAACACTAGAATATGACTTCTTAAGGAGTGTACCAGCAATTGTGTCAATTTTGTTGTGATTGAATACTTGAATTTGTAATGGAATGTAGCAAGAGTAAATGCTATGTATCACCAGCGCATATGCGTTGCGTTACAATTCAAATCATGACACTAAGCAATGTTAACGAATAGGGCAATGCTAGGAAGATCAATTTTTTAAACCAAATGATATGGTGGCTGATTATTGGATTATTAATTAAGTATCGATTAACGTGTTTATTTTTTATTGGTAACACATCATTTGGTTTGCAAATTTGGTTTAAAAATTTAGTCTCCCTAGCATTATCCTAACAAATAATACCGATATTCTTAAGCCCCTTATTTTTAGGTAATTTGAAATTACACATAGATCGGGCATGCCTCAATGCTGCAAAAAGATAAGAAATGCATAATTATAAAGTTAAGCCCTTAGACCATTTCTAACCCTTGGATTAAAACCTTACATTTTTAACTCATAAATTTAGGTTTTAAGCCTTAAAGAGCTTTTCTTTTCCAACCCTTATGGGTTAAAATTTTAACCTAAGATTACTAAGGAATGAGCTTAGGTAAATTTATTTTCTAAAATAATTTTTTTGAAAAATAAAATTTATGTAGACTATCTTAATTTATTTTTATGGACATTTTAACTAAAAAAATATTTAGATTCTAATAGTTGAACAAATAGATATAGATATAGTTATTTATAGAGTTTTTGGGTGAATCTTGAGTTAAATAATTTTTTTTTAAATTGTTATAGTAGTTGGGCTATTTGATTGTGGCCGACATTGGCGTCAGCCTGGGGCTTGCGCATTGTCAACCTTGGCGCATTCCGTGCGCATGTTGTTGGGCTACGGCTCGCCTATTACCTGGGCGTATCAATGCGCAAGAGTGGGTCGGGGGTTTCACTTTGGTTGGTTTCTTGGGTTAAATTTGCCCAAAAATCAGTTTTAACCTAAAGCTGATTTTTGGCCCAAGAGTTGAAGCAAGTTTTTTATTTTATTTTATTTTATTTTTCGGGGCGGGTTGGGGTAGGGGAGCCGGGAGGTGACATTTTTTAAGAATCTCTACCCATGCATTTTATAAAGTTGTTGCCTCCATAATATTTGTCTGCATAAAAACAAAAGAACTAATAGTTTCGAATACATCCACTAGATAATTCGAAAATTAGTATGGACCTTTCAACAATACAATCACCACCTCATTCATGGCGTGTGTTTGTAATGTATAGCTCAACAGCTTTAACTTCTTATTTTACCATAGCTAGAGCTTCCAAACCCTTTGTCAACAGTGCACAAAATAATTCTTTAACTAGATAATGATCGGACCAACTAGTTAATGGTATCGAAGTAGTACTTCACTTCCTAATGTTAGAAGATGTCCCAAATTTGAATCAGAAGCCCAATAATCAAAAAAATTATTGTCACCAAAATGATGAGTATCCAAAGAAACTCCTTAATAGCAGACTTGAAATGCTAGACATTTTTAACTTTGCAATATTTATTGAGAAAATTAAGGCGCATCGCAACACATACTAAGGTAATCGATCAAGAGAACACATACTAAGATGATTGATTAAGAGAATACAAGATAAAGCTTAAAGCCTGCCTATATATGATTGAGAGTTCATAAACTACTCAACCAATACAACTTTAGTGCATATTATACGACTCTTACAACTCACATAGACGCTACGAGGTTAGCTAATTCTTTGTTTGAGTCTTTGCAGCACAAACTCCCAGTTTTCCATCATGGCCCGTGGCCATGACCTCCTTGCCCCCCGTGACCATGACTCCTTGCCCTCCGTGACCGTGGTCATGTCCATGCTCATGGCCCTGAACTTGGTCGCAGTCGCAGGCCTTTTCTACGCTATCCTCTATGGGTAAAAAAAGAGAGTAGAACCTTACAAATTGAGAAGAAATAAAATGTTGAAATATTAATGTATACGTCACTAATTAGCTAGTTATAACAGGGTCCAAAATTAACATGTGCATGCACGTACAAATGCCCTACACGCAAAATGAATAAACTAACAGCATGTTTTTACATCGATCCAGAAGTGCTTAGAATCTATATATATTTCGTTCTGCAACCAATTTAGATATATACTGTTCAAGTTGCTTAGAAGACAATTTTGTTTGCCATACACTTGAGTACATCATGTTTTCACTCCTTCGGTCTATTTACTAGTTAAATATGTTTTAGTTAAGAAAGGGAGAAGAAACTCACGGGTTTGAGCAGTAGTCTCAGCTAGCTCACGAGCTGAGATTTCAGAGGAGAGAAGGAGAACGGCAAAGACAAGGCCAAGAAGAAGAAAAGTCCTTGAGGATGCCATAATTTTCCGAACAATATTAATACAAAAAGAAGCACAGTAATGGTTTCTGAAGGTTGTATCTAAGAGAGGATTGCTGTGTAGTATAAAGTGGTTTGACTCTCCCTATTTATAGACCTTTGTAAGAGAGTGGGAAGTGGGGGGACGGTGGTCGGAAAGGGTGCATTTTTGCTCACCCACATTAACTATAGGGTATGCTCACCACCATTTTCAATGCTTGACATGTGTAATTCATACTAACTCTAGTTAAGCCTTATTTTTTTTATTTTTTTTGCTTTAATTAATAGGTGAGAGAATCCTATTTTTACTCATTTACTTCCATATATATCCTTTCTTTTTTAATATTCTATTAAAACTTAAAAATCCCCTTTTTGAATACAAACAGACGCAAGTCTGCGCTACCATCTTCTAGGTTTTCATCTGCTACGCTACTGGGTTTTCCATCTGCTAAGGTATGCAATTCCCTTTTTTTTTTTAAGGATTATTATAGCCTATTACTTATTACATTGACAGTTGTAAAATTCACCTTTCACCCTATGAGAGTAATTGTCCAACCCAACCGGCAAGTAAGGATGGGCATTGAAATACTTTAAGTTATGTTCCATCATGTCCCTATATGCACAAACTCAGGTTTAAAGTTTAGCAAATTTTTGTCATGAATGTTTTATTTATTTATTTATATTTTTGTTCATTAGCATTGTTTTAGTATATTTCTGATGGATCAATTGGAATTGGTATCTAGGGACATATTGGAATCCCAAGTCAAAACCAATTCAATATGGCACCCATAAGTCAAGTCACACATTTTCCTTATGGATTTCCAATTGTTCCTTGTGTTCAAGGGATTCAAAATCTGCCAGTTCAAGGGATTCAAAATCACCAACTTGGATTTCAAGATATAAGTCCCATGATGTCCAATTACTCATTTATGAATCATGGGGTTTGTATCTACACTTAATGTACTATATATATAGTGTACTATATTTTTGTTCTCTAGTTTCATAAGTAATTTTTTTCTTTTTATTAATTTGCAGGAAAACATTCAACCAATACCTCTGGGAACCACTTTTCAACTAAATTTTTCAAATCCATCAACATCAAACATTCAACCAATACCTCTGAGAACCACTCCTGAACTGAATTTTTCAAATCCATCAACATCTTAGATCAAGTTGTAATACAATTTAGAGAATTTTGTTTGGAACGACATCCTTTGAAGTGAAGAATATTCATCCTACTAGCTTTGTACAATTTTATTTTGATGAGTTTCATATCAAACAATTGTATTTTGTTGGATATTGATGAGTTTCATCTCAAAGTACTGCCCACTTTTTGGACTAGCTTTTTGTACAATTTTATTTTGCCGAGTTTCATCTAAAACAAGTGTTATTTCAATGACATCATTACCCTACCAGGTATGTCAATTTTATTTTGAATTCCTAATCCCGTCAGGTCCATGATGGAACATAACTTAAAGTATTTCAATGCCCATCCTTACTTGCCGGTTGGGTTGGACAATTACTCTCATAGGGTGAAAGGTGAATTTTACAACTATCAATGTCATAAGTAATAGGCTATAATAATCCTAAAAAAAAAAAAAAAAAAAAAAGGGGAATTGCATACCTTAGCAGATGGAAAACCCAGTAGCGTAGCAGATGAAAACCTAGAAGATGGTAGCGCAGACTTGCGTCTGTTTGTATTCAAAAAGGGGATTTTTAAGTTTTAATAGAATATTAAAAAAGAAAGGATATATATGGAAGTAAATGAGTAAAAATAGGATTCTCTCTCCTATTAATTAAAGCAAAAAAAATAAAAAAAATAAGGCTTAACTAGAGTTAGTATGGATTACACATGTCAAGCATTGAAAATGGTGGTGAGCATACCCTATAGTTAATGTGGGTGAGCAAAAATGCATCCGGTCGGAAACAGATTGAGAGAAGATTTTTTATTAACTTTTTCCTAATCAGAAGACAAGTATGATTAAAGGCTAAAGAGCTAAAACATTATATAATTCATTTTGGACTTTAACAAGCAGCTTTGTTTGTCCCCGAATCCGTTAAACCCGCTCTTCGAAATTACCCACAGATTTAGGAAAGATATGAAAATGAGAATTTGGGTATATATGGGGATGGATACGAGGAAACCCAAAATTTCTGATACGATTATGTGAACAAGAGGTACCGTATAATTGAGCGTGTGGAGCCAAAAATAATCAAGAGGCGACACATGGATTTTTGGGTGAAAATGACAAAATTATCTTTGAAGCACATCGGGATTCCTACGCGCGAGTAGTGGACAATCATCCCTCAATCAAGTCAAAGGTGAACAAAATAGGTAATAAATTCAAAGTTATTTCATCCATCCTCATCCTATATTTTCCACAAGGTAATTATTTCATAACCTTCAAAACATTCCATATAAATTGAGTTAATTGGCTAATTAATGGATTTATTCCTAATTAATCCATTAATTACCAATTAAATTACCCACTTCACACAAATATACCCCAAAGGGCCGGCAACCTTTTCTTAAAAGGAGGACTGGCCATACTCTATATATTGAACCCCATTTTCTCTAAAAACCTAAGTCCACACTCTTACAAAACTCCAAAAACTCTCTAAACATTTTTTTCTCTAAATTCTAACTTTGGCATTAGAGGTTCTTCGGCCAAAGCCCCCCTCATTCATCGTGGGAGAGTGAAGCTTTTGGCCTTAACCAAATGTGTTCATTGTTTTGTAGGTGCAATTTTGTCCAAGATCAAGGAGGAAGAAATTTGCATCCATAGAGCCCTCTCTATATTTTCTAATACTATATACCTGTTTTCGCTAGTCATAGTTTTGGATTTAAATGTTTTATGGTTTGATTCGTGATTTGATAGTATTTTTTTTTTCATGATTATAGCCTTTTATGCTGCTTGCATTATGTGATCAAAACGTTTTTTTTCCATTAATTATGAATTATTGGTGAAATCGTTAACCCATACTCAATGTATTTATAATTATGAGGGCACAAACGATGGTTAATTATAATATGAATAATATTCACAATTATGTGACTGAATATGAGTCCACGACATACTTGTCTCCAATCTGAATTCTGAAGTTAAATTTTAAAAAGACTTGTTCTTAAGTCTCTCGTTTGTGGATCTAGAGTATTCATATTTATAATAGAGCTTCGAAGAAAATGGCTCACATAACAAAATTTTAATCAATTACACTCTATCAATTTTTTAATTACAAGGACAAAAACAAGGGTGCAATGACACCATCGTAATTATATTGAATTTGGGCGCAATGGTATCGTAATTCATTTGAAGTTTGACTCATAAATTATCGAAAACTGTTTCCTCATAAATTACCCGCAATTGTATCTTCATAAATTACCAGCAACTGTTTCTTCATCAATTACCAGCATTTTCTCAAACCTAAACAATTTCTATTATATGCTTTAAAAAATATTAAAAAGTGAGTCTCATAAAAATGTATGTAAAAACTGTGTCTTTAGATCCAAACTCTTTAAAAAGTTTTACTTTTTTCTACTTCCCCACGTAGAAGCTACTTTCTAATTAAAAGACTATTGACAGTAAGTGAAGAAATAGTTGCATGTGTTAATGTATATACCACGAATTTGTAAGAACAATATTACAGAGAGAGAGAGAGAGAGAGAGAGAGAGAGAGAGAGAGAGAGAGATGAAAGCTCAAGCTAATTTTCATGTATTGATGACTTAACTCTAAAGTTATTACATGAATGAGGTATTTATACAACTCACAAGATTCTACTAAACTAACTGCCTGTCTAAGATTTAGACAAGTGTCAACATCTCAAGTGCACTATCTCTATCATCCCCCCACAAACTCATGCTTTGATAGTCCAAGCATGAGATTGCTGCAATGAATTTTGAACAAAGGTGCACTAAGTCCCTTAGTCAAGATATCGGCAAACTGCTCATTGGAAGACACAAATTGCGCTTGAAGTTTGTTTGAAGCCACTTCTTCTCGAACAAAATGTACATCAATCTCGATGTGTTTTGTCCGTTGATGTTGTACGGGATTGAATGACAATGCTATTGCATAGAGATTGTCGCAAAATAACACAGGTGGTGATGATACTTGGATTTGTAGAAAACTCAGAATTTGTTGAATCCAATCCAGTCCTGCTGCAATTGTAAAGAATGCCCGATATTCAGCCTCAGTAGAAGACCTTGAGACTGTTTGTTGCTTTTTAGAAGACCATGATATGGGATTACTGCCTAAAAACACCACTAAACCCGTAGTGGACCTCCTGTCATTAGGATCACATGCCCAATCAGCATCACTAAACGCCTTTAATGTCAAGTCTCCTTGAGAATAGGTGATACCACACTCCTTAGTTCCTTTTAAATAACGCATGATTCTGTTAACAACAATCCAATGAGAAACCATGGGATTTTGCATGAATTGACATATCTGATGCATAGAGAATGCAATATCAGGTCTGGTGATTGTGAGATACTGTAAAGCACCTACAATACTCGTATATAAACTAGGATTTGAATATGGTTCTCCATCATCCTTCAGTAGCCAATTATAAGGCAAGCAAGGTGTTTCACATGATTTGGATTCAGACATTTATGTTTTCTGCAATAAATCAGTAACATACTTGTGTTGAGACAAGAACAAACCAGTGGAAGTTGCAGTGATTTGAATACCAAGAAAGAAATGGAGAGGACCTAAGTCCTTGATATCAAATTCAGAAGTCAAATCAGAAATCACTTGTTGAATGGCCTGAGATGCACTGCCTGTTATTATAATGTCATCCACATAGAGTAGGAGAATGACAATATTAGATTCCACAATTTTCACAAACAAGGAAGAATCCGAGTAGGTGTTCTTGAACCCCAATTTAGGTAAAAATGTGGTAAATCTCTCATTCCATGACCGTGGAGCCTGTTTCAGGCTATAAAGAGATTTATGTAGTTTACAGACTAGGTGAGGATTAGAAGAGTCCTCAAAACTAGGTGGTTGGGCCATATATACCTCCTCTTGAAGAATGCCATGTAAGAAAGCATTCTTGACATCAAGCTGCCGGAGAGACCAATTAAAATTAGCAGCAAGTGCAAGAATAATTCGTACTATGGTAGGTTTAACCACATGACTAAATGTATCACAGTAGTCAATTCCAGGTTCTTGACCAAATCCTTTGGCTACGAATCGGGCTTTATGCCATGCAATAGACCCATCAGAATGTCTTTTGATTAAAAATCCATTTGCAACCAACAAGATTCTTGTTAGGTGGCAGTGGAACTAAACTCCAAGTACCCTGAGTATACAATGCACCAATCTCATATGTCATAGCCTGTAACCACACTGAACTTTTAAGATCAATTTTGTAGGTGAGAGGCTCAGTATAAGACAAGTTAGTATCCTTGGAAACTGATAAGAAAGCCTTTTTCTTGATAATGCCACTCTTGCTTCTTGTCTGCATAGGGTGCAAATTGAGATGAGGAATATCCAATACTATTTGAAGACTGTCAGGACTATAGTCAAGTGCCACAAAGATATGAGAAAAATCACTTGTTGCACTAGTAATGGGCTGAGAGGAAGCAAGAGGTATGGATAATGATGTATCAGGTGGAGAGCTACTATGAGGTGGTGATCTGGGAGTAGGTGCATTGGAATGAATACTCATTGGTGAAGCGCGTATAAGGCCAGGAGATGATAATACTTCAGGGGACACTACCACATTATCATAAGTAACAACTGGTGTTTGACTCACATGTTGAGTAATAACAGGGATGACTTGTGACTTTGTTGCTGTCAATAAGTCTGTGTAAGGGAATTCTTTTTTAGAGAATACCACATGTCTAGATACATATATTCTTTGCCTAGATACTTCAAAACACATAAACCCTTTATATTTGGATGCATACCTCAAAAAGACACATTTTGTGGTTTTGGTTTGAAGTTTAGAGGTGTTGTAAGGTTTAAGAAGTGGATAACAGGCACACCCAAAAGTTCTTAGATGAGATAGAACTGGAACACAACTAAATAACATTTCAAATGGAGATTTATTTTATATTTTGGGTGTAGGCATTCTGTAAATAAGGTATATGGCAGTTTGACAGGCAAACGATCAGAATTGAGAAGGTAATTTTGCAGTTTGTAACAAAGTGATTGTAGTTTCAATCACATGCCTATGTTTTCTCTCAGCTACCCCATTCTGTTCAGGTGTATGAGGACAAGATTTTTGATGGAAAACACCTATATTTGATAGAAAATACTGCAGTTTATTGGAGATATACTCACCCCCTCCATCAATTTGCAGGATTTTAACCTTGGAATTAAATTAAGTGAGTACATATGAATAAAAGGAAATGAATGTGGCACAAAGGTCTGATTTATTTATTAAAGGAAACACCCAACAATATATAGTATAATCATCAATGAAGGTGACATAGTATCTAAACCCATCTACTGAAGTAGATGGTGCAGGACCCCAAAGGTCACTGTGTACAATCTCAAATGGTACTACAGACTTATTGACAGTAGATTGAAAAGGTAATTTGCAGAACTTTCCTTTTAAGCAACTGTGACATATACTAGGATTAGCCTCTTTAGTACATGCTAGGTGTGATTTTTGTAACATAAGGGACACAATGGAATTGGATGGATGCCCTAACCTATTGTGCCAGGTAGTTGAATTGACAAGTTGACCAAGGAAAGCTTTGTGTTCCACAATTGGTTGATTGGTTGCAAAACAAGGATGAGCAATGGAATGGATGAAGTAGAGTCCATTACTGCACAGTCCTTTGTATAGTAGTCTCCCTATGGCCTTGTCCTGAATCCAAATACAGAAGGCATAAAAATAAGCCAACAATTATTATCCAAGCATATTTTATGTACAGAGAAAAGGTTCTGTGTAAGCTTGGGAACATACAACACATAATTCAACTTAATTGGATGCACATAGGGTTTTAAAATAGTGCTACCAATATGTGAAACAGGCAAACCTTCACCATTTGCTATCTGAATGGTTTCAGTAGAAGGATATGGTGATGCCAAAGATAGATTATTAAGATCTGCAGTTATATGATTTGTTGCACCTGAGTCAGTCAACCAAATCTAAGGAGTGGACTGAGACAATGTTTGTGATAAAGCTGAGAAGCCAGTGTATGCATAGCTTGCATAGGTTGAGAGGGAGCTTGAAATTGATTGCCTGAGAACTGAGACTGATGAGAAAACCCTTATGGAGAATATGACTGCATCTGAGAATATTGGGAAGTGGAACCAGCCCTAATGAAGTTGGGACCTTTCTCATTGTAAAAACAAAACCAGGTACTATGATTGAATCTGCCACATATTTGACACTTGGGTTTCTCTAGTGGTTTAGATCCACAGAAAGATGCAGAATGACCATCAACATTGCACAACTGACAAGTAAGCATTATTGGAGCAAAAGAGCTAGATGAGAATTGGTTTGGAAACTAACCAAGTACATTGCGAGCATTTTGATTAAACCTGGCCTTGCCCTTATTCCTGTTGTTATTGAACTGCTTAAATCCACCAAATATAAATCCTGATTGTGTAGGCCATTTCTGAGAAGAATTAGGATGATTAGCCATCATAGCAGTCATAAAAGGTGCATTTGTATTGGACTCAACGATGACTTCCTCAGCAAGCAATTAAGACCTGAATTCCTTCAATGAAATAACATTCGTTCTTCCTCTTATAACAGTTCTAAATGTATTGTATTCTGTTGGTAATCCATTAAGGGCAAGAATAACAATATCTTCATCAGCAAAGTACACCCTAGCAGCAGAGAGATAATCTATGGCCTCCTTAATCAGTTACAAGTACTGAGCAATGGAATCAGATCCCTTTTTAATGGTTTGAAGATTAGACTTCATCTGAAATATGCTATTTTTAGAAACAAAAGAGAACTGCTGCTTCAATCGAGTCCACAAATCTTTGGAACTAGTGCTGCAATTAGCACATGACATAGCTACAGGAGATAATGTAGCTGTGATAAGCTGCATAAGTGCCCTATCATGCATCATCCAAACTAAGAACGTATCACAATCAGTGGAAGAAGAGGGATTTAGAACATTCATACCAGATTCTCTGGTCATTGAGGAAATTCGAGATGGACGGGGATGAGATCCATCCACAAATCCCATAATTCCATTACTTTCCAACAATAATTGCATTTGGAAGTGCCAATTCAGATAGTTGGTATCATCAAGTTTAACATTTACAGATGTAGAAATTGAAGACACAAGTGTAGTTATAGGGGATTGAAGTAGCTGTAACTGAGAACAAGTAACCACTTTTCCCTTGAAAAAATCAAGAAAACAACACGATGTAGTTGCAGATTTACCTCACAGAACACACAGCAAACACTTGGTGTGCAAGAAACGCAATAGTCGAAGAATCGAAAAGCAGGGACTTGATCTGCAATGTGAGAGATTCAAGAAACCCTAGAATCGAAGAAGACGAAGAGATGTCAACTACACACTCTTATCTGCAGTCGATGATTCAGAGAAGATGAAATTGCAGAAATCAGAGAAGACGAAATTACAGAAATTAGAGGTACGGAAGACTGGGATCGAAGCTTTAGCTGTGAGCTATCATGGCGATTGATACCATGTCAATGTATATACCACGAATTTGTAAGAACAATATTACATAGAGAACTTAGAGAGAGAGAGATGAAAGCTCAAGCTATTTTTCGTGTATTGATTACTTAACTCTAAAGTTATTACATGAATGAGGTATTTATACAACTCACAAGATTCTACTAAACTAACTGCCTATCTAAGATTTAGACAAATGTCAACATCTCAAGTGCACTATCTCTATCAGCATGAACCAAATTTCAACTTATAATCATGACTTTCAATGAAGCCAAATTCAATATTGACGGTGTGTGTTTTTGAATAAAAAATTTGTGAGACATGGAGGCAGATTGTCTGCCTTTCTGTTTGGGTGCCCTTCTCTTCCCCTCCTATTTTGTGCAGTTACAGTTAAGCCACGTCAACATTTTATATTATTTTTTTTATAAATATAATAAGACAAAAAACAATAAGAATATAAAATGTTGACATGAGTTAACCGTAACCGCACAAACATGAGGGGATGAGAATGGCACCCAAACAGGAGGGCAGATAATCTGCCTCCTATTTGATTAGTTTTCTATATTTTCCTTGTTATTAAAATGGAATAGGCTACTCTCTGTGCAGAAATTCTAGAGTATGAAGACCGGGTCACGTGTTTCTTAAGGCCCACACACATAAAACAACTTATAGCTACCCCGTTAATTTGAGTAGTGTTAGACATATCTTTTATTATCATTATTTACACTATCTCTAATAAAAATATAGCCAGTAATGTACGTAGATCTTATCTTTACTATAAAAATAGTACACATGGACAGTAAAAGTAGTACTTTTGCCTAGCTTATTAGATGGACCATCTCCCAAATAGAATGAGGTCTAGATCCTCTTTGTGAGGATTTCAGAATTCTCTAATTATATCTGTTTATCATACATCATGTGGCTACTTTTCGTCAGGTACTGTTTATATTTAATTTTAAATAAAAAAATTTATAACTTTTTCTGATCGTACAATATACGATGAACGGATGTGATTGGAGAATTTCTAGAATCTTCACAAAAAGAATCCGGAGAGAATTCTCATTAGCCCAAATAACCTTTCCTGCATGTGGGGGCAAGCGCCACAAACCTTTTTCCACCACACAAAATCTACAAAGTCCCATTGCACTCTAGGTAACCCTATCAGTTTTGAGCTTCGTAGCAAACTGTATCGTGATTAAATGGATTTCAATTTCAATTTTCATTTCACTAAATATTTTTAAAGATGATGTTTCAAATATGTGTTAACTACACAGAGGGTTAAAGATATAAAAGGTGATATTTGATATACATGTTTATTTGCAAAGAGTTATATACAACGATTAGGTATGGACAAATGCAAGTGGCCCAAAGGGTTACCTATCATAGTAGACACTATTTGACTTCTATATATTCCTAATTTCATGAATTAAACTTGCCATGCTGTCCATCTTGGAGTAAGATTTGAATTGTCATGTCCCGAACCCGACATACGTCCATGATCGATGCGTGACATCACCCAACATCCATATATCTAACAAATCCCTCCTCCAGGGTATGGACAAGGCATAACTCAAGATCCAATTCCATAATAATTTTCTGTATGCTTTATGGCTGCATCTAACCTCCTTGTTAGACTGCCTACGTACCCTAAACAGGGAGCAAGTCATTCGTAGTTCGTCGATCACTAATTCAGACATTTATTCCAATGTGTTCTAACGGGAATACATAGAATTCTGTAATCAATTATTAGAACTTGACATGCATGACATTACCAAGTTCAGGGCTACAAAACAAACCAACATGCCATCCAAGAATCTCATTCATCCATCATATAAATTCCATGTTTTCAGCACGACACTTCCATCCACAGCATGTAACATATCAAATAACCAATGAGCACATATTATTCTCAAGCCACATTGATCAACTAAAATAATCATAATAATAACAATCATATCCAACGTCATTCCAAAATCCCATCAATTAATCAATTCATGACTCAAAGATGCATAATCTTAGCATTTAACTACGTTAATCAATCAATGCGAATACATATCATTTCATGTATTTAAATAAGGAACTCTACATAATTCCCTATTTGAATTATAAGTAATTAAACATGGTGAATCTAATTAATATTCACAAGGTATTTTGTGGGTAATTCCCATTCACTCGGATCTAGGGTTCTAGATTAACCTTATGGAAATGAACAAGAGCAAGGATTCCGACCACTCAACGGAATCCAAAATATCTAACGATTTCTCATATTGTACTCAAATCTATCACATATATAATCAGTGCCTACATCATGGAAATGGTGCAATGGCCAACCATAACTCGGATAAACTGCGAAGCCCAGCTGAGTGACAATAATACAAGTATCTGATATTCAATAAAAGGAAAGACCATTGATCACAGTTTATAAACCTCAAAGATAAGTTCGTAATTATGAAAACATAGTCCAGTCTCTAACAACTCCGAAAGAGTCACCCAAACATCCAACGGCTTTTCCCATTTAAACCACCAAGATTCTCAAAAACCATCGTTCATATGCGCATTAAAAACTAGGACTAGAGGGACACAGTTCGGCCGAAGCCTACATATGTAACCAAACAGGAAGTGGCCCCTTATCGCGGATTAAGCAAGCAAAACCACCCCTGCAATAACCAAGTAGTCAGTGACCTCCTATCGTTGATTAACCAAGCAGAGTCACTCCTCCGCATCTGTTAGGCAGTGATCACCTATCGCAGATTAACCAAGCATGATCACCCCTAAGTGTGTGTGTGTGTGTGTGTGTGTGTATGGCCATACCAAAGATATAAGGATCGCCTATCGCGGATTAACTAAGCACGATCCATAGAAAATATGGTCCCTTATCATGGATTAACCAAGCAGGACCAAGCTAACTAAATAGGTAGTGACCTCTATCGAGAATTAACCAAGCAGAGTCACATCTATGGAACTGTTAGGCAGTGATCACCTATCGCGGATTAACCAAGCATGATCACTTCTAAGTATGTATGGCCATAAGGATCGCCTATCACGGATTAACCAAGCACGATCCATAAATAATTCGGTCCCTTATCGCGGATTAACCAAATAGGATCACTAGTGACCCCCTATCGCCGATTAACTAAGCAGGGTCATGGTCTCCTACTAGCCTTCAATTTAACAAACATTTCAATATGCAATTCAAATCACTTTTTCATAAATATTACCAATCCATGAATCAATTCACATTTAATAAAAATAGATCAATGGCCAATTATAGAAGAATCGCATTTTAACAGAAAACACATTTATAAAACCAAGTCATATCTACAAAGAATATTAATATAAAGAATCGGGTAATCACCATATCACATATATTAAAGTCACTCACCTAGATAGGTCCACAAAGCCTCAATGAGCCTCTATTAATACTAATTTTAGTTTTATAAACGATTCGAGACATGTTGACCAAAAGTCAACTCTCGATCAACGGTGGTGCCCACAACCCTACGTAATTCAATCCATAAGATCCGCACATCGGATTTCAGATCCGTAACTTCCAAAGAACCACATTATGCTTCTAAAACAACATATTAAAATTTCATTATGATCCAACGGTCGGATCGCCGATTCCTGTAATAATCAAGTAGCGTACCATAATAAAACTAAGTTCACAATAATCAAATCACATCATACGTATATCAAATCTGAGATCAAGACATCAATTTAGCGTAAAATAGTATCGGCGGCCCATTGGCAACCCGCCGCCGTGGGTGGCTGTTGGCCGCCCCAACTCAGCCGGAAAATTCAACTATTTCTAAAAATTACCAAATTTTATAGGAAAGTAGATCTCAGTGAGGGGAGAAATTTTCATACCTGGGCCGAAGTCTAGTTTGGCCGAGAAGTGGCCTGAAATCATCAAGAACCGCCAGAAAACCCTAAAAGGGTAAACTTCAATTCGTCCATTTTGTCTCTCCGCCGCCCCAAATGTTGATTGGGCTTTGTTCTTGGACTCCAAAGACACGTGAGGGTGGTGATGGTTGACGGAAGAGCTTGCAGAAATGGCGGATTCCGTCGTTGTGGCTTTGGGACACCCTCATCGGTTCGTCATCAAATTACCACCAAATTTCTTTGAATTTTTTTGGTGAAAATGGCAGAATAAAGGCCATGGAGTTGTTTAGTGGGGGTGGAAGGCCGTAATTCACCTGAAAAATGGACGCAAAACCGTTGGGAATGTCGATGGAACTCGGGTTGGGTCGAAATGGAGGATTGGGTAAGGGATCCAGTGAGTCTCTCCTCTCTCCCTTCCTCTCCTTTCTTTTCTTTGCCATTGGCCCCTTCATTTTCCTCTCTCCCCTCATTAGCCGAGACCTCTCCCCTTTCCTCCTTTTCTTTTCTTTTCCTCCCTCTATCTCTCTCCTTTCTCTCCTCAACTCTCCATCCTGGGCACCCACGTGGCATTTCCCCCCACCGCTCCAAAATTGCTAGAGCCTTCTAGATGAGAGCCAATTTACAATAATACCCCTAACTTTAAACGTTAATAACTCTCTCGTTATAACTATGTTTCATGAACGGTCTGCGCCTACGCATTTCTGAGATCGAGCTCTATTCAAAAATATAAATTGTGACCTCAAATGGTCTATGAATTTTAAATAATTAATTTCCAAACTTCAAGCCTCGTAACTACTGTAATAAAAATCTAAATTCAAACAAATTAAAATAAATTCTTGAACAATAATACAAATCTCAATAATTCAAATACGTAAATCATAACAGTGAAATCTAGGAACAAGATTTCACATGAATTGTGATTCAATTATAACAACATATTACCACTTTTTTCACTTCTTTGGTCATCCTTTATATATTGGATGAAGCTTCAAATAGTTCTACCAAACAAGCCCCAAATTCTTTCTGGTAATTGAGATTAGTCTCTGATTGTTTGATGATGCTCTATATATTTGATGAAGCTTCAACTAGCTTCTACTAGACAACCCCTGATTTCTTTATAGTAATAGAACTTCATCTCTAATTGTTTATTGTCTGATTAGATTATTATAATATTTGGGTTGTTGGATATGTTGGGTTTGAATTGAGTTTTTGTTTTCGTATTTCAGAGTGATGGATTTTTGAATGAAATGCACTCAACCCTAAATTCCAGTGGGGGTGGCTGAAGCAGTTGTCCAATATGACAAATGGCAGCCAAGGTTCCCTAAATTGCCCATCCCTTTAATTTTATGAAGTATGACAATTTGATATATATATATATATATATATATATATATATATATATATATATATATATATATGTATGTATGTAGAGAACTTACACCTCTTGACAGATTGTGTTGCTAGATAGTCTTTCATGTACCTGATTAAAATAAAGTTCATCATGTTATTCTATCCAAATATTGATTTGTTACAACGTTATGTAAATACTTTTTACACACCATTTTTATAACACATTTAGTCCTGTATTTGAAGACTTATATACAATACTTATAATTCGTTGGACATTCCGCGGCAACGCACGAGCTAAATCCCTAGTCACTACTATATTGTACAACTGCAGTTGGTTGGGGAAAAAAAAAGATGAGAATTGGGAAAGGCCACACAGGATATGTCCGCAATTTGTCTCCACCCCTAAAGCATCAATTCATTTTGCTTGTAAATACGCACTTGATTGTTTCCCCTCCCTTTTCCCGGTTCAAGTTTTTCATTGTCGCCATTTGCAAATGATAGATACAGGTTCCAAACTGAAGTTCGATAGTACAACACAACACACGAGCTGGGGTCCAAACATTAATTCGAAACAACACAAATAAAACAAATCAAATCGCATATTGCAGTATATAACAATTACTCTATTCTAAATTTGGAGAGGAGTGGTACGCTTGGCTATAAGTGCAACTGAGGGGAGAATTTGGTAGTACAAAATTACCATTTTTTAATGTAGATATGAGCTATGGTGTGGATTTGTGGGTTTGGGGCTACATGAGTTATGGTGTGAATTTGTGGGTTTGGTCTGTCATGTTCCTTAACTAGAGTAATGCTTTTACCAATTTAGGCCCGTACTAGGTCTGGTTTAATTAATTGTGGCTCATTTAAACATATCTGCTTTTTATTTATGGTCAATGGTTACATTAGTACGGGCAAGTTCATTTTCATATTATGGCAATGATTTAAAGCAATGTTAAAAAATTAGTGGATGGAATGCAATTTACTTGTATTATTGTTGAAAATAAACGTATTTCTTTTTAAATATTGCTTTAATTTCATTTTGATGAGAGAATAAACAAGATTTCTTTTTCTTATTCTTTTTCTTGCACATATATATAGCATTAAAACTTTTAGTATATTTCTTTATTTACATGATAAATTTTTTGACCTGCCGCAGCGCAGCATGATACTTGTGAGATCCAAAGCGCACAGTTCATGGACTTCTGCTTTTATTGACTAGCAAATCTTTATTGCAATGCATACTACTTCAGTACTACAGGCAAATTGAAGGGTCATATATCTAATTCTGTAATTCAGCCTCTTCAGCACCAGCTACTAGTTTTCCGTGATGGCCGGGCCCATGCCTGTGTTCCCAATGTCCGTGGCCGTGGCCGGGCTCCCAATGGCCGTGGCCATACCCGTGCTGCTTCCAATGTCCGTGGCCAAACCCGTGCTGCTTCCAATGTCCGTGGCCATGCTCTCCATGTCTATAGCCTCCATATCCGTAGCCTCCGTGTCCATAGCCTCCAAGTCCATAGCCGTGCTCATGCTTTCCATGTTTGTGCTCGTAGCCATGTCCATAGCCATGCTCATGCCCTCCATGTCCGTGCCCGTATCCATGTTTATGCTCGTATCCGTTATAATGGTCACCATAGGTAGACTGTTCAACGCTCTCCTCTTGAAAAAGAAAACAATTAAGTTGGATATCAAAAACTGAAAATTAAGCCTTGTAAGTGCAGTAGCAGTAACTACCGATGCATGCAAAGTGACTAACCATCCGGATGTTCCCAAGTTACTCGTTTTCCCAACAAAAAATGTTTAAGTTCGAGAAGAAAACAGGTGGGAAACTAAGGTCAAAATTCGTAGCATGCATCTTAAAACCTGCTATGCATGATGAATAAAATGTGCCTAGCAAAATTTACAAATGCGTAATCGAATAAAAGAAACAAGAAGTAATTTTAATTGAGAAACCGAGAAACTCACGGGTTTGAGTAGGAGCAGTCTCAGTCAGCTCCCGAGCGGAAACCTCAGAGAAGATAAGGAGAACAGCAAAGACAAGACCCAGTAGAAGAAAAGTTTTTGAGGACGCCATGTTTGCTTATAATTAACCAAATGAGGTGATGGGATAGAATGATGAAGGTAAGAGATGATCGCAGAGGGAAGTGAATATCATGTGTTTTGGATTTCTCTATTTATAGACCTTCAAAGTTAAGAGAAGGAGAGGGTAGATCTTTGGACACCCACATTTTTTCACAGTAAAGTGGTAAACGAAAAATATTTTTTACCTAATACATATCAAATTCCCTCGAGTAGTTTGAACTCTATTAAAGCATGCTTTGTTTGGTTTGATGATATGTTGATACCACTACGTATTAAGTAAGAAATGAGCCATCTAACCTAGCTAGTAGGTCATAAAAATTTGTTTCTACGCAATATGCGGCAATGTGGTCATAGTTGTAGATGCCTTTTGCTAATTATGTGAAAAATGTAATTAAGCACCATTAACTAAGCCAAAAAGAAATTGGTTTTCAGTTGTGATTCCTTAGAATAATAAATTGATATTGTATATGATCAACAACTAAGTCAAAATAAGTAGTTTGTCATGACTAACAGTTTAAGATGGCATTTCAGGGGATATATCTACATTTGTAGACGGATGTACTTTAGTTTATATCTGAATCCATTTACAATTGGACTACCAGATCCTGCCCGTATTTGGCTTGTTAGATTTAACTTGATCCATATAAAATAAGCATCAGATTTGGAACCAATTTTTTTTTAAAACATTATCATCATCAACAACATTCTTCTTCATTCTTAAATTCATGGTGTATACTAATTTATGGTGGAATACATATGAACAACGCTCAAACTTCAAGTCAATATTCTTCATTTCAAATTTTGCCTTCAAGTACAAGGTAGTTTTACAAGGCTATTTTAGAGTCCAATTTAGTTCATATCAATGATACGGAATACAACCCTAGCAACACTAGAATATGACTTCTTAAAGAGTGTAGGAAGTCAAGGACAAAATGGTAAATTGATTATTTTCTAGAAGGCTCCAGATTTCTGGAGTAAAGAATTGTTATGCCACGTGTGTAGTTGAGTTGGAAAAGAAATGAGAGATAAGGAGGGTGCAGACCAATCAGAAGAAGGAGGTGAGGAGATGACCAATGGGAGATGAGAGAAAGCAGAGAAAAGAGAAAAGTAAGGTCCAATCGGAAAAGAAGTGAAAGAGAGAGTGACCAACCAGAGAGGGAAGAAAGGAGGGAAAGGAGGGAAAGGAGAAGGAGAGGAACTCGGTCCTTTCCCCTTGACCCGTGACCCCGTTTCAAACCCGGTACCTTACGTGAGATTTTGCCATTTCCTTCGGCGATTTTTTGACTAATTTCACCAGGCCCCCACCTAGAAACTTCTCACCAGCTGTTCTTCTTTAATTTTCCACTCCAATTCGATGGGATTTGGCCTCGTTTCATGTTGTACAATGACGGCAACCCCGTGAGTCCCTAGGTGGCGATCCGCCATTTCTGAATGCAATCTCATCAATCTCCACCATCATTAGACTCTTCTTGAGGCTTGGAACAAAGCACAAACAATTGAAGGGGTGGCAAAGCACCGAAGGTGATGGATCGAAGCCACCCATTTCTAGGGTTTCCGACAAGTTTGAGTGCAATTGGGGATTTTCCCAGCCAAATTGGACTTATTCACTGGTATAAACCTTGCTCTACTCATTGAGATCTTCATTTCTGTGAAATTTGGTAATTTTTGGAAATAGTTGATTTTTTTCAACGAGTCAGGGCGGTCGGCCGCCAAGTGCAGCAGCGCGTGGGCCGAGACCCCACCAAACCATCCTAGGCTAATTTGATGCCCCAATTCCATAATTGACATCCGTTTAGTGAAATCTTGATGTTTTAATATAGTTTCGTAGTGGACCGCCTAATTGGCCACCACTTGGTTATTATATGAATGGACGATCCGACCGTTGGATCGGTACCAAACATTAATACATGATAGTACGTAATATTTGTAGACATTAAGAACTTACGGATCGGGAATCCAACGCGCTGATTGCGAATCTGCCATCCATTTTCCAAAATTCAACTGTTTTAGGATAGTTCCGTTATTAGCCATACTTTGTACGAAAATGCATAATTTCATTAGCATGTTATATTTACCTAAATGGTTTCGTTTCTAGGCGAAATGCATCGCAAGGACTCTCGATGCTACCAGGCGGGTTCAACTCGATGACATGATCTGTAAGTGGGTCTATTCTTTATATATATTGGTTAGTTTCCATATATACAAGCATTAATAAATTCTTTATGCGATTGCCATGATTAAATTAATGTTTATAAGAAATACCATATTGTTGGGAAACGATGAAATAATCCTACAAGATGCACAGGTAAGCTTACTATAAGGAGATGCCTTGATTATATTTATGGTCATGAATAGTACGATATTGATTAGAATTGTTGAATGGTTGTGGCATGACTATATTGATGTTATATGCTCATCGTTTGCTACATTGGTGTTGGTACTTGCCTAAGCCAGGACCAGTCTTTCACGTGTATGTGTACATCGCATCGTACGCTCACTTTGGATCCATTGTAGGTGCCAGTCCTGTCGTACAGGTTGCCATGGGCAACTCCGACTCGTATGTGCTATGTATAGCACCAGTCTTCACGTGATTGTAGTACTACATCGTATATTATTGTTACACCCAATCATGTTCATGTCAGAATACCTTTGCATGAACTTGTGTGTTAGCATGTGTCGATGAGCTATCTGATATGATATGTTGCTTATGTGAGATTATGTGATTATGGATGTCATGCCCTTATTTACGAGATATTGTGCCATAATGAATTCTTGAGATTTTGCAAGCGACGGTAAGAATTTTCTTACTATACGTAGTATGTATATTTTGGAAACTATAATGATTTTACAACGAGGGGTTATTATGTTTTCGAAAAGGATTTTTTTACAAAGAGTCGACGAGGATTCTTAGCAAATCTTGGTGTAGATGATTACCTTCAATGGTATAATTCTCACCCTATCTTACTGTACTTACTTATACTCTAACATCACATGTGAAATGGGTTCATTCCTGCTCACCGTGCACTCTATTACTTAGGCACTTTTAGGTTTAAGTTTATACACATTTTCCACATCACTACACTTTATAGTTTTGTCACCTTCCAGGTGTCAGCCAGCACGGCTCGATTCGGAGTCCAAGTGGACATTCCGGGTCGGGGTGTGTCAAAATTTATTTTCTAAAATAATTGTTTGAAAAATTAAATTTATGTAGACTATCATAATTTATTTTTATGGACATTTTAACTAAAAAAATATTTAGATTCTGATAGTTGAACAAATAGATATCGGTATTTATAGAGTTTTTTGGTGAATCTTGAGTTAAATATTTTTTTTTAAATTGTTATAGTAGTTGGGCTAATTGATTGTGGCCGACATTGGCATCAGCCTGGGACCCTCGCATTGTCAGCGTTGGCGCATTTCGTGCATCTCCCGCGTTACTGGGTTGCGGCTCACCTATTTCCTAGGCGTGTCGATGCGCAAGAGTGGGTCAGGGGCTTTACTTTGGTCGGTTTCTTGGGTTAAATTTACCCAAAAATCAGTTTTAACCTAAAGCTGATTTTTGGCCCAAGAGTTGGCACAAGTTTTTTTTTTTTTTTTCCCTTTTGTTTGGGGGGGTGGGGGGGGGGGTGACATTTTAGGTTCTAATCCAAAGATTGGAGTGAGTCTTAGAGTTAGAGAGGAAAAGTGGCGAGAAAGGGTAGCAAAATAGGTTAGAATTTTAGGTAACAGTTTGGTCCATACATCTCCTATGATGGTAGAATTTTGGGTTCCTTAAGTATTGAGAATGGTTTCTAAATAAGTAAAGGTTTGTACGTCATTGATTAAGAATCTCTACCCATGCATTTTATAAAGTTGTTGCCTCCATAATATTTGTTTGCATAAAAACAGAAGAACTAATAGTTTCGAATACATCCACTAGAATTCGAAAATTAGTATGGACCATTCAACAATGCAATCACCACCTAATTTTGTATAGCTCAACAGCTTAACTTCTTATTTTACCATAGCTAGAGCTTCCAAACCCTTTGTCAACAGTGCACAAAATAATTCTTTAACCAAATAATGATCGGACCAACTAGTTAATGGTATCGAAGTGGTACTTCACTTCGTAATGTTAGAAGATGTCCCAAATTTGAATCACAAGCCCAATAATCGAAAAAATATTGTCACCAAAATGATGAGTATCCAAAGAAAACTCCTTAATAGTAGACTTGAAATGCTAGACATTTTTAACTTTGCAAATATTTATTGACAAAATTAAAGCGTATCGTAACACATACTAAGATGATTGATTAAGAGAACACATACTAAGGTGATCGATTAAGAGAATACAAGATAAAGCTTAAAGCCTGGCTATATATGATTGAGAGTTTATAAACTACTCAACCAATACAGCTTTATTGCATATTATACGACTCTTACAACACACATAGACGCTAAGAGGTTAGCTAATTTTTTGTTTGAGTCTCTGCAGCACAAATTCCCAGTTTTCCATCATGGCCCGTGGCCATGACCTCCATGACCGTGGTCATGTCCATGGCCTCCGTGACCATGGTCATGTCCATGCCCTCCATGACCGAGGTCATGTCCATGCCCTCCATGACCGTGGTCATGTCCATGCTCATGGCCCTGAACTTGGTTGCCAGCCTTTTCTACGCTGTCCTCTAGGGGTTAAAAAAGAGAGTAGAACTTTACAAATAGAGAAGAAATAAAATGTTGAAATATATATACATCACTGAACAATTATATGAAGGTCTATAATTAAGATATGCATGCACGTACAAAAGGCACAAGCCGTACATACAAAATGAATAATTAACAGCATGTTTTTACATCGATTCAGTAGTTTTTAGAAGCAATATATATTTCGTTCTCCAACCAATTAAGATGTATATTGTTCAAGTTGTTTGGAAGACAATTTTGTTTGGCATACACTTGAGGACATGGTGTTTTTACTCCTGCGCTCTTCTTACTAATTAAACATGTTTTAGTTAAAAAATGGAGAAGAAACTCACGGGTTTGAGGAGTAGTCTCAGCTAGCTCACGAGCTGAGATTTCAGAGGAGAGAAGGAGAACAGCAAAGACAAGGCCAAGAAGAAGAAAAGTCCCTGAGGATGCCATAATTTTCCGAACAATATTAATACCAAGGAAGCATAGTAATGGTTTCTGAAGGTTGTATGTAAGAGAGGATTGCTGTGTAGTATAATGTGGTTTGGCTCTCCCTATTTATAGACCTTTGTAAGAGAGTGGGAAGTGGGGGACGGTGGCCGGAATGAGATTGAGAGAAGATTTTTTATTAACTTTTACCTAATCAGAAGATAAGTATGATTAAAGGCTAAAGAGCTAAAACATTATATAATTATCATTTTGGACTTTAACAAGCGACTTTGGTTGTCCCCGAATCTTCGAAATTACTCACAGATAGAAAGATATGAAAATGAGAATTTGGGTATATGGGGACGGATGCGAGGAAACCGAAATTTTCTAATGCGGTTATATGAAAATGAGAAGTTGGGTATGTATGGGGACGGATGCGAGGAAACCGTAATTGTCCCCAATCCAGCTCACTCTATATTTTTTAGTACTATATGCCTGTTTTCGGAAGTCAAAGTTTTGTATTTGACTGTATTATGGTTTGATTCGTGATTTGGTTGTATTTTTTTTTTTTCATGATTATAGCCTTTTATGCTGCTTCCATTATATGATCAAAACCTTTTTTTCCATTAATTATGAATTATTGGTGAAATCGTTAACCATACTCAATGTATTTGTAATTATAAGGGCACAACCGATGATTAATTTTGTGATTATAATATGAATAATATTCACAATTATGTGAATGAATATAAGTCCAGGATACACTTGTCTCCAATCTGAATTATGAAGTAAAATTTTAAAAAGACTTGTTCTTAAGTATTTCGTTTGTGAATCGTTTGTGAATCTAGAGTATTCATATTTATAAAAGAGCTTCGATGAAAAGGGCTCACAAAACAAAATTTTAATCAATTACACTCGATCAATTTTTTAATTACAATGACAAAAACAAGGGAGCAATGATACTATCATAATTATATTGAATTTGGGTGCAATGATGGTATCGTAATTCAGTTGAAGTTTGATTCATAAATTATCCAAAACTGTTTCCTCATAAATTACCCGCAATTGTATCTTCATAAATTACCAGCAACTATTTCTTCATCAATTACCAGCATTTTCTCAAACCTAAACAAATTCTATTATATGCTTTAAAAAATATTAAAAAGTGAGTCTCATAAAAATGTACGTAAAAAATGTGTGTTTTTAGATCCTAACTCTTTAAAGAGTTCTACTTTTTTCGACTGCCCCACGTAGAAGCTACTTTGTAATTAAAAGATTATTGACGGTGAGTGAGGAAATAGTTGCATGAACCAAATTTCAACTTATAATCATGACTTTCAATGAAGCCAAATTCAATATTGACGGTATGTGTTTTTTATGACCAAGGCTTATGGCGTTAGGATAAAGTTGGTTTGGAGGAAATAGTAGTGAACTACTTTGAAAAATTGTTTTGACTCCGAGGGTCCATCAAATGGAGAGGAAATTCTATAGTATGTTCAACCAAGGGTTACCGAGAGTATGAATGAGGACCTTACGAAACCGTTTGAGGATGAAGAGATAAAATTTGCTCTTTTTCAAATGCATTCAACTAAGGCTCTAGGACCAGATGGAATGTCTCCGGGTTTTTACCAAAAACATTGGGATATTGTTGGCAATGATGTATGCAACGGCGTTCGGGCTCTTCTCTCATCGGGAAGAATGTTGAAAAAGATCAATTACACTAATGTTACTCTTATTCTGAAGAATAAAGATCCGATAGTGATGACACAATTACATCCGATTAGTTTATGCAATGTCATTTATAAAATTTGCTCCAAAGTGTTAACCAATAGACTCAAAAGGGTGTTTCCAGAGATTATTTCTACTAATCAGAGTGCTTTTGTGCCGGGGAGATTGATTTCAGATAATAGCTTGGTAGCTTCGGAAATTGCTTATTATATGCATAAGAAGTCTTCTGGATGGGATGGAGTGATGGCATTGAAACTGGATATTAGTAAGGTGTACGACCGTATTGAATGGAGTTTCCTCAAACAAATGATGAAAAAGTTGGGCTTTGCGGACAGGTGGATTAATTTGATGATGGCGTGTGTGACTACCGTTTCATACTCGTTTAAGGTAAATGGCGAGCTGGTGGGTTATGTTCACCTGAAGCGGGGAATTCGACAAGGTGACCCTCTTTCTCCGTTTCTATTTGTGTTATGTGCGGAAGGTCTTTTAACTCTTTTTTATGCTTGGAAGAAACAAGGACGGATTAGAGGGGTCAAAGTGTGTAAGGGCGTTCCGACTGTGAATCATCTTTTTGTTTGCGGATGACAGCTTCATTTTCACCAGGGGCACGATTCAGGAATGCCTACAGGTGAAACATTTGTTGAAAACATATGAATATGTATCAAGACAAGCTATTAATTATGCGAAGAGTTGTGTAGCTTTCAGTGGAAACTTGTCTAAGTATGATGGATAGTTGTTGGCGGATTGTTTGGGCATGCCGCGGGTAATTTTCCATGATCGATATCTTGGCCTACCGGTTCTGGTGGGAAAATCGAAGAAGGATACGTTCGCATACATTAAAGATTGATTGTGGAAAAAATTAAATGGTTGGAAAGGAAGTCTTCTGAGTAGTGCTTGGAAAAAGATATTGATAAAAACCGTAGCCCAAGTTGTACCCCTATACACCATGCAAACTTTCTTGCTACCAAAAACTTTCTGCAATGAGTTGAATCAAATGGTGGCACAATTTTGGTGGGGAAAGGAACAAGGGAAGCGAAGGTTATATTGGATTCGGTGGAAAAAGTTATGTAAACCAAAGGGAGAGGATGGTCTTGGCTTTAAGGATATCTATGCCTTTAATCTAGCTTTGTTGGCAAAGCAAGGGTGGCGGTTGATACATGAACAATCCTTTCTAGCATCCCAAATTTTTGAAGCCAAATATTATACACAAACTGATTTTCTTTCGACACTGATGAAGAAAAATTCATCTTATGGTTGGAGAAGTATAGCTGAGGCCTGCAAAGTAATTAGGGTTGGAGCTCGGTGGAGAGTGGGGGATGGTGCTTCTATTAAAATTTGGGGTGATAGTTGGTTGCCAAGGGAAACTTTTTTCAAAGTTCTTAGCCCTATACCTATGGGAATGGATCAGTCCATTACTGTAGAGAAGTTGATCTCGGTGGAGAGAGGGATTGCATGGAACATGGAAGTAGTAAATAGCATTTTTTTGGCTGAGGAAGCTCGATTGATTCGGTCCATACCACTTAGTATCTCTCTGACATTGGATGTTTTAATCTGGTCCGCGGAGTCAAATGGGAAGTTTACAATGAAAAGTGCCTATTTTTTAGCTCAGATTGGCAGAGAAGTCAATGGACAAGAAAGCAATGGTTCTTCGATTACACACGAGATGAAATTTTTGTGGAGAGCTCGAGTACCTGAGAAAGTAAAGTTTTGTGTGTGGCGATGTTGTATGAATGCATTACCAACATGGGATAATCTGAAAATAAAGAAAATCACTACGGATGCTGCTTATATGTTCTGTAATGGCGAAGAAAAAACCTTGGTGCATTTGATGAGGAATTGTCCTAGAACGACTTTGATTTGGTTAATAAGCCCGTTGGGTCTACGGAGTAGAACAGACACTAGGGGACATTTGGTGGTTGGTTCACAAGACTGGCTAGTGATTTATCAAGTGAAAGCTTTGATTTGTTACTTGTGATTATTTGGAGCATTTGGAAGGAACGAAACTCGTTTTTATGGCAGGGAAAGGCGCTTCAACCTTTGGAGTTGGTTTCTAGAGCACAAAGTTGGTTACAGGAATTCTAGTGATGGCATGGGTAAGAATAAAACAAGTAGCAGCAACGAACCAAAGAAATGGAAGAAACCGGAATTGGGCTGGGTAAAATGTAACTTTGATGCGGCCTAGGATGAACAACATGAGGTTGGTGGTGTTGGGGTGGTGATTTGAAATGACAAGGGGGAGTTTATAGCAGCAAAGGTGACACAACACACTGCCATTTGTTCCCCGCAGCTGGCTGAGATGATGGCAGCAAGGGATGCGGCTTTGTTTGTCAAGGAGTGGCAATTTCCAGCTTTGGTTGTTGAAGGTGATGCTTTGTTGGTGATGGCAAGACTAAAAAAATGTAGGAAGTGATGACACCTCACATTTTGGAAACATTCTAAATGACACGCGGTCAATTGTTCATTCATTGCCAAAGTGGAAGGTTGAATTTAGTGGAAGGGAGACGAATAAGGTGGCACATAGGCTAGCGCATATGAGTTTGAGTTATGGTAACATTATGACTTGGTTTGAAGAACCTCCTGATATAATTTTTTATCTTATCTTTGAGGATAGTAATTCCTAATTAATTATGATGGTGCGGGACACTTTTGTCCCTTCAACCGGGTTGAAAACCTCGGCAAGGTTTTTATCGAGGCCATTTGTTCGCACCCTATCCTCAATTATGTAAGTATCCATTTCTTATTAATGACTATCATACTTTTTCAAAAAAAAAAAAAAATGGAATACGCTACTCCTTGTGCAGAAATTCTAGAGTATGAAGACTGGGTCACATGTTTCTTAGGGCCCACACACATAATACAACTTATAGCCACCCCGTTAATTTAAGTAGTGTTATAGGGATGGGCAACGGTTATGGTGAGCGAGTAACCGCGGTTATTTACCCATAACCGTTTATATTCATACTCACATAACCGTTTACCAGTTGGGTAATTGCATATTGCATAAATGGTTATACCTATACCCATAATCGTTTATAAATGGTTAACCATACCCATAACTGTGTACTCATTTAACCATAACCGTTTACCCATTTAACCATAACCATTTACCCGTTTACCCATTTTTGAACCCATTTATCCTTTTTTTTACCCATTTACCCATTTTTTCACCGGTCTGCATGTTTTTCTAATAACTTGAAAATTAAAAAAGAACAATTTGTCATAATTTTTGTTTTTTAACAATTAAACACCGTTATAGGTACATTTTAGCATGCATTTCCCTATTTTAATAATTTAAGTCCTCATATAATTCCAATAATTGAAATAATAGTTTACAAAACTAAATGATTCAAAGCTTATAAATATTATGAAACTAAACACTTTCGAACACAAATGTTTTCAGAAGAGGTTAATTAATTATGTGGCTTTGTGCTTAGGTGTAATGTGTCCCTTAATTTACGTGACTTTATGGAGCAACTGCATCAGAAGTATGTATACTGATACATGGGATCTGCTTGCACAATGTGGTCACATCATGGGTACATAATCTTCTTGCTGTGATTTTGTTACCGGGCAAACTTTATGCTGTAATTTAAAAATATTTGAATCGCGTGAGTGTTCACACTCAAAAGTATTCATCCTCTATTAAATTAAATGGAGGGAGAGATGAGCAGGGATAGAGCGTTTGAGACTATGAATCTAGGGGACAGATTGAAAATTTAAGGTTTTTTATTTTTAATTTTTTTAATTTTAAATATATTAAATTAAGGGGTATGTTATCCACACTCCATTTTACTTCTCACACACCCTTTGATAATTTCTGTCTATTGATCTTCTTCAATTCATCCGATCCGACGGCTGAAAATTAAAAATGTGTGTGAGAAGTAAAATAGGGTGTGTGGATATCACACCCCTAAATTAAATGGGTAAATAGATATCCATTATAACCGCAGGTAATACCCATAACCGATGGATACCCATTATAACCACAGGTAATACCCATAACTGCCCATTTAAATTTCACGGATAAACGATTATACCCATAACCGTAACCCTAAACTTTAAATGGATGAGTAACCACAATTACCCAAACTCATGGTTATTTTGCCCATCCTTAAGTACCACCTCGTGTTCCGGTTACACTGAAAAATTTCTCTAATTTTGGTTTAAAAATGTGGTCTCCCTAACATTATCCTAATGAATATACTGATATTCGTAAGCCCCTTATTTTTAGGTCATTTGAAATTACACATAGATTAGGCAAGCCTCAATGCTGCAAAAATAAGAAATGCAGAAATATAAAGCTAAGCCCTTAGAACATTTCCAACCCTTGGGTTAAAATCTTAAATTTTAAACTCAAAAATTTAAATTTTGAGCCAGAAAGAGCTTTTCTTCTCGGATCCATCTAGGTTAAAATTTTAGCCTAAAATTATTAAATAATGAGTTTAGGCTAAATTTGTGACAACCCGTCCCTAATTTCACGATTTTATAAATTTTAAAAGAGTGATTTTATGAAAATGCCCTTAGAGTCGAGGATGTTTGACTTTCGTTGGCCGTCTTTCATGACGTGTACAAGTTACTCTTTTTGTGAATTCTCGAGGTACTCAACAATATGAACGCGTGGGCGCAAATGGAACACAATTTGGGATTATAATGACTGAAGTCGAGGACAAAATGGTCAATTGATTATTTTCTGGAAGGCTCCAGATTTTTGGACCAAAGAATTGTTATGCCATGTGTTTGGCTGAGTTGGAAAAGAAATGAGAGTTAAGGAGGGTGCGGACCAATCAAAAGAATGAGGTGAGGAGATGACCAATGGGAGATGAGAGAAAAGAGAGAAAGAAGGAGAGTGAGGCCCAATCAGAAAAGAAAAGAGAGAGAGAGTGACAACTAGAGAGGGAAGAAGGGAGGGAAAAGAGAGGAACCTGATCCTTTCCCTTTGACCCGTGACCCGTTTCAAACCCGGTACCCTATGTGAGATTCCGTTATTTCCTCCTGCGATTTTGTGACAAATTTCACCAAGCCACCACTTAGAAACTTCTCACCGGCTGTTCTTCTTCAATTTTCCAGTACAATTCAATGGGATTTGGCCCCATTTCATGGTGTACAGCGACAGCAACCCCGTGAGTCCCTAAGCGGCTATCCGCCATTTTTGAATGTTATCTCATTGATCTCCACCATCATTAGACTTTTCTTGAGGCCTGGAACAAAGCCCAAACAATTGTAGCGGTGGTGGAGCACCGGAGGTGACGGATCGAAGCCACCCATTTTTAGGATTTCCAGCGAGTTCGAGTGAAATTGGGGATTTTGCCCACCAAATTGGATTTGGCCACTGGTATAAAACTTGATTTACTCATTGAGATCTTTATTTTTGTGAAATTTGGTAATTTTTTGAAATAGTTGATTTTTTCGGCGAGTCAGGACGGCAGGCCGCCGCATGTGGCGGCAAGTGGGCCGAGACCCCACCAGACCATTGTAGGTTAATTTAATGACCCGGTTCCATAATTGACATCCGTATAGTGAAATCCTGATGTTTTAATATAGTTTCGTAGTGGACCGCATAGTTGGCCGCCATTTGATTATTTTATGAATGGACGATCCGACCGTTGGATCGGTGCCAAACTTTAATAAGTGATAGTACATAATATTTGTGGACATTAGGAACTTACAGATCGGGAATCCAACGTACGGATCTTCCCGAATTGAATTTCTAAAGTTTGTAAAATCCAACGTTGAACGCCACTTGAATTTGCGATTGGCGGAGATCCAATTGTTGGATCGTAAAGAAGTTTTAATATGTTGTTCTAGAAGCATAGTGTGGACTTTGGGAAGTTACGGATCGGAAATCCATGGGCGGATGTTCCAGATTGACTTGTGTAGGGTTGTGGACCTCACCTTTGATAGAGACTTGACTTTTGGACAATCTGCTACGAATTGATCTTAAATATTAAAATCCGTATTAATAGAGACTAGGTAGGGCTTAGTGGGCCTATATTGATTAGTGAGTTATCCTAGATAATATATACATTGGTTGACTTTTAGGTTTAACCGTTGACTTTTTGTAAAATTTGACGGGGACCCTCCTTAGCGTATTTCAATGCGCTGATTCCGAATCCGCGGTCCATTTTTTGAAATTTGATCGTTGTAATTTCATTAGCACGTTATATTTACCTAAATGGTTTCATTTCTAGGCGAAATGCATTACAAGGACTCTCGATGCTACGAGGTGGGTTCGACTCGACGACATGATCTGTGAATGAGTCTTTTCTTTATATATATATATATATAATGTTTATAAGAAATACCTTATTGTTGGGAAATGATGAAATAATCCTACAGGATGCATAGGTAAGCTTACTATAAGGAGGTGCCTTGATTATATTTATGGTCATGAATAGTACGATATTGATTAGAATTGTTGAATAGTTGTGGCATGACTAAATTGATGTTATCTGCTCATCATTTACTGCACTGGTGTTGGTACTCGCCTGGGCCAGGGCCAATCTTTCACGTGTATGTGTACATCGCACCGTACGCTCAGTTTGGATCCATTGTAGGTGCCAGTCCTGTCGTAGTTCCCATGGGCAACTCCGACTTGTATGTGTTGCGCATAGCACCAGTTTTCACGTGATTGTAGTACTACAACGTATATTATTATCACACCCAGTCCTGTTCATTTCAGAGTACCTCTGCATGAACTCATGTGTCAACATTTGTCGATGAGCACCCGATATGATATGTTGCTTATGTGAGATTTTGTGATTATGGATGTCATGCCTTTATTCGAGATATTGTGCCATAATGAATTCTTGAGATTTTGCAGGCGACGGAGTATTTTCTTACTATACGTAGTGTGTATATTTTGGAAACTAAATTGGTTTTATAGCGAGGGGTTATTATGCTTTCGAAAATGATTTTTTACAAAGATTTGTTTCTAGGCCCACTCACCCTTGTTTTTCACCTACCCAGGTTTTATTGCCGAGCTTACATGTCGATGAAGATTCTTGGCAAATCTTGGTGTAGACGATCACTTTCGATGGTATAATTCTCACCCTATCTTATTGTACTGTACTTATGCTCTAACATCATGTGTGAAATGAGTTCATTCCCGCTCACCGCGCACTCTATTACTTAGGCACTTTTAGGTTTAAGTTTATACACATTTTTCATATCACTACACTTTATGGCTTCGCTCACCGTGGTCATGTCCATGCTCATGGCCCTGAACTTGGTCGCCGGCCTTTTCTACGCTGTCCTCTAGGGGTAAAAAAAAGAGAGAAGAACTTTACAAATAGAGAAGAAATAAAATGTTGAAATATATATACATCACTTAACAACTATATGAAGGTCTAAAATTAAGATCTGCATGCACGTACAAAAGCCACAAGCTGTACATACAAAATGAATAATTAACAGCATGTTTTTACATCGATTCAGAAGTTCTTAGAAGCAATATATATTTCGTTGTCCAACCAATTAAGATATATTGTTCAAGTTGCTTCGAAGACAATTTTGTTTGGCATACACTTGAGGACATGATGTTTTTTACTCCTTCGCTCTACGTACTAATTAAACATGTTTTAGTTAAAAAAAAATGGAGAAGAAACTCACGGGTTTGAGGAGTAGTCTCAGCTAGCTCACGAGCTGAGATTTCAGAGGAGAGAAGGAGAACAGCAAAGACTAGGCCAAGAAGAAGAAAAGTCCTTGAGGATGCCATAATTTTCCGAACAATATTAATACAAAGGAAGCACAGTAATGGTTACTGAGGGTTGTATGTAAGAGAGGATTGTTGTGTAGTATAATGTGGTTTGGCTCTCCCTATTTATAGACCTTTGTAAGAGAGTGGGAAGTGGGGGAGGTGGTCCGAAAGAGTTTGAGAGAAGATTTTTTATTAAATTTTTCCTAATCAGAAGATAAGTATGATTAAAGGCTAAAGAGCTAAAACATTGTATAATTATCATTTTTGACTTTAACAAGCAACTTTGTTTGTCCCCGAATCCGTTAAACCCGCTCTTCAAAATTACTCACAGATAGAAAGATGAGTAATGTTATTCATATCATGTTTTTATATCATATTTCTATACTACCTTAGATGGCATCTGATGTGGATAGCCACATCATTTGAAAAAATTGCAAAACCCAAGGAAAGGAAGGAGAAAAACTCATCGTATACCACAATCATCATTTAATTAACTAGTTTTTCTTAATTATTAGTTTATTAAATACAACAACAACAACAAAGCCTTTTCCCACTAAGTGGGGTCGGCTATATGAATCCTAGAACACCATTGCGCTCGGTTTTGTGTCATGTCCTCCGTTAGATCCAAGTACTCTAAGTCTTTTCTTAGGGTCTCTTCCAAAGTTTTCCTAGTTCTTCCTCTACCCCTTCGGCCCCGAACCTCTGTTCCGTAGTCACATCTTCGAACCGGAGCGTCAGTAGGCCTTCTTTGCACATGTCCAAACCACCGTAACCGATTTTCTTTCATCTTTCCTTCAACTTCGGCTACTCCTACTTTACCTCGGATATCCTCATTCACAATCTTATCCTTTCTCGTGTGCCCACACATCCCACAAAGCATCCTTATCTCCCCTACACCCATTTTGTGTACGTGTTGATGCTTCACCGCCCAACATTCTGTGCCATACAACATCGCTGGCCTTATTGCCGTCCTATAAAATTTTCCCTTGAGCTTCAGTGACTTACGACGGTCACACAACACGCCGGATGCACTCTTACATTTCATCCATCCAGCTTGTATTCTATGGTTGAGATCTCCATCTAATTCTCCGTTCTCTTGCAAGATAGATCCTAGGTAGTGAAAACGGTCGCTTTTTGTGATCGTCGCTAGATTGCTCCGGTCATTAGTGTGGATAAGTATATAAATGGATATAGAGATAGGAAAGCAAACACCAGATGTACGTGGTTCACCCATATTGGCTACGTCCACGAAATAGAGGAGTTCTCATTAATTGTGAAAGGTTTACACAAGTACATAGGTTCAAGCTCTCCTTTAGTAAGTACTAGTGAATGATTTAGTACAAATGACATTAGGATATATTGTGGGAGAATGATCTCGTAATCACGAAACTTCTAAGTTCCGGAGTGTGGTATCGTCTTGACTTGCCTTATCTGTCTCGTAGGTAGATGTGGCATCTTCTCTGGAAGTACTCTTCCTCCATCCAGGGGTGGTATCTTTAACTGGTGGAGATGCACAAGGTAATGTATCAATTTCACTTGAAGCTTACTTGTAGTTTCAGGCTTGGTCAAGCGCGATACAAACCATGTAGTAGGAGTCCTCCAAGTCGCCGAGCTAGGGGATCTGCTGAAAGAGGTGACAGACAAGGTAAGCAATCAAAGCTCCAAGCAATCAGTCCCAGATCAGAACTTTGATTTCGAGTTCCGGCTGATTGTTCACATTCTCCCTATCTTGCAGGCAGCATGAAGGATAAAGAGAAGAAAAAAGAGAAGAGATGATATGGGATACTTTTGCTTTTGAAAAAGTAACTTTCCATAGGCTTATTCTTGAACTGGGCTGGAGGGTTTTCTGGTTTCCTCCAGAGTATAAGGCCGACTGAAGAATTTGAGGGTCAAAACAAGTCCATCAAATCTATAGTACGTTCGACCCTGCTGATATGGAATACTTTTGCTTTTGACAGAGTAGTGGATGTATCGGCACGTGTGCTGTTACGCTTGTCTTCACATGCTTCCTTGTATCCTTCTCACTTGCCCTATATGTTCCTCAGGCAGATGCGGTATCTTCCCTGGAAGCATAAGATGTTGAAGATGAGTACTCGAGAGCAATGCCAGGTAAGTAATCAAGTAAGGGGTTCCAGGCAGTCAGTTCCTGACTGGAAGCTTGATTCCAAGTGCTGACTGATTGCTCTCTTTCTCCTTGTCTTGCAAGTAAGAACAAGGCCAAAGGAAAAGACAGGGAAAAAACATGATATGGGATACTTTTGCTTTTAACCCTGATGATATGAGATATTCTTGCTCTAGTATAGCTTGTTTGCAGAGGTATTATCGGGGGGAAAGAAAGCTGAATATTTCGAAAGGTTTCTTTGGGAGTGCCCTCTCAGATATGAGGAAGGGTTGAGCATTTTTGCAGGTCTGCCTGTCTGTTGGGGATGGAGGTCAACATATATAGGAGTCTCCCTAACAACAAGTAGTAATGCTATTCCTTTACCCTGCTTGGTCATAACACGGTAGTGGGAGCTGACAGCTTCACATGTTTTAATTTTGTCAGAGCACTTTGAAAAAGTGGTATGTGGTATCTGGAAAGCTGATGTTTCGTGTAAAGATTACAGACAAGCTTTATCCAAGGAGATCTGGCTCTTGAAGTTGGGAAAGTGGTGCCTCTTCGGTTTTTGAACAAGCAATCCTGTCGGAGATCTGGCTCTCGAGATTCGGAGAACGATGCCTTTTCGATTTTTGAGAAAGCAATCCTGCTAGGGGTCTGGCTCTCGAGATTCGGAGAGCGGTGTCTCTTCGATTTTTGGGAAAGTAATCATGTTGGGAGTCTGGCTCTCGAGATTCGGAGGGCGGTGCCTCTTCGATTTTGGAGCAAGCAATCTTGTTGGGAGTGTTTTCTCGAATGTGAGAAAAGGTTGGGCATGTTTGCTAGTCTATCTTGCCACGAAGCACAGAGGTTGACACACAGGGACTTTCCAATTATCCAGCAGTGGTACTGTTCCTTTACCCTTGTGGGTAATAATATGGTAGCTAGACCTTCAAAATTTATGTGTCTAAACTTTGTTAGTGCTATTTCTTTGCTATTCTTTTACCCTTCTTGGTCAGAGCGGTGTAGTGGGAGCTGCAAGCTTCACGTGTCTCAACTTTGTCAGAGAACTTTGGCAAAGTTATCTGTGATACCCATGAGCTAATGTTGCGTGTGGGAAGTGGGTGATTGAACAGTAAGATTCATGTGCTTTCTACTTCACCAGAAATCTTCGACATAATGCCCATAATTTCCGCAAAGCTGACAGGTGCTGACAAGGCTGGAAAAGTAGGTGCCTCTTCGATTTCTGAGATCGGCCCTCGTGGTCTCTGAGCAGCCCAGCTTTTGAGAAAGCAAGCGCCTCTTCGATTTCTGAGATCGGCCTTCGTGGTCTTTGAGCAGCCCAACTTTTGAGAAAGCAAATGTCTCGTGGTCTCTGAGCAACCCAGCTTTTGAGAAAGCAAACGCCTCTTCGATTTCTGAAGCTCCGTCGAATGCAGATTTTTATAGAGGCTGGCATTAAGTTCCAAAGCACACTTAAATCTCCACCAGTAGAAGCTCCATTCTTGCACTTCTAAGATCTTGATTTGTCCGACCTCTTCTCTCTTCAACACCTTTGAAAATGTCTGGCCCCTCCGACCGTCGTTTTGACTTGAACCTTGTTGAAGAGGCAGCCACGCCTTCTCCAGACAACATATGGCGTCCATCATTCGTCTCCCCTACTGGTCCTCTTACCGTTGGGGATTCCGTGATGAAGAATGATATGACCACTGCGGTAGTGGCCAGGAACATTCTCACTCCCAAAGATAACAGACTACTTTCCAAACGGTCTGATGAGTTGGCTGTTAAGGATTCTCTGGCTCTCAATGTTCAGTGTGCAGGTTCTGTGTCTAACATGGCCCAACGCCTATTTGCTCGAACCCGCCAAGTTGAATCATTGGCGGCTGAAGTGATGAGTCTCAAACAGGAGATTAGAGGGCTCAAGCATGAGAATAAACAGTTGCACCGGCTCGCACATGACTATGCTACAAACATGAAGAGGAAGCTTGACCAGATGAAGGAATCTGATGGTCAGGTTTTACTTGATCATCAGAGATTTGTGGGTTTGTTCCAAAGGCATTTATTGCCTTCGTCTTCTGGGGCTGTACCGCGTAATGAAGCTCCAAATGATCAACCTCTGCTGCCTCCTCCTTCTAGGGTTCTGTCCAGTACTGAGGCTCCAAATGATCCCCCTTCAGTGCCTGCTCTTTCTGGGGCTCTACCGACTGCTGAGACTTCTCTTAAGCAACCTTTGTGAAGGCTCCCTCTTGTTTGTTTATTTTGAATCATGTATATGTACATATTTGTGACTTATCGGGGATATCAATAAATAGCTTTCCTTCATTTCAACGTATTGTGTTAAATACACCAAAGCCTTCTTCGCTAAGTTCTCTGAATTTTCTTTTGTTGAAGCTTGTATGTTGAAGCTTTGTGAGTGGAGCATGTAGGTTGAGGTAGTATTCCCTTAATTTCCCGAGTGAGGAAAACTTCTCGGTTGGAGACTTGGAAAATCCAAGTCACTGAGTGGGATCGGCTATATGAATCTTTGAACGCCATTGTGCTCGGTCCTGTGTCATGTCCTCCGTTAGATCCAAGTACTCTAAGTCTTTTCTTAGAGTCTCTTCCAAAGTTTTCCTAGGTCTTCCTCTACCCCTTCGGCCCTGAACCTCTGTCCTATAGTCGTATCTTCTAATCGGAGCGTCAGTAGGCCTTCTTTGCACATGTCCAAACCACCGTAATCGATTTTCTCTCATCTTTCCTTCAATTTCGGCTACTCCTACTTTACCCCGGATATCCTCATTCCTAATCTTATCCTTTCTTGTGTGCCCACACATCCAACGAAGCATCCTCATCTCCGCTACACCCATTTTGTGTACGTGTTGATGCTTCACCACCCAACATTATGTGCCATACAGCATCGCCGGCCTTATTACCGTCCTATAAAATTTTCCCTTGAGCTTCAGTGGCATACGGCGGTCACACAACACGCCGGATGCACTCTTCCACTTCATCCATCCAGCTTGTATTCTATGGTTGAGATCTCCATCTAATTCTCCGTTCTTTTGCAAGATAGATCCTAGGTAATGAAAACGATCGCTCTTTGGTATTTCTTGATCTCCGATCCTCACCCCTAACTCGTTTTGGCCTCTATTTGCACTGAACTTGCACTCCATATATTCTGTCTTTGATCGGCTTAGGCGAAGACCTTTAGATTCCAACACTTCTCTCCAAAGGTTAAGCTTTGCATTTACCCCTTCCTGAGTTTCATCTATCAACACTATATCGTCTGCGAAAAGCATACACCAAGGAATATCATCTTGAATATGTCCTGTTAACTCATCCATTACCAACACAAAAAGGTAAGGACTTAAGGATGAGCCTTGATGTAATCCTACAGTTATGGGAAAGCTTTCGGTTTGTCCTTCATGAGTTCTTACGGCAGTCTTTGCTCCTTCATACATATCCTTTATAGCTTGGATATATGCTACTCGTACTCCTTTCTTCTCTAAAATCTTCCAAAGAATGTCTCTTGGGACCCTATCATACGCTTTTTCCAAATCTATAAAGACCATGTGTAAATCCTTTTTTCCATCTCTATATCTTTCCATCAATCTTCGTAAGAGATAGATTGCCTCCATGGTTGAGCGCCCTGGCATGAACCCGAATTGGTTGTCCGAAACCCGTGTCTCTTGCCTCAATCTATGCTTAATGACTCTCTCCCAGAGCTTCATTGTATGACTCATTAGCTTAATACCCCTATAGTTCATGCAATTTTGTACGTCGCCCTTATTCTTGTAGATAGGCACCAAAGTGCTTGTTTGCCACTCATTTGGCATCTTCTTCATTTTCAAAATCCTATTGAAAAGGTCAGTGAGCCATGTTATACCTGTCTCTCCCAAAACTTTCCACACTTCGATTGGTATATCGTCTGGGCCTACTGATTTTCTATGCTTCATCTTCTTCAAAGCTACAACCACTTCTTCCTTTCGGATTCGACGATAAAAAGAGTAGTTTCTACACTCTTCTGAGTTACTCAACTCCCCTAAAGAAGCACTCCTTTCATGTCCTTCATTGAAAAGATTATGAAAATAACCTCTCCATCTATCTTTAACCGCGTTCTCTGTAGCAAGAACCTTTCCATCCTCATCCTTGATGCACCTCACTTGGTTTAGGTCCCTTGTTTTCTTTTCCCTTGCTCTAGCTAATTTATAGATATCCAACTCTCCTTCTTTGGTATCTAGTCGCTTAGACATATCGTCATAAGCCGCTAACTTAGCTTCTCTCACAGCTTTCTTCGCCTCTTGCTTCGCTTTTCTATACCTTTCACCATTTTCATCGGTCCTATCCTTGTATAAGGCTTTACAACATTCCTTCTTAGCCTTCACCTTTGTTTGTACCTCCTCATTCCACCACCAAGATTCCTTTTGGTGTGGGGCAAAGCCCTTGGACTCTCCTAATACCTCTTTTGCTACTTTTCGGATACAACTAGCCATGGAATCCCACATTTGGCTAGTTTCCCCCTCTTTATCCCACACACACTGGGTGATTACTTTCTCTTTGAAAATGACTTGTTTTTCTTCTTTTAGATTCCACCATCTAGTCCTTGGGCACTTCCAAGTCTTGTTCTTTTTTCTCACTCTTTTGATATGTACATCCATCACCAACAAGCGATGTTGATTAGCCACGCTCTCTCCTGGTATAACTTTGCAATCCTTACAAGTTATACGATCCCCTTTCCTCATTAGAAGAAAATCTATTTGTGTTTTTGACGACCCACTCTTGTAGGTGATCACATGTTATTCTCTCTTCTTAAAGAAGGTGTTGGCTAAGAAGAGATCATATGTCATTGCAAAATCCAAGATAGCTTCCCCATCCTCGTTTCTCTCTCCAAAACCATGGCCACCATGAAAACCTCCATAGTTGCCTGTCTCCCTGCCCACGTGTCCATTTAAATCTCCTCCTATAAATAACTTCTCCGTCTGAGCAATTCCTTGCACCAAGTCTCCAAGGTCTTCCCAAAATTTCTTCTTCGAACTCATATCCAACCCTACTTGAGGTGCGTACGCACTAATCACATTGATAAGTTCTTGTCCTATTACAATCTTGATTGCCATGATTCTATCTCCTACCCTCTTGACATCTACCACATCTTGTGTCAAGGTCTTGTCCACGATGATGCCAACACCGTTTCTCGTTCTATTTGTGCCCAAGTACCAAAGTTTAAACCCTGAGTTTTCTAGATCCTTTGCCTTAAGACCAACCCACTTAGTTTCTTGTAGGCACATAATATTTATCCTTCTCCTCACCATAACTTCCACTACTTCCATAGATTTTCCCGTTAAGGTTCCTATATTCCACGTTCCTAAACGCATTCTACTCTCCTGAACTCTACCCTTCTGTCCTAGCTTCTTCACCCTCCCCCGTCCAATGGAATCAAAGTACTTCTTTTGTGTGTCCCGTGTAAAGTTGATAGGTGCATATGCTCCCAAACAACTTTGAGTGGAGTCGTTCGAAAAGAAGTTTCTATGGCCCCCTTGCTCATTTAACACTGCATCTGGGTGCCTATGGAGATACAGCGACCCTTACTCACTTATCACTGTGCTCGGGCCACACAGCGCGCCACTTACGGGTGACGCCCTAGCTTTAGCGCGATTTCGTTCTGAATTCATTTTCATAAGGATTCGACGTAACTGTGGAGTGCCAGCTGTCGACTACCTGACACCCTCCCCCTCCTCCTTTACCCGGGCTTGGGACCGGCAATGTAAGATAAACTTACATAGGCGGAGTTTATTAGTTTATTAAATAATGAACTAAATTTAAAAATCTGATTAATTCAAATGATGTGGCTCTCCACATCAAATGTTACGTAAAGTGATATGAAAATGTGGTACAAAAATATGGTATGAATAGCATTACTCTAGAAATATATGAAAATGAGAATTTGGGTATATATGGGGACAGATGCGAGGAAACCGTAAATGTCCCCAATCCAGCTCACTCTATATTTTTTAGGGAACTTTCATAAAAAGGGCTTATACTAAGTTTATTTTAATAAAAAATCATGCTATAACTTTATTTAATAAAAAAAGACTTAAATTTTAATGAAAAACCCTTGAGTTTTAATAAAAATGACAAAAGAACTTAAATTTTAATAAAAAGACATAATTTTAATATTAAAAAAATATCTGACGTGCACACCTACGCATCCTCACACAAACAAACTGTTTATGAAACTTTCTACACTGTTTACGAAACTTAGGACACTGTTTATAAAACTTAGGACATTGTTTATGAAACTTACTATACTATTTATGAAAATTTACGATACTGTTTATGAAGAAGAGGGCACCATCGAAGCCCAATGGAGAAGACGAGGGATTGCTACACATGGATGTGGCGAATTCATGCCCAATGGAGAAGAGGGCACCATCAAAGCCCCCAAGGGCCTCACCTTTTCGATGGTGGATGTTTTGTTGTGTTGCACATCCTTTCAACCACTACGGTTATGCACACGCATTCCTTTCTCTCTTAAATTTTAAATGCAAAATCAATTTGAACTCTGAAGAAATCTCTATTTCTTCCCCTTATCAATGTTGGCATTAGGTTTTGTGAAAACTTTACAAAAGTATTCCACATATATTAGCACAGATGATGACTCAGTTAATTCAGGTTTTTCCATTCTTATAACTTTAGTCACATTTTGCAACCTGGATATCTTCGTGATCTTTTAGGCATTACATCGAACACTTGGCAAGCGCGCTAAGCGGAGCAAAATTTCTTTAACTTATCGACCACGGATTCATCCACTGAGTACTGAAATTGCAAGAATACGTGACATTCAAAGTGTACGCATACTCTGGAAGAAAAGATTATGTATCAGTATCTAAAGCATTAATCATCTTAACCATAACAAAGAGCATTCGGGGGTTATATCAAATCGATCTCTAAGTTGTTAGGTATTAAAATTAGTTAAAAGATAGCTTACCAGGAGCAATATATCCACAAGAACTGCAACTACAGACATAGTCGTAGACCGTGGCATGTCCATCACCCTTGCCAACCCGAAATCCCCAACACGGGATTCAAACTTGTGGTCAAGAAGAATGTTACTGGACTTTATATCACGGTGAAAGATTATAGGTTTGGTATGTATTTGAGGATACTCTATTGACCGTGGCATTTAATTACAGACATAATGCTTTAGATACTTGCTTGGCGTAGTAAGTAGGGCCGCACCAAATTTTTGTTATGTATTTTTTTATTTATTTTTTCTTTCTCTTGTCCTTATCATTAAATAAAGTTAGTAGGTGGTTTTTGGGTAAAGTACAAAAAACTACCTCAACTATTGGTGTCACGACACTTTCATACCTCATCTTTTAAAATTGACAATGTCATACCGCATCTAACGAATTTGTGACAATGTCATACTTCCGTCAGTTTTTCTGTTAATTTCTCTGTTCAATGCTGACGTGGCCCGACACGTGTCCCACTCACTAATCCAGCTGGATTAAAAAATAATTAAATATATTTTTAATAATTAAATATTAAAAAATTAAGAATAAAAAAAAACAAAAATTTCCTAGGGGTGCGGCATCCTTTCCTTCTCCCACACCAATTTCAATTTTTTTTTTGTTCTTCTCTCTCCTCCTTTTTCTTCTCATCTTCTTCTTCTTCTCCTGGGCAATTTGTCACTTTTTTTTTTTTCGTTTTCAATTTTTTTTATTCTTCTCTCTCCTCCTTCTTCTTCTTCTCCTGGGCGATTTGTCACTTTTTTTTTTTTCATTTTCAATTTTTTTTGTTCTTCTCTCTCCTCCTTCTTCTTCTTCATCTTCTTCTTCTTCTCTTGGGCCGAAACATCCAATCACTTTTTTTTTTCCTTCTTCTTCTTCTTCTTCTTGGGCCAAAACTGGGTTCGATTTTTTTTTTTTTTTTGTTTATGGGTTGCAGGTAGAGGGAAAAGGGGATGAAGATGAAGATGGGGAAGAGACAGAGAGGGTTCTTTTTCTTCTTCTTGGGCCGAAACTGGGTTCGAATTTTTTTTTTCTGGGTTGCAGGTAGAGGGAAAAGGGGAAGAAGATGAAGATGGGGGAGGAGAAATGAGTGCCCGTTGGGTTGGGGGGGACGAACTGGGTTGGTAGAGTGAAGGAGTGGCGAGAAAGGGGGGAGAGAGAGAGAAAAGAGAGAGAAGGTGGTGGAGGATGTGTGGGTAGGGGTTTTGGGTTGCAAAGAAGAGAGAGTGGCGAGAAATGGGGGAGAGAGAGGAGAGAGTGAGAGAGATTTAATATATATATTTTATTATTTTATTATTTTTTATTATTAAAAATATATTTTATTATTTTTTAATCCAATTGGATTAGTGAGTGGGACACGTGTCGGGCCATGTCAGCATTTAACAGAGAAATTAACAGAAAAATTGACGGAGGTATGATATTGTCACAAATTCGTAAGATGCGGTATGACATTGTCAGTTTTAAAAGATGAGGTATGAAAGTGTCGTGACACCAATAGTTGAGATAGTTTTTTGTACTTTACCCTTTTCTTTCTTATTCAAGTCTTGTCATTGAATTTTCTGAGAAGGCAAACCTTGCCCTTCATTCATTGCTTTTTTTACTCTTTGCATTTTCTTTATTTTGGATCAGGATCCTCTCCTGAGCAAATGGAGAGGATCCTCCTGATCAGGCCCATCTGGCCATTCAAATTTTATCCGACGGCTACAATTATTATAACTTTTAGAAAGCCCCCTGTTTATAACCGTTGGATAAAATTTGAATTGCTTGATGGGCTTGGTTAGGAGGATCCTTTCCATTTGCTCAGGAGAGGATCCTAATCCCTTTATTTTACTCAATACCAAAACATTTTAATATTGCTTATCTGTCAATTATTGTCTAGGGTTGGTAATCTTGGTAAACTGCAATTAATAATTAAATATTACTTGTATACTGCATACTGATACTTGTAAATTGCAATTATCTAATATTACTCGTAAATTGCATTTCATTATTAAATATTACTTGTAAATTGCATATTGTTACTTGTAAACTGCAATTACTTAATATTGCTTGTTTGTCAAGTGATTTGACTACAATTGCATCAGTGCGTGATTATTACAATTTGTGTGTGATTATTCAGTACTAACAATTGCATACTGATATGTATAATATTAAACTATGCGTAATTATCATTATGCTTTAATTAAATCTTGTGCTTTAATTAAATCTTGTGCTTTAATCCTGACCAACAGTTGCATACTGATATATATATATATATATATATATATTGTTTCATGCTTTAATTAAATGTTGTGTGTAATTATCTTTATTAATTGATCTCTGGTTATTATATAGTAGTATAGTTTATCCTATACTTGTTAAAACTTTTGAGTGACAAACTGTTTTAATTTCTACAGTATTATAGCAATCTTACATCTCTCTCACTTGTTATTAGTCAGTATTACATAACAAATGGCAAGCCTAGAAGAAGCCAATAGTGTTAAGCCTGGAAAATTTAGTGGCCATAATTTCCGTAGGTGGCAAAAACAAGTGAAATAATGGTTAACTGTCTTAGGACTTTTATCCGCACTTGAAGAAACTCAATCAAACAAGAATTTCTCTTCTAAAGAGTCATTTTCTAAACTAACCCCTGAGCTAATAGAATACCATTGTCACAACAGAATCTTAAGTGCCCTTTCTGATCACCTCTATGATGTGTATCATGCTACTACATCCACCATCAAAGAACTTTGGGAAACTTTAGAAGCAGAATATGGAATTGTAGATGCTGGGATGGATAGGTTCACGGTCTTAAACTTTAATAATTATGAGATGGTAAATAATAAATCTATGGGGGAACAAATATATAAGTATCAAGAGCTATTAAGAGGTGTTGAAAAGAAAGGAACGAAGTTCAATGAGGACTTTAAAGTTTCCTGTCTTATTGATATACTGCCTCAATCTTGGAATGACTTTGCTAGAACCTTAAGGCATAAACAAGGAAAACTTACTTTGTTTCAAGTCATAAATTCAATTTGGATCGAAGAGAAATATATAGTGAACTTAGTTGAGAATGACATCCACAAAAATGGAAAAAACAAAAACAATTTCACCATTAATAATAAGAAGAATTTCAAACCTAGAAAAACAAATTTTAAATTCAAATCACCCAACCAAAATAAGAACTTCCACAAGATTAAGGATCAAAGTAGAAAGAAGGGGGTTTGCTTCGTTTGCGGAAGAACCAATCATAAGGATAAAGATTGCTTCAACAAGAAGACTAAGGAGAACAAGTCTAAGTCCAATCATAATGGTCCACAAGCTCAGGTGAATATACTGATAAAGCAACAATCTACTGAAACACATTTTAAGTATGATTCCTTTGTCAATTTTACTTATGAAAATAAGGATTGGTGGGTAGATTCTGGAGCTAATGTACATGTCTGTTTTGATCGTGAAATTTTTAAAACCTACCAGAAATCAGGTGAAGGACATGTAACTTAGGAAATGACTCAATGTTGCAAGTGCTTGGAATTGGAGACATAGAACTAAAGATGACATTAGGAAAGTTCTTAATTTTGAAGGACGTGCGACATGTACCTGATATTAGAAGAAATTTAATTAATGGATCATGTTTAGTAAAGCAAGGCTATAAAGTTGTAATGGAATCAAATAAGGTTGTAATAACCAATAATAATGTATTTATTGGAAAAGGTTTTATTAGTGAAGGATTATTTAAGTTAAGTGTTTCTTCAGAGTGCAATACTCTTCCAAAAGTTCTTAATGTTGAATCTCGTAATGTTTGGCATGGACGGTTGGGATATGTAAACTTGTTCAAAATTAAGAAAATGATGGATTTGGACCTAGTCCCAAAGTCAAATATGAATCTTAAGCATAAGTGTGAAATTTGTGTACAAGCAAAACAACCTAAGAAACCTTTTAAGTCCTTGGAAAGGAATACCCAAATTTTAGAGTTTATACATAGTGTTGTTTGTGACTCGAATAGATTACCTACTAGAGGTGGTAATAAGTATTTTGTCACATTCATACATGATTGTTCGAAGTATTGTTATATTTATTTGATAAAGAGCAAGGATGAAGTATATGGTAAATTCAAGATTTACAAGACTGAAGTGGAAAATCAATTAGAGAAAAAGATAAGGAGACTTAGGTCTGATAGAGGTGGTGAGTACACTCTTACCGATCTTAGTGTTTTTTGTGAAGAACATGATATTATACATGAAGTAACAGCACCCAATTCTCCACAATCAAATGGAGTTGCAGAAGTGAAGAATGGGACCTTATTGGACATGGTGAATGCAATGCTTTTGAGTTCTGGATTACCGGAAAATTTGTGGGTGAAGCAATTTTGACTGCATGTTTTATATTAAATAGAGTAATCATTAAAGAAAATACTACTACTCCATATGAAATGTGGAAAAAAAAAAGAACACTAAATCTCCAAGTCTTGAAAGTGTGGGGGTGTTTGGCTAAAGTTGCAATCCCAGAACCTAAGAGAAAGAAGATAGGACCTAAAACTGTGGATACTGTTTTCTTAGGTTATGCTCATAATAGTAGTGCCAATAGATTTCTAGTCATCAACTCTGAAATAAATGAAATTTCGAATAACACTATATTGGAGTCTAGGGATGCAACATATTTTGAAGACATATTTCCTTTCAAGACTAGAATGCAAAAGCAAGTGGTAGATATATCATGCACTAGTACTAACAAAGCTTCCACAAGTATTAGCCATCAAGTTACTAATGAAGAACCTCTAGCAGAACTTTGAAGGAGTAAGAGACCTAGAGTGGAAAAGAACTTTGGTGATGATTTTTATACTTTTTTAATTGAAGGTGATCCAACAACATATAAGGAATCCATGATCTCTGTCGATGCTCCATTTTGGAAAGAAGCTATAAACAACAAAGTTGAGTCTATTTTACAAAACAACACTTGGGAACTAACGGATTTACCACCTAGTACTACACCAATTGGTTGTAAGTGGGTATTTATGAAGAAAATGAAGCCTAATGGAAGTATTGACAAGTACAAAGCTAGGCTAGTAGCCAAGGGATTCACTCAAAAGAAAGGAATTGATTATTTTTGACACTTACTCTCATGTGTCTAGGATTACCACAATTAAGATTCTCATAGCATTAGCTTCTATACACAATTTAGTAATTCATCAAATGGATGTTAAAACAGCATTTGTGAATGGAGACTTAGATGAAGAAATTTACATGGAGCAGCCCAAATGATTTATATTGAAAGGCCAAGAACATAAAGTGTGTAAGTTGGTTAAATCGTTATATGGATTCAAGCAAGCTCCTAAGCAATGGCATGAGAAGTTTGATAAAGTCATTTTAGAATATGATTTTGAAGTTAATGAGCATGAAAAGTGTCTACAGTAAGGAATGCAATGGACAGTGTGTTATACTATTATTTGGAACAAGTCTGGAAATTGTCAAAGATGTTAAATCATATCTATCAAGGAGATTTGACATGAAAGATCTAGGAGAAGCCAATATTATTTTGGGAATGAAAGTAGAAAAAACACAAGCATGTTTTATTATAAACCAAGCTAGTTCAATTAAGAAAATGCTTAAGAAGTTCAATTTTTTCAATTGCAATCCTATCTCGACACCATATGAACCAAGTGTGTGCTTACTTAAAAACGTGGTGAACCCGTGTGTCAACTCGAGTATTCTCAAATGATTGGGTCTTTGATGTATATAGCAAATAAAACTAGACCTGATATAGCTTATGCCGTTAGAAGGCTAAGTAGATACACTCATAATCCAAGTAAAGAACACCGGAATGCTTTAAGGCGAGTGTTTAAGTATCTAAGAGGAACTATGGATTATTCTATACACTATAAAGGATTTCCTTATGTAGTAGAAGGGTACAGTGATGCAAATTGGATCACTGATAGCTCCGAAGTGAAACCTACTTTAGGTTATGTATTTTTATTGGGAGGAGTAGCTATATCTTGGGGATCTAAGAAACAAACAATAATTTATAGAAGTACAATTGAATATGAACTCATAGCTCTTGATACTACATGTATAAAGGCTGAATGGATTAAGAATTGTTTGCTTGATACCCCATTGGTGAGCAAGCCTATACCTACCATCTCCATACATTGTGATTATAAGGCCGTGATAGATTTAGTGAGGCAGACATATACAAATAACAAATTAAATAGACGTATTAATGTTAGATACAAATCAGTGAGAAGCTTGTTAAATAAAAAAGTTATTTCTTTGGACTATGTGAAGTCGGAAAAGAACATTGCTGATTAATTGACCAAAGGTCTATCTAGTAAAGGGGTCTTAGATTTGTCGAGGGGGATGGGATTAAACCCATAAGGAAGTCACCTAGGGAAGAAACCCAACCTTTGTGATTGGAGATCCTATGAAGAAGGTTCAATGGGTAGAAACAATCCATATTGCGTGACTTATATTCCAGCACTCTAAAATAGGAGATTTGAAATGAAATCCCCTACTCATCCCTATGACATTTGTGCTGATGATATGTGATGTTAAGGAAAGACATTGTCCTAAATGAGTTCCAAGGCGGGGAATCTCCCGTAGAGTACAAGTCACATGTACTCTTGGAGGACTCATCTAAGTGAGAGTATTCATGAGGCCGCAACTGTGAGAATTGGGTTGTTCTCTAAAAACACTATGAGAATCAAGATTAAGCGCATGGTCATAAATAGCGCTAACCCGCACCAAGTTTTTTATCAATACTATGTGTGTCAAATGTTGTAATCTGAATTAGAGGAATCTAGTTCAAGACTTAGTTCACTGTGATTCCTTCAGATGAAAACTGTGAACACTAAGTGTAGGTTTAAGTCCAAAAGACACCTACACCCATTGCATGGTATACAAATTGCCCAAACTTCCGTTTCTTCAATTGTGTCTATTTTATTCCTCATAGAGTTTTGAATCTTATGAGGGATTGTTGCTTATTTTAATTATTTTAATTATATGTTTTTTTTAAGATTCAAAACTTATCATTATTTTATTTTATTTATTTTAATATTTAAGAGTTGTGTTTTATTTGAAGAGTCATAATCATTTTCTAAAAGGGTATGAGAAGTTCTTTAAATAAGAAACCTCAGACAGAAAACATAATACGCAAAAACTTTTCTATCTCCCTCAATTCTCACATCTCTATCAGTTTACATTCATACTTCATAATTCTTGGGCAACTGATCACTACTTGGCAATCCCGTCTGCAATTGGCGTGCATATCGGATCAGACATCCTGTGAGGCTTTGGGTTGTATCTTAGAGTTGTAGGCACCGCCACAACCTGCACATAGGGAGGCATCTACAGCTTTAGGGCAGCGACATCGCGCCTCTCTTTGGTTCATAGGCCAAATATTGTTATTCCCTTTTCCTAATTTAATTTTCATAAGTTTGATAGTGATTATACATTTAATTTGCTATATTTGATCATATAAATATTTGGTATATCTCTGCAATATATTTCACATAAACGAATCAAACTTTTGGGCGAGCAATGGTGGTGGCCGGTAGGATGTGTAAACAAGGCAGAAGATGTAGCCGCAAAGGTGTATATGAAGAAAGGGTTGTTCCCACTGTCATGTTGAATACCTTGCCTTATCTCATATGTCAATAAACAATGTTGATTTGTCGTTTTTTAACCAAATCTTCTACCTAAGAGAATAGATATGCAAATCATATCTGTATTTCACCACTACCATATTAATTCTCCCTCTTTACGTCACTAGTCTTCAATTTGGTATGGAAAACTAAATTCTAATCTTATAATTTATCCTTAGTTTTTGCTTTTTTGACATATCAAAATGACTCATGGTTTCTGCACCTAACCATTTGTTTTTTATAGTGGTGAGTAAGATGGCTGGTTTATTTTTATCTGATTTTATTAATGTCCAACATGTCATTACCTATTGCCCGCTGCTTTTTCCCTCTCGATGGATCCCACCTCCACCGAATTGGATTAAGATAAATGTTGATGCTTTTTTCTGTGCAAATTCAAAATGCAAGGGTATCGGTGTGGTTTCTCACAACAAAGCAGGCGGCTATACTGGAGGTTTCGTTTGCAAAACTCACAACACTACCAACCCCAACACTACTAAGATCCTAGCTGCTCATGAAGGATTGCATTTGGTTTTCAAAGACAATGGCAACACATTGTTCTGGAGTGTGATGCATTACAAGTGGTTCAAGTTATTGGCAGCCCTAGTTGTGGGCTTTCTACCACTGGTTTACTGATTGAGGATGTTAAAACTAGCCTACGGAGCTACATGTCTGTGAAAGTTAGTCACAACGTAGATCCGCCGATTTAGTGGCACATAGAATAGCCAAGTTAGCCTTAATTTTTATTGTTTCTAGTTGTTGGTTTAAGGTGCCTCCAACTCCTATTCAGGATGCCCTTCTTCAAGATTGTATGCTTGCTTAATATTATGAATATCTAACATAACTATACAAATAACATCTATAAAAAAACCAAGTTAAAGTGGACAAAATCTGCACAAGCAACTACAAAAATCTAGCATATCTCAAATCCGAACCCATATAACCCAAATGGTAATGCTATGAAGACAAATTTTATAAATCAAATTATGTGGATGTTAATTATTGGATTATTACTTAAGTGTTGATTAACGTACTTATTTTGTTTATTGGTGACACTTGATTTGGTTTGCAAATTTAATTTAAACATTTGGTTTCCCTAGCATTGAAAACAACCAAAACTCTAGATCATAATTATCACGGATCACCAGATTCGTGGGTTTTGCACTTGAATCTCAGACCTCACTTACAAGTGAAGAGAAATACCACTAGACCGTAGTATTAAGTAGCCTGATGATGCCAAGTTAAACAAAGTATTTCACTCTTTAGTCTTCTTCAAATGGAGAACCCTATGCTATTTACAAACCCAGTTTTACCTTCTACACATCTTTTTCAATTTCTAGCCGTTAAATCGAATAAATTGAAGAGAATAAAATGACAAAAATTAACAGGGTGTATGTGGAAGGTAAACAAAGGATGTATGGGTAGCACAACCGTTTATAATAATACAAATGAGCAATACTATTAAATAAATCAAAACAAATCCTAATTTGTTATAAACTTTGTATTTAAGTGTGATTGTGTAAATCTTATATTAGGACTTGTATTCCTTGGAGGTGAATGATTCTTCCCTCCCTTATTACTATAAATAAAGGCTCTGTGTATGGGGAATAACACATCCTCTACACAACCCTACAAACACATCTCTCTCCACTGTGACGAACCATCCCTAATTTTCTATGTAATTTTCTCCCCAAGTGTGTAAATTGACATTTATTCCCTTTTTGGAAAAAGTGGAAACTAATGTGGACGTACTTATTCGGTTTTTAATTTACTTTTCTTGCTATCGTAATTAATTAGTAATCGTTGTTATGATCGCGTGAGCGCAAGTTAGACTCGAAACGGTGTTGTAACGAAAAAGTTACTTTTAGTTAAATTGTGTTAACAACGGGTAGATTTTGTACACGTGTGTGTTAATTATTCAGTGTTTGAAAACCACTGTTTTTGATAAGGCACGTTAGATTTCGCGTGATTTTTGCTGTATAAGACCCTATTATTTTTCTCTTTGAAAATCTGACATGTGCCTTACTTTTTCTCACCAATCAATTTCTCTCCTCACTTTTCTCAACCAATCAGATCGCTTCCTCTCTCTTCTCTCTGCCCAATCAGAAAGCTGTTTTGCATTCTCTCTCATCTTTTCATTCTCTCTCACTCACTCGTGACTCTCTTTCCTCTGTAACACACACACACCAATATCAAACCTCACAGATCGGCCTTTCAAACACCACCATCGTGTCCTCTCATCCCCACGAACACATCCGTACCAATCGATCACCAAGTGGACAAGTTTTGAGTGTCAAACTTGGAACAACTCGGAAGCTCCGACTCGGTAAGTTTTCCCTCGACATTTTTCCAGCCATGTTACAAGGTTTTGGACGTTGGGGAAGCATCCACACAACTCTCCAAGGTCCCTAGTTTAAAGTTAAAGCTTAGTAATGTCAAAATAGACGGGTTCAAGGATTTGAAATTTGGTCTGAGAGTTTCGAGCTAATTTCAGTCCACTTTTTGGACTTTTGAAAGGTACAATCTTGTTTTACTCTTCAAAAGCTTCATTTCCATAGAAAATGCATCGAAAATGGTTGAGAAATGAGCAAGATATGAAGCTTTGAAAGTTTTTCCAAAAACAGGCGAGTTTTTCCAGAATTCGATGAACCAGACGGTGACCAGTGTTCTAAAAAACTCCCTAGGTGGGGTGGGGGGACTGACGGGATGGGATATGGGGAATAGGGTTAAGGGTTTTTAATTTGAAATAGAATGGGGATTGAGATGGGGATGGATGGGGACCAGTGGTCCCCCGTTTATATATATATTTTTTTCTTCATTCAACCAAAACGACGTTGTTTACCAAAAAAATTTAATTTTTTTTTACCAGGCCCAAAACGACGTCGTTTTGGCCTGGATTTTAAAATTTAAAAAAAATCCCTCCCGGTCGTCTTCCCCGAGAGCTATCTGTTTCTGGTTTCAGAACCCGGGGCTCCCCAGTTTCCGGCCGAACTAGGGGGGTTCAAGGGTCGCTCCTGCCTTTGTTTTCCGGCGAGCGGAGGGGCGAACGCCCCCTTTCGCTCCTACGTAGCTTCGCCTCTGGATGCATGCGAGGACCCAATCTGCATATATTTATAAACAAGAACATCGTCTGTCACAATTGTTTGTATAATTGGGCATATACATGAACCTTTTTTTAATATAGCCTTTCGTCGAATGAGCTTTCCAATTTATGATGGCTGCCTTTAGAGTTAGATTGGTTTAGTTAGCTATTCTCAGAGCTATAACAGCAACATGCATCAGTTGAGTGGAATTCTGCATCAGCAATTTGGTTTGGTTAACTGGCAGGTTCTTGAACTGTTTTTCCATTTCATTTAGTTATACTTCTAAGTTCTGATCATCAATCTGAGTTGGCTAACTTGGCTTATAAGTTAAAATACTGTGATAATTTTTTGTGGGAGATTAATACCTAAAAGTTTGTAATGTTTATTTTATATGAATTTTAGGATTGTTTCTTCTCTTGTGTGATGATGACTGGTACTTCATCTTCTGGAGCATCTACTAAAATGTCGTCCTCCTCCCAATCTGAAGATGTGTTGAAGCGTAGCTCGGAAGATGTGGGATGGGAATATGGGATCTTGGCAAATCCTACAAACTCAGATAAGGTGAAATGTAAGTTGTGTGACAAAATCATTAGTGGTGGAGTACATAGATTAAAACAACATGTAGCCAACATAAGGGGAAATGTAGCGGCATGCACAAAGTCTTCGGATAAAGATAAAGCCAAATGTCGAGCCGCATTAGAAGAAGCAAAAAATAAGAAGAAACAAAGGGATAAGCACATTGTGGAAGTGAGGGAAGAGGTGCAACTTCAACAAATTCAAGAAGAAGAAGACATTGAAGTGATTGGGTCAAGGAAAAGGCCTCGCACTCTTGGACCTATGGATAGGTTTGCATCCTCCATCAATCCCGATTCTTCAAATGAGGGAAGTAAGAAGATTCGGCAAAAAAACATCCATAATGCAATTTGGAAAGAAAGAACACATCAAGTGGATCAATATGTGGCTCGATGGGTGTATGAAGCCTGAAGGAAATTTTGTGAAAAACATGTTCATTTAAGCAACATCTATAACATGCAATTAACAATTAAAAGGCGGAATCATGCTTGTATGCACTTAAAAATAAAACATTAACCATGAAATTCAAAGCCTAGTAGATTGGTGAACCAAGACTCAACTCAAATCAAAGTGAGTTGAGAAATTTATACCTTTGTAGATTTCTCTTTGCATAAGCAAAGGCTAATCACCCAAGGAGAGGGCCTTCATTCCTTGCTTCTTAGATCCATGGATTTGGATGGAAGAATATGTTTCTCCAAGTTCTCAAAATAGAGAACCTCTAAGTCTCCACACCAAGGTAAGATGTGAAGAAGAGATGAGTGACCTTGGAGGAGAAAGATTACTAGCTAATCCCTCCAAGGGTGGCCGGCCTCTTTAGAGAGAAATAAGAGCTTTGTGTTGTCTCCAATTTTCTCCAAAAGAAACCCTAAATGAATTTTGGCTATAAAGTCATATTTATACCTTTATTCATTGGAGTGGCAAACTTGTAATTAAGTCCAAAACCCACTCCTTTAACAAAATGACCGGCCATAGGGTTTCATTGGGCTTTTAAGGCCTTTGTGAATTATTTGTCATTAAGTTGTCATACAACTTAAGTCAATGGGCTTGACGTTCGAAGCCCATTGGGCCTTGAGGCCCAAAACTAACCCGTGGTCTTTTAACGAACTTTATACTTTTGATTAATTAACATATTAATTAATCATTGCCATATATAATTAAACCATTTAATTATCATTACTCATCTCCGTTGTTTCTTCAATCTCTGCCTTACACGGTGTACGATCCATTAGGTTCCTTTTAGCGAGGCAGTGGGCGATTAGAACTCTTTCAAATCGATTGTGAATTGAAACTTACTTTCAATTCTCCCTTTAGTGATTATACACGTTTAGGGCTTCCACAAACCATGAGTGACACCTAGCAGTATGTCATAGTTACCCAAGCTAATCAGAAGAGGTGGAGAACCTATTCAGTTTAGGATTACAATGCAATACGGTCTTTCTCTAATACAATACTCTTGACCACATTGTTTGGTTTGATAGTTTATTCATGTCGACTATCCAATGTGATTCGTTTACTTATATGATTACCTTGAATGTGATTTGGAACGACTTCCTAAATCTCATTCATACTCTGGCCAGAGATTCTTAATCATATCATAGAGTATTCTCCCTCAAACGGTTTGAAGGTTAGAGATCCCTTGTTGCGCATTTACTTGCCTCCATGCCTAAGTGGCTTAACCCCAACTATGCCGTGGACACCCTCGGACGGGGTGACTTTGACATAGTCAAAGATCAAGGACCTAACCACAAGACAACTATGATGTCTCAGGTCAAATGACTACTTTGCATTATCCCAACTATGAGTTCTCATGTGACATGAGTATGAGAACTCATCGTTGATCGTGTTCAGTGGACTCATTCTCTATTGAGCACCTACATGCTTGTCTTGGTGTCAATTACACCAATGACTCGAGACCAGTCACTCTCCCTGAGAGAAGACATAGCATGTACTGATCTTAACGGATTGTCAATGCCCAATTGGCAATCCTATGATCAGGAATGTTTAGGATATGTATACGAAAGAGAATGGTCTCATGAATCTAACTTGTTTAAATTACATTCTCCTAATTACATATTCTTTGGACTTATCGTTTAAGCATATAACATTTATATGAGATGGCTTAAACAATAATCTTTACCCTTGATATTAAACTAGATTAGTTTAACATGTGAAATGTCCGTAAAGTATCATCATATGATTGGTTTTAGGGCACATTTCCAACAAAGCCGATATTCCTTTCCATGCTATTGATAATGATAGCTTCAAGCGTGTAATGGAAGCGATTGGTCAATTTGGCCCGGGTTACCTACCTCCAAGCCAATATGAATTAAGGGAGCCATTATTGGAAGAAGAGGTACAAAGAGTAAAAAAGTCACTCAAGAAACATGAAGAATAGTGGGCTTTGAATGGTTGCTCAATCATGACCGATGCTTGGAGTGACCGAAAAAGAAGAAGCATAATGAATTTATGTGTCAATTGCAAGCAAGGCACCATATTTCTTTCTTCTAAGGAATGCTCTAGTGAAGCACACACCGGGGAATATATTTTGAATATGTTGACAAGTGTGTTGAAGAAATTGGGCCTCCAAATGTGATTCAAGTGGTAACCGATAATGCTTTTAACAATATGGCGGCTGCAAACATGATGAAAAAAAAAGAGGCCGAATATGTTTTGGACATCATGTGCAACTCATACTTTGAATCTCATGCTTCAAAGGATTGGTAATCTCCCTAGGTTCAAAGGAGTTATTAACAAGGCAAAGGCTTTCACTATCTTCATTTATGCACATCATAAAACTTTGGCATTGATGAGGAAGCATACCAAGAAAAGAGACATAATAAGGCCTAGAGTCACTAGATTTGCAACTTCTTTCCTCACATTGCAAAGCTTGATGGATAAGAAAAAAGACTTGAAGGTTATGGTTGCTAGTGAAGAATGGGAACAATGCAAACATGTCAAGACTACAAAGGGGAAAGCGGCATATGCTACTGTATTGAGTTCACATTTTTGGAGTGGGGTCTTACTTTGCTTGAAAGTGTTTGAACCTTTATTCAAGGTACTTCGAATTGTGGATGGGGATAAGAAGCCATCAATGGGGTTTTTGTATGGAGAGCTACAAAAAGCAAAGATGGAGATTAAAGAGACATTCAAGAACAATGAGGCCAACTATCAACCAATTCTTCAAATTATTGATGAAAACGCTCGTAAGCGGCTTGATAATCCATTGCATTTGGCGGGCTACCTCTTGAACCCTTATTATTTCTTAAAAAATCAAAGCATACAACATGATCCAATTGTCATGGAGGGGATTTTTACTTGTGTTGAGAAGTTCTTCCCCAATAACTATGAGGTTCAAAACCAAGTGATAAATGTTGAGATGCATAAGTATAGAGTAAAAGAAGGTGGATTTGGAAGACATTTGGCCAAACTTGGATGCGCTGAGAATGATGAAAACTATAATCCGGGTATGAATATTCACATATGCTTATATTTTATTTATTAAATTTGAGTTTACTACTTATTTTTCATTACTAATTGTGTGTTTTTTTCCTTCATTAGTTGCATGGTGGTATAATTATGGAAATGGTGTGCCTAATTTGCAAAGGATGGCTATAAAGATACTCTCATTGACTATAAGTTCATCCGGTTGTGAAAGAAATTGGAGTTCTTTTGAAGGTATACATACAAAGAAAAGGAATAGACTAGATACAACAAGGTTAAATAATTTAGTCTATGTCCAATTTAATGCAAGGATTATGAACAAGAATAAAAGAGAGAAGGAGAAGAAGGTGGACATATTACTTGCAAGTGAAGCTAGTATGGCTCAAGGATGGATTATGGAGGGTGGTGATGAAGAGCTTGAGCTTGGCTCGGGAATTGGAGAGACATCGGAGGTAGGTAGTTCCCTAAAGCCTAGGGGGAGTTCTAAAAATGTTGAAGTAAGAGAACTTCATGAAGAAGATTTTATATCAGATGAGGACACGGAAGAAGAAGGAGATGATGAGGAAATTGAGTTCGAGTCCGACACGGAGAGAGTCTTGGAGGATATGGTGAAGAAGAGTTTGATGCCTAGTAACCTTCATAACTCAATTTTCTTTTATGTCAGTGTCTGCATGTGTAGCATTCGAACATTTGACTCATTGTTAATTCTATGAAATGTATGCCCATCATTTGTACTCACTAATGTTAATTCTATTATGTGAAATGTTTGTGCAACATTTGTACATTTGACTCATCGATAGTAGTGTTGGACTTGAATGTTTCCATAGTTCTAGTCTTCCATACTTACAAGTTACAAGTAGTGTCTAATTTTGAGAATGCTCATTCATTGGACATAAGATTGGAAATCACATTTCATTTCAGTGGTTGCAAGCACTGCCTTGTTCTCAAGTATACCATATGATTATTACTTCATTTGTTGAAAGAAATATTTCTTTTGTACATTTTCTACATGTTTTGTAAGTGTTAATATGCACTTATTCACAGGATATACAAAAAATTTACCTAAATCCGCCTAGGCGCCCGCCTAGGTGCTAGGCGCTAGCCCACCGCCCGACTAGCGCCTAGCATTTTTTAGAACCTTGACAGCGACACTGGCGGCACCGGACGGCAAAGGATCATCGGAGAAGAATGAGAATATTTCATCACAGTTGACGGAATATTCTGACGCAGTTAGATTCTGTTACTATTTAACGAAATATTCCATCAAGTTTGACAGAATATTCCCTGGTTCAGTCAGTCTTTGACTTGCGTGTGGGCACATGTGTGGTCATGGGCTAGGCAGTGCGTAAGGGCGTGTCCGGCCTCCGGCCGGCGTGTGCTTGACTTGTACGGGTCTGTGACTTTGTGTAGAATATTATCGTATATTTAAACCCTTCATTTGAGCAAACTATGGGGGTTTTTCTTAGCTTTTTCATATATGTCCTTATTAATTAATTATTATTAGTTGTTTCACATATATGGGATAATTACCCCGAGGAGGAACGAGGACAAGCGAGGCTAAGAGGCTACGATCCATCAACATATCAGTGAGTTGGCATTTGTTTTCGTGTATATATATATAAACTTTATAGTTTCCACATATGCTTTTGGATTGATTTATGCCTATCATGCCATGTTTTATTTAATTTTAGAAATGTTAATTTATGGTTATGATTTATATACTGTCATGGCACGTTCATATGCATTTTACCTGCTCATCATACATTGCTACACTCGGTGTTAGTGCTTACTATTACAACCACCCCCATATTTCCATTTTATTTCTATTTTTCCCCTAGAACATTATTTTAAATCTATCAATTTAATATTTTATCTCTTTTAATCCTAACCCTTGATGTAGACTCCTTATTCCTCATAAACTGCCAAGTGGCAGTTTCTTAGCTCTTCTCTTCCCTCTCTTCTTGAACACCTCCCTCTCATACATCTCTCTATCTCTCTCACGGGAACCCTCAAGCACTCTAGAGCTCCGAGAGCTCTTGTTTCTTTCCTCTTCAAAAAACAAATTAAACCCAATAGTTTAACCTCATATCTGGAATCCTTGGAACTTAAGGAACACAACTATAACCCTGCATACGTCGTTAGAACACCTCTGTGTGTTCTGCCATTGAAGCCGAGAGCTTCAAACCTCTGAAACTACAACTCAGGCGAGACTCACTACTCTATTTCTATTTTGTTGAGTTATTCTCAGTTCAAATGAAGGTTCTAATCTGTGCATGCATTATATTTTTGTTTTCCAGAACCCGACGAGAAAACCCAATGAGTTCCGAGATCCACCTTGCCATTCTCAACCACAGTTGAGACTTTAAGTGGTATAATTTTGTTCCCATCATTTCAGCTATCTTCTCTCTTCAATTTGGTACTTGGTTTGAATGTTTAGTTTCACATTTGCCGTCGACCGGAGCTATAATAGCTCTGGTGTTCTTCCCCGACTGCAACTAAGCCACTCAGGCCATCAAGCCTTCTCAAATCACACACGGGCCTTAGCCTAGCCCAGTTTCTTATATCTTTTATTTGGTTATTTGGCCTGTGGGCCGTGCCCTGCATGGGTCACGCATGTGTGTAGGTTATGTGTGTATGTTTTGGATCGTGCATGTGCATGGAGTGTGTGTGTATGTGTTTTGGGCCATGCACATGTTGTGCGTGTGTCTGTTGTGTGAGTGTGTGTCCATGTGTACGTGTGTGGGTGTTATGCCCGTGTGTGTGTGTGTGTGTTGTGCAAGTGTGTATGTGTGTGTGTGTGTGTGTGTGTATGTGTATGTATGTGTGTGCTATGCATGTGTATGTGTGTGCTGGTGTGTGTGGTGTTATGTGGGTTTAGGCTCAAGCCCAAACCACCACCACTTTTTATTCCTAAACCTATCCAAAACCAAAACCCTTTACCTAAACCCATTAGGCTTTAACCATTCAACCAAAATCCTTTATTTTCTTTAGTACAAGCCCAAATCCTTTAGAAAATCCTTTTATTTATTTATTACCTTTTTGTGCTTAGGTGAAGTTGCTAGTGAGGAAATTTTTAATCCTTATCCGCACAACTCTACTGTAAAATTTGCATAATTTATAGTTTATTTGCATAAATGAAATGCATGCCTTACGAGTTATGAACTGATTTTTATGTTAAGCATGTTTATGAAATATATTGTTTATCGTCTCTTTTTTGGTGAAGAATTAATTGTTGGCCTATATTGAGCTATATTTTAAAATATTGTATTTTTTATAAAAACCATGAACTGGTAGACTATCTAATGGATGACGATAGGATGCTAGAACATGTTTTAGAAACCCAACTTTATATATGGATGATGGATGACTTTATACTATGAAGTGGTTATTTTTTAGAGGCGTAACTATTTATGCGTACCTAGTGGACACTATGCCGCCTGGGGCGAGGATCTAGTGTTGGCAGATAGGCCGAGAGAAATAATCCTTAGCTACAGGCTGAGGGACACAGAGCAGGTATTAGGCCGGGAGTTGGTAATCTCTGGCTACGGGCGCAGAGACCACGGTGCTGGCATAGGGCCAGAAGATATATTTATTTCAGTGATCTTACTAGTAGTACATCACGCGATAAGACGATCTGTGAGATGTTTGATATTTTTATTTTCCATGATGACTTTTGAGATATTTTTGGCATGCTAGGGTTTTCGATAAATCCATCACTTATTATGCTAATAGTTTTCTTTATATAAACTGTGGGGTTTAGTATCTTGATAACTGTTTTATTAGTATTATATATATGAATTTGGTCCACTCACCTTTGTTTTGCGCCCCCATTCAGGTCATAGAAACGAGGATTACGACAAGATATACGAGGCATTCCCCTACCAGTAGCAATCTATCACCCACTTTGTGATATCTTGTAATGATCTTTCCTTTTGTGATCTTGACTTCGAACGTGTTTTGTGCACTCTAGATATTTCCTTAAACTTTGTTTAGTACTTTTAGATTCTAATGATTATTCATGAATATTTCCTCCTAATCATTACTCTTGTATTCAATAATTGCCTTTTGTCACCCTCAGGTGTCCGCCAACACGTGCCTATCCGGGTATTCGGGGAATATCTGGGTCGGGACGTGTCACTTACCCAAGGCCAGGGCTAGTCTTTCACGTGTATGTTCACATCTGCACCGCATGCTAGCCTTGGATCCAAGTAGGTGCCAGTCTTGTCGTACAGGTTGCAATAGGCAACTTCGACTCGTATGTGACCGCGAATAGCACCAGTCTTCAAGTAATTGTAGCACTATAGCGTATATTATGATTACACCCAGTCATGTTCATGTCAAAAATCCTCTGCATGAACTCGTGTGTCAACATAGATTGATGAGCACCTGATTTTATTATACTACTGTTGAGATATTATGATTTGGCATACTTCTGGATTTACTGTTGATTTGCATTTGATTTCATACTTATACGTAGTATGATTTTCTAGAAACTATACATGTTTTACGGCGAGAGGTTAGTATGTTCTTTTAATAAATGTGTTTTACAAATCTTTGTTTTTGCCCACTCACCCTTCTGTTTTTTGCCCATCCAGGTCCTAGTTAGCTGATTTATTCTGTGGCATACGAGGAATATCCGGTAGTTCTGACATATCCATAAATAATGAAGGGATTTTTCTCGATTGTGTATTAAGTACTTAACTAGTTTCGACTGCACTACTTATGTCATCTATGCTCTGAACATTTATGCTTTATGGGTTCTTCCCACTACTACGTACTCGCCACTTTAGAATAATTAATTGTTAGTTTTGGTTTAAATTTACCCTTATTTTGCATGCTTCACATTTTTATTTGGTTACGTCACCTTTGGGTGACGACCAGCATGCCTTGACTCTGATCGGGGTGTGTCATCCATTATCTCTCTGTTGTGCCCTCTATCTCCCTTGTTAGTTAAATATAGGCCACTACACGTTATCAACACGTTCCTATCGCTGTGCTTAGGAATCTGACGTGGAAGTTTTCTGCATCAAACCATTTCATCAATATCATCACACAATCAAGTTCTTTCAAAACAACGATTTTTATCTTGATATTTTTTGCAGCCCTGGTAGTATGAACATTCACCATAATGCATGACCCAACTTTACATTTTTTCAAATTTTAGATTCTACATAAATTATGTATGCATTATATCCATAATTGTTTATGTGAATTGATATTGCCATGAATTGCATCCTATATGTGTCCATGCATTAAATTATTTGATTAAATATGCATTGAATTAATTGAATTTGAAAATCGAACCCAAACCCATCACAGTCAAAGCTCGAAGCTCAAAGCCCTTGGAACCCAACCCAAAACCCCTGACACCCTTCAAGGCATTACACATATGGCTTACAGGCATGCCCAACCACCACGGCTGCCATCCTCAACAACTTGTAGTCTTCGCTGACCTTATTTTTGGCCGAGATTCATATGAATCTCCCTAGATTTCAAAAACCCATATTCGAATCCTAGGATTTTTCCTGGTTGTTGGACGTCGAGATCTTCTCCGTCACACCATCCAGGTTACATGTCAAAATTATGACTTGTTCCGAGTTATTTTGACTAGAACACGACCACCTAAAGCATCTGCGCCAACCTTCGTCCTCGGTGACCACACCTTGCGAAGCTAGGGTGTTCTTTGGCTGAAACCCGAGCCTAGTTGGGCCTTAGTTTCTACTCGGCATGAGAATTTTTTTTTTTTCTCTTTTGGGCTCACTTGCAGCGGCCCAAGCATGACACCAACCCAAGTGTTACAAAGTCTCCATGCTCGTGTCGCACTAGATCCTCGCATGTCGCTGGTGTATATATGTCTGTGTCGCACCGGATTCCAGCCCGAAGTTGGAACATCGTTGCACTGCACTGTGAAGCACCGGAACACACCTCTGAGTGGGCTTACAGCCTCAGCCTGCTCTTTGCCACACCTGATCAGTGCCCATATGGGCCCCTTATTTTTTTAGGCCAATTCATGCAGCCCATTTGCTACTAATGGGCTCGTAGCCCAATTCTTTTGGGGCTTGATCAACCCGTGTATACTCTAGCCCAATTTTGGGTCTGGATCTCACGGTATTAATTTGCTCATTCTTTTGGGGCCTGATCAACCTGTGCATACTCCAGCCCAATTTTGGGCTTGGATCTCATGGTATTAATTTGCTCAGCCCACCCGTGGGCTTTGGCCCATCATTTTGGGCCTCGAGTCTAAATGCCTATTTTTTTAGGCCTTATGGGTTTTATAATTTTTCACCAACACTTTAATTTTGGCCTAAAGTCCAAATAATTAATTCAATTATAATTCTTGACCTGAAGATCTATTTGCATATTTTCTTGTTGCATATTTTCTCTCTATATATACTAGCATATGGATACATACAAAGTGTGTGAGAAAATTTTTTATTTTTGTTTTTAAAATAGAAAGAGAGAGGAAATGAGTGATAGAGTATGTTGGGCTGTGAAGTCTTTTTATTTATTTATTTTTAAATTAGAGATATGTTAGGATTACATGTAGGTGAGGCTTTGAAAAAAAAAGTAAAATTTGGTTGTGTGAAATTACATTTCTGCCCGATATTTCTTATTTATGTTCTGTTTTAATTAGAGGGTTAAACTGGTAATTTCATAAGATTTTGGTTGACAATAAGTGTTTTATTAATTAGTGGATATATATATATATATGTTTGTGTTTGTTTGTAGGATCATATGAACCTGAAGTTCATAATTATTTCTAGAAACATCTCTTGTGTGAAAACCTGAAGTTTTCCTTAAAAACATCACCCATGAAAACCCAGAGTTTTTTTCATGTAAATTTAAACCAATACATGTCTATTAGAACCTGTATGTTCTACTCCTATGTGAATGGATTGATTTTTTTTTTCTCCATTACACTAACCACATCTTGTCCATTTATTTTGTGATAGGAAGATGTCGAATTTGAACAAACTCGACTTGACACACCCCGACCCGGAATGTTCACTAGGACTCCGAATCAAGCTGTGCTGGCCAACACCTAGAAGTTGAGGAAGCCATAAAGTGTAGTGATGTGGAAAATGTGAATAAATTTAAACCTAAAGGTGCCTAAGTACATGAGTGCGCGGTGAGCGGGTATGGACCCATTTCACACGCGATGTCAGAGCATAAGTAAAGTACAGTAGGGTAAGATAAGGATTATACCATTGTAGGAAGCCACCTGTATTGGGATATGCCAAGAATCCTCATCGGTATAGAAACTTTGCTACTAGAACCTAGAGGGGCGCAAAACAAGAAAACGTGAGTGAGCAAAAACAAGGCTTTTCAAAAATCTATTTCTCTTTCCAAAAATAATAACTCATCACCGTAAAACCCGTATAATTTTCCAAAAAATAATACTACATATATACATAAAAACAATGCACAAAGGCAGTAAAAACCAAGTATGCCATGTCATAGCATTTCAACAAGGAAATATGTAAGCCAGGTGAAATAAATCAATGTAAAATAATATGTCAGTCGAAGTCACCTAACATGACCTGTACGGCTGAACCTATAGCTCATTAACCAATTCCTGCACACAAGTCGGAACCACCTAATGTGGTCTATACGACAGGACTAGGTGTAATAAGTATGCTTAAGTGCTACAATCACGCGAAGACTATGCGAATAATCGTAGGTCACCTACGAATCGGAACCACCTATAAAGGTCTGTACGATAGGACTATGCACCAAACTTGGATCCAAGGTGAGCGTACGGAGTGGAAGGTAAACATCACATGAAGGACTGTGCCCTGGCCACATGCGGGAGCACTAACACCGAGGTGCAGGTTTATGAGCTCTAAGTGCCTCTATGTATAACCATCATAATGCAACTCACAATCATCAATACATATACTCACCTGGAACTTACCTAAGTGTCCGCAACGTCAAACAATAACATACACAACTACTAAAAGCATATACCAAAATATAAAGCATTTGACATGACATATAAAACACAAAATCATTTAAATCAATCTTTCTGGGAAAAACGTAAAGCATATATACATATATTGAAAGCCAAAAGCCCACTCACCTGGAGTCTGGGCTACAACTCCCTAGTACAAACATCGAGGCATCACGAACGATCAGCGCTTAAAACAATTATCAAACCATATCTCAGAATTCTTGTCAATAAAATACTTAACTTACATATCTTATTCAGGAAGATCCGTACATCGGATTCCCAATCCGAAAGTTTCTAAAATTCTCAAATATTATGTACTACAACGTATCAAAGTTTAGCGATGATCCAACGGTCAAATCGTCAACTACTATAATAATCGGGTGGCGGACCTTAATGAAACTAGGTCCAAATGACGGAAATTCATTAATCGGACCTCACAAATGGTATCAAGGTAAGCAAACTTAACCTAGGAAGGTCATGGGATACCTCGGCCCACGCACCGCAGGTGGCGGTCGGCCGCCCTGATTTGCTGGAAAATTCAACTATTTCCAAAAATTACCAAATTTCATAGAAATGAATATCTCAGTGAGTAGAGCAACTTTCATAGCTACGACCAAGGCCAATTTTTCTGGGAAAAGCTCCAATTTCACAAAAATCCGCCGGAAACCCTAGTTTTGGGTGGTTCTTGATTCGTCCTCAAATCAACTCCGACACTCCAACCACTGATTGGGCTTTGTTCTTGACCTCTTGATGGGTGTTTAGGTGGCAGTGATTGAATGGAAACGTTTCAGATTTGATGGATTTCGGCCACGGGTCTCACGGCACCCACAGGTACAAAACCCCCCAATTCCCAACCCAATCCTCTCAAATTTGAAATGGAAATGGTAGAGGAGAAGTAGAATTGATGATTGGGAGTGATGAATCAGCCCAATTCGATGGAAAAATGGTGAAATTCACCGAAGAACCCATCGATTACAACCCGGGTCACAGGTCGAAAAGGAACCTGATCGGTTCCTCCGTTTTTCCCCTTCTCTCATTTCTGTCCTTTCTCTCCTCACCCATTGGTCACCCTCTTCTCTCTCATCTCCCCACTCGCTGGTTCCTCCCTCATTTCCCTCCTTTATACACCATCTCCACTACCCATTTCATCTTTCTTTAAATCTGGGCAACACACGTGGCCTTCCAAATTTGGCTCCAGAAATTTGGAATTTTCTAGAAAATATTAATTTACAATTTTGCCCTCAACTTTAAACATTAATATCTCATTCGTTATAACTCCAAATTGCGCTCCATTTGCACCCATGCGTTCATAACGGCGAGTACTACGATAATACGCCAAGAAAACGAACCTTACATGACACGACAAGACAGTCAATAAAAGTCAACACTTTACCTCGAAGGGCATTTTTGTAAACTCACTTATTAAAATTATAAATTCATAATTTTTAGGGACGGGCTGTTACACGACTTCACCGTTTTAGAGGTATCTGCAAGAAACTACCTCAAGTAGGTCCAAGATGTGAAGCTCCACCTCACCGCAAAGAATTTGTGTCCCACCATTAAAGATAAGATGGACAACTCTGTTGGTGAAGCTAAGAAAGCCACTACCATGATCTTCATCTGAAGACACATTCATGATGCATTGCAAACTGAGTACCTTGTTGAGGAAGATCCACGAGCACTTTGGGTCGCTTTGGTTGATCGCTTTGATCACCAAAAGGACATCTTATTGCCTGAAGAAAGACATGACTGGCAACATTTGCATTTCCAAGACTTTAAGTCTGTGAATGAATATAATTCTAAAGTTAATCTGGTCGTTTCTCAAGTTCTGCAACGAGAACTTGACTGAAGATGATCTCTTAGAGAATACCTATTCGACCTTCTCTACGACCAATATTGCCCTACTGCAACAATATAGGTCTCAGAAGTTTACTAAGTTTTCGAATTTGATCTCTGTTTTACTTCTCGCTAAAAAGCAGAAATAGCCGTTGATGAAAAATCATCAAGCTCAACCTACTGGGGCGATTGCTATGCCTGAAGTACATTACAACACAAACCAACTCCCAAAACGCCAACATAGGCGTGGTAGGGGCGACCAAAAGCCACCTCGTCAGGGTCAATAGAACCAAGGCCCATCTGAGGGAGGAAATTGAGCTCAAAAGCACCCTAAACTCGCTCTCAAGGCCCCAAACTTCAAGAATAAGGGCAAAACACATGAAACCATGAATGCAAACATGTGATACCGTTGTGGTTCAAAGGACCATTGGTCTTGTGTTTGCCGTGCTCTCCAAAAGGTTGTAGCTGAATATCATTCTCATCGTAAGAAGTTTGAATCAAACTTTATGCAAGTGATGAACCAAAGAGTACCAAGATAGAGGTTTCTGACTTTCAGGAGGCTATCACCCCTATGGAAGATTAGAATCTTAGACATAAACTATTTTCTAGTTGAAATTTAGAATAATGGGGCCAAATTCCACTCTCTCCACTCTCTCTCTATCGTGCCCTCTCTTTCCCTTGTCAATTAAATATAAGCCACATCATAATCCTCAATAAGCAATAAATCCTAAACTTAACGGGTAAGAAATCCTGTAATAAAAACTAATTTCCACCATTTCAAACTACTACAAATTCATTCCGACAAAATCTCACAACTTGTTTAATTGAAGGATGGCATAGCGGAATGCATCATGCCAGTTGCCCTGCATTTAAAAGTGTTCACAAGTATTAAAAATCCAAATATTAACTTAAAAGGTTGTTTGGAAACTTTGTCTGGTAGTTATTTTTTAATTTTCAGTTTAAAAAAAATAAAAACTCAACTGAAAACACAAGTTTTCAGGTTTCATTTTTAAACTGAAAACTTAAAATAGTAACTAAACAAGATTTCAATTTTGAAAAAAGTGAAAGTTGAAAACCAAAAACTAAAAACGGAAACAAAATGGTTAACAAACGGCCCTTAAGTAATTCAAGCCAATCCTCGGTCAATTGCATCATGGAAATTTTTGTTCGTCAGAACATGGTGTGTAACTTAATTTCGAGCAGTAGCAGATCATCCATGTCCTCTTTACTGTTTTGTGTTAGCATCTACTGCTATGTTGCTCTAAATTGGTCGCCATCCTTTCGTCAAATAGAGCTTATGTTTCTCTATGAAAGTGCCTTACGGTTTTATTATTGTAGAAGGAGGTAGTGGGCGAGGTGAGGTGAGGATTTAGCCATAGTAGAACATAGGAGAAGCATGTAAGAAATGAGGTTACGTCTAGGTGAGGGTTTTCGTTATTGGATGTAGAGTGTGTTGATAAATTTAGTTTCGAAATTATTTACATCTTGTCTTTAACAATAATTGAGTACAAAATATCACATTTAAATTTTAAGTTGAATATAAATTAGAAGGGAAAATGCTAGGTAGACTAAATTTGCAAATTAAATGATGTGTCACCAATAAGAAATAAGCACGTTAATCAACACTTAAGTAATAATCTAATCATCAACTTTTATATCATTTAGTTTACAAAATTTTGTTTACAAATTCAATCTTCAAATAAAGGGCTTGGGGCGATTTGACATAAAAACAAAAAACTTGGGAGCACGGAGGGTTCACAAAGCCCATTTAAAAATGGACTACTTTTTAGGCCGAGTTATATTTGGGCTTAAACCTCCGAGTTCTTTTTTTGTGTTTTTTCTTTTGGGTCTCAAGGTCCGTGTTCGTTTTCCTCCTGACAGCGTTCCCAATTCATCAAAATCGACTTTAAGATCCCAATATTTTCTATCCGTTGATTTATTTTTCCACATTTTCTCGGTAGCCAAACAGCCGGTAGGTTTCCATTCTCTTTTTTCAAGCTGAATCATTGCCCTTTATTTTTTTCCTGTTTATCTAAATTAACCTTTACAATTATTAAACCCTAAATCACGTTCGAATTCCTTGTTTTTTCAATCTTGTATTGCAGAAATTGAACTTTTGTGGTTGTGGGGATCAAGATCGAAGAGAAATCCAACATGGGGTTCTTAGTTACGACCCTAATTTTCATTGTGATTGGGATTATTGCGTCCTTATGTACCAGAATTTGCTGCAACAGAGGACCCTCTGCTAATTTGTAAGTTTCCCCATCATCCAATTTCACTTTTTTGCTCTCTATATCCCTTAAAATATTGGGTCTTTTTTTTTTTCCTTTGTTTACCAAAATGTATCTAGCCGCTGAATTTATTGGGTATATATATGATCACACAGATCCTAAGGAATGTTTTGTATTTGGGAGCTAAGCAATTTTTACTCATGTAAATTTGCTTACAAGTACTATTCTACAAGTTAATTGGTTATGTCACTGCCCATTCATTTTGATATCTGATGTTGGAGAGCTATGCACATCTCGTAATGCAAAGATCCAAGCTTTTTGATGCTGGCGAACTTGTATGAAAACTGGTTAAATTTGTTTAGTTGGTTGTTTGCTAATTTAGTCTAGTCTCAATGGTTTATATGTGTTTACTAAGACTTTCAGTCATGGAACTAACCGGTTCATGTGTAAATGTGACTCATAAACTTCATTCCACCTGGGATCATCTTTAGAGTTAAGCCACTGACGTGTGGGCCTTCACGACCCTTGGCCTCGGATTGTTAGTTCTTTGTTATCCAATGTTGTTTAAAATGATAGCATTTATAAGGATAAGTAGTCTTTACTATTGCTTTGCGAAAAAAATAGCTTAATATTTGCCTTTCACAGTTTAATTGAGTCTTTATGTTTTGCCTGCTTACGAATATGATGCCGTCATTTAAAATAAAGAGTGGTTTGAGAAAATTCCTTGCAGTTTCTTTTGATATAAAATCATGCTTGTTTGAGCAAAACACTGAATGCTATATTCTTACGCAGGTTCCATCTAACATTGGTTATTACAGCAACGATCTGTTGTTGGATGATGTAAGTTCTTCTGTAACATATTATCGTATATATATTTCTTCGTCATCAGTAGCAAGGTTTTTGATAATTCAGTAGTTAGAGAGACGTAAGATTTTTGGTCCAGACTCTAGATCCAGAACAACCAGTTATGCTCGACGAGAGAGTTATTTCCATTTTGTTGTCAACATAAATTCTGCACTAAGTCGTCTGGATTGGGGGGTAAATGAGAATATTGTTGTGTAGCTCATTGATTGGATGCCTCAGACAGAAAATCCTCCTTAGAGGGGCTTTAGAACTTAGCCTGTTTATTCATTCACTCATTGCAACAGCCAATCCACCCAAACTAGTGACAACGTGTCCCATCATGGTAGTGTACTTGTGCTGCCTATCATCTTTCCGAGTGAAATGAACAAAAAAACCCCTCCTTTATTCCTTGGTTAGGTTGACTGCAAAATGGTGACGGTAATGTGGTGCAGTGATAGCTTAGGAAGAGTTTGTGATCGACCCGTTGTGCATGATAAGTTAATGCCTATTTGAGTCAACCTTCTTGCACTCCTGCCTTGCTATAAAGATGTAAAGACTAGATGAATTGGTGCCCGTTGAGTTTACATTTTCTGAACTTTGATATGATTTCTCTGTGTAATTCTCATGGGATGAAGATTCCTCGATGATATCAATCAATTTTTCCTTTTGGCGTACTGTGTAGCTTGAGAGATTGCATTCAGTTATTTAATTTTCTACCCTTTTAATCAACTGACATCATATTTGTGTAATCTTTGGCTTTGTTAGGTGGGCAATTGTATATCTTGCACAAATGAAACCACTCATAGTCCCTATTCTAAATGAAGGAGAGTGAAGTTGCGTTTTGAAAAGCATATATCGCCTCATTTGGTTACCTGGCGCTTGGATGATGGATTGTCTCCAGAGAACATCAAGTTTTAGTCGAATTGATTATTTTTAGTATCTTCTGGTGTTGGATTTGTATTTAAATGTTGGAGTGTAAACGTCGAATTCGTTTGGCATTGTTGCTCTACATTACCTCATATTAAATGTTATATGTACCCTCATTCATTTTTCAATGTCAAGATATTCAAAATCGGATAAATGCGAAGTAAATGGAATAAGTTAGAGCAAGTTCAGTTCTGGATTCTTTTTTTAGTTGAGATTCTTTTATCTTTGACTCCAATAAAAGAACCCATCATTATAATGGCATGCTTTTAGTTTTATTTTTTTTTTAATGTGATTTAAATTTGTTTGGGTTGTTTTAGTAGCACCTCACATATTAATCAATACACCCCATATACTAAAACACCTCATATTTACGTTTTAAACTAAAAAAAAAATGTTAATACAGCCCACTTACTAACCAAGACTACCCTCACACCCCACACATTTCATACACCCCACACCAAAATCTACCTTAAGTCTTCATCTTATCCAAAAAATAAATTTAAACCCTTTGCCTTTAGCACACAAACAAGTGTGCATGGTTCTGCTGCTTCAAGGTTTTTGTCAATTTAAGGCCATCTCTAACCGAGGGCTGGCCAGAGGGCTCGTTTTAGCCCTTTGGCCCTCCAAGATTCCTCAAGATATTAATATTTTAATGAACAATACAGGGCCATATTGGCCTCCGTCTCCAACCGAGGGCCAAAGGGCCAGAGGGCTCGTTTTAGCCCTGTCATAAAAAACCGTTTCCAACCGAGGGCCAAATGGCCATAGGGCCAAACATAATTTATTATTTAAAAACTACAATTTAAATTCAAATCTAACGGCTAAGTGACGTCAACATGATGTCAGCTAGCCGTTGGTAGCTGACGTTAGCTAGCCGTTGGATTTGAATTTTTTTTTTTGCTATAAATAGGGTGGATATTGGGCTATAATCCACATAACTTTAAATTCAATCTATTTCAATTCAATCTCTTGCAATTCAATCTCTTTCAATTCAAGTTTTTAAATAATAAATTATGGAGTAGGCTTTTAAGTTTTATGTTGTTAAATGTTTTTAAAAATGTTGTTTAAGTTTCATGTTGTTAAATGTTTTTTTATGTTGTATAATTTGTATGTTGGTTAATGTTATTTAATGTTGTTTCATATTGTTTAATGTTGTTTCATGTTACTTAATTTAATTTAATGTTGTATAAATAGCTTAGGAAGTTATAGGAAAAAAATAGAATTGAAAAAAAATATGAAACAAATTTTGTGAAATAGAAGTTATAGGAAAAAAAATGGAATTTAAAAAAATATGAAACAAATTTTGTAAAATAGAAGTTATATGAAAAAAAAATATGAATCAAATTTTGTAAAATAGAAGTTATAGGAAAAAAATAGAATTTAAAAAAAAATTGAAACAAATTTTGTGAAATAAAAGTTATAGGAAAAAAATGGAATTTAAAAAAAAATATGAAACAAATTTTGTAAAATAGAAGTTATAGGAAAAAAAATTGAAACAAATTTTGTAAAATAGAATTGAAACAAAATTTGATTCATATGAAAAGGAAAAAAAAGGGAAAAAAAGAAGTTTAAATTCATAAAAAAAAAAAAGTTAATACAACGGCTACTAGCCATTATATTAAAAAAAATTCAAACTATTAGTGTCGGTTATAACCGACACTAATAGTAATTAAAAATAAAAATTTTGCTTTTGAATAACTATTACTGTCGATTATAACCGACAGTATTAAAAAATTATTCTTTAATGTTGTCGGTTATAACCGACAGCAATAGGAAAACATTAAAAACAAAAATAGCCAGCCCGGGGCTGGCTGGCTGGCCGAAAGCAGCCAGCCCTCCAACCCTCCAGCCCTCCAGCCCTCTATGATCCCGTGGGGCCCTCCCAGATTCCAGAGCCCTCTGGCCTAGCCCTCGGTTGGAGACGGTTTTAGGGCTATTTTCGGCCTTCTGGCCCTCTGGACCCTTCGGTTAGAGATGGCCTAAAGGAATTAGGCTTTAGATGTGAATTTGATTTTAAACTCATAAATGACTACTTTGCTGGCTTTTCTGAAATAAAAAATCATGAAAGGCTAGTTGATTATGCTATTGTTGTGTCCATGCAGATTCTCTGTTCTGCAAAATTGCACTACAAACCATCCTAAAAAATAAACAGCAAACATGCATAAATTTTTTTAGCAAACATAAAAAAACAATACTACACTATCTCAAAGAAGATATGAATATTTTAGAGTACTTCATCTCTTATGTTGCAAAATCCTTTAACATTTTTTATATATAAAAAAAAAAAAAAACATAATCACAAGACATTGTGAGTGCAAGTTCATATAAAATTATATATAATTTACGGGTGGTTAGGATCTTTTTAAATGATTTGGGGCGTAGTAAGAAAATAATTGATTTTTTTTACTTTTTAAGGTTTAAATAGTCATTTTATTATGGAAGTTTTAACGAAAAACCCGCGGTACTGTTCACTTTAACGAAAAAACATATTTTTATACTAAAAAGTCAAACTTAGTACTATTCAATTTACCCTTTATTTTGTCTTTATCGTTAAAACTCAAAATTTTCAAATCATTTTCATTAGTTTTCTTATTATAAGTCATTTTAACAATAAATATTAAGTGTGGTGGATTCAACTATTAGTGGATCACTTTCTAATTTTGTAAAACCCTAAAAACCCCAACCCCCATTTGTGTAAATCTGTGAGACGGTGAGACACTGAGAAGCAAACGGAAAAACGATGATGGCTTCATGGACAAACCCGAACGACCTAATCTCGACGACGTCGTCCTCAATTGCCACAGCATTTCACCACCATAAGGCACTGCCTTCCCTCGGAACATGCATTCCTCTGAGCGGCAAGAGAAGTAGCCCATGGAAGCGTTACCGTTTTGGGGTCGTGAGCTGTTCCTTTGCGCCCACGGAATCGGCCAAGATTAAGGTCGTTGGGGTCGGCGGAGGTGGCAACAATGCCGTTAATCGCATGATTGGCAGCGGTTTACATGTGGGTTCTCTCTCTCTCTCTATGTTTGTGTAACTGAGAGTGTAATTGGGTTTTTTATTTGAATCCCAGGTGTAAATCTGCATAAATATGTTCATTAACATGTATATTTTTTCTTGGGTCTTTTTCAATGTGTTGTAATTGTGTTTACTTTGCAAAGCCAATTGTAATTTTAGTTGCTAAAAACTTGAAAATTTAAATTTCTTTACTTGTTGCTGGTACTGGATTGATTTTACTGAGTAGACGAACTTTAGTAAGCCGTTGAAAATTGGCGATTTACACTTAAAAAAGGAATTTTTCTGAATGTATTACTAGCAATGCTTTGACAATTACTTGCAATTAATTGGTTACTGAAAGTGTGCTGCTTCTGTTGACATTAGGGTGTTGATTTCTACGCCATAAACACGGATGCTCAGGCGCTCTTGCAGTCTGCTGCTGAGTACCCGCTTCAAATTGGGGAGCTTTTGACTCGTGGACTAGGTCAGGCACCCTCTTTTCGATCTGGGAAAATCTCCATAGTTTTGTGTTGTCTGTGTACATGTATATCGGTGCATGATGTATGTATTTATATACTATAGTGTAGTATCACATTAAGTATTTACACCTATAAATGTTGGGGTTAATGGTATCACCGATGAGGACTTGTTATGTTCTCTATGAGGCCTATGATTTTAATGGATTTGATAGAGTTGCAGGTACCGGTGGGAATCCGCTTTTGGGGGAGCAAGCGGCTGAGGAATCAAAAGAGGCTATTTCAAATGCTCTAAAGGGCTCAGATCTTGTCTTTGTAACAGCTGGGATGGGTGGAGGAACTGGGTCCGGTGCTGCCCCCATTGTTGCACAGATATCCAAGGAGGCGGGTTATTTGACTGTTGGTGTGGTTACCTACCCTTTCAGCTTTGAAGGGCGTAAAAGATCTTTGCAGGCAGGTGTCAATTTGGTCCTCATTTATATCTTGATTTTTTGTAGCTGCATAAATGGATCTCTGTTCGATAATTGTTTTATACACTTTTCCTGAATTAATATAAAAACAAATGTTTCCTTCCCAAGTATGCTTAGACAATTGAATGATACCATGAGCTTATTAGTTACTACTTAGCGTTCACATCTTGTTAGTTAACTGTTACGTGGTTTGGAATGTTGTCTTCTGTAATACTGCTTTATGAGACCGCATTTTACATTGGCTAAAGTCATTATTTAGGACATAGCATATGAAAAAACTTGAAAGATCATCATAACATCTTGACCAATTTAAAATTAACCGAAATGGAGGTGACCCTAGTACTTTCTGTTGCTGGTGGTGAGCCCTAGGTCCAACTAAATAATTTCCGAGTTCCCCAGCTCTGAACCATAATTGAAAATTTATTAGTTTACATAACTAAAGTAAAACTAAAATTTATTCGGTTATCATTGAGTTTTCGTATGAGCAGTATGTGGATTGGGAGTAATCTTACATACATTCATTGGCTTCTTCCAGGCATTCGAGGCCATTGAAAAGTTGCAGAAAAATGTTGACACTCTAATAGTGATACCAAACGATCGCCTCCTTGATATTGCTGATGAGCAGACACCCCTACAAGATGCCTTCCTTCTTGCTGATGATGTTTTGCGTCAGGGAGTGCAAGGAATTTCTGACATAATTACAGTAAGTACTATCTTGAGATGCTGAAACATATAAGAGTTCAAATATTGAGAGCTATTTTGATTTATAGCCTTGCACTATTGTAAATTAGGTTATCATTGGTGAAGTACATGATAATTTGCGAATACAGAAGGACCAAGATGCTGAAACTAATCCATTTCTCAGAATAATCTAATTTTCAGCTCTTTCTACTGAATCAAATTATAGTACCGCAATATCTTTTCTGATAATCTCAGGCAGATGAAAGTGCTGTTTCCTTTATATGTAGATACCCGGACTGGTGAATGTGGATTTTGCAGATGTAAAGGCAGTCATGAAAAACTCAGGAACTGCAATGCTCGGAGTAGGTGTTTCCTCCAGCAAAAACCGTGCAGAAGAAGCAGCTGAACAGGCGACTTTGGCTCCTCTGATTGGATCTTCAATTCAATCAGCTACTGGCGTTGTGTATAATATCACAGGTGGAAAGGACATAACCCTGCAGGAAGTCAACAGAGTGTCTCAGGTAACATTACGGGGTTTTATGCTTTAATCTTGAAGGAAGAACGGGACCCTGAAAATTTTCTGCTTCCATATTAATCTAATGAGAACATTGACTATATTGAAAAGTGGTCTCTTCAGTTGTATGGAACGAGGGAAAAAGTAACTTTAGTGAGCTCAAACCAGCTCCTCAGGATTTACATCATACATTCCCCATAGTGGGAATCAAATCTCCTACCTCTACATTTTCATTTTCGAAGATGAGGGGGAAGTCGTAAATTATTGCTTGTGGTTGGTGCTGGTAGCCCTTTTTTCTTTGCTCCTTTCCTTGGCCTAATGAAGTCTGCAAACTATTGTAAATTTTCAGGTCGTGACGAGTTTGGCAGATCCTTCTGCTAACATAATATTTGGGGCTGTTGTGGATGATCGCTACAACGGAGAGCTTCATGTGACTATTATTGCAACAGGCTTTTCGCAGTCATTTCAGAAGACACTACTAACAGACCCCAAGGCAGCAAAGCTGCTTGACAAGGTTGCAGGGGGTCAAGAAAACAGAGGGATTCCCCTTCCCCTAAAGTCCTCATCCTCACCCTCCACCATTTCATCAAAACCATCTCCGAGAAAGCTTTTCTTTTAATTCAGTTTGTATTTTTCTCAGTCTCTTGTGCATTTTGCCATGTAATGATACTGAAGCTCCAATCTATGAGATTTCATGTCACTTTTTTCAGTCAAATCCTTTTATCTATTTCACCTCCCTCTTTTTACTTTCACTGCGTGGAGACTGGCTAAATCAGTGGTCTCTCAAATATACGTAAACACATTACATGTTTCAATCATTTTTCCTCATGAAAATGTGAAGAAAAGTTAATGGGGATATTTTTATTTTAAAACAAAAATAAAAAATTGAAGCCTAAGTTATGGATCCCAATGTGGATTTCTGTGCAGATGCATGTTTTTGTATTTTTTGTTAATAAAAAAATCCATCTTTGGCGAGAATTGACTTCTCACTCACAAATAAAAAGAAATACCGTAGAATTAAGTGGCCCAAGTTTTTTAACACACATTTCAGGTGCAAGGGTAAGCGCTCTAAATCATTTGAGCAACAAATCTCCTGCGTGGATTATCAAACTATCAAGAAAAATTAAATTTTTTGCGTATCAAGCCAAGCACAAAGTCGATATAAACTATTTAGTTAATGACAAGGGGAAGGGGGTAAACCAAACAGAAAGAACATTAAAACCACCATGGAAGAGCATATAAGCTAAATTCATGTTTACACAAATAATTTTGCGAATTCATGTTGTTCCGAGGATTGTGATTCTCTATAGATATAACTCTTGACGAACGATGATATAAGACTGGACAATGTACAACTTCTGGTGTCTCATCTGTATTTCAAAAGATGGAAATGATGCTAAGAAACTTGGGATGTTTGCATGCTTCTTCGCATGCAGGTTGAGGTGTTGTGGTGGTATCAAATGAAGGAGAGAAGGCTTCCTTGTATACACAAAATTAAATTGGTCCGCTAAGCTACGAATTACTTTTCAAAAAGTATACAATTATTTACAACTATTTCTTAAAGTAATTATCGATGTCATTGTTTTTGAATTTCACTGTTTCTGAAAGTCTGCCAACAGTGAAATTTCTTTATTCTGGTGCCTTCTACTTTGTTATAGACCACACTCGCTACATGTCAACTTTTGTTTGTCTTCTTGGACCATTTTCTTTAGTGTGGGAAAGATTTTAACTTTATGTTTTTGTCTGGTTATCTGATGGTCTGTGATGAGTATTTTGATAATTATAAAACTTTCATGTCCTGATGATTAAAAGTGTATAATTTTGGGTGTTTTCATTAATTTTCCCTAATTGGAAGGTTGGTAGGTCTGATTAGAAATTGGAATTCAGGGACAAACACATAACTGCATCTCCAATTCCATATAGTCATAAACCAACAAGCAACAACAAAGATAACGTTCCAAGCCAAACCAAACATACCTGTATAGGAGCAACGCAAACTTTGGCTTCACCAAATTGTCAAAAGTATTGAAAACATGACGATGACTCTCGACAGCAGCATTAGAAATCGTACAGAAATGACTCGCACGGACATATTCCTCTGACCCCCACTTCATTTGTTAAACGTTTCTGTTGAGAGCAAAGCAACATGGAATTTTAAGTAAAACTTGGCTTACGCATTATGATTAAGTTGGATGAGTGGTTTTGGTTAAGCGGAAGTAACCTCTATTTATGTATGACCCTTGATTCTTCTTTGATTGCTTTGGTTAGTAGATAATACAGGAATTCGAAGTATATGAAGGTGTTTTCAGCAAAAGGTGCCTTCAATAACCACCATTAAATTATTAAGTAGAGTTCCAGAAAATAATGGGGGGAAGGGAGCAAAACAGAAGGAACATTAAAAACACCACCATCCAAGAGCACATAACCTTCATGCGCTTCTGGGGTCACTATCACTTCTAACGAATGGTGCCAAAGTTTCAAGCAAGTTATGTAAGCATAATCTGTCTATTATTTAGGGCCTCAGATACCCGAATAACTTTTGTATGCATACAAATGGATAACCTACAGGACTCTTTAACTACAACACGAGAATCGGAGTTAAACAAATGATTCACATTCTTAAGAACAATAAATACCAACGACAGCAAATTAATCACAAGAAGAAAGACAACTCTGGTTTGGGTGTAAAGGACAACACGCTTTCACCAAAATATTCGAACAATGATGCCATTAGATGTCCTGCGTTTGTCTCCTCCTTCCACGCCTGAGCAAGAACTGTTGACCCCTTTACCGTTTTCCCACTGGCCTCCCTTCCCAACATGTGTTCCTTTGGTAACTGGTGGGACATCGATACAGATGTGGAGAATCCACCTGCAGCTCCTTGCATGTCAACTTGCATGGAGTTCATTGGCATTGCTCCCACCGCACCATCAGTAGCTAGTTTTTTTAGTGGTGGTTGTTGCATCATGTTGTCTGTGCTTGCTTTGCGTTTATCTAGATTGAACAGGAGGAGGTTAAGCACAAGGACGATATGGGAAAAAGCACATATTTAAGTTAATTGAAGTAAACAAACTTGCCACCATCTTCAAACCTTGTTCTCTAGAGGCTAAGGCTACCATGTGAAGGGAAGAAACATATAAAAAGGTCGTACCCAGTGCACAAGGCTCCCGCTTTACGCAGGGTCTGGGAGAGGTGAATGTCGGCTAGCCTTACCCCCATTTATGGAGAGGCTGCTCCCAAGTCTCGAACCCGAGACCTACCGCTCATGGGCGAAGGGAAGAAACATATGTTCTGTATAAATTTTTACAGCTCTAAACAGATTGGTCTTACAAAGAAAATATTCTTGGTTAGCTATACTATAGTTGCATACGTTTGACCCATGCAAACGCATATCCCAAGGCCAGTATGCATGTGCACAGAGGGAGAACTTAAAGAGGCAATTAAGAAGAATCAAGTATTCAACCAGATTTCCAGTATAATTTCACCTTTGCCATGTTCCTTGAAAGATTGAAACAACAAACACTATACAGGACAAAATTTTAACACCCAAAACCATTCAACAGGCCAGTATAATAAATACCATTCTGAAGTTTCCATTATCACCCTATTTCCTGTCAGTTCTACAAACACACACCAAATTTAGTGACAAACAGAAGCAAACACTGACAATGACCATCTAAAACTAACGCCATATCAAAAATCCATCACTTGCAACTTACATTACAGAAGCATGGACAACAATGATTCTGTCAGAATTATATTTAAAGCCAACATCTGATTTCCACAGTTCTAGGCCATGCATAGTTTTTAAACGAACTTGGCACAAAACACATCTATTCCGATTCTGCTTGGTATGAGATATCAGCCTCATTAAGTGGGTGGATTACATACTGTATATCATAGCACATACATGCATCACCTTGTCTCACACTCAACCATCCTCCAAAGGCAGACAATTACTAGCTACTCTATGGCTCATTATACTATCTTTAGTATCTTTTAATACAGCCACAAATTCCACTGTAGTTGGATTATCATCATGATTATTTAGTGGTTATCACGAATACTATTTTTGTCCATATATTTATCACAGTTAGATGACTACCTGATTTCTCATTTAGCTGTTGTTTTGTAAAGACAATCCTCAAATAGGAATACTGTGTTTGTCCATATACTTATCACAGTTAGATGACTACCTGATTCCTTATTTGGCTGTTATTTTGTAAAGACAATCCTCAAGTAGGTACCTAACAAGTGAACAGTTTGGATAATAGGATTGCATTGAGTTGGGCCACATGCAATCCTTCCTCTTATGAAAGAAGTTACATCCCTTTCTTAAGTTTTCCAACATAATGTATATACATGTGTGTATGATTCACATTAACCTGAATACCGAACACAAATCACACCACTCGCACAGAGCAATATGAATGGATCAATGTATGTTCAGGGAACATAGCATAGCAATTAAAGAAGTTAAGGAAAGCGTACTTGTCATTGTTGTTGCAACCTTTCCATTCCTTTTCCAAACAGCATGAGCTGGAGGAGACCACAGACTATGGAACAGCTTGAGCCGATCATGCATGCATTGGCCAGCAGCATTCTGGAAGTGGCATACCATGTCAAAGTCAATTTGATAGCAAACCCATGCACATAACAACAAAATCTGGATTGAAATATGAACTAACCAGCAAAGCCCCATAGACACGCCAAGCTTCTTGCCTCTTTATCTCATTCTTTTGCTTCTCAATTATCATTTCTGGCTCAAGAAGTTGCATATACGAATCAAGATTTGGAAGTATGAGTAGACGAACCTGTCCAACATTAAGAAGCATCTCAATTTTCTCAAAGCCAACACAAAAAGATGTTTCTAGTAGGAAAAGTAGAAAAACCAAGGCCATGAAGGCAGCCACAATTAAAACTAAATGCAACTGTGCTAAGAAAATATTTCCAACACGCAAGAGACTGCAGCCTTATTAGAAAATTCATGTAACATAAAAGCATGCACTAGAGCATACCACAGTGGGACCAAGAGCTGCTATCCCTTGAATTGCACCATAATGCTGAGATAATGCTTTTGTTGGATCCAAGAAAGCATGAAGCAGAGTCCTTGTCAAACGTGGTTGAAGATTGTGATAAACATGCCCAAATCTGCAAAAACACACTGCTAATAAAATATAGAAATATCTTGACATAAGGCTAGAATTTTAAATAAGGAAAACTAATGAAAAGGGCTTGAAAACTTTGAGTTTTAATGATAAGGACAAAATAAAGGGTAAAGTGAATAGTACCAGATTTGACTTTTTAGTGTAAAAATGTGGTTTTTCGTTAAAGTGAACAGTACCGTGGGCTTTTCGTTAAAACTCCCTTTTAAATAATCCAGTATCCCATTATTTTTAAACAGTCTGTACGGTGCCAATTTATTCAAAAAGGGTAATTGGTCACAATGTCGGACTAAGTTTTACTAAAATTATAAATCTGGCAGACCGAGTCAGCTACGTTAGTTGGAACATGGTTCTTGATTTATGTAAAAGGAGCCCTGACTATAATACGTGTACTTAGACCACGCAACCATTCAATAATGCCACATACACGTTCCAGCCTTTGGCTTAGTATGCGTAAATATAATTGTACGTTACAAGAATGACCTTCAGGCAATATAAACAAGATTTTCCAATGACCAATGCATGAGACATGATGAACCAAATTGAAATTAACGATCAACTTTTTCTTCTTTTTGGTAAGCATATATTGCCGGTATTTTTCCAATGCATATATTGCACAACATTGCTATACTTGTTGCAAGTATCTATGCCTTAAACAAAGAAATAGGTTTAACAAAAAATAAATAAAAAAAGTCTTCACCTTTTGCAAATTGAAGACACCAGGTTTGCTGTAAAGTTTCTAAGTTCCCAGTGATTGTCAGTGTATCTATTCCCTAATCTTTTTGCAACAAGGCAGGTAATAACAGATGGCATCAATTGTTGTAGCTGGAACAAATTACAAAATTAGATACACAAAACCTAACTTGAAATGGAACTTTTAAATAGCTGATAGACAAACTATAAATTCTTCTGAAATATCAGATTGAAGATGATATAGCTACAAAATCTATGTACTTCAACAGTTGATAGAATGCACTTCTTACATAAGGTTCAATATGTATATGAGGATTTTGAAGAAGGCTCCGGACAAGACGCATCAAAGCAAATAGCAGAGGGAAATTATTCAAATTCCGTGTAACCTGAGACAATTGGAGGAAAAAGTCACTTACAATGCATGACAAAAAGCAATCGGTCCCAATTTAAGATATCACCAGAATGACTACCTCATCAGCAACAAAGCATGTGAAGTATGGAACCAACGCATGGAGTCCGGAATCTGTTGCCAAGCTCACTAATGCTTCTTTGAAGAGGGTGGAACTAGACCTGCGAGTAAGCTCGGTAATCTTCTCAAAGTAAAGCTGCGGAGGCAACCACAGGGAAATTGCCATTAGATATTATTTTACATGAAGTGAACAAAGAACATGGAAAAGAAAATACCTGAAGTTCCCTTGACAATACATGCTTAACAGGCAATTTAATCTCTACAGGAAGTCCATCTTCCTTGTATTCAGATTTTTTGACATCAGAGTACGCTGCAAGTGCTACAAAGCAAAGCATTATGGCAATCCAAATTAGTATTGATGGTAAAGTTAAATTTCAAATAAAATTGGTCATACTTCGGAAAACGGAACAATGATTAAGCAAATTATTAGAAATGAAATATATCATCATTAATCAGAGCAGAACGTGATTAAATAAGGGGTTTACGTAGTGGATATGCAAATTATAATTCAAAATATGATGCCTGCCTCGGCATGGTAGACTAGGAGAAAAACCTTGGTAAAGACTAGATCCCTAAATTAGCCAAGAAAATCTTGTATATAAGTTCAGCAGCTACCTTCAACAGAAGCATTTTCTGGAATTGCAGGTTGAACACCTTCAATTGCCAGCCAGTGAGCAGTAATTGATACATCAAGAGGTGCCCTTGGTAAAGGTGCTTCAATGACCTTTAATATCATGTAATATATAAGAAGAAAGTAATTGATATATTTCGCATAGAAAACCTATATTTCAAGTCATCAACAAGCACTTACATCTTTAAATTCCACATCCTTGTCATCAATGTAGAACAAATCCTTATGTCCAGCAGCTCTCTTGAATCTCAAAGGATCTCCAGAGGCAAACCCATATATTGGCTATTGCATGAAGAAGACATACAAATTTTTATCTTTGTTTATTGAGAAGGTTATGTACATATACATGAGTCAAAATAAGCACACAAGAGGGAGCCTTCACAAAGGTTGCTTAGGAGAAGTCTCAGCAGTCGGTAGAGCCCCAGAAAGAGAAGGCACCGGAGGGGGATCATTTGGAGCCTCAGTACTGGACAGAACCCTAGAAGGAGGAGGCATCAGAGGTTGATCATTTGGAGCTTCATTACGCGGTACAGCCCCAGAAGACGAAGGCAATAAATGCCTTTGGAACAAACCCACAAATCTCTGATGATCAAGTAAAACCTGACCATCAGTTTCCTTCATCTGGTCAAGCTTCCTCTTCATGTTTGTAGCATAGTCATGTGCGAGCCGGTGCAACTGTTTATTCTCATGCTTGAGCCCTCTAATCTCCTGTTTGAGACTCATCACTTCAGCCGCCAATGATTCAACTTGGCGGGTTCGAGCAAATAGGCGTTGGGCCATATTAGACACAGAACCTGCACACTGAACACTGAGAGCCAGCGAATCCTTAACAGCTAACTCATCAGACCGTTTGGAAAGTAGTCTGTTATCTTTGGGAGTGAGAAGGTTCCTGGCCACCACCGCAGCGGTCATATCATTCTTCATCACGGAATCCCCAACGGTAAGAGGACCAGTAGGGGAGACGAAGGATGGGCGCCATATGTTGTCTGGAGAAGGCGGGGCTGCCTCTTCAACAAGGTTCAAGTCAAAACGACGGTCGGAGGGGCCAGACATTTTCAAAGGTGTTGAAGAGAGAAGAGGTCGGACAAATCAAGATCTTAGAAGTGCAAGAATGAAGCTTCTACTGGTGGAGATTCAAGTGTGCTTTGGAACTTAATGCCAGCCCCTATAAAAATCTGCACTCGACGAAGCTTCAGAAATCGAAGAGGCGCCTGCTCAGAAATCGAAGAGGCGCCTGCTCAGAAATCGAAGAGGCGTTTGCTTTCTCAAAAGCTGGGCTGCTTAGAGATCACGAGGGTTGATCTCAGAAATCGAAGAGGCGTTTGCTTTCTCAAAAGTTGGGCTGCTCAAAGACCACGAAGGCCGATCTCAAAAATCGAAGAGGCGCTCGCTTTCTCAAAAGCTGGGCTCCCCAGAGACCACGAGGGCCGATATCAGAAATCGAAGATGCACCTACTTTTCCAGCCTTTTCCAGCCTTGTCAGCACCTGTCACACGCACACTCAGTTTTGCGGAAATTATGGGCATTCTGTCAAAGACTTCTGGGGAAGTAGAAAACACATGAATCTTACTGTTCAATCACCCACTTCCCACACGCAACAATAGCTCATGGGTACCACAGATAACTTTGCCAAAGTTCTCTGCCAAAGTTGAGCACGTGAAGCTTGCAGCTCCCACTACATCACTCTGACCAAGAAGGGTAAAAGAATAGCAAAGAAACAGCACTAACAAAGTTTAGACCCATAAATTTTGAAGGTCTAGCTACCATATTATTACCCACAAGGGTAAAGGAACAGTACCACTGCTGGATAATTGGAAAGTCCCTGTGTGTCAACCTCTGTGCTTCGTGGCAAGGTAGACTAGCAAACATGCCCAACCTTTACTCACATTCGAGAAAACACTCCCAATAAGATTGCTTGCTCCAAAATCGAAGAGGCACCGTCCTCCGAATCTCGAGAGCCAGACTCCCAACATGACTACTTTCTTAAAAATCGAAGAGAGGGTAAAGGAACAGTACCATTGCTGGATAATTGGAAAGTCCCTGTGTGTCAACCTCTGTGCTTCGTGGCAAGGTAGACTAGCAAACATGCCCAACCTTTACTCACATTCGAGAAAACACTCCCAACAAGATTGCTTGCTCCAAAATCGAAGAGGCACCGCCCTCCGAATCTCGAGAGCCAGACTCCCAACATGATTACTTTCTCAAAAATCGAAGAGACACTGCTCCCCGAATCTTGAGAGCCAGACCCCCAGCATGATTGCTTTCTCAAAAATCGATGAGGCATCGTTCTCCGAATCAATCGAAGAGGCGCTCGCTTTCTCAAAAGCTGGGCTGCTCAGAGACCACGAGGGCCGATCTCAGAAATCGAAGAGGCACCTACTTTTCTAGCCTTGTCAACACCTGTCACACGCACACTCAGCTTTGCAGAAATTATGGGCATTCTGTCAAAGACTTTTGGTGAAGTAGAAAGCACATGAATCTTACTGTTCAATCACCCACTTCCCACACGCAACAATAGCTCATGGGTACCACAAATAACTTTGCCAAAGTTCTCTGCCAAAGTTGAGCACGTGAAGCTTGCAGCTCCCACTACATCGCTCTGACCAAGAAAGGTAAAAGAATAGCAAAGAAACAGCACTAACAAAAGTTTAGACACATAAATTTTGAAGGTCTAGCTACCATATTATTACCCACAACTGTAAAGGAACAGTACCACTGCTGGATAATTGGAAAGTCCCTGTGTGTCAACATCTGTGCTTCGTGGCAAGGTAGACTAGCAAACATGCCCAACCTTTACTCACATTCGAGAAAACACTCCCAATAAGATTGCTTGCTCCAAAATCGAAGAGGCACCGTCCTCCGAATCTCGAGAGCCAGACTCCCAACATGACTACTTTCTCAAAATCGAAGAGAGGGTAAAGGAACAGTACCATTGCTGGATAATTGGAAAGTCCCTGTGTGTCAACCTTTGTGCTTCGTGGCAAGGTAGACTAGCAAACATGCCCAACCTTTACTCACATTCGAGACAACACTCCCAACAAGATTGCTTGCTCCAAAATCGAAAAGGCACCACCCTCCGAATCTCGAGAGCCAGACTCCCAACATGATTACTTCCTCAAAAATCGAAGAGACACTGCTCTCCGAATCTCGAGAGTCATACCCCCAGCATGATTGCTTTCTCAAAAATCGAAGAGGCATCGTTCTCCGAATCTCGAGAGCCAGATACCACAGACCACTTTTTCAAAGTGCTCTGACAGAGTTAAAACATGTGAAACTGGCAGCTCCCACTACCGTGCTATGACCAAGCAGGGTAAAGGAATAGCATTACTACTTGTTGTTAGGGAGACTCCTATATATGTCGACCTCCATCCCCAACGGACAGGCAGACCTGCAAAAATGCTCAACCCTTCATCATATCTGAGAGGGCACTCCCAACGAAGCCTTTCGAAATATTCAGCTTTCTTTCCCCCCGATAATACCTCTGCAAACAAGCTATACTAGAGCAAGAATATCTCATATCATCAGGGTTAAAAGCAAGAGTATCCCATATCATGCTTTTTCCCTGTCTTTTCTTTTGGCCTTGTTTTTACCTGCAAGACAAGGAGAAAGAGAACAATCAGTCAGCACTTGGAATCAAGCTTCCAGCCAGGAACTGACTGCCTGGAACCCCTTACCTGATTACTTACCTGGCATTGCTCTCGAGTACTCATCTTCAACATCTTATGTTTCCAGGGAAGATTCCGCATCTGCTTGAGGAACAGATAGGGCAAGTGCGAAGGATACAAGGAAGCATGTGGAGACAAGCGTAACAGCACACGTGCCGATACATTCATTACTCTGTCAAAAGCAAAAGTATCCCATATCAGCAGGGTGGAACGTACTCTAGATTTGATGGACTTGTTTTGACCCTCAAATTCTTCAGTCGGCCTTATACTCTGGAGGAAACCAGAAAACCCTCCAGCTCAGTTCAAGAATAAGCCTGTGGAAAGTTAATTCTTCAAAAGCAAAAGTATCTCATATCATCTCTTCTCATTTTTCTTCTCTTTATCCTTCATGCTGCTGCAAGATGGGGAGAAGGTGAACAATCAGTCGGAGCTCTGATTGCTTACCTTGTCTGTCATCTCTTTCAGCAGACCCCCTAGCTCGGCGACTTGGGGGACTCCTACTACATGGTTTGTATCGCGCTTGACCAAGCCTGAAACTACAAGTAAGCTTCAAGTGAAATTGATACATTACCTTGTGCATCTCCACCAGTTAAAGATACCACCCCTGGATGGAGGAAGAGTACTTCCAGAGAAGATGCCACATCTACCTATGAGACAGATAAGGCAAGTCAAGACGACACCACACTCCGATACTTAGAAGTTTCGTGATTACGAGATCATTCTCCCACAATATTTCCTAATGTCATTTGTACTAAATCATTCACTTGTACTCACTAAATGAGAGCTTGAACCTATGTACTTGTGTAAACCCTTCACAATTAATGAGAACTCTTCTATTCCGTGGACGTAGCCAATCTGGGTGAACCACGTACATCTTGTGTTTGCTTTCCTATCTCTATCCATTTATATATTTATCCACACTAATGACCGGAGCAATCTAGCGAAGATCACAAAAAGCGATCGTTTTCGCTACCTAGGATCTATCTTGCAAGAGAACGGAGAATTAGATGGAGATCTCAACCATAGAATACGAGCTGGATGGAAAGAGTGCATCCGGCGTGTTGTGTGACCGTCGTAGGCCACTGAAGCTCAAGGGAAAATTTTATAGGACGGCAATAAGGCTAGCGATGTTGTATGGCACAGAATGTTGGGTGGTGAAGCATCAACACGTACACAAAATGGGTGTAGCGGAGATGAGGATGCTTCGTGGGATGTGTGGGCACACGAGAAAGGATAAGATTGGGAATGAGGATATCCGAGGTAAAGTAGGAGTAGCCGAAATTGTAGGAAAGATGAGAGAAAATCGGCTCCGGTGATTTTGAACATGTGCAAAGAAGGCCGACTGACGCTCCGGTTCGAAGATGTGACTACGGGACAGAGGTTCAGGGCCGAAGGGGTAGAGGAAGACCTAGGACAACTTTGGAAGAGACTCTAAGAAAAGACTTAGAGTACTTGGATCTAACGGAGGACATGACACAAAACCGAGCGCAATGGCGTTCTAGGATTCATATAGCCGACCCCACTTAGTGGGAAAAGGCTTTGTTGTTGTTGTTGTTGTTGTTGTTGTTTATTGAGAAGGTGAACATGAGTTAAACAAATAAAATCAGAAAATGAAAGCAATGGACAACCTTTTCAAACTTAAGGGCCGTTTGATAAACATTCCGATTTCAGTTCTTGGTTTTCACTTTTTTGAAAACTTAAAACTGAAATCTTGTTTGGTAACTATTTTCTGTTTTTTTTTTTTAAAATGAAAACGAAAAACCATACACTGAAAACTCAAGAAAGTAGTTTTCAGTTTTTTTTTTTAAGTGAAAACAAAAATTGAACCTAAAAAGAGTTCAGTTTTCAAAAAAGTGAAAACAAAGGTGAAAATGAAAATGAAATGGTTATCAAACTGCCCCCCAGAAATTCCTATTTTTCAGCACAGTATCCACACACATGGGACAAACATGATACACTTTAAGACGCTCAAAGACACTCAAACCCCTAACAAACCAAAAAAGGAGGAGGAAGAGGAGGGGGGGGGGAAGGGAATGTTGGCTTAGACATGTGGAGCACCATTCTATCCATCAGTTAATAGATCCTACCACACTATATCAGACTGCATAACATATCCGCTCCCTCAAAATTTATTATAATTTCATTTTCTGAGAAAATGATACCGCATCTCTTTCTATATACATATATAAACAGTGCGTACCAAGGTGTGAAGTGGGAGAGAAGGTATTTCATAAGGTTTTGAATAACTCATGCAGCACGTCCTTGAACAATACTCAAGGCTTTGGGCTGAGTAGTCACAAAGAGAAACAAATGGGACCTATCACAGGAATGTCACAAAATCCACCGTTCTTGGGAACCAAATAGAAATGGGACCTATCGGGTCTATCTTGCAGAGGTGCTCAAATTGCATTCTCATATCAAGGCTAGGAAGCAAATAAAATGGTTTAGGGGCTTTCCAGTACAGTGTAGATAGAAGGCAAAGAAGGCCCCTTTCCAGGAGATTGTCCCAAGATTTCATACCTATTAGAGTATTGAATACTTTTATCCTTCTAAGAATCTTTTCCCATCCACTTTATCTTACGAGTCCAGGAAGCATTTTTCTGTTTAGGGTTCAGACTTAATTCCATTTTTCTGTTTAATAGAGTTCAGACTTAACTCCATAAAAGATCCCCAAGGTCTTACCATAAAGATTATAAGTTCTAACGTGTATACTACAATGTATTAATCATGCAACAAAAAGATGCTCCAAGTATTTAACTAAACGTTAACAGAGTTCCAAAAAGAAAAAAAGAAAAAAAAAAGCAAGCAAACTAACAGAAAGAAAACTGAGACAATTTATAAAGCATTTAGAATGAAAGGAAGCAATCTTTACTCTCCAAGATAAAGAAAACCATAAGATTAAAACACCCCCTCAAAGGTACTCATATCTGAAAATAAAGTATGGCTTACGTCCACGTTTCTTAATTTAAGTGCACTATCCACATCATCTGTAGTCAGAATAGTCCGTCTCGAATGCCGCATGCATTTAATTGCCTCCTGCAATTATAAAACAAGCATTTGTTTCCTCACTGGCATAAATGGAACGCATAGACCACATAATGAACTCAAACCTATTATTTGCTTAACTCAACGATAATCTACCTTAAAGAAGAAAACAAGAAGTTGCTTCTTAGCTTGAACTTTTCCCTTGACTCTTATTTACAGATTAAATTTTTCCCTTAGCTCTTATTTACCGATAAGAAAACCAAACATTTAAAGGGATATTTTGTAAAATAACATTTTCGAGTTACAATTGGCAATGAAGGATAAGAATTTACACTTCAACACTCTCGGATACGTCCAATTCATACATCCAAATGCAACAAGTAAACTAAAGCTAGTTCTTTCATTTTTGTGAAAACCAAATGTCGAACCAATCTACAACCACCCACATGCCAAATTATACTGAATAAAATTGAGAACAAACCTACTGTAACAGCATTAACAAAGCAAATACCTGCATGATCTCTCGGACCCGATACTCAACATCCGGGGTAAGAGCAAGGGCGACATCGGGGGCCAAATTGGAAATGCCGATGCTCTGTGCTACAACTTCTATCGCTTCTTTCGGCACATTACTCATCTTTATTTGATTTGACAATTTTTTTCGCTTAATTCTTACATAAGCCCTCTTGCATCAATGGCCAACGCCACTGGTTCTGTAAAGAAATTATCAAATTAACAAGCAAAACCTAATTCGCAAAGGAATTGGCCAATTGGGTATGAAATTTTGTAGCAAAATTTGCGGGGAAACGAGATTAAGCAGAAAGAAAGTCCCAAAATTTGCATATGTGGAGCAATATAGGTATATACATATATTATACATGCAATTTAAGCTGTGTAGAGAAAGAGTGTTTTGAGAAGAAGAAATTTACCTGAAAACTGCACGGAATCGGACTTTAGGTTTGACTGTAATGGTGGACGACGAGTGCCGGTGATGAAGTCAGAGACCCATGGCTGTCAGTTCAAAAGGAAAGAGGTTGCTTACTGGGCTTTGTGCCATGGGCCTGCAAATCAACAAGGCCCAAACCGCAAATATTAGGCCTACGAGGCCTATAATTTGTCTTCATTGTAAGACTATCTCTAACTGAAATGGCTAAATATAACTCTATCCAGAATTATAGTTCTGCAAAAATTTATTTTTAAATGAACAAGGTCATGCCATATTCATATATCATCTCAAATTTTTAAATGAACAAAGTCAGGCCATATTCATATATCATCTCCAACCAAAGGGGCTAAACATAGCACCCCAGATAATTTATTAGTTTTAACTTAATATTTTAAATTTATTGGTTAATTTAATTAAACTACCGTTGGAGGCTTTCAAATCTAGTCATTGAGTTTGAATCAATTATTGAACTGAGGAGTTGGGTCTCATAAAAGGGGCTAAGAGAAGGGCTACATTTGGTTTGCCTAATAGCCCTTTGCCTAATTGAAGATGAGTTTTTTGACAAATCATAGCGTTTTTTGGCTTTTAGACCTTTAGGCTTCCATTGGAGATGGCCTAAGGTATTCGAATTTGAGACATTTTTCAAGACTGGAAAAATATGTATCCTTGAACTAAATGAAAGGGATGAATGTCACTAATAGTATAGTATAGTAATATTGTTCTTTACTTGTGAGAGTTAAGACGGCGAATTCGACTCCAATAACCTAGGGAAAAATGCCATACCCACTTGGCCAATTCCTTGGCTACTTCTTGAATCTCATGAACAAAAGCAAGTAGCTTGTAACTCAAGCCCTTGAGAGCATTAATCATTGCTCATGTAGTCATGTTTTCGATTCATTCATCTTCCAACATTAACGTTAAATCACCAGATATGAATCGTTGTATCAAAAAAAAAAAAAAACAAACAAACAAATATGTGATGAAAGTGTATAGATTTGTGTGGAGTTCATTCCCATTACCGTTTGGATGTGGAATTTTTTCAAGGGTGTTAGTGTTCAACTATTTTTTTAGCACATCGATATTTTTACATTAAGGAATGAGGAGTTCAACTAAGCCACACAATAAGCAGTCTAATTTGGTATCAAATTCGCCATCCATAAGATTCGAACATAAGACCTCTCACTTCTAAGCGAAAAGGAATACTACCAGTACTATGGTACTGAGCATTCAATTTTGATCGAAATTATTGAAAATAAAAATGAAGACCAACTTCTAAATTTTCGTCTATTTAAATTCCCTTTCTTTCCCATAAAATTGTTGTCGAGTTCCGGCCTCTATTTAAATAATTAGGACTCGTTTAGTGAACTAAATGAAATTGGGTCTTAGAATTGGTAAGGACTTGTATGACAAAGACTTGTAATACATGTATAAGGACAAGTTAAACAACCCACTATAATGTGGATTCATAACCCATCATGTTATGTCATGTTCAACTCACATTTTAGCACAACAAACTACGTACTGAGCTCAAGTCTATTTTAATTGATCACAATCTATCTCATCTAACCCACCAAACGGAGCCTATTTTAATTGATCACAATCTATCTCATCTAACCCACCAAACGGAGCCTAAAAGAAGAACATCCAATGGCAAAGGAATGTTATAAAACTGCTGCTCTTATGAATGATTGATTGTTTTCGGTTGACGTCAGTCTTTCAAAACATGCTTCCAAATTCATTCATGTATATTAACCGATCGGAACGATGTATTAAACAATGAAAAACAGAAAATATTCAAAGATGGTACTAATACGTGCCAATAAATAAAATTTACAATTATTTTAACAACACACAAATTCACAAACCGAAAAAACCAAGAAAGCCGAATACATCATCACAACGAAGACAGCAATCCACATCAAACACACACAAACTGGAAATCATGAGACTCGGTATACACTTATAGTTGGCATTATTACAAGTATTTGATCAGCAAAAATATCACAGCAATCAGAACTACGATCCCGACGACAGATAAAAGCATGCACATGCAAGAGCAACCACCCTTTGTCCGCTTGTTCAAAACTGCCAAGTTCTTCTGCACCCGCTGTTTTGGCAATTACGCGTAGACAAAATATTATGTGATTAATATTTGCTCAAGTTAAACTACTGCAATTCTTAAGGAAAGAAAGCGAAGAAATCAAAACAATCAACTTCAGCGACAGTCCTTGGCATGATATAATACCCCCACAGAGACTATAACATAAACATACTCTAAAAGCTTCATCACCAAACCTCAAATCAAATCTGCAATCTAAGTCATATGATTCTAGTTCGTCTACAACCCTTTTTTTCACTGTAAGACACCACCCAAAATGGTAGCAGCAAAATATTGAATTTTTTTTAGTAGGATATTTTCTTTTTCTTTTCTTTGAGTAGGATATATTTTTGAGAAGTTGCCTACCAAACACGTTCTTTGAATTTTAAAAAGTTAAATAAAAAATTGATTTTTTTTTTAAATCAAATTTTTTAGTCCTATTCTTAAGTAGGATACCAAATGGGGCCTAAGCTATTCTCCTCACGATCTCAGCCAAAACCCTCAGTTTGGAGTTACATATGTAAAAACATGAACCACTGGCTGTCCAAAAGATGAAAAAAGAATAAAGATTTATCACTTAAATCCCATCACTTTCCTTCAGTCTCTCTAGCAATTCCTAACCTTTAAAGTAACATAATTTTCTTCACTTGACAGCATCTAATATTTCCTCCTATCGGGCTTACTTTAGTAATAATTTTTTCCTAAGAAATACCAAGCAAAGAATTAACTACAGCCCACACTAATCAAAATGCATTTTATGAACGACAAGATGCTCTAAAAATTTTCCACCAGGGACACATCTTTTGCTTGTCAAGGTACACAATAGTCTTTTTTTCACTGTTGATTTTCTTTGTTTCCGGGAATTAAAACAGGTGGGAAGAAAAGACGTGTGCAACAGTCATTTGCTAAACAAGGGTCCACAATAATTTAAAAAACGAGTTAGATGATTACCCGTAGCCGAGAGTCCGTAACTTCCACATGATCATCCAAGTCATCCTGCACAATGGGCCAGAAAGAATAAGTAATACTGAGAGTACAAATACATTTTAGATAAATAAGTAATTACTATTTAGATGGAAGAGTCAAAAGCACAAGTAATAGAATGCAAGGACATACAATAAGTCTAGTGTGTAGGTCAAGTTCTTCATTGACTGCCAATGCAATATGTTTTGTGCTTATTACAGTCTCCTCCAATTTCTCAAGCCCCTCATCTTGCTCTGCTTCATAGGAACATCATGTAAAGATCAATATTGTGAAAATCAAACCATGTGCAAATATTACAGAACAACAAATAGTTAGATCTGGGATAAGGAGCTTGCCCTTCATAATTTGTCGTTGCAAACCAACAAGGCCGTAGTTGTCTAGTCCAACTGTTCTTCCCATGGCATCAGTTTTATTTATTTCTGGCCCCAGCAAGCTATCTCGGTTGGAAGAGTTGGACGTCAATGTTGAAGCCATCTGCTTCACTTTCGATCTTAAATTTCCTATCATATCCTTTCGACGATTCATCTCTTTCTCTGATCTGAGTTTCAAAAATGGCAGCATAAAGAATGTCATACAATGATAGCCAGAAGTATCTTTAACAGTATGAAGGACTATCATACAATAACTATGTTTGATTTTGATCAAAAGTTTCATGAGCTTTTATCACAAACGGTGATCACATGAAATGCATACTCAAAGAACTCATAACTTGGGAATAAACCCCGTCACATGCTACATTGACCAATAGAAACCGGAAATGAAAGAAGAGCATACAACATTGTTCAATTCCTATATTTGTTCCAATAGCAGTTTGGGGTATGCATTAAAACAAGTCAACTATGATGACTTACATGTGCTGTTTTCCAGGGAGTTTTGACAGAAGGGACTGTAAGCTATCAAGTCTAGTCCCCAATATTGTAATCTTCCGCCGTATAGCAGAGACATGACGCTGGGTGTCAGGACCTGCAGGCAATGTACTCAGTTCAGATATCATACCACTGATATCATCAGCAAGTTTTGTTGCTTCGTTATATTCCTTTATCCATGAGTCCGAAGAAGATGCCATTGTACTGAAATAAAAAGGGCAAATTAACTCATCAATAACATTCTCAGGGATTGCTTTTGTACAAATGAACTCAATATCTTTCAATATATTTGGGCCTTGCATAGGATTATAAAAATCAGATGACAAGTAAAATACAAAGGTTAACCATGGGCAGGAGATTATATCTAGAATAGCACCGCGTAAGGATATTTCATCTTTCTGGTTAGCACAATTTTTATTTTTCCCCAAGAACTTTACCAACCCACCATATCTTTGACCTTAAGCTGAAAAGACAGAGGATTTATTTGGTACGAGTAACATAGCATGAGCAGTACTTGTTTGGTTGATAAGCACTTAAGAAACAATAATAAATTCGCATCAAAATCAACAGTTCCCTCTATGTAATCCTGCAGCTAATTTCCAATTAATTTAAACCTATCAATACCAAAGCATTGTCACCTAGCTATAAATTCAGCCCAAACTACTAAGTGCTTTTTGGCACAATAAAAGTGCTGTGTTGACCGAGTGCAAACCAAGAAACTTCTCAGAAATGCATATCCAGCTGAACACGGTTACACCACCATTTTTTGGAGCATAAACTTCCACATATAAGATCTCTATTTATTTAGTCCAATCTTACCGACTCTAAAAACTACTATATCCATGACGAACCCAAAACATTAACATACATCAGGAACATTGCCTAATTCCAAAATGGTAACAATTACACTTTCTACCAGAATTTGATCAAAAATCTACAACACCATATAAAGGACCTCTACCTTAGAAAAATTGAAGGAAACCAGCTAACAAGTACATTGCATCAACTCATCACAAAAATCCTGCTTGTCTCGTTTACTGTGGAATGCAGCGACACCGGCCATAACTAAGCTCTTAATTTGCCTAATTCTAAGTAAGTTGAGTGGATTACATGAACATTCTTCCACCAATTCTTCTAATCGATAGAACTCAAGTCTCAACCGAGAGCAACAAAAGTAATAAGAAAATTCTCAAAGCAAAAAGATGCAAATCGAGTGCTTTTGAAGCAACAAATCCACAATTCAAGCTGGGTAAAACAATTTGAACCAATTCAAGTAAATATTCAATCAAAGCAACTGATGCCCAGATAAAATCGATACAAATTCAAAACTTGAAACAAATTAAGAACTAATTAAAACAACATGCACAAACCTAAACGATCCCACATAACCCATAATTCGCCAAAAAAAAATTGCTGATCGACCCTAAACTGTAATCGAAATAGTCAAAACGAAACGAAGAAATTTTTGATCCCGATCATAAATGTACGGGGGGAAACAAGATTGAAATAGATATGATCCCAAAGTAGAGGGTGATGAATTACCTGATTTAGGGATTGCGATTGTGGGCCGTGGAGAATGAGGAGATCGGAACGAGGTCGTATCGGGATAGTGACGAGAATGGAGACGAGGGAGACAGTTTAACTTTAAAGGGAGGAGACGACGTCGTACGGCACAACCAACCAACAACACAGGGGAGAGGGACAGAGACAGGGAGAGGGAAGGCGAGAGGGCAGAGACATTGTCCGACCCCGATGTCGACGTGGTGGACAACGCACCCAGAATTATTTAAAAGTATTTAGGTTGCTGTGTGTCCTACACGGTGTCTTTCGTGTCGCCGTACCCAAAGTCCTATCCTTCCTTTACGTTGCCAATCGTATCCAACCCGCCAATTAAGAAGACTTAAATAATTATTAGTTATTTAGTAAAGTTTTATACTATTGTTTTTGAATAATTATTTTGTAAAATGGAAACGATAAATAAAATTTTGTATTTTTTATAATTTGAAAATGCATTTCAATTAAGTAGTCATTTTAATTAAAAAAAAAAACTATGTTCGTCTATTTTTTTTCATTAAATCAAGTCGTCTTGATGATATTCAGTTTTGATGAACTTTTTTAGGATGATATATAAATAAGAGACGAAAATTTGATTGTCGGACTAGTGTCCCTCAATGGAAGATGACCGATTTCAATAACATATATTTTAACATGATGCTGTAGTGGTGACTCATCACAAAAACATCATGTTAAAATATATATTGTCAACAGTTAAAAAGGAGCAATAAATTGCCACCATCCTCCAATCACTATTATTTTCACCATTGGTGAGGATGGTGGTTCCAATGGCGGTGGTTGAGGGTGGTGACAACAATAGGGATTGGGGGATGGTGGCAATAGTGGGCTGACATCATGTGTCAAAGTTAAAAAGGAGCTATGAATGGTAGTGTGAGAGTAATGATGGCAAGGGTAGTTGCATTTATAATCCATGTTTTTTATTTATCCAATTTTCAATTCGGTTAGGTAAATGATTTTCACGCTCTCCTACTCCCTCAGCATAGTGTTCTCCATTCTTGGCCCTTTGTTTCGAAAAGGGTTCTCTTCAGATCCCTTCTTCTAATCCATCAAATTAGGAAATTCGTGCTGTTGAAAATTGCTCCAACGATTACGCACAAGAATCCATTTTAAAAGTTATAATAACTTAAGCCATTGGATCAATTTTCAACTACACAGATTCTCTAATTTGGTGGATTAAGAGGAAGGGATCTGGAAATGATCCCTTTCCCTTTGGTTCGAATAAAAATAAAATGACATGAATTAGTAAGTGTGTGTAGAAAGTGTGAAGAGGTGTGTGGAACATTTTCTTTTGTTAAATGAGATGGAACGCAGGGACCATGCTGAAAACACAGTGACCAAAATAAGAATCTGAGCCAAAACGCTAGCTCGAGTTTCCAAAGCATAACTGGAAAATATGGCCTTATTTACCAAAAGGAGAGGAAGTCAGAGTAAAACTACGTTTAATGATGTTTGTTTTGAACAGAGCAGTAAAAGCCAAGGCACCAAATTTGCAACTCACAATGTTGGGTTTGTTTGCATCTTGATAACCAGGCCAATGGAGGAAAACTCGAAAAGGAAGCGCAGAATTCAATTTCCAGAAGATTTGTTCTTAATGGAAGATGGAAAATACATGAATTATTCAAACTACAACACACGCATTACTGCGTAAGCAACCCAAATAATCATCTTACACAGCAAAACGCCTGATCTAAATAAAGGGCAGGCGATCAGAGGAATAAATTTCCCGTGAAGGTAAATTTATTTCATTTCACACTGTCGATTATCAGGCTTTTAGAGACTCCCCAACTTTAACAAGTTCCTCTAGTGCCTTCGAAATCTGTGGCTCTGTTAAACCTTCCAATCGAACGCCCCTCTCAACACCCATGTCTGTTAAATAATCAAACGTTAACTTTACGGAGCAATATGGTGCAAAATTCAAGTTAACAGCACACGACTAAAGAACCAATAAAAGAACGTACATAGGTTGAATAAAAGTACATTAAGAATGAGCAATATAACGAGGACTTAGATGGAACAGGTTCACCGCCATGTGGCGTTCTCAATCCAATAACACATTGCCATGTGGAGAAAAACTTGCACATGATATATTGCATTATTGGACGAGGGAAGCCAAATGGCGGTGAACCCATTCCATCCAAGTCCTCCCATATTAGACCATGACACAGTGTGGCAGAAGGTGCATCATTAAGTACAGGCACCTTATTGTGAAGGGAGAGTGTTGTTTACCATTCGTCAAGTAGTCATATCCAAACCCACTTTGCTGTTAATCCCCACCCAAAATGAGAACTAGATAGGTAAAGCTGCTATCCAATAGGGTGAAAGCAGGCAGACTCGAGTCCCTACACCTTTAAGGTTGCTTATTGGAAAATTTCTCCATACTTGAAATACAATTCTAACATGACCTATTCAAATTAGTCTATGCATGTCCATAACATGTGCGTTATTGGTAAAATAGAAAGCAAAGCCAAACCTTGGGATTTCTAAAGGATTCCGTACAGAAGAAATGAAAAAAAGGAAATTAATAAAAGTTTTAGCTCCAACTTTAAAAAATCATATGAACCAACTGGTGGAGGCTAGCTAGAACCATTATAGTTTGGCCACCTGAAAAAGACATGTTCTATTGCTAGCAATCATGCTCTTCTAAGTGCCGGAACCTAAATTCTTCTTCTTCTGACCTCTGGTGGCATCTTCAACTTAAAACAAAATACATAAATTTGGTGACACATGTCATAACAGTAACTGAAACTCAGCGCATCAGAGTAACAGGGGCGACATCTATTTTTTTCATACATCTAATATTGTTTAACTAAACCTAACATCCTTGAAACTTTAGTTTAGGAATTAACTTATTTTCAATAGTTATCAATAATCAAATAACTAGAATTTTCTAAGGCTTTAAATACACATTTTTGTTCATATATATGATGGTGGTGAAGAAGACAAGCACATAAATATTCAAACTTTGTATTCAATCACTTGTAATTAGTTCATAGGACCATGGAAAAATATAAAACTCATTTTCCACTCTGAACCAAAGAAAAACATGGTAAATAGTTTTAACCAATAAATTATAAAATGTTCAATGCACTTGCCCAAGATACTGCTGCACCTCTTTTTCCGTTACTTAGCAGTTTTCACAAGCATCTTGAAGTGAAACATAGTTCTAGTTATAATAAAAGGGTATAATTGCAAGTCTAGACTACAAACATATTGAAGTGTTCCAACAATTAGAAATCTCAAGTTCCTCTAGTTGATCAGCTCCCACTAAAACTAAAACAATATTTTTTATTTTTTTTTTGAAATTATCAGCCAATGATGGTTGGTTGAGTTAGTAAGGATTGTTCTTTGCGTTATACCAAGGCCTAGGTTTGGTCTTGCTGCCGACAATCCCTCTTGGTGGGCTATCTATAAAAACCAAAAAAGAGGCTAAAAGTCTAAGACCCCTCTGTAAGTTCTCAAAGAGCCTCAAAGAGGCTTGTGGCCCTGAGGGGATGGAGTAGTCTCCCCTCCTCCTTAACATTTTTTCACCCAAAAAAACCTATCATCCCCTCTCAAACATTTTCTCCTCATCCAATATATATTTTCTCCTTACTAACTCAGATCTATTTTCTCTCTTCCCACTATTCTCTTATTTCCCCTTCTCTATATTTGCTTAAAAACTAAAAAATGTTATCGAAAAAGGCCCTAAAATGAGCAGACTCCAACATTTAAAAGATGCATATACTTGTGCACGTGCGTGCGTGCTTATTAGAAATCATCTTATGAATCATTAAAAAGACTGGAATCCAAGTAGCAACCAAACAGACGGCAGTCATATGTTGGATTCCAAAATTATTCATAAATCACAAGGCAATGCAGTGAGAGCTAATATCCACCTTAACCCAATGACGATACACAATTTTTTTATTTTGTTTTGGTTGAAAACGACACACAATATTACTTGAATTTAAGCATTTCGAATTCTAAAAATCACTGAAAAATGTAAAAATAAAAATAAATATCCGTAGGAAAAAAGAAAGGAAGGGTGGGATGGGAATACCATATCTAGCCCACAACTGAGGTTCAATCCCTCTGCATTCACGAATCAAGATGGGCAATTTGGGGTTTGCACTCTTCAGATCCTTGTAATTCTTCTCCACAAATGTTCTGCAAATTCAAACAAAGATTTACCATTTCTGTAAAAAATAAATAATGAATAATAAAAAAGAAAAAGTGATTGAACGGACCTGGTGGATGCGCTTGAAGGGGACGATTGGCAGAGCAAAACCCTAATCTCCTTCAAGTTCTGAGATAGCTTCCCTCTCCATGCCATTTTCTCTCTCCCCCTCTCTCTCTCTGACTCGCAAGCTCGAGGATGAATGAGTTCTGCCAAGGTCGTTTAATCGCTTGATGACTATCGGGTCCAACGACTTGTCGTGCGATTTTACGACATGTCGTTTCATCTGTTTGAAAGATTGAAATTTAGATGGGGGCATTTAGCAAAAGATAAAGTTGCAAGTGGGCAAAACTCAAATAAAAAAGATCTGGAGAGCTGAGAGTGAGAGGAGCCCACAGAAAAAAAAAAAGGGAATCAGAGTGGAGGACGGGAGAGAGAGAGAGAGAGAGAGAGATTCACAAATTCACTATCTCACTGTTAGAGAGAGGGTTGGTGGTGCCGGCGGCTGTCGGCGGCGGCGTGGAGTTGAGGAAGGGGAGAAGAGGGGGTAGGGTAGAAGGAGAAAGTAGAGAGAGGGAGGAGAGATGTCAGACCTAGACCGGCAAATAGAGCAGCTGAAGAAGTGCGAGCCTCTCAAAGAGTCGGAGGTGAAGGCTCTCTGCCTCAAAGCTATGGAAATCCTCGTCGAAGAGAGCAACGTTCAGAGAGTCGATGCTCCTGTCACTGTACTCTCTCTCTCTCTTTCTCTCTCTATATATATGTATATAGATTTGTATGTATGTAATTGCGAGCTCAGTGGATTTTTCGGATAGTCTTCGAAGTAGTACTATGATAATTATTTGAGGGTTTATTGATTTTTTTGGGATGGATTTGATTTGGCAATGTTTTTCGATGTTTAATTCGATTCAGACAAGTGGGTTTGTCTTTGATTTTTCAATGTGTATGCAATTGCAACCCGAATTTATGAAGAAAAAACCGTAAAATGGTGTTGGATTCTAGGAAATAGCTGAAGGTTTTAGAATGATATTTCAATTGGGTTTTCCTATTTTTACTTGGATAATCAAATGATTGAAAGAAATACGTGTACGGTTTAGAATTTGGAGCGATATATAGCATTAACAGTAATTACCATTTACTTTGTTGACGAGCGGCCTATATTTTCGCTAAAATTTGTGCTTATTACGAACTATTTAAATCTTGCGGGCTTCATGGTGATTAATTATTAGTGTTCTCTATGCTTTGATGAATAGATATGCGGCGACATCCATGGGCAATTCTACGACATGAAAGAGCTTTTCAAAGTAGGAGGTGATTGCCCGAAGACTAACTACTTGTTTCTTGGAGATTTTGTTGACAGAGGATTCTATTCCGTTGAGACATTTCTGCTCCTACTTGCCCTGAAGGTGACAGGCTTATATTCTGCTCTACTTTCCTGATTTCTTGGGCATTTGAAGATATTGGCTTGCTATTTATATCATTAAAGGCGATTGATGTTTTTATGCACGTTTGAAGTTTTAATCATATTCTTCAAAGTTTCTAGTACATTGTTGTTTATATTGCTTCAAAAGATAACCCTATTGTAAAATTGTAGGATCTGTTTGATTTCAGCAGATTGGTGTTTGTGTATGGTACACCAAACTCCATGTCATGGATCTCCTGCACTGTAAACCACACAGTGATGCAGTAGTGCAAGAATTAAAAAATAAAATGATGGAATAAAAGTAGCTAAATAAGTGAAACAGTCGATGTGAAAGTTACTTTCAAGTATTACAAGGATTCTTGATTTGGGTCAAGTTTTTAAGGGTATTGGTTTTGGTCTTAAGAGCACAAGTTGCTAATGAAAAGTTTAAAATTTGTTTAGTACTTGATATTTACTATTATGTTTTCTGTTTTCCTTCCACTATTGTTTCTTATAGATGATAGAACTTCTTCCAAATGATACAACTACATTAAAGACTTGTTCACTCACAAGTCTTTAGTTGTTGAACTCTCCTAAAGCTTTTTGTAAACTGATTTTGGATTGAAGGCCACATAACTCAAATATTGATTCATGATGGGTTGAGGAAAGAAAGTGGAACGTTACATCTCTCTTTAGAAAAAACTTCTTTTTACAAACGAATTTCCTACCTGAATTAGTAGAAGAATAGCTAATTGATAGTGATACATTTTGATAGTGATGCTAGATAGCCCAGATTTTGACAATATCTACAGATTGTGAATCTATTCTTACTGTTCATCTAAGTGTTTCATGTTTTATTCATTAGTTTATTTCATTCTTTTTTACTATTTTAACACAAAATAATTACTTCAGGTTAGATATCCAGATCGGATAACTCTTATTAGAGGAAACCACGAGAGCCGTCAGATCACACAGGTTAAGTCTCTTTTACTGGTGCCTACTGTTTAGTGCTTACTCATTCAGAATATTTACTGAGTTATCCTTTCTAGACAGGTGTATGGATTCTACGATGAATGTCTACGAAAGTATGGATCCGTCAATGTTTGGAGATATTGCACAGATATATTCGATTATCTGAGGTTTGCCCTTTTCTATCACATAAGTTTTTTCTGTTGAAGGATAGGACAGATTGTTTTTTTCATATTGGAAATCTAGTTTCATAGTGGGTTATGACGGTTTATTTTCTTTTGAAGGAGATCATAGGATATTATGATCTGTTAATTAAACCCTGTATTAGTGATCAAATTACCATTCCTTTCTTTTGGAAGGGATCCCCTAGGCCTTAGTTGAGGTAGCAGGTGGTGGGGCAGGATTGTGATAGAACTTGGGATTCAAATGTATGTATAGAAAAGGAGAAAAAGTTATTAAAATTCATTCTAAATTTCATCCAAATTGGATGTTGAGATCTTTACAACTGGATGTTGCCATTATTTGTCGCTTGAAACAGTTACTGTCGTTGCACCATTTTAACAAAATTCCCATATCGAAACTTGTTAGAATTTTCTTAATTTAATGCGTTAATTTTCTCAAATTCTTTCCAGCTGTTAGATTCTCAGATTTCTTAGTCTTTTCTTTTTAGCACTTTACCCACCGTTCCAAATTCAACTCAGTAGGTGTCCTGTTTTATAAGTTTATCTATGCATCCTTTGTTTAGAAGCAAGTACTACATCTTCAAAGTAAACTCTTTGTTTACCCTGTTACACGCCATTAGTCAGTTTAATTTAGTCTTCATTTAAACTGCTTCCAATAGAGACCGAGACTTGGGCATATTATATTGTTTCTCCTTTACAGATTTTGAATTTTTATGGTGGTTTAATGTAGTCTGTCAGCTCTCATCGAAAATAAGATTTTCAGCGTACATGGTGGTCTCTCTCCTGCCATTACAACTCTGGATCAGGTTCGAGAATCCTTTTTGAGTTTTAGTTGTTACTATGTTTTCTTTAGTTTTTAGTCTCTCCTTTGTACGCTAACTGACCAACATGTTCTGTTGGCAGATACGAACAATTGATAGGAAGCAAGAAGTACCTCATGATGGTGGCATGTGTGACCTACTTTGGTCAGATCCTGAAGATATTGTGGACGGTTGGGGTTTGAGTCCGCGTGGTGCTGGTTTCCTCTTTGGTGGCAGTGTTGTTACCTCATTTAACCATGCAAACAACATTGACTATATATGCCGTGCCCATCAGTTGGTAATGGAAGGGTATAAATGGATGTTCAATAACCAGATAGTAACTGTCTGGTCAGCACCAAATTACTGTTACAGGTAAGTTAGCAATCTGCAATAAACTTTTTTCCCTTTTTTTCCGGAGTTTGAAGGTTTGTATTGAGTTTTCAACGATGGTCTGTTGCAGATGTGGTAATGTAGCTGCAATTCTTGAGCTGGATGAAAATCTTAATAAGCAGTTTCGTGTCTTTGATGCTGCTCCACAGGTGTGTACAAAACTTTGATTTTCTTGAAAAATAGGGAACTTTCTTTATTTTGAGCAGCACCGTGAAACTTTGTTCTTGTTGTCCACTTGTAATTGGTGTTATGTGGGTTCATGCAGCCAGTTAAAAAAAAATGCACTAGTTGTTGAAAGAATTCTACTTGACGTGATTGTGAATAAAATCTGGAAAGAGTTGAAATGCAGTTTGTGAATTGGATTATATTGAAATAATTAGCATCAAGTATGATTAGTTACAACATTATCATTTTGTAAATGTACGAAAGAATGACACTCAATTCAGTGGCATGGACCGTGAGTGTATCCGCTCCCTTTTTTTTTGTTCTGTTGTCCCACTTCCCTTATATTTTACACTAAAAGATGGTGATAAAATGCAGGAATCAAGAGGCGCGCCCGCCAAGAAACCTGCACCAGACTACTTTCTCTGAGGTTGGTTAAGATTGCCTGTCATTATCCAAGAGCCTAATTCGTGAACAGCCTATACAGACACAAGGTGGATGGAGGCATCTCTCCCATGATACACAGAATTTAGGGTGAGCGTTTGTGTTTGACTCCTCCAATGACCGGAGAAAGCTCTACTTTTCTGTTCGTCGCTGGTTTGGATTGTGGGGTTTGCTTTTCATGTATGCCTGCTGCTTCTACCATTTCCCATTTAGTACATGTAATAGTAGTGTGCATTGGCTAGCCTGTCATATGAATTATAGTTTCGTTTTCCTTGTGATTGTCGGAACAGGGAGGAACACACGGTCTCAGAAACGGACACTATTGCTTCTTCCTTTGGAACCTGATTAGAAGGATTTGATTGAATTAGGGACAAATGGTAAACAATTATTTTTGTCCTTGTGGGCAATAAAGCTCCTTATGATTATCTGGTTGTTCTTTTAACTTGTTACGATGGCGATAAGCATCTTAAATCGCCCGCTATTGCTACGGAGAGTGTATATTGATAAAAAGATACGAAATGAAGTTGTAGAGACTAGCGAGGATAGATAAGGTGAACTCATCCGGTTCGTTCTTGAGCGGAGTATGGACAGAGGCAGTTAATTAGGTGTATGATGAGCATATACATAGTTACTGTGAGGAGCAAGAATGCTCCCATTTTTATTCTACCCATGACCTGCAATAATCGCATTCCAAGTAGTCAAAACCCCCCTTATCGAACACATCTCCTTACCATCTTATCGAACACGCGACAAGCTCCAAAAATAGTTGTAGTCGAATCCCCTTCCGAGTCGTCGACTTTGTCGGATTTTTGACACCAACATAGTATACCCCTCTTCTTAAAAGAATCAAGAGCGAGAATTATGAAGAAGTTTACAGGAAAAAAGGTAAAAAAGATAACTTCGGTTTGGAAGTGGATGCGGACTGGGTTCTGTTAATGTAGTTACCAAATGAGTGATCAGTCCAACAACTTATTTGCAGCGGGTTTAACACAGTTGTGGCGGCCCGTCCAATAAATGGTGATATGTTATTAGCACTGTTTTTAGCGGTTAAAAACTAAAAAAGTGCACCTAGATCCGTTGAGATATCTGTTTAGTCCGTTTGAGCGTTTAGGTCTCGACTTTTACTTAAATAAAAAATCGATAACTTTTGTTTTGCATTTTATTTTGTCAATAAAATGTAAGAGACTTGTTAAATACTTGGATGAATATTCATTATATGTTTATTCCCTATGTTTTCAATACAGAGAGCTTAAGGGGAGGGATCCCCATTTTTTGAAAAAAATGGGGATTAGGTGTGGGGCCCACTTCACATCAAATTTCAACGATCCGAACCGTTTATTTTGTTAGTCTCGATTCATAGATCATCCTTGCAAAAATTAAATTCAATCCGAAATCATTTGCCTATTTAATTATCAATATCAAATTTCATATTTTCTTATATAACAAAGTATTTGTTCATTTCCTTGAACCCAATTAGATGTCTTAAACATTTCCAATTTAGCTAATATTTTGCAAGGATGATCTATGAATCGAAACTAACAAAATAGACGGTTCAGATCGTTGAAATTAGATGTGAAGTGGGCCCCACACCTAATCCCCATTTTTTTTTCAGAAAATGGGGATCCCTCCCCTTAAGCTCTCTGGTTTTCAATATGTTACAATACTTTATAATCTATATGTCATTTTATTTTGCAATTGATGTATCACAATACAAATATATACTTATTTTTAAGTATAAATAAGCACTTAAGCACTTATTTGTACCATATATAATAAATTACTTTGCCTAGTTTATCTAGGCTTCATTTAATAGCCTAGACGCTAGATCCTAACCCGGCACCCGACTAGCTCCTAGGTTTTTATTATGTAACTCCTCCTCCGGAAGTCCAGCCGCAAGCGCAAACTACCCTTCACATAATGAAGAAAACTACAAAACGTCAACCAACTAACTTGTTCCACCCGAACTCTACAATTCCCACCTGTTGCTCTCTCTTTCTCTCCACTGATTCATCACCAGACCCATCAAAATTCTATTTCCCTCAATAACCCAAAATTCCACTTTCCCCATCCACTCCTTGAGCAACTTCATTTTTGCATTTCCCGTTGCCCTCTGCTGAAATCTAACTAGTTCTTCTGAAAATTTCTTGCCTTTCACTCCAAAGTTTCCGTGGCGCATGCTGCGGTAGCTTAATTTAGCCATTATCTGTGATGGGTTCCTTCCCAAAGTCGATGAAAGCTGCAATTTTCTTCATAATTTCATCACTTTTTCTGGTTTCTGCAACTACCCAGGAAGGAGGATTCATATCTGTGGTCGTATCCAGAAAGGGTCTTGATTTCACCAAGGACTTGCTGATAGAACAGGCTGTTTCCTCCATAATCCCCCTTAAGCTGCCCGAAATCAAAAAGTCGATCAAAATCCCACTTGTTGGCAAAGTTCATATTGTTCTGTCGAATATCTTAATTTACAATGTGGAAATTGGCTCTTCATATGTGGAGACTGGTGACTCTGGTATTGCTTTAATTGCTTCAGGAGCCACTGCAAATTTGAGCATGGATTGGAAGTATACTTATAGCACTTGGTTATTTGATATTTCAGATAGTGGGGATGCCTCCATTCAGGTACACTGACCAACTCAGAAATGCAATCTTACTTTTCTCTTGCTTTAATTGCATTGAATTATGAACCAAGGCATAGGAGGATTATGGTAGATTGTACTTCTGTGATAACTGGTTGTCATAAATTTGTAGTTTCAATTCTAGTTATACTTGAGATTGAATTTATGCACCTCATAGAGTAGACTAGATAACCCCTTGGCGTCTCGCCTTGGGTAGCCACCCACTGCATTTTCATTGCCTCTTAAGGACAGTGAGAAGTGACCAGCTTGGAGTTGAATCTGCAGTCTTGTTTACTGTTATCATTAATATCTGGCTTAAATGGGTTTAAGTCTATGGAGTATGTTTCCAAGTCAAACCAAAAAACTTCCAAATAAGGAGGAAGTCTCCGGTTGGTTACTTTTGTGTAGGCCCTAAAGTATATCTAATTGTCATTAGGAGAAGCTCAACAGAACTATTAAGTAGAAACTGATATTATCGCACAATTTTACAAGATGTAACAGTGAATTATTAGAAATTAATGGTACAGAAAATGGTTCCGTGGTCAGTTGCTGTAACAAATTGCAGTGTATTATGCATTATGTGCATTCCAAGATCACTGAGTGATGAGAGATTTTCGTTGAGGTCAAAATTTTGATAGGAACAAGGTAGAGGAGTGGAACCAATTAAACTAAGAACATGTTCATAGAAATCTTATTCTGAAGCTTCTCTCCCCTCCATTTGTTTGATTCTTATAAAGTGCTGTTGCTTCTGAAAAAGGTTGAAGGTATGGAAGTGGGTGTTACCTTAGCTTTGAAGGACCAAGAAGGAACCCTTAAGCTGTCTGTTTTGGAATGCGGTTGCTATGTGAAAGATATCACCATTAAGTTAGATGGTGGAGCATCTTGGCTTTACCAAGGGTATGCAATCCTCTTAATTAACTTTGTTTTGACAAAGATTTATGTGCCTCTTTTGTGCCTCTTTTGTTTCGGTTAAAGGTCATTTCACCCTCTGAACCTGTATTAATTAAGGCTACATAAGGTCCACCCATAAGGTTTTTGATCTTTTCTCTGATACCAATGTATTGTAGTTGATCCGCTTACCTTTGGTTTTCAGATTAGTGGATGCCTTTAAAGGCCAAATAATTTCTGCAGTTGAAGATAATATTTCCAATAAAGTCAGAGAAGGAATAGTGAAGCTTGACAGTTTACTACAATCGCTTCCAAAACAAATTGCACTGGATGATATTGCAGCTTTGAATGTTACATTTGTGGGCAATCCTGTGTTGAGTAATTCTTCCATTGAATTTCAGATAAATGGTCTTTTCACGGCTCTTGATGATAATTCCGCTTCCAGCTTATACAATAAAGGTTCACTAGATCTTGTTCCCTGCAATGCTCCAGCTAAGATGGTTGAGATATCATTACATGAAAATGTCTTTAGCTCAGTGTCCTTAGTTTTCTACAACGTAAGTTTTTGCTTTTCCGCTCCATTCTTAACAATGATCTTTTTTTCTTGCTTCACTTTATACTTCCTCCTCCACTAAGGTTGTCTTAAGTTATTAACTTCTCACACCATATCTTACTTGAGCATTCAAAAACTGACCCCTGCCTTGCCTGATTTGCACCCTTATGTTGTTATACATCTATATTACAGAGACCAAGTTGCATAGTTAAATTAACATATTATTTTTGTTTCCCCTTGTCTTGTTCAGGAAAATTATATGCAACGGACAATCAACAAGATACCAGATCAGTCCCTTCTGAACACTGCTCAGTGGAAACACATTGTTCCTCAACTGTACAAGCAGTACCCAGATAAAGATATGGAACTTAATATTTCTGTATCTTCTCCACCAATAATAAGAGTTGCGAACAATGGCGTTGACTTCACTGTTTACTCTGATGTGACAATTGGTGTTGTGGAGGATGATGATGAAGTAATATCAGTTGCGTGCATATCATTGGTATGCTTCATCGGAATATGTGTCCTCATTAGTTTTATGCACAATTATTCCCTCGTCTGTTATGATTTTCCAAATGCCTTTTGGTGGTGCAGGAGATTCATGCTTCATGTTCCCCAAAGATCTCCAGGAACAAACTAGCTGGCATTGTTAAATTGAATGATATTACAGCTTCTTTGAAGTGGAGTGAAATTGGTAACCTACACATGCGTCTCGTTCAGGTAATTTTCTTTATGAACTGATTTTAATCATTGTTTTAAGCTTCTAATGTATTTCACAGAGCACATGATCCGGTTGTAGCCTTGTAGGCCAACAGAATCATGTAGAATTGTAAAAGTGGTTTGGTAATAGAGTTCAGTAAGCCGATCATATTTGGAATATAAACATTCTATTACATCAAGTAGTACAGATAGTACAGGGTACTAGTGAATTTTGGACCTCTTGGTCTTAATTGCTCGTTAATGAGCCCCAATTGTGAGCACTCATGAACCCGTATCAAATTGTAAGCCAAAAAATTAGTGATACCCTCTGCAGAATGTTTACCTTTTATTTTTGGGATGATACCTTTCTAAGGCCTGGTTTGGTATTGAGGTGATTCTGAAAAAAAAACTGGTATCAAAAAAATCTGGGAGCTATTTTTGTGTTTGGTAAACATTCAGCTTCAGCTTTTTTTCATAGTTTTGGGTGAAAAAAGCCAAAAACAAGAAGCTGCAAAACCCAGCTTTGAAAAACCGGCTTTTTTTCACATCTGTTTTACATAAAAGTTTACCAAACACTATAATACTGCTTTTTTTTTTCAAAAGCATTTTTACAAAAAAAGTTTACCAAACACTCTGCTGCTTTATTTCACAGCTGCTTATTCTCACAGCACAGCAAGCAGCTTTTTTTCAAAGCACAGCAATACCAAACCAGCCCTAAGTTGAATGTTAGTACGAAGTCTACGGACTAGAAGAAGATTATTTTAAAATGCATTTTGTCAGATTTGTCTATGACGATGTGGCTTATTAACTCTCATAGGGAAAATTTGACTCATCTTTTCCTGCTACATTCTCCTCTTACAAATATAAAGTCGTTGCTTCATTGATATTAATATGACCAAGATGTTTAAATTGCAGGCCATATTGTCAACAATCCTCAAAACTGTTGTTGTGCCTTATTTGAATTTATACCTTTGGAAAGGACTACCTTTACCACTTCCTCGTGGCTTTACACTCAAGAATTCTGAGATCCTCTCCACCAATTCAAGACTTAGAATATTCAGCGATGTTGAGTTTGTAGAAGGATAACCGACATCAGTCAGCAGACCGTTAGTTTCAAGCAGATAATTTGTATACTAGTATGTGTTTGTTTTTCTCTGTAAATCACTGTACAATAGTAGCGCAATGCAAAATCAAAAGCTAAGCGGAGGTTAAATCGTTGGTTGTTTTCGATTCTTCACGAGATTAGTTTATTTTCATCTATTTTGATGTTCAGGATTTCAGGAGGAAGGGTGAGATGTAATGTTAATGACAGTTATGAGGTTGATTAGCTTTTAAGATGGCTGGTCAGGATCGCACAGCACAATATTGGAGTCTTGACTCCACAATGATAGGAAACTAAACTTTACAAGCCACACTTTCTGCTTGTAAAACTTGACCAATTCCTACCAAATCTCCATAGTTGTCTCTAACAAACCCACCTGTTGCAATGCGGCCTTCGTCACGCGAAAACCACTCCTATCTTGTCATACGCTGCGTGAGACAAAGACAACCGGTGTATTAAATCGGTTTTACCAAGTTTTTCTCCGTCATCGCCCTTTCTACAACACAACTAATGCTGCATTCAATTCCGTACATATTCAAAAGCTTTCTTAGGGTTTGGAGTATAAGTAGCAACCAAGCATAAACCAGTTTTGTTTTTGTGAAGAGATCGATGAACGTGAGGCACGTGAAGGTGGAGTACCAGCTCACAGAAAGCCCTAATGTCCTTCCATCAGATATCATAATCAACATTCTCTCAAGGCTAGCGGTTAAGTCCTTATGCCGGTTTAAGTGTGTGTCAAAGCCGTGGCGTTCTCTTATCTCCGACCATGATTTTGTTAAAGTACACTTCAACAAAGGCTTTGAGTATAAAGATGTGATGCACCAAAGACGAAGGCTCGTATTTACTGGTGTTGAAAATCGATCCCTCTACTTTTCGTACCTTGACGAGTTTATCAATCGTGATGTATATCTTAATAATCGCGTCAATAACGTCGGTGATAATGGTTTAGTGACGGCTACTGAGCTCGCCTTTGTTTACAACATAGAGCAAGATATTTTGGTTTCGTTAATTTGTTACTGCAATGGCTTATTGTTGTGCCAGTTACATGAAAGCAAGGAGTTACATTTGGTTAACCCCGCAACCAGGGAACTCAAGATACTACCAAGGACACCAAAACCATATCGCTATTCGAGCCTCTGTGGGTTCGGATATGATCACTCCACTGATGAACATAAGGTGGTCTGCGGGCGGATCAACATTAATCACGGAATCGAGTTTTGTGTCTATACATTAGAAACCAATTCGTGGCGGGTGATTCGCGACAACTTCAATTGTTTTGAATGTACTAAAGTACGCGGGATACATCTGAATGGCGAACTTCATTGGTTGATGCATAAGGGTGAATATGAAGCTGAGTCTTCCGTCATTGTATCTCTCGTCTTAGCAAAGGAGGAGGTTCGGGAAATTCAACTGTCTCCGGAATATTCCATCGAGAATAGCCCTCCAATCGAGCTAGGGCTATTCAGAGAATGGTTGTGCATATCACATAATGTCGACGCCGATCATGATCAAACGTACAATGAATTTTGGGTGATGAAGGAACATGGAGTTAAGGAGTCTTGGACCAAAATGAGAGTCTCCATCCCCTATCACAAATTGTCTCATTCTGGCTTTTGGACCAAAACTCATGATTTGATGGTAATTGGCGAAAGGTTACTAATGTACAATTTTGATGACGATGAAAACTTCTGGGATCTACCAATTCGTGGAGTTGACAAAGTTGGTATCATTTTGATCTACTTGGATAGCTGGTTTCTCTTTCTAGAAATCAATCGAAAAGGAGTTCGAAGAAGACTTCGGTTAGTACATATAATGCTTGTATCGCCATTTGTTTTCCTTCATGCATTTTTTTATCAACATGGATTAATTTGCTGCATTCTCTTAGTTTGATCCAAAATCAGTCCTTAAAACTCACCTCTCACACCTTTATGCATTGCTATATATATAGTTTTAAAAAAAATAATTTTCTTGTTGCCACTCAGAACTACGGTCTGGTGGTATTCTTTTTCACTTGGAAGTGAGATGTCTTAGGTTCAAATCTCGTGGATGGCGAATTTGATACCAAATTAGGCTGCTCATTATGTGGCTTAGCCAAACTCCCCAAATATCGATGTACCAAAAAAAAAAAAAAAATTCTTGTTCATTAATCACTATTGTTGTTAACAAAAGAAAATTGTTATTCATATCACATCGTTCATTGACCAGCTCTCCAATTGAGGTGAAGCATACATGGGTATGTAGGATCCAATTGTACTAGAGAAGTAATCATTAATGTGATCAGAATATATCACGAGTGCTAATTTTCGTATTGAATATCTTTCTTGCAAAGCTATATGCAATTTTTCATGATGTATTTTCCTTCTACCTATCTATAACTCACGGTTGATAATTATCAATATATAGGAGACATCAAATCTTCTTTTAACTTGTTAGACATAGCTTCTGGATTTCAAGCAATAGATACAAGTCATTGATTCCAATGTTTAGTCTCAGGAGGATGCCACCCTCATGCATGCATGCATGAATGATCGTATTTTAAACAATTATTGATTGATTTACAATTTAAGCTAATAGTCTGTATCTGGTTTGTTATTGTCATTTAGGCGAAGTGGAAACGGAGAGTGAAATAAAGCCGAGCAAGCTGAAACAAATGAGGTTCAACCATAAGTTGCACTTTCATCGTCTTAGTGTGAATTATTTCAGCATTTTCGATCTATAGCTAAAATCTTGTGGCCACCATATATATATATATATATATATATATATATATATATATATATATAGTTCATTTTTTATTCTGTATGCATGAATGTATTTATTAGCCCATTGAAAGAGTAAGGATATTGTTAGAATAGAAGACCAGTTTTGGTGTGCCATATTTGTTTTATCAAACATGCATGGAGCAGCGATTCTAACATGTCATCTCCTCCAACGAAGAAATATTGAGGCGTGTCACGAAGAAACTACAAGAACGAAATGCATGAATTGCAGTGTTTAGGGCATATACACATGTTTACGTATATCAATACAGGCATGAGCTTTTCCTTATCATCTTCCAAAATACAAGAAAGAGAACTAGGAGCAGTCTCCAAAATATTCAAGCCCAGATCGAAAGAATAGGCCATGTTTGCCAAATAATCCGCAGCAAAGTTCAGTTCTCTGTTGATGTGCTTGATGTTGCAATCCCACTGTCTAAAAAGAAACCTCCTGTACCCATCAATAAGATTAAAACAATGGATGAAACTTTTCAAGCATTGAAGACACCATAAGAACCGTAGTCATGGAATCAGTTTCGACATCAATAGCATTTCCACTGATGCATTTAGTATAAATTATTTTGGATTTTGGATATTTATTCCTGCTTATGAGGGATTACGGCCTGGTTGGATCAAGTGGTTATGAATTTTTATTTCTTGCTAGGGGGAGGAAGGAGCTCAAGTCATTGTTGTTCCAGAACTTGTTGACTTCCTTGTATAATTTCATTAAGCTTTACTGACTTAGTTAATCATGTTCTGTTGAACCTCGTTTTCTTGGAATTAATTGAAAGTTTGCTTCTTTACGATTTAACAAACCTCGTTTTCTTGGATTAAAATGTCTGTCCTTCCTCTCACTTTCTCAGAACAGAATCGGAACAGACAAGCTTGGAGAAATTAGACCTCCCAAGAAATCATATGTAAGGCGGAATCCCATTTACACTATCAAGTCCGCCCATTATGTTTTCTTCTGAAATTAATTGACAGTTTGCTTCATAATGAAAGCTTTTGAGAGCATTTCCATTGTAGTACAACCCCTGGGTAATAGGCAACTCAATTCCTTTAAATGAACAGTAATCGCCAAGTGCATCTCCATCTCTAAATTGAAAGTTTAGGCAATTCGTATTAAAATATTAGTATTTTATAATTTTTTAATAATTTTTAGTAATTTTTTAATAATTTAAATTGGACTGACGATAGCCTTGCGTCATATAGGCAGGACGCTGGGCTAGGCGATTATTGCTGACTTCTCCATTGAGCTCGCCTTGAGAATATACTGGTTCTGTTATTTTTCAAGCAATCTTGAGCTTGAATGTCATCTACAATCCTTTGGGACTGTTAGATAACTATTTCGTTAGATTGATTAGATTCAATGCTCCTATGGTGCTTAAGATTGATTAGATTCAAGATCAAATAAAGGTAAGAGTGAATGTTTTTTCAATTTAAAGGAACTAGAAGAGGTCAGATTAGGGATGAAAGAAACCTATCTCATTTTAGTCTTCTACCATTCGTCGCGATTTAAAGTGATTGATTTTCTTAATGAGTAACTCCTCTTCTACCTTCACTTTGAATTAGTTACTACAATTATCATTTACTGCAATGGACCGAGACTTAATCAAAAGTGTATGGCTTTTGCTCTTTGGATGTGACATTTTTTTATTTTGGATGAAATGTGGGGAAATTAGTCAAAGAAGGTCCTTTTAGTTGTAGGCGTATTTGACTGAATTGTATTTAAGACTAAAGAGGGAGAGAGGCCGGCGGCAAGAGAGAGAGAAGAGAGAGATTTAATTGTGAGGTGTGTGTTGTATCACCCCATTGTGCCTTTATTTATAGTAGTAGGATAGGTTAAATCCTTACCCTTTTAGGATTACCATTCATATTCTAAATATGACTGCAACACTCCCCTTTAAGTGTGTAAATACTCAAACAAAACATCGCATCAGATCTTCAGCAGTTAAGGTAGAACAGTTGATGAAAGCCTCGCTACGGTAAAACCTAAGGTAGGTTTTCCCATAGACTAAGGAGAAAAGTGAGAAGTATGCATAATGTTTAAAACAAACGTCAAACAGGACGAAAGTAGTGAACTCAACGGAATATGATCATCCCAAGATGGTTGCCTCATCAAAACCTTGTAAAGTAGCAAAAACCCAATGGGAAAAATGCTCCTAATCGTAGGGAAAAAGTAGTGAGTATGCTTTAGAATACTCCCCCTGAGTTAGACATAACTTCCAAATAAGAGAACTACAAGCAATTCAACTCAGATAATTTATGCATACCGATTCCTTAGACAAGCTTCTGAAAAGTAGACTTGGGCAATGACTTGGTAAAGAGATCGGCTAGGTTGTCTTGGGAACGAATTTGCTTGACTTTAATGTTCTGATGTTGTTGTTGCTGGTAAGAACAAAAAAACTTTGGCGCTATGTGTTTGGTGTTGTCTCCCTTGATGTATCCCTTCTTTAACTGCTTGATACATGCTGCATTGTCTTCAAAGATAGTTGTAAGAAGGCCAACGACAGAAGTAAGACCACTAGTGCTTCGAATATGTTCTATGACTGCTCTCAACCTAAAGCACTCATGCGATGCTTCATGCAGGGCGAGGATCTCAGCATGGTTTGAAGAAGTCGCAACTAGCTGATGCGAAATATATAAGCACACAAATTAAACCCTTTTTTTATCAATTGTAGCAAAGTATGTAAGTAGGGATCGTTCTAGGCCGGGGATTAGGAGGGATTGCCAAATCACTTGAAAACTGACTCAAAACGTAAAAACAAAGTTTAAAACACTAAACTAGACTCAAAGAATGCAAAACTAAACTATAAAACACCAAAACAAAGCAAAAGACTCAAAACAGCAAATAAACACTCAAAACTGCCTTAAAAACACTTTCTGGGCAGTTTTGAACACAAACACAAATTTGGACGAAAATAGGGTATAACTTGACTCAAGACACTTAAAAACACAAACTAAATTGATTTCTAACTAATCAAACACTTCAAAATAAATGGGGATTGAGTTTTGACGAAAATTGAAAACAAAAACAAAACTTTGTAAATTGAACAGATTCCAAAACGAATTTGATAAAAGTGAATGGATGGGAAGCTAGCTAAGGGGTTCTTCTCCACACATGTCACACTTGCATACAAAACGATTTCCAATTGCTTCTCAATAACCCATGAATTCCCAACACCCCAAGTTAATTAGATACACTTAAATTAACTTTCAGATTTCCCTTAAGTCAATGATTTGGATGGAAAAAGCGCATCGCAACCAAATTATTCCTCAAAAGTTCCCTACATAAAAGCGCATAATAGAGATACAATTAAAGATCATTACGTTCAATGGAAATCATAAGTATTGACGAGGCACTCGTAACTATGAAAGCGCATGATACTTATGCCAAGAATTTACTTAACACGATTGTGATCAACAACTTTTACTACCTGTGAATATAAGTTCATAACGATTAGGTGAAAATCCCTTATATCCAAGCATTAGATTTATGCATGAAAATTAAACGTGCACTCTCAACCAACACACACAAATCAGTTTAATTCGAATAGATAAGCAAATTGAATCCACAACTTATGAAACACAATTAGAAGTAATCAAATCATATAGCAAGCATAAACATGGTTTCGAATCCCCCCCTAGCCAAGGGGGATTTAGTTCCTCATACTCGCAAAGCAAAGATACATAAATTTAGACATTAAAATCCAAAGAAAGAAAACACTTAGATGATCCAACTTGGACAGCAGGTGCATCCACGAGTCTTCCTTCCTCCTTGCTGCGGCACTTGGTCTAAAGTCAGGTTCTAGGGGTTATTTGTATGGATGAATGGGTAGGAGATGGTATGGTAGTGTTTAGGATTGATGGGGGGTGCGGCAAGGGTGTTTAAGGGCAAGAACTATGGCAGATGGTGAGTGAGGGTTGCGGCAGAGAAGGTGAATGAAGTTCTGGCGTGATTTATGAATATGGGAGGTGGTGAATTCGGCCAAGGGGTGATTATGAATATATATAGGCACTTAAAACCCTAGGTAAGTCAGATATGGACTTGAATAACCCAAATCCACAAGGAAAAAGGCTTAGAAAATCAAAATCCAATAGGAAACAGGTTAAAAGGTGTGGCATGTTTGATGGGAAAAGGATTGGCCTTCTAGAATGCCTTGCAAGGCAAGGCAAAAGGTTCTAGATCAGGTATAGGTGTGGCATGGATTAAGGAATAAGGATAGGGCTTCTAGAAAGCCCAAAACCAAGAGAAAATAAGGCCTAACCCACGGCAAAGATGAGAAAATGTTCTAAAACCTTCCTTTGTGTCTTCCAACACTTAGGAACCTTCTAATTTTGCTGAAACTTAAGGCCATTTAGGTTTAGAAAAGATCAACCCAAAATAGCAACTTCTAGGCTTAACTTTCCTACTTCAAGTAGGAAACCTTGTTTGAGTAGGAATCTTCATTCTTCTAGGAATCCATCTTCAACTAGGAATCCCTCGTTGATTAGGAATCCTTCTTCAATTAGGACTCCTTCTTGGACTAGGAATCCTTAAATCTTCAAATCTTCAATTTCGTCCAAACCTTTGGCTCCAAATATGTGACATTCATTCCAAGCTCCATTTTGCTACAAAAGGCTCCAAAATGCATTGCCCTTAAAACCTGAAAACATATAAAACTAGCTTAAAAGACTACTTTAACTAAGAAAACACCATGGAAATGCATAAGAACTAGCTAACTAAGGCGCATAAATATGCTCCTATCACTAGCGTTTGCTTGGTAGACCTCCAAGATATAGCGGTGTCTCCAACGGTAAAGACATAGCTTGTTTGAAAACGTGCCCTATGTAGGTCAGGCAGATAACCAACATTTGCGTAACCAACAAGGCGGGAATCAACTCGATGACCGAGGGGGCAGCGACTCATCTCGAGGATTCATGGGTGTAGAATAAACCCAAATTTGTCGTACCCTTGAGGTAGCGAAAAATGTCTTTAACACCATTCCAGTGCTTGCGTGCAGGCGCATTGATGTATCTAGCCAAAAAGATTAACAGCGAAGGAGATGTTAGGTCTAGTGCATTAAGCCAAGTACAATAAAGCCCCAATTGCTTCATGCACCAAAATCTCTTCCTCATCCTCCTTGGGATGGAAGAGATATCGTTTAGTATCTAGAGTCCGAATGACCATAAGAGTACTCGAAGGCTTCACTTTATCCTCATTAAAACGTCGCAACACCTTTTGGATGTAGTTCGATTGATGTACTAGAATTCCATCCGAACAATGCTCAATCTCTAGGTAGAGACAATATCAAGTTTTCCTAAGATCTTTCATCTCAAATTCTGATTTCAAGTGAACAACAATTTTCTCAAGCTCTGCGGGAGTTCTGATGAGGTTTATGTCGTTGACATAAAATGCAATGATCGCAAATCCGGAATGTGACTTTTTTATGAACACGCATGGGCATAATTCGTTGTTCACATAACCTTGACTTATCAAATATTAACTCAGATGGTTATACCACATCCACCCTGATTGTTTCAATCCGTAGAGTGATCTCCTTAGTCTAATAGAGAGAGTGTTATGTGGTCCATAACTATTTGAACTAGTCAATGGAAATCCTTTTAGAACTTTCATGTAGATTTCTATATCTAGATCCCCATAGAGATACACGGTGACCACATCCATAAGTTGCATATTCAGTTTTTCAGAAACTACCAAATTGATAAGGTAGTGGAACGTTATGATGTCCATTGCGGGGAAATACGTTTTCTCATAGTCAATCCCAGAGCGCTAAGAGAAACCTTGCGCTAGTAGGCGTGCTTTGTATCGCACTATTTCATTATTCTTATTCAGTGTTCTAAAAATTGGCCTAGGCGGTGGAGTGCCGCCCGAATTTAGTCTAAATCCTAAGGAAAGTCGGACAACTTATTAAGCAGCTTCTGGACGGATCTAGGTGGGATTAGGTAGAGCTGGGTGGAGCTAGGAGGAGCTGGGCGAAGATAACTGGCTTATGTGGAGAACGAAATCTGGAAAAAAAAGTTGCAGAGCGTTGAAGAACTCGCGAAGAAGATGAAGTTTGAAACTTACTCGACGTCGTTTGGGTTTAATTAAAACTTTCTGACTTTTCAATTGTTTAGCTTTTTTACCTCTCTAAGCGGACCCACCATCTTCTTGTATTGCTACCATTTCGCCTCCATTCGGTTTATTTTAATTTTATTTTCTCTTACCCCACATCTTCCTTTTTGCATATTTTGACTATTATTCTTTAATTTTTTTTAACTATTTATTTGTGCCCACATATTTAAGACCCACCATATTTTATAATTCTTCTTGTTATTTTTTCGGTTTAAGGCACCACCATATTTTTCATGTACTAAAATATTCACTTCAACCTCACAAACAAGAATTAACCCAAAACCCTTAAACCCTCACCTTACATATACTCTTCTTTTGAAAAAAATAACCTACTATTTAATTTTTATTTGTATATCATATACTAAATTAAATCAACTTATAATAAATATAGTAAATTTAATAAATTTATAATATATATAATAAATTTACTCAAATCCGCCTAGGCCTCCTAGACCCTGCTTAGGCGCCTAGGTGCTAGGCCCTAGCAAGCCGCCCGACTAGAACCTAACATCTTTTAGAACCTTGTTCTCATTACGTTTCCTCACGAAAACCCACTTGTAACCCACGGGCTTCACATGTGGTAGAGTAGGAGTTATAGGTCCAAACATCTTACGTTTCACAAGCGAATTGAGTTTAACCAATTTGTTCTACGTCAGCATTCATCAATGGAACGTGGTTTAATGTCATCCTTAAGCATGATGTTAGTAGCTACTGTGTACGCAAATGCATCATCAACAATCATCTTATTATGATTCCAAACCTCGTCCAATATTGCGTAGTGGACCAAAATCTCACAATTCTTGGGAAGTCGGGTTGTCTCATCTAAGACATCACCGTAATCTAGAATAACCTCATGCGTTGGAACATATGAGTAAATGATGGTCGGATTCAGACTACAGTCACTAGTTTGTGCCGTTTTCCTTTTTCAGGTTGTGAATTCTTTGAACCAGGGGGTCTAACATGCTTTAGGGTAGGAGCAAATGATTGGCTAGCTGCCAATGTATCAGGCCGCTTGGAAGGTGCGGCCTCCCCACCTTTGAGGATGGTTCGGCCTTCCCAAGCGATATTACGACGTACTTGAGGTACGTCTATCCTTGCAGGTGCGGTTCCAGTGGGTATATGTGATATTGTCACCTTTTCTAGATTCGTAAAAGCATCCGGCATGCTTTGAGCAATGCTCTGAAGATCTATAATTTGTCGCACCTCAATTTTAGATTGGGTAGTGCGGGGATCTAAATGAGACTTAGTGGGAGCATACCACGACAATTCGCAATGTTCTTCAAGAACGTTAGCATGCTTATCTTCCCCTAACGACAGGAAGACTGTCCATCAAAGTGACAATATGCAAAATGTGCGGTAAAGAGATCTCCTGTCAAGGGCTCTAAATAGTGAATAATTGATGGTGAATCATAACCGACATAGATTCCCATTTTTCTTTGAAGACCCATTTTGGTACGTAGTGGCGGCGTTATTGGCACATATACTGTGCACCTAAACACACGTAAATGTGAGACGTTAGGCTTGTATCTAGTAACTAACTGTAACAGTCAATAAGGTTGGGTAGCGGTGGGCCTGACCAACATAGCTGCGTGCAATATTGCATAGCCCAAGGCAAATACCGGCAGTTTGGTTCGCATAACCAAAGTCTGAGTTATCAATTGAAGGCACTTTATGAAAGCTTCTACCAAGCCATTTTGGGTATGAACATAGGGTATATGATGTTCGACTTCAATCCCAACTGAGATATAATAGTCGTCAAAAGTCTATGACGTAAACTCTCCATCATTATGCAGTCGAATCGACTTGATTGGATAATCAGGGTGGTGAACCCTAAGCTTAATAATTTGTGCTATGAGTTTCGCAAATGAAGTGTTGCGTGTGGACAATAAGAAGACATGTGACCAACGTGTCAATGCATCAACCAACACCATAAAGTATCTAAATGGTCCGCATATTGGTTGGATAGGTCCACAAATAACCCCTTGAACCATCTAAAAAAATAAAAATAAAAAAAACTTAGAAAGGTTTTGAATAATCTTTGTAATTGAGGGTTGAGTATTCAACTTCCCTAAAGAGTAATTGAGGGTTGAGTATTCAACTTCCCTAAAGAACAAGCTTTGCATGGCAGGAATCTAACATAAAGAGGTAAATGATGCCTATGTGATGATTTGAGGATACATCGCATCATGTCATGTCCAGGATGTCCCATACGGTCATGCCAAAGTAGCAAAGTGCTCTGGAACCCGGGCTCAAGGCCGGCCACATGGTGGGTCTCTATGTCGTGAATGGTTTTGATGTATATTTCACTCAGGAGACGTTCCAGCTTCTCATGAATACACTTCTAGCCATGCTCGGAAGAAGTGATACAAAGTAATTCAGAACCACTCTCTTCAGTGGTTTCAAAATGATATTGATTATCTCGAATATCTCTAAAACTCAACAACGTTTTTCTGGAACGTGGAGAATAGAGGGCATCTTTAATGGTTAAGACAATACCATTAGACAACATTATACAAGCATTTCTGTATCCTTCAATTAAGTTGGATGAGCCTGAGAGGGTTGTCAGAGGTGCTTTCTTAGGTACGAAGTTAGTAAAATAGTGTCGCTCACACAATATGGTGTGCATAATAGCACTACTAGCCAGACAACTAACTTCCCCACTAGACATACCTAGAAATAAATTGATTGAATTGGTCACATGCATAAATATAATTCCATTCATTCAATTAATTAATTCGAGAAATAATATCCATAAAATAATTATTCATAATTCAAAACAAACCAAAACCAAGCAAATTATTCCAAATACTTAGAAAAATTGTCCAAAAATTAAACCACCAAACTAAAAAAGGGGAGGGGGTTCGGCCACTAGGGGTAAAAACACCCCAAAAACATGTCTACAAGAATAAAACTTATTCATCCATAAAAGCTGATGTCTCCTGAAAATCTGATATCTCCATGGATGTAGTAGCATCTTTGAGATGTTCCACATGGGAAAAGTTAGACTCACGACAGGAATGATACTTGGCAATGGCCTTGAGGATAGCTCTGCATACGCGTGACAAATGATCCTTTGATCCATAGCTGTAGCACATGTCCATTTCAGTGCAAGTCGATTGAACGATAGCTTTTCCTTGCTTTTGAATTTAGGGCCTCAGGGGAAAGAGGTTTGTGTTTCTGGGTCAAATTTCCTCCCTTAGGTGAGCCTTGGCTCTGTTGACCTTAGGCCCGTGGTTGGGCTTGCCGCCTATTACCACATCCACGACGGCTTTTTCATCATTTTTGGCTGCTAAAACTAGTCGTATGCGCTTTAGGCGCGGTGTTCAAGCCAGTGGGTCGAGCTTGATGATTTTTCATCAAAAGCTGGTTTTGCTTTTCAGCGATAAGTAAAATAGAGATCAAATCTAAAAATTTGGTGAACTTATGTGCTTTATATTGTTGCTGCAGGACAATATTGGTGGCATGGAAGGTTAAATAGGTATTCTCCAGGAGATCTGCATCTGTTAAGTCCACTTTACAAAACTTAAGCAGTGATCGGATTCTACAAACTGCAGAGTTGTATTCATTCACAAACTTAAAGTCTTGGAAGCGTAGATGCTACCAGTCGTGTCTTGCTTCTGGAAAGTAAATATCTTTTTGGTGATCGAAACAGTCAGCTAGAGCAAGCCAAAGGGTGAGTGGGTCCTCCTTAGCGAGGTACTCGGTCTGTAGTGCATCATGGATGTGTCTTCGAATGAAGATCATTGAAGTAGCTTTCTGAGCTTCATCGACGAGTTTGGCATCAGTAGGTGCCTCAATGGTGGCTCTAATACCCTTTGCAATAAGATAGAGCTTCACGTCTTGAACTCACTTCAGGTAGTTTCTTCCAGATACTTCCAGAGCAGTGAAATCGAGCTTGTTCAAGTTCGCCATGTCCCTAAAATGGAGGGTACAATAAAACGTGGTTAGTCATATGGTAATCCATAGACATACATGGTAGAACATTCGGGTTCTATAGACATGTATTGGTTTAATTTAAGCATGAAAGCTACATGTTTCATGTGGTAAGTTTTGAATGAAAACTTCGGGTTTCAAAGGCACTAAATATGAAACTGCAGGTTCAATTTAGTTTTATGAATGATCAGTTCATAAAGGAGAGGTTATTGCAAGAAAACAGAATGCAATATGCTGATTTAAGTGTAGTGGATTTGAGTTGCTTTGGGAAGTCAAGTGTGAGAGCTTTGAGAATATGAAAGGATGTCAACGGTTTAAAGTAGAAAAATAAATTATTGAATCGTTAATGTCCAAATGTGATCTTCAGGTCAATAATTTTGGATTAATTATCATATTAATGGACTGTAGGTCACTTTTAATTAATTCAATAAATTGGGACCAAACGGGCTCGATTGTGGAAGCAAAATAATGACAAAAATATTTAGTAATAAACTAAGTGATAATTAAATTTGAATTAATTAGCGTAAACCAAAGTACCCCAAACAAAATATTTGGGCTTGATTTATAATGCGAGGACGCCAAAAATTGGCATTAGGTTGAAAAATAATGCGGCTTAGCCAAAAGTAGTTTGGTAACGACGCGGGGACAGGCCTGACAGCTCAACTATAGGCTATTAAGCCTCAGGGAAGGCTGTAAGCCTCTGGGCTGTGTGGTCTGGATGAGCTCAGCAGCACAAGCTACTGATTTGGGCCAAAACGGGGTGTAGAAGCAGGCCCAGCCGAAGTCTGGCTTATGGGTTGGCGCTCGTGAAACCCAGCTAAAGCTGGGGTCTGGTTTTGGGTCGGGGCAATGCAAGCCCAACAACACAAACTGCTGGCGAGTGGGTCGATGCTAAGGCAAAGCCTAGTAAGCAACAGGCTGTTGCGGGTAGGCTTGGGCATGGGTTAAGAAAGGTACAACAGTCTAGGCTACTGAAGTTGGGCCAATGTAGCGCGGGATAAGGCCAAGAAAGCTTCAACCTTTCTCGATTTGGGTTGAGGGCTTCAGGCCCGTGATTACCCTATCAGGCCTAGGGCCTGGGTTGTCTGGCATGAGCAGTAAAGCCCAAAAGGCTGCTGCTGTGTGGTCCAATGCGTCAAACAATGCCATTCCTATGTTTGCTCCATACGGCTAGGTTGCAGGTCAGCGATGGTGTCTACGACAGTGCGGCGGCGAGCCGCATTTAATTCCCAGAAAATTATTATTATTATTATTATTATTTTCGATATCTCTAGGGTTTAAAAAACCCTAAGTTGCTTCTAATTTATTTATATGTTTTGACTCACAAATTCCACATAGCAAAATAATTGCGTAATGCATGAAACATATATATAAATTGACAAATTTATGAAACATATACAATGTGTGTGTGTGTATATATATATATATATCAAAAGGAAAATATAAATATAGGGGTTTCATGCATCATGAGGAATGTTTTCATGCTTCGTGGATGTTTCAAATATCTGACTTTATTTTAAGCGTACCTGATTGACAGAAAATGAATAAAAGCCATCAGATCCCACATCGCCCAGGGGAGTAGATCATCTATGCCTTATATGTGCATGCCCACCTCCATATAGCACAAGGCTTTTTGGGAGTTCACTAGCTTCGGGTTCCGTAGGAACTCTGAAGTTAAGCAAGAATAGGGCCAGAGCATTCCTAGGATGGGTGACCCACTGGGAAGTTCTACTCACGTGAGTTCCCATAAACAAAACCGTGAGGGCATGGTCAGGGCCCAAAGCGGACAATATCATGCTACGACGAAGTCGAGCCCGGGATATGGTGGACCCTGGGTCGGGATGTGACAAAATCCTTTGAATTTTGTAGAAGAAAACCTCTTTCTACAATCATTTAGTTCCTTAGCTTTTGGCAAGAGCGTGTTGATAACATGTTGTAGGCCTATTTGACTGAACTGTATTTAGGACTAGAGATGGAAAGAGGCTGGCGACAAGAGAGAGATAAGAGAGAAATTTAATTATGAGGTGTGTGTTGCATCACCCTATTGTGCCTTTATTTATAGTAGTAGGATAGGTTAAATACTTACCCTTTTAGGATTCCAACTCTAATAGGATATTAACTACTAAAGGGAATATTCAAAGATATCCCTAGATACAGTAAGATTTACACAATCACATTCCTATTCTAAATATGATTGCAACACTTTTCACTTTGCTTTCATTGGTGGAAATTGTGGAATTTCTTTTTGCCATATTCAGGGCATTTAGAAATTGGGAAAGAGATCATCTCCAGATCTCTTCTACCAAAGCTACCGGATCAAGTGATCCTTGCCTTTAAATTTTCATCCAACGTCCAACGTCCCACCTGTTTTGATTCCTTAAAAGTTATAATAATATTTGGCCGTTGGATGAAATTTCAAAGGCCCGGATCATTTGATCTGGTGGCCTTGGTAGAAGAGATCTAGAGAGGATCTTTTTCCTAGAAATTGTAGGGATAATGATGCTCAATAAAGAATGACTCAAAGTCTCTCCAAGTTGTGATTGAGAAGTATCAACACTTAATTGCATACATTATTACATATATAAACGAATGGTTTTTAATTTTAGGGGGTTAGAGGTGGATTAGGCATGAAAGAGACTTGTTCCTTTTAGTCATATAATTTTTGGGAAATTGTAGGTGATGAGTTTTCTTAATAAGAAATTCATCTTCAACCTTCACGTTGAATACATTTTTTTTTCCGTTTTCCTTTGACATGCCTTGATATGATGAGAGTTATACAATCTAACCCATTCCTAAATATCAGATGAGCCCTTAAAAGTGCATTTTTGCTCACCACCATTTATGTGGTGTATGCTTATCATCTTATTTATCACTGTTAGATGAGTTTGAATTTTGAGATTTGTGTTTATCTACTACACAAATCTCGAAATTCAAACTCATCTAACGGTGATAAATATGATGGTGAGCATACACCACACTAAATGGTGGTGAGCAAAAATGCTCCCTTATGCAACATCATTTCATTTGTTACATATTCAAGAATTAATGCAGGGTGATGGAACACATATACGGAATGTTGAAATTTGCACGCATTCTTGTAGCGACGAATCTTTTGTTATCTTGCATGCTATATACGGTACTTACTAGCTTTAAAAGGACAAGCTGTTGGAAATTTGGTCTACGACATTTATTCTATGTGCAAGACAGCGAAGGAGTTGTGGGAATCCCTGGAGAAAAAGTATAAGATTGATGATGCCGGTTCAAAGAAATTTGTTATCGGTAAGTTTCTCAAATATACAATGGTGGATTCCAATTCTGTTGTTTCTCAGGTCGAAGAAATCCAGAAATTGATCTATGAACTACACTCAATGAGCATTTCCAAGTTGGGGCGATAATTGAAAAATTGCAACTTCGTGGAATGACTTCAAAATTTATCTCAAGCACAAGCGTCGTGAGATGAATATGGAGGATTTAATCCTAAGGCTATGAGTGGAAGAAGACCACATAAAGGTAGACCGTTCTAGAGGGTTTGCTGCCATTGAAGCCAATGCAAATTATGTTGAGGAAGGAAACTCCAAGGCCAAGCTGAAGAAGAATAAGGCTCCTAAAACCAAGCAGTTTGTACAATCTGCCCTTGCTCCCAAAGGCAAGAATCTGAAGAAGATTAAGGGTGCATGCTATGTGTGTGGCAAATCTGGTCACAAGGCAAAAACTTGTTATCATCGCAATGATGGAAATCATGCCAACGGAAACAACAACAACCATGCTAACATGGCAACCACCAATGGAGAATTGGCTGCTGTTGTATCTGAGGTCAACATGGTCTCAAATGTGAGTGAATGGTTGTTGGATACTAGTGCTATTAAGCACATATGCGCTGACAGAAATCTATTTATTGAATACCATCCTGCTACCCATGGAGAAAGGCTGTATATGGGCAATTCTGCCTCATCTGCGGTGGAGGGCAAAGGCAAAATGGTACTCAAATTCACATATGGAAAGAGTCTCATCGTGCTGAATGTGCTGCATGTTCCTGAAATAAGGAGGAACTTGGTTTCTGAACCTATTTTGATTGCTAAGGGTTTTAAACTTGTAATGGAATCCAACAAATGTGTACTTACCAAGGGTGGAATGTTTGTTGGAAAGGGTTATGTGGCTGATGGCCTCGTGAAACTCAATGTAATTGTCATTGATGATGCTAATAAAATAAATGCTTCTACTTATATTGTTGAGTCTTCTAATATTTGGCATGCTAGATTAGGACATGTTAATTTTCGTTCCATGCATAGAATGGTCAAATTAGAATTATTACCTAAATTCGAAATTGATTTTAATCATAAGTGTGAAACATGTACTGAATCAAAATTTGCTAGGCAAACGAGAAAGCCAATTATGGAAAGATCAAATGAATTACTTGGATTAATTCATAGTGATCTTTGTGACTTTAAATCCACACCAACTCGTGGAGGAAAAAATTATTATGTCACTTTTATTGATGATTGCAGTAAGTATTGCTATGTTTATTTGATTCATAGCAAGGACGAAGCTTTGAATATGTTTAAGACATATAAAGCCGAAGTTGAAAATCAACTTGAGAGAAAAATCAAAGCACTTAGATCCGATAGAGGAGGAGAGTATGAGTCTACTGCCTTCTCAGATTTTTGTGCACAACATGGAATTATACATCAAACAACGGCTCCATACACACCACAACAAAATGGTGTTGCCGAAAGAAAAAATAGAACAATCAAAGATATGATTAATTCCATGTTAAATAGTTCAGGGCTTCCACATAGTTTGTGGGGTGAAGCTTTACTTACTGCAAATACCATATTGAATAAGGTTCCTCTAAAGAAGATTGATGAGTCACCTTATGAACTATGGAAAGGGCATAGACCCACTTATAAAACACTCAAAGTGGGGTTGCTTAGCAAAGGTGCAAGTTTCGTTACCAAAAAGAAGGAAACTAGGACCTAAACTATTGATTGTGTATTCATTGGTTATGCAAATAATAGTGCTGCTTATAGGTTCCTTGTTGTAAAATCTTCGATTTCTGACATGTCAACACTATATTAGAATTAGCGGATGCAGAATTCTTTGAGGATATATTTCCTTACAAAGAAAAGGAATCTGGTTATAATACAAAGAGGGTTCATGATCATAGTCATGATGAAGCCTCTTCTTCTGGTGTCCAAGGAAATGATGTGGAACCAAGAAAAGGAAAAAGAATCAAAGTTTCTAAAAACTTTGGACCAGATTTCATTGCTTTCTTGTCCAAGAATAAACCTAGCACTTTTAAAGAAGCAATGTCTTCTTCTGAGGCTCCTGTATGGAAGGAAGCAATTAAAAGTGAAATGGAATCCATTATGGAAAATAACACATGGGACCATTGGTCATAAATGAATTTTCAAGAAGAAACTTAAGGCAGATGGAGCCATTGATAAGTTCAAGGCATGTTTAGTAGCCAAAGGTTATCGCCAAAAAGAAGGTTGGATTATTTCGACACCTATTCTCCAGTTTCTCGCATAACGTCAATTCGGACGTTAATAGCGATTGCGGCTATATACAACTTTGATATACATCAAATGGATGTAAAAACAACATTTTTAAATGGAGAACTAGATGAAGAAATATACATGGAACAACCTGAAGGGTTTGTGCTTAAAGGACAAGAAAGCAAAGTGTGCAAATTAGTGAAGTCATTATATTGACTTAAACAAGCACCAAAACAATGGCAAGAGAAATTTGATCATACTTTGTTGACACATGGGTTCAAAATAAATGAATATGATAAATGTGTCTACATTAAGAGAAATGATAAAACTTGTGTTATTGTCTGCTTGTATGTGGATGATATGCTCATAATGGGAAGCGATAAAGATGTAATAAACAAAACAAAGAAAATGTTGAATTCAAGTTTTGACATGAAAGACTTAGGTCAAGCCGATGTCATTTTAGGAATTCAAATTAAGAGAAATAGTGAACGATATGTCCTTACACAATCCCATTATGCAAAAAAAATATTACGAAGGTTTGGTCAATTTGACTGCAAACCTGCTGCAACTCCTTTTGATGATGGATGCAAGTTGGAGAAAAATATAGGCGATGCCATATCTCAACTTGAATATTCTCAAGTAATTGGAAGTCTAATGTACTTGATGAATTCAACTAGGCCCGACTTAGCTTATGCAATAAGTAGGCTTAGTAGATATATAAGTAATCCGGCACAAGAGCATTGGGATGCTTTAGTAAGAGTGTTAAGGTATTTGAAAAATACACTTGACTACGGATTACACTACACAAAGTATCCTCCTGTTGTAGAAGGCTTCAGTGATGCCAATTGGATTTCTGACATTACAGAATCCAAGTCGACAAATGGATATATTTTTACCTTGGGAGGTGCAGCAATATCTTGGAAATCCTCTAAACAGAAATATATAGCTCGGTCTACCATGGAGTCCAAGTTTATAGCTTTAGACTTATCTGGCGAAGAAGCTGAGTGGCCCAAAAATTTCCTGGAGGATATTCCAATGTGGCCAAAGCTGGTAACGGCTATATGTATACATTGTGACAGTATGGCCGCGCAATCAAGGGCCAAAAGTCATGTATACAATGGGAAGTCACGTCACATCAGGCGTCGACATAATACTCTTAAGAAGTTGCTCTCCAATGGAATAATATCCATTGATTATGTGAAGTTAAAGGAAAATATAGTTGATCCTTTGACAAAAGGCCTACCAAGAGAGCAAATATTATTTACATCGAGGGGAATGGGTCTCAAGCCAATTCAATGAATCGAACTGGGCGGAAACCTAACCTAGCTGATTGGAGATCCCATGGTCTAGGTTCAATAGGCAAACTAGTTGAGTTTGATTCAAAAGTTGAACACACAACTTACCCATTCTTATGATATAATATGTGTTGTCTGTTGAAGTTTGAGGGGTTATGTTTTATACATTTAATGACATTAATATCTTGTTATCAAGAGGAATATGGTAGACTATTCTTAATTAATGTCACCTATATAGGAGTAAATTGGGCCGCATTTATGAGAATTGACATGGCTAAATTCTTTAAAGCTCCTACGAAATCCGGGATCTGTTCAGGGCCAAAATGAACACAACCGTATGAATTGACGTGTGGCAGACATGATATGTGTGTAGCATATTGTCTCGTTTTACTACTGCGGTGAACAGTTCAAGATCTTCCACATCCACTGCATCACCAAGTAAACTCGATATGTTTTCACTAGGGTAAGTTCAAGTCCAAAAGACACTTCACTCGATGCATATCATGTCTATTCTCTCTCAGTTTTAGGCAGCCTAATCATACATTTGCATTTACATTTGCATTCAAATGTAGGGTGTTATCCATATATTGGTGGTGTTTGAATGAAATTGCAACTCAAATGTGGGTATTGTTGGAAATTTTGAGTAGAATTTCATTGTCCCACATTGCTCACCACCACAAGGTTTCCTCACCTTATAAGGCTTTGTCCTTTATAGAAAGTGATTGGAGTGATGGACCTTGGAGAGTAAAAATTGGGCTCACCCTTGGGGTTCGGCTTTGGGGTGTAATAATTAATTGATAATTAATTAATATTTAATACATATATAATTAAATCACAGATTGTTGACTTAGATCCAACACAAGCTCATTCATGTAGCAATGAATCCTTTGTGATCTTGCATGCTATATACAACACTTAATAGCTTTAAAAGGACAAGCTTGACTCCTCAAGATCGAGGAGCTTTTCTTCAATTAAAAAAATCAATTAAAATTAAGATTGTACAATAGATTGATTATAGCAAATAGATAAACGGTTTTTAATATTTTTATCGAATCTGCTCATCTGTTTATACAGTTCGATGATAAAAGATCTCATATGTTATTGATTTTTTTTTTGTAGAGATGATCTTTATAGAATGATTTACAATACCAATGAATAAGCATGAAGATATGTGAACTGTCTATGTACTGAATTAAGGAGCCAAGATAATCCCCTTAAATGAACAGTAACTGCCTAAGTGCATCTCCACCTCTAAACTGAATAGTCTAGGCAATTCGTATTAAAATAATAGTATTTTATAATTTTTAAATAATTTTTAGTATTTTTTTAATAATTTAAATTGTGACTGACGTCAACCTTGTATCATATAGGCAGGGTGCTGGGCCAGGCGATTATTGCTAACTTCTCCATCGAGCTCGCCTTGAGAATATTCTAGTTTTATTATTTTTTAAGCAATCGTGAGCTTGAATGTCATCTGTAATCCTTTAGGACCGTTAGATAACCATTTCGTTAGATTGATTATATTCAATCTCCTATGGTGCTTAAGATTGATTAGATTTAAGATCAAATAAAGGTAAAAGTGGATGTTTTTTCAATTTAAAGGAACTAGAAGAGGTTAGATTAGGCATCAAAGAAACCTATCTCATTTTAATCTTCCACCATCCGTCATGATTTAAAGTGATTAGTTTTCTTAATGAATAACTCTTTTTCTACCTTCACTTTGAATCGGTTACTGCAATTGTCATTTACTACAATGTGCTGAGACTTAATTAAATGTGTATGGCTTTTGCTGTTTGGATGTGGCGTTTTTTTTTTTGGATGAAATGCAGGGAAATTAGTCAAAGAAGGTCCTTTTCATTGTGCTTTCATTAGTAGAAATTGTGGCGGTTACTGCAATTATCATTTACTACAATGTGTCGAGACTTATTTAAATGTGTATGGCTTTTTCTATTTGGATGAGACATTTTTTTATATTTTGGATGAAATGTAGGGAAATTAGTCAAAGAAGGTCCTTTTCACTTTGCTTTCATTAGTAGAAATTGTGGCAGTTACTGCAATTATCATTTACTGCAATGTGCCGAGACTTAAATAAATATGTATGGCTTTTGCTGTTTGGATGTGACATTTTTTTATTTTGGATGAAATGTAGGGAAATTAGTCAAGGAAGTTCCTTTTCACTTTGCTTTCATTAGTAGAAATTGTGGCAGTTACTGCAATGTGCCGAGACTTAATTAAATGTGTATGGCTTTTGCTGTTTGGATGTGACATTTACATTTTTTTTTTCTTTGGGATGAAATGTAGGGAAATTAGTCAAAGAAGGTCCTTTTCACTTTGCTTTCATTAGTAGAAAATGTGGAAATTTCTCTTTGCCATATTCAAGGCGTTTAGAAATTGTAGGAATGATGATGCTAACAATAAAGAATAACTCAAAGTCTCTCCAAGTAGTGATCGAGAAAGTATCAACGCTTAATTGCATAAATTATTACAAATATAAAAGAATAAATTTTTAGTTGGAAAGAGATCCTTTCCGAATCTCTCCCTTCAAAATTCAAGGATCAAGTGATTCGAACCTTTGAAATTTGATCCAACGGCTAAAAATTATTATAGTTTTTAAAAGTTTTTACTGACTTCTTTATTTTTAGCCATTGGATCAAATTTCAAATGCTCTGATCACTTGATCCTTGGGTTTTAGAGGGAGAGATCCGGAGAGGATCTCTTTAGGAGATTAGAGGTGGATTAGGCATGAAAGAGACTTGTTTCTTTTAGTCATACAATTTTTAAGGAATTGTAGGTGATGAGTTTTCTTAATGAAAAACTCATCTTATACCTTCACGTTGAATACTTTTTTTTTTCTTTTCGTTTTCCTTTAAAATGTCTTGATATGATGTGAGTTATACAATCTAACCCATTCCTAAATATCAGATGAGCCTATAAATACTTTATTGATATTATGCAACATCATTTCATTTGTTATGTATTCAAGACTTAATGCAGGGTGATGGCAACGCATATACACGGAATGTTGAAATTTGAGCACATTCCTGTAGCGACGAATCTTTTGTTATCTTGCATGCAATATACGACACTCAAAAGCTTTAGAAGGACAAGCTCATCCCTGCAATGACGAATCTTTTGTTATCTTGCATACTATATACGGCACTTAATGGCTTTAAAAGGACAAGCTTGACTCGTCAAGACTGAGGAGCTTTTCTTTAATTTAAAAAATTAATTAAAACTAAGGTGTACAGTAAACTGATTATAGTAAATAGATAGACGATTCTTAACACTTTTATCGAATCTACTCATTTGTTTATATAATTTGATGATAAAATATCTCTTATGTTATTGATTTTTTTTTGTTTTGGTAGAGATGATCTTTACATAATGATTTACAATACCAATGAATAAACATGAAGATCTGTAAACTGTCCGTGTACTAAATTGAGGAGCCAAGTTAATTTACATAATAAATTTTTATTCAAGTCGCAATTTACACGAATCTAACTTAAAATGTTTCACTTATAAATAATAAGAAATACTAGTGACAAAACAATTTTATGGTTTCTTCTTCTTCCTTTTTATTTATTTTTTCTTTTTTTTTTGGTAACGAGCAACATTTTAGTCTTTAGTTGTGCTTAGTTATTTTCATGTGTGGCCCCATGTTATAATAAGTCATGACGGATTAACGTCTTCACTTTTTAGTTTCTTTCATGCCATGCAAATTTTCTTCAAACGTACATTGGGGTTTGAATAATTCAAAGCTAAAAGGAAACAAATAATCAAAACTACAAAAAAAAAAAAAAAAAAAAAAACACCGTCATGCACCTTTGGTTGCTCATATATATATATATATATACACACACACGCAAACCTGTTATTGTAAGCAGTATCTAAGTTAAAAATGGCTTATGGCTTCCTCCTCCTCCTATTATTTGCTTGCACTATATTTACAACAAATGTTCAAGCATGCAACCAAACTGAACGCATCTCTCTATTAGCTTTCTCCCTCACTCTATCTTCTTCTTCCGTAAATTGGAGTAGTTCTGTTGATTGTTGTCGTTGGAACGGCATCACTTGTAATCAAGAGGGTTGGGTCACCCATTTGCTCTTACCCTCCAAAGGGCTCACAGGAGGTATGTTTGTCTCATCACTTGGAAATCTCACACATCTCACCCACTTGAACCTTTCACACAATTCACTTTATGGTGCACTTGAAACCAAATTCTTCTCATTCTTAAAGCACCTTGAGATTCTTGATTTGAGCTATAACCTACTTTCCGGAGAGATGCCATTTTCTCTACCACAAATAAATATTCAGACAATAGATTTGTCAAGCAATCACTTCTACGGTGCGATTCCATCTTCTTTCTTCCAACAAGCTTGGAATTTGACAAGTTTCAATGTCAGCAACAACACCTTCTCTGGGCATATCCCATCATCTATTTGTCTCCGATCGCCTCCTTCCATAAGAGTATTGGATTTTTCCTCCAATGAATTTAGTGGCAAGCTTTCTTGTGGGTTTGGCGGGTGTTCCAAATTGCAAATTCTTCGTGCTGGTCACAATAATTTGTCGGGATCACTCCCAGATGATATCTATAATGCTACCAAACTTGAGGAACTTGCATTACCTCTCAATTCACTAAATGGAGCCATTAGAGAAAGAATCGCCAACCTCACCCACCTCACATTCCTTGACTTCTACTTTAATCATCTGAGTGGTGAGCTCCCTCTCAATTTCGGGAAGCTGTCCAAGTTGAAATTCATGAATCTTGATCTCAACAGCTTACAAGGCAATTTGCCCCCATCTTTGATGAATTGCACAAACCTCGTTGAACTACATTTGGGATTCAATTACTTGGAAGGAGATCTCACCATGCTTAATTTCTCCAAACTCAGCCACCTTAGTAAACTTGACCTAATAAGGAATAACTTCAGTGGTTTCTTGCCAAGACGTCTTTACTCATGTTGGTCCCTAAAAGCAATTCGTTTGAGTGATAATCCTTATTTAAAAGGAAAAATACAACCTGAGATCCTTTCATTGAAATCCTTGTCCTTTCTATCGCTTCGTAGTGTACAATTGACCAATATCACAGAGGCAATGAAGATATTAATGCGTTGCAAAAGTCTTCAAACACTCTTCCTTAGAGGTTCATTTAACCAGGAGGCAATGCCAACTGATGATGTCATGGTTGATTTTATTGGATTCCGGAAGCTTCGTGTCTTGAGTTTGGCTAATTGTGGGTTCACTGGTCAGATACCTAGTTGGTTATCAAACCTAAAGAATCTAGAGATGTTGGATTTGGGTTTTAATCAAATCACAGGGTCAATTCCAAGTTGGTTGGGGACTTTTCCAAAACTCTTTTCTGTGGGTCTGTCATGCAACAAAATTTCAGGTGAAGTTCCAAAACAACTTTTCGGATTACCTATGCTAATGATGAATGCATCTCGAGCAGACAATTATGAATTCGAACTTCCCCTCATTGGCGGCCTAATAAAAAATCCAAGTTTTATGGCGCGTAGAACGTCTAACCTGCAAGGAATGATAAACCTAGGGGGCAATAACATTAATGGTAGTATACCTATTGAGATTGGTCAATTAGGGCTTCTTTGTGAGTTGTATCTTGACGACAACCACTTCTCTGGCAACATTCCTGAACAAGTATCTAATCTAAAAAATTTAGAGATTTTGAACCTCTCCATGAATCATTTGTCAGGAAAAATTCCCTCATCAATGACGAGCCTTAACTTCTTGAAAGAATTTAACGTCTCGTACAATAATCTCGAAGGACAAATACCGACGGGCACGCAGCTTCAGAGTTTCAGCACTTCTGCATTTGAGGGGAACCCTAAACTTTGTGGTGCTCCACTTCCAAATGTGTGCGAAGAAATTGGTGCAGATAATAAGAACAAAGTCAACCAAGATGTGGACAATGAAGGCGACAAGCTTCCTTGGATTTATATCTTTGCAACCCTAGGTTTCATTGTTGGATTTTGGGGAGTTTGCGGTTCTTTAGTTCTTAAGAAGACATGAAGGTAGGCATATTTTTGGTTCCTTGATAATGTATGAGTGAAGATGGCAGTGTGCATGCCCAGGCTGAAAAGAAGGTTTAGGGACTAGATTCTACTTTTCATTATATATTTTTCTTTTTCAATAAAACTATTTGGATACACAAAATCAACACACTTGGTGACACACTCTCTAATAGAGTGGAATCTTATCATTGTATGTGGACTGCAGTTGTATGAGGGAGTGTGTAAACAAATGTGTTAATTGTGTATATCCAAATAGTATGACTCTTTTAGGTTTTATTTGTTTGTTTTCATCATGATGTAAGGATTGTTCTAATATATAATAGTTCAATGAAACTATTTGGACACACACAATTTACACAACTGTAGGTGAGACTCAATATTAGGAAACTCACCTAATATTTGTAAGAATCCTAGTTTAGTTGTGACAATTTTCACGTTGAATACTTTGTTCTAATATATACAGTTTCTTTAAAGCTTTTCCACAACTGTAGGAAGTTAGGGATCATTCTTTGTAATTTTAAAAAAATTTGGTTCCAATTCATGATTTAGCATCCAAATTGAAATAAATTGAATACTTCTTCGTTCTTTTCTAGTCTCTCGTTAATAGTATGACATTCGAGAAATATTGTTGGTACCACGTTGATATTTCGTACGAATGTATGGTGTTAGTTTGAGGTTGATATTCCCTATTAATGTATCTAATTTCAATCAGATGTCCTTTAAACTTCCACTAGACCCTGAAGAAATTTTTTCGTATGTCATAAATACAGTCTAGTATACTAAGTGTCATAATAAAAATGGTTTGAGATTTTTTTTTTTTTTTTTCAAATATCCAATCACTTGTTATGACGCTTAGTGTACTAAATCGTGTTCCCAACACACTGAAAAATCTCTCGTAAGTGTTTACAAGTGCAACACTGGGCTAAAATTTTGTGAATCCAAAGCCCATCAAAAGGGAGAAGCACATATTTTTCCTATCAAATTAAACACACTTGGCCTTGTACAGTTTGTGCAGGGGGCCATGGCCGCCACCAGTTTCGTAGCAGCGTCGATTGTCTGAAAAGCAGTTGTGGCTTTTGCTCTCTCTCATCCTCTTCTTCCTTTAAGCAACAAGCTCTCCTACCAAAGGACTCTTATCTCTTTTCCTCTCACTCCTCGCATAAGTTCATCAAGTTCTTTTGAGCTTTTAGTTGGATACTAGTTTGCTAATTGATCATTTTGTAATTTGATAAGCCAATATTATACTATATATTTTGGGAATTATTATTGGCACTCTAAAAATTTCATTTTACACTCCAAACTTTCTATAATTATAAGGAAAAATGTGCTTGTGAGGAGTGTATAATGAATTTTTGGAGTGCTAATAACATTTCCCTATATTTTACTCTAATCTTAGTATTAATCTGAAAAATTTCAATTTTTGTTACATAAAACCAGACATAATTTTTTTACTTGAATAAAACCAATTGACTACGCTCCACACAAACAAATTTATTAATTATGTTTTACTTCACTCATTGTACATTTTAATGCCTAAAATACCCTTAATTACATTTTTGACCTATACAATTAATTGTATACGGATTAAAAGGTGGATTAATGATTCTTGAAAAGACAAATAAGCATTAATGTGTCTTCATTGTGTGATTCCATCACTATACATATATGTATCATGTATGTATATATAAGGGAAGATCCGTGACGTCACATATTTTTTACACAAGTTTTAGACCATTAAATTTAAAGAAAAGTAATGAAAAATGTTTGAAAATTTTGAGTTTTAACGATAAAGACAAAATAAAGGGAAATGTGAATAGTACTATGATTGACTTTTTAGTGTAAAAATGTGATTTTTTGTTAAAATGAACACCACCGGAAGCTTTTCGTTAAAATTTCCTTAAATTTATACACTTTTAATAGTTGACATGTAATCTAATTAGTCCAATTAATTTCTTTTATTTAAAAAATGGATTGGAAATAAAATTTTAAAAATCTTTTAATTAAGATTTTTATATTCCCTCTCACCTCATTAATTGTGTTTCATTAATTTTCTCCCTTTCTTATTGGACTCTTTCTTCTCCTTTTCCCTCTTCATCGTTCATCTTACAAGAAAGGGATCTTCTCTAGATCATTTCCACCAAATCCACTACGATCATAAATTTGGATTTTTGAAATTTGATCAAACGGTTAAAGTTATTATAACTTTTAAAGTGGCCTATTTGTAGTCATTTGATCAAATTTCAAGGATTTGTGATCTTGGTAGATTTGATGGAAGGGATCTGGAGGATCACTTCCCCATCCTATATATATATATATATATATATATATATATATATATATATATATATATATATATATATATATATATATATATATTACATATTTCCTTTTCTCTTTCTTCTCCATTCTTCCTCCAATGGCCATGCTCCTTTCCAAGTTTTTGGTTTTGTTTTTAAATCTCTTCTCCATTAATTGTTTTTAAATCCTTTCAGACCCGATGCCTTACCGATGCCTTATTCCTTGGAGTTTTTTTTTTTTTTTTTTTTTTTTTTTTTTTTTTAACACAAACATAATCTCATTCTATAAAAAAAAAAACGTTGCAGAACCTAGCCAATTACTAGCAACAGATTAGTGCGTCGAGGAATCACCCATTTATTGAAGAAAAAATTGAAGTGTTTTGCAGCCTACGAGCCTCCTGCATCCCATGATTACCATACCTAATTATTTGGCTGCACAACCCTAACTCAGTGTGAAATATATAGCAATATTAACTCCTTGAGATTAAAAAAGAAAAGAAAAAATTCCGAACATACATCCTGAAAATGTAAATTCAAATAATATGATGCCCAATTTTAGGTTTCTTACCGAACCGTCGGAAAATAGACAATGGGAATGAAGTATTCATTCTTTTTTAAATATATATTCTTCTTGCAGTCATACTTAGAATAGGAATGCAATTGTATAAATCCTAGTAGATTTAAGAATATCTCTTATATTCTTATTAGGAGTTGATTACCTATTAAGAGTTGTAATCCTAAAAGGATAAGGTTTTTACCTATCATACTACAATAAATAAAGGCACAATGAGGTGATACAACACACACCTCACAATTAAATCACTATATTCTCTCTCTTGCTACTGCTGGCCCCTTCTCTCTCTAATCCCTTAGATTAGTTCAATCAAATAGGTTTACAACAATCTTGATGTTTTGCTATTGAAAATATGGATAGAGAAAAAATATAAAGAAATAAAGTAGAGAAGAAAATATCAAATGAGGATGAATGGAGAAGAAATGTCACATCCCGGCCCGGGCCCCCACCATATCCCGGGCTCGACTCCACCGTAGCATGATATTGTCCACTTTGGGCCTCATCCACGCCCTCACGGTTTTGTTTCTGGGAACTCACGCAAGCAGAACTTCCCAGTGGGTCACCCATCATGAGATTGCTCTCGCGCGTTACTCGCTTAACTTCGGAGTTTTGATGAATTCCAAAGCCAGTGAGCTCCCAAAAGGCCTTGTGCTAGGGATGGATGAGAATATACATATAAGGATCACTTCCCTAGGCGATGTGGGATCTTACAATCCACCCCCTTAGGGGCCCGACGTCTTCGTCGGCACACTTTCGGCCAAGGATTGGCTCTGATACCAAATTGTCACATCCTGGCCTGGGCTCCCACCATATCCCGGGCTCGACTCCACTGTAGCACAATATTGTCCATTTTGGGCCCCAACCACGCCCTCACGGTTTTGTTTTTGGGAACTCACGCGAGCAGAACTTCCTAGTGGGTCACCCATCATGGGATTGCTCTCGCGTGCTACTCGCTTAACTTCAGAATTTTGATGAACTCCGAAGCCAGTGAGCTCCCAAAAGGCGTCGTGCTAGGTAGGGATGGGAATATACATATAAGGATCACTCCCCTGAGCGATGTGGGATTTTACAATCGATCGAGGCATGCTGGCCGTCACGTGAGGGTGACATAGCCATGTGCACATTGCGGAAGCAATAAAGATAAGCAATATACGAATAAATAAAAACCGAAAGCTACTAATGTGCACTTATAAACAGGAAGTGCTAGGAGTGAGATAAATATTCCTAATCAGAGTATAGAAAGTTTAGGTGCAGTCCAGTAGGACAAGTACTAGTTATACAGTACCAGAAGATGTCCTACAAATATTTTATTCTGTCAGAACCGCCGAGATCCTCAATGCCACCAACAGCAAGTCTACCTAAAACCTGGAGGGGCGTAAAACAAAAAATGTGAGTAGGCAAAAACAAAGGTTTTAAGAACACATTTAACTTTCAAAAGCTTTAACCTCACACCGTAAAACATGTATATTTTTCCCAGAAATAGAATATAAATATACATATATATATATATATATATATATATACTCAAAATCATGATTCACATATTCATAATCATAAGTATGCCATGCCAAGATATAAACAGGATAAGTAACTCAGGTGAAAAATAAATTCATGAAAAACATCACATTAGCCGGAACCCCTGCAGAAGTCTGTACGGCTGAATTCATAGCTCATTAGTCAATCTAGCCGAAGTCACTACCAATGACCTATACGGCACTACACTGCACACAAGTTGGAACCACTGAAAAGGTCTATACGACAAGATTAGGTGTAATATAGTTATGCTCAATGCTATGCACTCATGATAGCTATACGATAAATCGCTAGTCACCTACGAGTCGGAACCATCTATGATGGTCTATACGACAAGACTGTGCACCTAAATTGGATCCAAAGTGAGCATATGGTGTGGGAGGTGACATTATAAACAGGCCTGTACTCTATCTCTAGTAATTCACAATCATCCGGGATGCAGGTTTATGAGCTCTATGCTTCTCAATTAATCACAACTGTTAATCACATTCACAATTCATAACTCACATGTGCTTACCTGAGCGTCCACAGCACCACAATTATATATATATATATATATATATATATATATATATATGCAAACATCATATGAATATTTTAAATATAAAACGTTTGGCATGGCAATTCAAATCATAACTTATTTAAATGCATTTTCTGGGAAAATATCAAGCATATACATATATACTTAAAACCAAAAGCCCACTCACTGGTATGTTGAAGGGTCATAGTCCCCGAGTCGCCCTTGACTATGCTCGTCCTCTGGATAAGCCTCCCCTGAGTCGAGCCCTGAAACCCTAGAAACCCGCCGGAAAAAGCCTCGATATTCCGGCAAATCTTAAAACCCGTCGTTCTCGACAATCCGACGTCCAAATTCTTCCAACGAACCATTTCGAGCCTCATGATGACCTCCTTAAGCTACCTGTAAGCTTGAAATCCCCAAAAACACACGATTTTTCGATTGCATGAATAGTGACATAAATCGGGTTAGGGTTTTCACGAGTTTTCGAATAAGTTCTTACCTAAAAATGGTACCATTCAACTCGTATGAACCTCAAGAACACATTGGTGTCCTTTAAACCCTTGATCTGCAAACTTTCGACTATTTTGTTGTTAATCCGTATGGGAGAAAAGGAGAAAGAGTGAGTTTGAGGGAGAGAGCACGGGAAAGAAGAGAGAGAAGGTACTTTTGTGTGTGTGTGGTCCAAATTGGGTCACCAACTAAACAACTAAAACTTTAAAATTTTGATTGAGTCCAAACCTTAGCCCATTTACACACACCACCACCAACCGTTCAAGGGTAATTTCGTCAATTCACGTTATCGATAACTTTAATTCAGGACGGGCTGTGACAAGAAAGAGAGTAAAAGATATGCAAAGAACGCAAATATAGGAAACAGAAGAAAAATAGATTAGGAGAGAATGGAAAACAACTAATTAAAAGGTTTTCAAAGTTTTGATCCCAATGTTTTTTTTTTAACAAACGATATTATCTACATTAGAGGAGAGGGGTGGGCTTAGCCTCACAATGAGTTAGCAATAATGTTATTAAAACTCACATTTCCCGAGAATCGAACCTAAGACCTCTCACTTACAAGTGAAGAGGAATACCACTAGACCGTAGTACTAAGTGACATTTAAATAAAAGAAATTAATTAGTTTACATCTCAACCATTAAGAGTATATAATCTAATGGTCTAAGACTTATGTCAAAATTTGTGTAAAAAATATGGTGTCACAGATCCGTTCTCTCTCTCTCTCTCTCTCTCTCTCTCTCTCTCTCTCTATATATATATATATATGATGTAATTTAACAGTATGTGGGGAAATTAATAAATGTGTATAATATATGTGCTAATGAATGGAAAATAATTTACCTACAACATAAAGAAATGTTATTTGCCTGAAATATATTTTACATATAAATATAGGTAAATTATTTTACACACATATACATAGATATAGTAATAATAAAATGTGCCTCATATATATTAATAAATGTAAAATAATTTTACAACATATAGACATATTATTCTAGTTAAAGTTAAAATGATGGTGATGGATGATGAGAGGTAGTGGGTACGGTGAGGAAGGGTGGGAGAGAGAGGGAGGTAGAGACACGTGGGTCCCACGCATCATGTTTTTGTAGTAGTTTTTTTTTCTCTTCTTGTCCTTATTATATTAAAGTTTTGTCTTTTCATTAAATTTGAAGTACTGTTCATTAAATAAAGTTATTAGGTTATTTTTCGTTAAGAAAAACTATTTACATTAAAGTTTCCTAATATATAATACCCATGCAAAACATGTGGGTGAGTAAGTAAGATACTAATTGCTATATAGATGTTATGCTTCTTCATGGATTTGCTTTTAGAGCATCCTTACCTACCGTGATTTTGGGAATGAGAGTAATATAAGGTACGTAATGAGGATTGATGTCCGGATAACAGTTCTGCCATTGGTAATCATACCTTGATGAAATGTACATGTTTCACAATATGAAATTGACTTCTTTATTCATTTCTTGTGTGTTAGCAAACAGAAGATTTGTTGAGAATAAACATTATGGCATATCTATTGACTGACTACTGTTGCCAATCTAGTATCAAGTGAAAAACAGATTTTAGTTTTGGTCGTTGGTGTCGATTAAAAGCTTTCATTATGAAGCAAACTTTCTATTAATTTCAAAAGAAAACATGATGGGAAGACTTGATAGGGTAAATGGGATTCGGCTTGACATGATTTCTTGGGAGTTTAGTCAACCATTTCTATTAATCTCATAGTCAAATCCTAGAAGTTTAGTCACCCATTTTTGTTGAAAGGGAGTGTGAAATCGGGTACTAGGAGGAATATCCTGAAAATAAAAATTTAACTTTGCACAGTAGACTAGTCAAATGAGCTAGTCAACTAGTTACAAGTTAGTCAATAATAAAAAATGTAGTTGTAGAAGCAAAACTTAACTGACCAATATGTTCAACAAATCAAAATCTGCCCAGATTAGTTTCACGACAAATATCCCCAAGCTTAAACACAATTACATATCAGTCCATTATGCAAACAATAATGACAAAGCAATTATGAATTAAAGCATGTTGGATTGATTAGTCAAGCTCACCAGTCAACTAAGTACGGATTCGTATCAGTTAAACAAACGCAAACCTACGAATCAAACTTAGTTCACAACAAATCGTCCTAGTCAAGAACAATTCAGTTCATTACTCATAATACACAGTGTAAACTTTGAAATCAATTGTACTGACTAGTCAAACGTACTAGTCAATTGAATACAAATTGTTAGGTGTTCAAAAGCATATAAACCAAGCAAACTTATAAAGCTAAAACAAGAAAGTGTGATCTTCAATTATGTTTTAGCCTTGATTCTTAAGTTATATTTACTTGGCTATCAACATGTCAATACTAGCAAACCCTACAACATTTATATCTAGCAATGGTTATTTGGTCATAAAGAATATTATGTAAAGTAATGACCACAAGGAAGTTTTGGCCGGAAAACCCCACCTCTGGGTTAAAAAACCAGAAACTCTCCACTGAGTCCAATCCACTAGTATAATCAAGGTTCGTACTAAAATCACACAAGCTCAATTTCTAGATCCCTATCTACGGAGCAGCTTTACCTTTGTGCAACCTTACCTTACATGAGATAGATTCCTTCGGTCTTCACGAAGTGCCAGCTCCTTCTGAGCTCTTCAACTTGTGGCACCCAGACCAACACACAAACTATGTATATGATGATATGGCAATGATACGCAAATTTGGATTCGATGTCTAGTCAATTTCACCAGTCAAACACTTGAAAGATGGAACTGACAAGAATCCAAAAAATAGGTTAGTTCACAGATTTGAAACCTGGAAAAACTTGACCGAAAATAGAAATCAAAATCACAAAAACAATGTTACCCTAATATGCAATGATGTGGGTATTTAGTGCATGAGTGTGATTTTGTGGCTAGGGTTTTCAAGTAAGAACACAAAAGGTAGCTCAAAGCTAAAATCAACTCTTTTCTAAAAATGTAACTCCTAGCCAAAACAAATGAGCATATCAAACAAATTTAAGCAAGCAAATTAAAGATAGGTTTAGAAATAATCAATGAAGAACATTACCCATAAAATATGCTTGATGCTCCTAGGAGATCTGAAATGGAGATGAAAAATAAAGCTTAAAAAAATTTCCAATCTCAAAGCCCAAAAACAAATAAACCCTAGAATGGCTTTATAAAGAGGGCTGAGTTTCAGACAAAGAGAGGGGATGAAAAGCCACGTGTTATGTGTAAAATCAATCTGGAAAGATCTAGGGTTGGAAAACACTCTTGAGGAAAAAGTTGTCAGAAAGCCCATATGGGTTGTCTTAAAATGTGTGCCCAACAAACTTGAAAGCAGCGAGAATTTTGATTAAGCAGAATGAACTAGAAATAATGACGTGAAATGCATATGTATGAACATACCTTTAATGTAAGAAGTTAAGCTCTTGAAAGAATATTTCCAGCAGCAAAATTCCAAAAGTGACATTGAACCCTAAATCTATCTAGAGCATGTGTGGTACAATTTATAAGATTTGACAAGGAAAGCCAAACAATAATTCTAGACTTCACAATCTTCCCCTTTAGCTTTCCTTGACAAAATACCCCAAGCCTAAAGCTAATTTCCCTCACCCACACTCAAGAGATGACAACAGAACGTATCCTGCAAAACAACAAAACTTGACACGAACAAGTGAAATTTATCATTGTAAAAAGCGTGCAAGGTAAGAACACAACTAAAATTTTTCTTCCCCATTTTGTCATGGTAAAGACAAATGATTTAAAATGAATAGAATTCCAATTTCATCAAACAAAAGAAAGTAATATGTCAAGTGAGCTCAGGACAATAATGTCCAACCACAAACAAAGTATATAAGAACCAACAACAAAGACATAACAACGAAGAAGTTTAAGTACAAAGTACAATTCTCGGTACCAAAATATTAAAAGCATAACAACATGTCAATGTAATCTGTTTAAAACACCCATTTGTTCAAGAAAACAAACAATGGCTAAGCCGAGAGTAGCACTATAAGATACAACAAAAAGAAAGTTTCAATTACAAAGAAAATACCATTGTTCGAATAATCAAGAACATTTATTGAACTCCCTCAAAAGCTAGAACTCTTCATAATAGAACTCACCGTCAAAGATATATAGTCACCAAACCCAAACTGACTCGAGACGAGCATAAACAAGGTTTAACAGAAGAAAGGTTCAAATACAACAAAGTCAAAATAGGTCAAGTTTGCCTTAAAAAAATTAACACCCTATAATTAGCACTCTCCTAGACACAAACTCCCTCATAAACCTAGAAGTCTACAAACTAAATGGCTGCACCAAATCAGAAGTAACAAAAATTGTTGTAAATACACAATGCAAGGATAGCAAAAACACAATGGATAAAGAATTAGCAATAGATCATATAAGCATGTCCAAGCAAGGTGAAGTAACGATTAAACAACAAGTAAACGTATGTAAATGAACCAACTCCCCCATAAAGGACGATGGCTTAATTTCCAAGAGCACAAATGACAAACAAGATAACAAGATAATGCAAATGGTATTGAATGAAAATGGTGCAATGAGAGAATAAGAGCAAACCAAGAACATATATATATATATATATATATATCTCTCTCTCTCTCTCTCTCTCTCTAAAATAAGGTACAATTCTCCGTTCCAACCAATAAAAGTACATGGCATGATCAAGGAATATATTCAAGGCAACCATCAACAACCAACACAAGAGTAACATAACCAAGTACAACATAATGAGAGTTTTCAATATACAAATAATCCACTGTCACAAGAAAATGAACTATCCCATAAAAAGTGCTCTCCTAGGATACTGAACACTCACAAACTCACTCCTCTATAACATGAAATCTTAACAAAATACTATACTCTCCCAAAATGAGTGCTCTCAGAATGCACATGACTCCCCTGTAATACCCAGATGTGAAGATGGAGAACAAGGCACAATATCAGCACAAAGTGATATAATGAAATATATGAGCACTTAGGAGATACTCAGACTTAGTGATGACAAGATAGTCATATGGTGAAAACCTGAAAGATGTTTTTGAGATGATTCCATGTCAAAAATAGATAAGAGCATTCCTTGCAAATTGACAATCCCAAATGACTTAAGTAACACTGAAATTTTTCACTCTTCCGACAAGAATAAGTTACTCGTCAAATAAGGAAACATGTCCATTTAAAAATGGTTTTGTACAAAAGCACACAACAATGTACCCACACAATTTGGACAAAAAAATGAGATCAAGGAAGATATGCATAACCTCAACACTAATAAACTACAGCTAACGAGACAATCCACAAAGGAATTGAAACATATAGTTTGAATATCTATGCTCCCAAGGTATGATTAGCAATTCAAGAACTTGAGAAATAAACATGCAGTGCAACTCTCAAATGACAATTCTTCAAGGGCATACATGGATAGTAATATTAAGATTAACACATGCTCATGATGTAACGATGATGTGTCAAGGTATAGGAAGAGGGACATGTGATAGCCTTCTTGAATTCATAGCTCTATGCCACTAGGCACAAAGTTAATTCAAAGGCTAACCAAACTTTTAATAATCTATTAAGCTTAAGAAACATCACCCTCTTCATAATATGAACAAGGGACAAGACTCACAAAAAGCAAGACACAAGCCTTGAAAGAAAGTGAACTTTGGGGAGGAACTTTGTGAGGCACCAATTTGAGATATGCCAAGGTCATTTGAATGAAAGGTGAATATTTATGAGACACCATTTGAATTTTACAATTTGAATTCAAGACCTGTAGAGTGGATCTCGAAGCACAACCTCATGACATTGCATGGAAGGCCAAAATGATGGGATTTTCCCATTTTTGATGGTACATGATTTTTTTTCGAAGGCACCCATCTCATACAACACTCTCTCATTTTAATTTTTGTTTTGATTTGGAGAGAGCACAAAAAAGAAGAAGAGAAGTGACACATGGTCCAGATTATAGAGTAAGTAAAGTCACTACAACTTAATCAAGACCAAAGTGAACTTAACCTCAAATCAACCCAAGCTTTTGTGAGGTAAGAAAAATGATTTTTCAGAGGCTATCTGAAGTAGGGAGAACCTTTGACATCATAGTGGAAAAATTATCCAAGGTTAATCCACAAAATACTAACAATGTATGACAGTTAAGAGATGCATTCAGAGAGAAAATTACAATTAACTGATGAGTCAACTGATAAAGCAGAAACATGCACAAAAACTAGACATACTAGAAAAACTTGGAAGCATAGCTATTCAATCTATTTAATTTAGCATAAAGACAACTAGCTGTTTTTTAGTTGCCACAAAGATTAAAGTAAGAAATTTACCTTTTCATGAGATCTCTAACGAAGTGATGTCACAAGTCAATATGTTTGGTTTTTGAGTGTTGGACAAGGCTCTTCGAAATGTCAATTTCTCACACATGGTCAAATTGAAGATGAGTGACCAAATAATTCATGCCAAGATTATTGAATAAATACAATAACCACAACATAAAGACACAAGTAATCATGACAAGAGCAACATTTGCATTCACATAAGAAAGAAAAACATACCTTTGATGTATCCAGCTATCAAGATTGTCTTCATCATACCACGAACCTTCATTAAGGTATGAGCACTAAGAGTCATATCCACCAGATGAGAAGCATTAGGAATTCCAGTAAAGAAGACTCCCAAGTGAGACATGATAGAGTGTTTTCCCAAGTTACAAGATTCACATAGTGGCATTTAAAGAAGTAGAGCAGAGGCAGCCTCCTTGTGACCAAAAGTCCATCAGTTTCTTTGCCCTAAATTGACCATTCACCAGTTTTAGGAATTAGAATAATGCAGTAATTGTCCTATGATTTAGGAACAATAAGCAAGTTCTTTCCATTTTTTTTATCAATAAACCCCATTTCCAGCAATCTGATCCATGTATCATTCACCAAGCTCAATCTCATCGCTATTAATAGATGCAAAAGATAAAAAGATGTATTTGACGCTAGTTATATGACAAGCATACCCACGGTCAAGGTACCAAACAAATGGCTAGTCGATCAACTTGATTCTTCAAGTCATTCTTCCTTTCTGAGGAATGTTTTCAGCACCTAGGTCGAATATTACCAAGTTCACCACAATGATGATATGTGGGAAAATATCTTGTCTTTGAAGAAGTATTGATGATAGAAGCCACTGGCAATGAGTCCTTCAAAATCTATGTGCTTGTGCCCATAAAACGTGTACCATTTTCCACAAAACCAAGACCATTCTTGACACTACATAAACTTCCAACATATAGCATTTTGTCAGATCATTCAGCATAAAAAATCAGACAAACCATTTTGTACATAGTCTCAACCAACTCAGATGATAACTTCAAGTAGACTTCATGAAACATTTCATTGTTGACTTTCAACACATGAACTTGATGTAACAAGTAGCAATAAGATCGTCTCATTCATCTTCATCAACACACACAAAGCCCTTTTCATTTAGAATCTTGACTTATGCCTTAAGAAAGACAACTTTTTCACTCAATTCCATTTTGACTAGTCGTAGAGACTTATTTTCTTCTTGCAACACATAAACCTTCTTGGTCAACTCAATATTATCCACTTGTGCAACACAAGTCACATCAAAGAAGAAACCATAATCAAGACACAGCTTCTCATTAGTCAAGTTCTCATACTCATCAAACATAAATGCATCACCACTAAGAGACATCTCTTCAACTGAGGTAACAAAAGTAATGGCTTTCTCCTCATCATCTGTTGACCTGTCATGACAAACAGAATCTTCACTCTCGCTATCACACTAGATAACCATCATTATTTTGTCATGTTTCTGATGCGGTTTCTTGTTCTTTGCACACTTAGCTGCCCGATGTCTAATGCCACCATAAAAGAAACAAGGTCCATATTCAGTACGACTGATAATTCTTCTTCGCTTCCTACTAGCCATGGTCGATGTGACTTCACCTGGGGACCAATCACACTTTGCTTTTCAATAAATTCACCACCCATAATCCTTGGGGAGCCCTCCATTCAAAGATGAGATAATCAACTACAATTGAATCTTGTGCTTTCAAAAAGATTTGAAACTTTTCATACCATGTAGCATAGTCTGTTCCATTAGATTCCACCAAATACCAGTAACTCCCAGAGATCACTCTATGTATATCTAGAGCAAGACTCTGATACCAATTGAAATCAGATACTAGACAGAATCTCTTGCAAATAAAAATTTAACTTTACATAGTAGACTAGTCAAATGAGCTAGTAAACTAGTTCCAAGTTAGTCAGTGATAAAAAATGCAGTTGCAAAAGTAAAACCTAACTAACTATTATGTTCAACTAATCAGAGTCTGCCCAAATTAGTTTCACGACAATAATCCCTAAGTTTGAACACATTTACATATCAGTCCCTTATGTAAACAGCAATGACAAAGCAATTATGAATTAAAGCATGTTGGATTGACTAGTCAAGCTCACCAGTCAACTATATACAGATTCATATCAGTTAAATAAAGACCACACAAGCTCAATTGCTAGATCTCTATCTACGGAGCAGCTTTACCTTTGTGCAACCTTGCCTTACTCGAGATGGATTCCTTCAGTCTTCACAAAGTGGCAGCTCCTCATGAGCTCTTCACCTTGTGACACTAAAATATTGTTGTCTCCAGTCTTCACAAGATGATAGCTCATCCAGAACTCTTCACCTTGTGGCATCTAGACCAACACACAAACTATGCATATGATGACATAGCAATGATATGTAAATCTGGATTCGATGTCTAGTCAGTTTCACCAGTCAAACACTTGAAAGATGAAAATGATGAGAATCCAAAAAACAGGTCAATTCACAGATTTAAAACTTGGAAAAACTTAACCTAAAACAAAAATAAAAATCACAAAAACAATGCTACCCTAATATTCAAAGATGTGGATATTTAGTGCATGAGTGTGATTTTGTGGCTAGGGTTTTCAAGTAAGAACACAAGAGGTAGCTCAAAGCTAAAATCAATAGCCAAATCAAATGAGCATATCAAACGAATTTAAGTAAGCAAATCCAAAGATAGGCTTAGAAATATTCAATGAAGAGCATTACCCATAAAATATGCTTGATGCTCCTATGAGATATGAGATGGAGATGAAAAATAAAGCTTCAAAAATTTTCCAATCTCAAAACCCAAAATAAATGAACCCTAGAATGGCTTTATAAAGAGGGTTGAGTTTCAGACAAGGAGAGGGGATGAAAAGCCACATGTCATGTGTAAAATCAATTTGGAAAGATCTAGGGTTAGAAAACACTCTTGGGGAAAAAATTGTCAGAAATCCCATGTGGGTTGTCGTAAAGTGTGTGCCCAACGAACTAGAAATCAACAAGAATTTTTATTAGACAAAATGAACTGGAAATAATGACATGAAATGAATATGTATGAACAAACCTTTAATGTAAGAAGTTAAGATCTTGAAAGAATATTTCCAGCGGCAAGATCCCAAAAGTGACATTGAACCCTAAATCTATCTAGAGCATGTGTGGTGCAATTTACAAGATTTTACAAGGAAAGCCAAACAATAATCATAGACTTCACAGAGTGTGTGCTCTTCCTTGAAGGAAATACTTCGAACTGTGATGATTAGTTTGAATAATGAAGTGGTTTCCAACTAAGTATGACTACCACTTATGAATGGCATGAAGAGCTGACAACATTTCCCTCTCATAGGCTAACAACACATGATTTCTTGGACAAACAGCCTTGCTAGTGAAAACAATTGGTCTGCCCTCTTGTTAGAGTACTGCGCCAATACCATAACCAGATGTGGAGTGCATCCGGCGTGTTGTGTGACCGCCGTATGCCACTGAAGCTCAAGGGAAAATTTTATAGGACGGCAATAAGGCCGGCGATGCTGTATGGCACAGAATGTTGGGCGGTGAAGCATCAACACGTACACAAAATGGGTGTAGCGGAGATGAGGATGCTTCGTTGGATGTGTGGGCACACGAGAAAGGATAAGATTAGGAATGAGGATATCCGGGGTAAAGTAGGAGTAGCCGAAATTGAAGGAAAGATGAGAGAAAATCGGTTACGGTGGTTTGGACATGTGCAAAGAAGGCATACTGACGCTCCGATTAGAAGATGCGACTATGGGACAGAGGTTCAGGGCCGAAGGGGCAGAGGAAGACCTAGGAAAACTTTGGAAGAGACCCTAAGAAAAGACTTAGAGTACTTGGATCTAACGGAGGACATGACACAGGACAGAACACAATGGCGTTCTAAGATTCATATAGCCGATCCCACTCAGTGACTTGGATTTTCCAAGTCTCCAACCGAGAAGTTTTCCTCACTCGGGAAATTAAGGGAACACTACCTCAACCTATATGCTCCACTCACAAAGCTTCAACATACAAGCTTCAACAAAAGAAAATTCAAAGAACTTAGCGAAGAAGGCTTTGGTGTATTTAACACAATACGTTGAAATGAAGGAAAGCTTATTTATTGATATCCCCGATAAGTTACAAATATGTACATATACTTGAGTCAAAATAAACAAACAAGAGGGAGCCTTCACAAAGGTTGCTTAGGAGAAGTCTCAGCAGTCGGTAGAGCCCCAGAAAGAGAAGGCACCGGAGGGGGATCATTTGGAGCCTCAGTATTGGACAAAACCCTAGAAGGAGGAGGCATCAGAGATTGATCATTTGGAGCTTCATTACGCGGTACAGCCCCAGAAGACGAAGGCAATAAATGCCTTTGGAACAAACCCACAAATCTCTGATGATCAAGTAAAACCTGACCATCAGATTCCTTCATCTGGTCAAGCTTCCTCTTCATGTTTGTAGCATAGTCATGTGCGAGCCGGTGCAACTGTTTATTCTCATGCTTGAGCCCTCTAATCTCCTGTTTGAGACTCATCACTTCAGCCGCCAATGATTCAACTTGGCGGGTTCGAGCAAATAGGCGTTGGGCCATATTAGACACAGAACCTGCACACTGAACACTGAGAGCCAGAGAATCCTTAACAGACAACTCATCAGACCGTTTGGAAAGTAGTCTGTTATCTTTAGGAGTGAGAAGGTTCCTGGCCACTACCACAGCGGTCATATCATTCTTCATCACGGAATCCCCAACGGTAAGAGGACCAGTAGGGGAGACGAAGGATGGGCGCCATATGTTGTCTGGAGAAGGCGGGGCTGCCTCTTCAACAAGGTTCAAGTCAAAACGACGGTCGGAGGGGCCAGACATTTTCAAAGGTGTTGAAGAGAGAAGAGGTCGGACAAATCAAGATCTTAGAAGTGCAAGAATAGAGCTTCTACTGGTGGATATTCAAGTGTGCTTTGGAACTTAATGTCAGCCCCTATAAAAATCTACACTCGACGAAGCTTCAGAAATCGAAGAGGCGCCTGCTCAGAAATCGAAGAGGCGTTTGCTTTCTCAAAAGCTGGGCTACTCAGAGATTCTCAAAAGCTGGGCTGCTCAAAGACCACAAAGGCCGATCTCAGAAATCGAAGAGGCTTGCTTTCTCAAAAGCTGGGCTGCTCAGAGACCACGAGGGCCGATTTCAGAAATCGAAGAGGCACCTACTTTTCCAGCCTTGTCAGCACCTGTCACACGCACACTCAGCTTTGCGGAAATTATGGGCATTCTGTCGAAGATTTCTGGCGAAGTAGAAAGCACATGAATCGTACTGTTCAATCACCCACTTCCCACATGCAACAGTAGCTCATGGGTACCACAGATAACTTTGCCAAAGTTCTCTGACAAAGTTGAGACACGTGAAGCTTGCAGCTCCCACTACATCGCTCTGACCAAGAAGGGTAAAAGAATTGCAAAGAAACAACACTAACAAAGTTTAGACACATAAATTTTGAAGGTCTAGCTACCATATTATTACCCACAAGGGTAAAGGAACAGTACCACTGCTGGATAATTGGAAAGTCCCGGTGTGTCAACCTCTGTGCTTCGTGGCAAGGTAGACTAGCAAACATGCCCAACCTTTACTCACATTCGAGAAAACACTCCTAACAAGATTGCTTGCTCCAAAATCGAAGAGGCACCGCCCTCCGAATCTCGAGAGCCAGACTCCCAACATGATTACTTTCTCAAAAATCGAAGAGAGGGTAAAGGAACAGTACCACTGCTGGATAATTGGAAAGCCCCTGTGTGTCAACCTCTGTGCTTCGTGGCAAGGTAGACTAGCAAACATGCCCAACCTTTACTCTCATTCGAGAAAACACTCCCAACAAGATTGCTTGCTCCAAAATCGAAGAGGCACCGCCCTCCGAATCTCGAGAGCCAGACTCCCAACATGATTACTTTCTCAAAAATCGAAGAGACACCGCTCTCCGAATCTCGAGAGCCAGACCCCCAGCAGGATTGCTTTCTCAAAAATCGAAGAGGCATCGTTCTCCGAATCTCGAGAGCCAGACCCCCGACAGGTCTGTAATCTTCACACGCAACATCAGCTTTCCAGATACCACAAACCATTTTTTCAAAGTGCTCTGACAGAGTTAAAACATGTGAAGTTGGCAGCTCCCACTACCGTGCTATAACCAAGCAGGGTAAAGGAATAACATTATTACTTGATGTTAGGGAGACTCCTATATATGTCGACTTCCATCCCTAACGAACAGGCAGACCTGCAAAAATGCTCAACCCTTTCTCTTATCTGAGAGGGCACTCCCAACAAAGCCTTTCGAAATATTCAGCTTTTTTTCCCCCCGATAATACCTCTGTAAACAAGCTATACTAGAGCAAGAATATCTCATATCATCAGGGTTAAAAGCAAGAGTATCCCATATCATGCTTTTTCCCTGTCTTTTCCTTTGGCCTTGTTCTTACCTGCAAGACAAGGAGAAAGAGAGCAATCAGTCAGCACTTGGAATCAAGCTTCCAGCCAGGAACTGACTGCCGGGAACCCCTTACCTGATTACTTACCTGTCATTGCTCTCGAGTACTCATCTTCAACATCTTATGCTTCCAGGGAAGATACCGCATCTGCCTGAGGAACAGATAGGGCAAGTGAGAAGGATACAAGGAAGCATGTGGAGACAAGCGTAACAGCACACGTGCCGATACATCCACTACTCTATCAAAAGCAAAAGTATCCCATATCATCAGGGTCGAACGTACTCTAGATTTGATGGACTTGTTTTGACCCTCAAATTCTTCAGTCGGCCTTATACTCTGGAGGAAACCAGAAAACCCTCCAGCCCAGTTCAAGAATAAGCCTGTGGAAAGTTACTTCTTCAAAAGCAAAAGTATCCCATATCATCTCTCCTCATTTTTCTTCTCTTTATCCTTCATGCTGCCTGCAAGATAGGGAGAATGTGAACAATCAGCCGGAGCTCTGATTGCTTACCTTGTCTGTTACCTCTTTCAGCAGATCCCCCAGCTCGGCGACTTGGGGGACTCCTACTACATGGTTTGTATCTCGCTTGACCAAGCATGAAACTACAAGTAAGCTTCAAGTGAAATTGATACATTACCTTGTGCATCTCCACCAGTTACAGATACCACCCCTGGATGGAGGAAGAGTACTTCCAGAGAAGATGCCACATCTACCTATGAGACAGATAAGGCAAGTCAAGACGATACCACACTCCGGTACTTAGAAGTTTCGTGGCTACGAGATCATTCTCCCACAATTTTTCCTAATGTCATTTGTACTAAATCATTCACTTGTACTCACTAAAGGAGAGCTTGAACCTATGTACTTGTGTAAACCCTTCACAATTAATGAGAACTCCTCTATTCCGTGGACGTAGCCAATCTGGGTGAACCACGTATATCTTGTGTTTGCTTTCCTATCTCTATCCATTTATATACTTATCCACACTAATGACCGGAGCAATCTAGCGAAGATCACAAAAAGTGACCGTTTTCGCTACCTAGGATCTATCTTGCAAGAGAACGGAGAATTAGATGGAAATCTCAACCATAGAATACAAGCTGGATGGATGAAGTGTAAGAGTGCATCCGGCGTGTTGTGTGACCGTCGTAGGCCACTGAAGCTCAAGGGAAAATTTTATAGGACGGCAATAAGGCCAGCGATGTTGTATGGCACAGAATGTTGGGCGGTGAAGCATCAACGTACACAAAATGGGTGTAGCGGAGATGAGGATGCTTCGTGGGATGTATGGGCACACGAGAAAGGATAAGATTGGGAATTAGGATATCCGAGGTAAAGTAGGAGTAGCCAAAATTGAAGGAAAGATGGGAGAAAATCAGGTCCCGGTGGTTTGGACATGTGCAAAGAAGACCTACTGACGCTCCGGTTCGAAAATGTGACTACGGGACAGAGGTTCGGGGCCGAAGGAGTAGAGGAAGACCTAGGAAAACTTTGGAAGAGACCCTAAGAAAAGACTTGAGTACTTGGATCTAACGGAGGACATGATACAAATGAGCGCAATGGCGTTCTAGGATTCATATAGCCGACCCTACTTAGTGGGAAAAAGCTTTGTTGTTGTTGTTGTTGTAAAGATAGAGAAGCTTCAATAGTTGCTGGAGTCCACTAAAAACCATATTTTTAGTCAAAGTAGTCAATGGACTAATTATCTTACTAGAATGAGGTATAAACATTCTATAATATCTAGTTAAACCAAGATATCCCTTTAATGCTTTCACAAAATTTGGTATAGGACACTTTCCAATTGATTCCAACTTAGTAGGATTTGCAGAAACTCCCTATTTAGATATAATGTGGCCTAAATATTCCACTTGAGATTTGCCAAATGCCACTTGGATTGCTTGACAAACAAACCAATGTGTCAAACACTACTCTGAGATGATCTAAATGCAACTACCATGTAAAGCTATAGACCAAGATGTCATCAAAGAAAACCAAAATAAATTTTCTTAAATGTGGTCTAGAAATCTCATTCTTAAGACATTGGAACTAGAGTATTTGTTAAACCAAATGGCATCACTATAAATTCATAGTGTCCACCATGTGTCCTAAATGCAGTTTTCTCAACATCATCTGGATGCATTCAAACTTAATGGTATCCTACCCTTAAGTCTAATTTTGAGAAATATTGTGCACCATAAAGATCATTAATAACTCCTCAATTAGAGGTATAGGAAACTTATCTTAAACTGTTATGCAATTCAGCCTATGTAGTCCATGCAAATGCGCCAAGTACTTTCTTTTTTCCTCACTATTATCATTGGAGAAGAGTAAGGACTGTTGCTAAATATGATGAAACCAGCCTTTAACAATTCTGCTACACACTTTTCTATTTCAACTTTCTGTATTGGACTATATCTGTAAGGCCTGCTATTAGGTGGCTTACTACCATGTATCAATGGAATTTTGTGATCATGACAACTCTGAGGAGGCAAGGATGTAGGAGTAAGAAACAGTACTTTCATAATCTTTCAAAAGAGAATGTAAATGTTGCAATTGAAATTCAGTGAGATCTTAAGATTTTTGATCTAATAATTCCACATCTAACTGCAGCAAACTAGCTTATTCATGTTCCAATTGATACAAAACTACCCTAATCGTTATATCTTGTTGCAACAATTTTTGCATTTGTAATGTAGAAATATCTTGGATATGTTCTTCACTAGAATTATGATTGGTGATACAAAAGGTTTGAGACCCCTTTGTAAACTCCATATAAAGCTTGTCAAAGTCCCATAGTATAAGCCCCAAAGTTCTAAGCCATTGCACTCCTAATACATCACACCTTCTAGAGAAATGACATATTAATCTAAGGGCCAAGTAAATTTCTGGAAGGTAATAGGAGCCTGAGCTAATGTTCCTTGAGTACCCACTTTCCCACCATCAGCTATCTTGACATTAAAGACATGACCTTTATCTAAAGAACCCTTCAACCTCTTAACTAACCTTACATCTATGAAATTGTGAGAGCTTCCTAAATCAATCAAGATAGTCATAGGATAGTTCTTAATGTAACCAAAAACTTTCATGGTTTGGATAGGTGTAGGGGTACCAAACAATGCACGAGTAGTAATCTCTGGTTCTTCATTTTCTACATCTTTAGTGTCACAAAACTCAGAATATTGTACATTAATAAAAAAATGTTTCTTCCTTTCACAAGTATGCCGTTTTACAAATCTTTCTTTACAGTGAAAACATAGGTCATTTTTCCTACAATGATTTATTTCATCAAGGGTTAATCTCCTAATATTAGGAGGTTGGGGATGATTTTCACTCACAACATTAGTATTCATGTTTTGTAGGGGAGATCAAAAATTTGACTGCAGAGAGGGAGGTTTAGATTTCACCTTAAGATCTGTGAGTTTTGCATCAATCTGATAAGCAAAAACTGCAACTTCAAGAACATTTCCAAGTTTCAGTAATTTCACATCATGTCATAATTCTGGCTTTAATCTTCCAATGAAACAAGATTTGTGTAATGCGGGGCTAGTATCCTTTGTTTGATTAACTAATCTTCTAAAAGCAATCACATAATCCTTGATAGTTCCTAGTTGCTTCAATTTTACCAAATTTTAAGCCGAATCTTCAAGCTCAGATGGAGCAAATTCTTAACATAGAACTATCGTAAAATCTTCCCAACTCGGGTAATTACTCAAGCACCGAGCCGATTGTAACCATTGTAAAGCTTCTCCCTCCATGTGAAATGAAGCAAATTTCGCTTTCTTGGAGTCTTTGATGTTGAAGAAATCGAAGTAATGTTTAGCTTTGTATATCCACCCCAATTGATCATCTCTTTCACTGAATCTGGGAAAATCCAACTTCACGAATGGAGGCCTAATATGGTGATTGTCATTGTTCTCAAATTCTTGGCGATTAAAATTTGGATACATGCGATCTTAACCTTGTTTCTCACCGAGAGTAGCTTCTAAATATTCACCCAAAGAACTGTCATTACAATGCGCCATGAGTGACTGTAATTGCACCAAGATCAATTCTTGAGTCGCTTTAACTTCGTCTTGTGAGTTCTTGAATTCATCGATCTTAGTCTCCAAAATGGAAACCTTAAATTCCATATTTTTTTCGCAAAGCTTGCCGCATCATACAACATTGAAGGATCAAAAGGAACTACTGGCTTAAACCAATGATAGATTCATTGCTCTACGTCTTCGTAATTGCACAGAGAATGGTTTAACATAATACTAACAACATTTTCATTGACAGTTCAACTTCTATTACAATGAGAATGATTTACCATAATACTAACAACATTTTCATTGACAATTCAACTTCTACTACAATGCATTATTTGTAGTAACTACCAACTAACAATCTCTAACAACCTCTAACCAACTCATATCCATTGTACACATGTCACAATTTGATTATGCCAGCTAGCATCCTAACATTGGTCCAATGGTTGTCAATGATTTTCAGGCCTGCAATCCACACAGCACGTCTTGGGATTGCTGTGGTGAAGCCACCTGCTGGTCATTTTAAATAAAAAAAATAAAAATTAAAAAAAAATTAAAAAAAAAATAGAAAAGAGTAATAGTTCAAACAATGAGAATAAAATGGCAAACTTACCATCGAGTACAATTCAACGTATCACTCCACTTCGACGTAGAGCTTCATCCACATTAATTTTTCAATGCTAGTATTGACTTCACCGTTGAAGGGGCCATACATGAAAACAACTAATCTAAAGATTAAAAAGTTGTTTTGTTAATGTATTCCTTTTAAGTGAAACGTTTTAGATTTGACTCGTATAAGTTGCGATTTCAATACTAATTTATTATGTTGGCCCCATTTTACTACTATTTAGTAGCGTACACGGCATGCAAGAAAGCAAAAGATTCAACCCTACATGAATGTATGCAAATTCTAGAAGTAATCGGTTCACGATGAAGGTAAAAGAGGAGTAAAGTGAGATAAGTTTCTTAAACATGGAAACTCACTTTTAGTCTTCCTTTTTCTCTAAGCGACACAATATCACCAGTCTTGAGTGTAGCTTCATTTTTCGTAACAGGGGTCCAATCCACACGCACATCACCATACTACAGATAAAAATCCAGAGATGTGCGCACATCATTTTCGATTATATTGGAAGTAGGGTATTAGTAAGTAACAAAGTAAAAAAAAAATCTTGAACTTGTAGATCTTTTCCTACGATAAGGATCAAACACTTAAAAAAGTGAAGGTTTTATTCTTGTTGGATGAATGGATTCCTGAGCAGTGGTGGAGCTGTAAAATTTACTAAGGAGGGTCAACCTAAATTAACCAAAATTAAGACCAAATCAAATAAATCATCTAATAATATTGTTGACCCTAAAAACTACCAAGCCTACGTGGCGCGCAGGCCGAGTAACTAATGAGTTAACTACGTCCTTCGGTTGTATGCGGGCGTGCACCAACTCGTTGGCCGAGCTCGGCTGAGGAGTAAAATATGTTGATGTTGCGTTGGGTGCGCTGCTAACTTCTGAATCTCGCGACTACGGTTGAGGAAGGAACACGTATCGGCCTTCAGGTTCTAGAGCCTGAAGACAAAGCTGCTAGTTCTGTGAAGTTCAATATCAAATTCGGCTTTCAATGTGCCGAATGTAGTAATTTGTAACACCTCACTTAGCCGAAAAGGCTAATGAGATGACCTCTACCAATAAGGATTCAAAAATCCTTTTCGACCGAGACTTGGATAGACAACCAGTCGACCCTGTCCCAGTGCTGTTTATCTAAACTGAAGGTGTTTCACGGTTGGCTGATTCTATGGCAACAGTGCTGCTTATCCAAACTGAAGATGTCGCCGGTTGCCTTCACAATGCTGTTTATCCAAACTGAAGATGTGTTAGTGGAAAAGGAAAATAAAAATCTCAAGGTTGTTGAGAGGTTTCGCGAAAGCGAGGGTTTGCGCAGGGCAGTTTGTGTGTTGAATTGGAGAGCTTAATGATGTCCTCCTCCCTCTATTTATAATAGTCAACCTGCTTCCACTCGTATCACAACCATACTACTGATCTAACCTTATATGGGCCAGTCCTACTCCTACTAGGACTTTGAACTCAACCCCTTTATCAAGCCGTATTCAATCCAAACTTCTACATTCTTATCCTGCCGAAACTCCATCTCGTATCAGGATTCAACCACCCATGGATTCCTAATAGAACACGGTCGGCCTTGGCTATGTGGCCCATAAGCCGGATGCCCCCCAACGACTCCCAAGCACGGCCTCTGGGCCAAGAACAAATCTAAACTTGACCCAAACCAATATTTTTGGGCCCAAACAAATATTAATAACCCAAAAGCCTTAGGTTTTCCACGTTGATTTACATGGATTGATGTGCCATAATAATTGCCGGGTAGTAAATTTCACTAATATTAAAATTTGTTTCAAGAATTAACCACAACTATTACCATATTTAGCTTTCATATTACCATTTTTATATTTTATGAGCCCTAAAAACATACAGGTCAACAACTCATAATTTGCATATTTGTGAAATTTATGTCACCTTTTATTTCATTAAAGGTCCAGACGGTGAAAACGGTCATGCCTTGAGAACAATATATACAAAATCAAATTAAAATATATACAAATGCATACTCTATTAATTTGAGAAGGTCGGCTGACTACCATGAACCTTCATTGGCTCCGCCGTTGTTCCTGATTATGAAGAAAATGAAAGAACCCATCTAACTAAGTAGTAAACCACCAGAACATGATTAACTAACTCAGTATAGCTTAATAGAATTGTATATGAGCAATAAACTATAATTCGAGGGAGAGTTCAGATAAGTGAAAAGAACGTAACGAATCAGATCAACTGATTTTGTCCGTGAGAACTTAAATCCTGCACTAGCTATAGCATCAACTCTCACTGATGCTTCTATGGTTTTGAACGACTTAGTCCTGCAAAGAGAACATGATACTTAAGTTACTAAGGATACCGCATTAACAATATGATAATTTGCAACCTTGGTGGTTCGTGATCAAGAGAAGTGGTATCCTGGTAAAAGATACTGGCACATTACAAACCAGCAAGATCCTGGTAAATATTATGATATATAACTAACTATCTTGACCTGTGAAAAAGGCTTCTCTTTTCTTACTAGAAATTGTAGTACCATTATTTTCTCTTTTGTTTATTGTTTGCTACCGTTTTATCTAGACAATGTAATAAAGTCTAAAATTCTGGAACCACAATGGCTTGAGCTCCTTTCTCCTCTAGAAAGAAATAAAAATTCATAAACACTTGATCCAACCAGTCCGTATCCCTCGTAAACAAGAAAAAAAATTCAAAATCCAAAATAATGGATACTAAATGCAACAGTGGAATTACAAAATAATCAATTAGCGCACCGGTATCCAACTGAAAGCTCTAAAGACAATCTCTAAGCTTCTTCCTACCAATCCCTGTACCAAGAATTGCGCCTAGGACATCACCGTGAGAACTTGGCTGGAACCCAAAGTATTCAACAACAAAAACTACTGGTAGTCCCGACATCTGCAAAAGCTGCTTCGATTTGGGATTAGGAGGGGAGAAGTTCCATTGGGCACCATTCCCTTTTTTTCTTTTTTTTTCTTTTTTTTTTTTTGGGGGGGGGGGGGGGGGGGGTTTGGGGTTGGGGTTGGGGTTGGGGTTGGGGTCCTCCTCACGCCCCGGGTCCTGATGGCATGTCTCCCTTCTTCTTTTAAGGACGAGTGAGAGGATGAACAAGAAAGCAATGTTTTTGTGCATTTTGGGGGAGAGATTCGGCTTCAAGAATGTCCCACTTAGCTGAAGATGTAAAGGGGGATGTTGATAATTTACTTAAAAGGAGTGGTAGACAACACTGTTACTGAAGAAATAAAGCGTGTCTTATAGTTAGTACTTCACAACTTGTACTACCTTCCTTATCAAGATTGTATTTTTTTTTTTTTTCTGTCTCTTAATTTACCCTTTCTTAGACCATTTCCATTTCCAACCTTTGGGGATAAAACTAAAAAATTCGAGCCAGAAAATTTTAAATCATAATCAAGAAACTATTTTTCTCCTCCAACCTTTAAGCCATCTTCAACCGAAGGGGCTATGTTTAGTTCCCGTCTAGATTATAGTCTTGCAAGAAATTATTTTTTAATAAACATAGACCATATATATATACAATCTCCAACTGAAGGGGCTATTTTTTAGCCCCTCAATAATTTATAATTTTAAGCTTGTTTTTTAATTTTATCTATTAATTGAATTAAACTACCATATTAAAATAAGGTTTCTGACCATAGGGTCACTTGTCACTAAATGTCGTTTTAAGTTTCAAGTTATTAAATATTTTAAGTTTACTTGCATGTTAACAACTTAGACATTAAAATGAGGTAAGATAGTATGGAATGGTGAAAAAGATGTGAGAAATTGTGTAGAAATGACTTAGGTATTTATAGGAAAAAATTAGATTTTTTATTTTTTTATTTTTAAATTTCGTCTTAAAAAAAAGGCTATATGGCATCTGCTAACAGCACAACTGGGCCTAACTTTCAGAGCTGGATAGCTGGCTATGTTTGCCCCGCCCTTTGGCCATTTGGCTATATTTTGGCCCGGTGGGGCCCAAATTTGTTTGGCCAAGCCCTCCATTGGAGATGAGTTTTGTGTCAAAACGAGCTATGTTTTGACCTATAACCCTTTGGCCAGCTTAGTTGGAGATGGCTTTATGGCTTAAAATTTGAGCCCAAGATTATTAAATAATTTTCACCTAATTTTTCTTTTTTAGAAACATTTTTTTAAAATAAAATTTATGTAGATTATCCTAATTTATTTTTATCAACATTTTAATCTAAAAATATTTAAATTCCAATAAGTAATTAAAAATCAGGGAAGTATTACGTTTTAATCATTCTTTTTATAATTAATTTATTATTTTATTAAATTGATCTACATGCTATTGATTCAATTAATTTTTTTTGTGTTGAATGTGATACAACGCATTAAAGATGAAATTTCGGCTTTCCGATAAAGATCTTATACAAATTCAAAGGTTTTTGTTGTTTTTTTGACAATCAGGTACGCTTAAAATCAAGTAAGATATTTAAAACGACCTTGAAGCATGAAAACATTCTCCATGATGCATGAACCCCCTACATTTATATTTGCCTTCCGGTATATATATTGTATATGTTCATATATTTGTCAATATATATATATATATATATATATATATATATATTTGTTTTATGCGTTACGCAATTAAATTGCTATGTGGAATTTGTGAGTCAATGTATATAAAATAAATTAGAAGCATATTTAGGGTTTCCTAAACCCTAGGGGATTTTGAAAAAAAAAAAAAAAGAAGGGAAATTAGACATGGTGCGGCACACCCACCGCACCACCACTGTGCATTATAGTTGCCAAGGTTGTTGGCATGAAACCCAGCTAACCCTCACAGCAACTAGGCCTCGGCCTAGGGTCCATCTCGATAAAGCCTGCATCCCCGAGCCCACCACGTTGTCATGGCCAGACTGCCAATGAGCCTTTTGTGCTTGCTGGGTATTATTGTTGCTCCGCGCAACCTTTATCCCACCAGCCCAGTTGGTTGGGTTTTTTTTCTTGCCCCGACCCGCATCACATACAACCAGCCTTTTGTGGCTGGGCTTCCCATGCAAACCCACAGGCCAGCAAACATGCTAAGCCTGAACCTGTGCCCTCATTCGACCCAAAATTGAAAGCCAAATGCGGCTGGGGTTTCTCCCACACCCCCGTGGCCTGCAGCCCACTCCTGAGGCTATTTAGGGCCCTGCCTTTTACTCAAGGCACCCAACTCGAGCTCAATTATTTTTGGGGCAATATTTTTCGACCCAAATGCTATTATTTTAGCATTCTAAATAATTTTAACCCCGTATGTTAACATTATTTTTGCTTCTACAATCGACCATGTATGGCCCGATTTATTGAATTAATTAAAAGTGACCTACAATCCATTAATTTGATAATGAATCCAAAATTATTGACCTAAAGATCACTTTTGGACATTAATGATTCAATAATTTATTTTATACTTTGAACTGTTGACATCATTTCGTAGTAACGAAGCTCTCACACTTGAGTTCCAGAAGAACCTCAAATCCATTACACTTAAATCAACATATTGCATTACGTGTTCTTGCAGGAACCTCTCTTTTATGAACTAAACATTCATAAACTAAATTGAACTTGTAGTTTCAAATTTAGTGCCTTTGAAACCCGAAGTTTTCATAAAGCAATACACCCATGAAAACCCGACGTTTTTTATGAAAACCATGTCTTAGAACTTGAATGTTCTAATTTTGATGCTTATGGATGATTCATTCCCATCACACCAATCACAATCTTGTTCCCTCCAATTCAATGGATTGTAGAACCGTCACAAGTTCGATTTCCCTTATTTGGACGTTTCTAATAGAAACCACTTTATATGGGGTACAAGACATTAAATCTCCACTTGACTATCAAGAAGCTAAGACACCATTGAAGCCAACAATGGCAAGGAAGAGCTGAATAAGCCTCCACCATGATCTTCATTCGAAGACTTATGCCCAAAACATTACAAACGGAAACACCTCCTGAATGAGGATTTCATGGCTCTTTGGCTCGCTCCTATGGACTATCTAATCATGAAAGACATTGCCTGAAGCACACCATGATTACGTCTATTAATGAGTACAATTCTAAAGTTTATAAATCCGATCAAATTTCGACTAGAGAATACTTTTCTCATCCTTCCTTGTTTCTAACTCACTCTTGAAGCAGTAGTGTAGAAAGCGGAAGTTTACCAAATTTTAGGATCTGATTACTACCATAAACATGAGAGAAATGTATAGACTCAGTTCGGTTGGAGTCTACCGAATGGCTCAACCCAGTTCGGTCAGAACCTACCGAATGGTGATGCATTGCTTCGGTAGGGATACACCGAATGGCATACTCTCTCACAATCCAATTTCGAGTTTGTTTTTACAACCTATGGTAGAATCATGGCTTGCCAAGGTGAAGCATCATGCCCGAAACGTGATCCTTAGCACCTAAGACCTAAAACTTCAAGAATAATGGATAGTATTCCCAAACCTTAACCTTGCATAATCTACTTTCGTCTCGATGGAATAGATCATTGGTTATGCACATGTTCATGCCCCTACCAATCTTGTTGAGGAGTACCATTCTCGTAGCCAATATGTGAGATTAATTTTGCTCCACCAAGCATCGTTGGAAGAGCAAAATTTTGACATGGATGGCTCTGTTGGCTGAATCCCCTTAGTAAACCATTTACTTTGTGAACATTTTTCCATGTTCTTGGATTCAAGTTTGGTGTATGTTTTACTTATGAATAATCCTATTGATATTGTCCTCAATTATGAGTTACTTGAATCATGTTTCTTAATACATGTGACTTATTCGATTAAACAAATGATTTAGGTACGAATGTGAGAAAGTTAGTTATCTGGATGAATGCGTACTACGCACACTAACTTTACACCTAAATCACATCTCTAACAACAACTTCAGGTCTATCCAACCTGATTAAGAGCATTGGCACGCTCCTCGTTGTATGAATGGTACTGAATTACCATTTAAGGGACCTTAAATTTTCTCTGTCACTAAGTTTTTAAGGATATTCAAGAGAACAATGATCATAAATAAAACCACTTAAGAAAACAGAGTGAAATATCTTTGCATCAGCTTCAAGAATAAGCCTGAAGCTTTGATTTGGGACTAATGGGTTGTCTCCCAAATGGGAACACACCACATATGGCCGACATGGAGCCTGGTGATTGAGCAGTTTACTTGTTTTGGCACGACCATTTAGGACACTTAAGTCGAACAATGATGTTACAACGCATCTCCTTACCTGAAGTAAGGATATTGTGCCTACAAGCACACTTTGCCAAGACTGCTCATTGGAAAATTTGATTTTTATATCATCCCTTGCAAAGATACGAAACGACCCTCTTTTCATAATGGATTCAAGAGAATATATGTGGACTAATCTAATTTGTTTGTACCATACTTGACCAATCCCGAAACTACTGAGCACCGGTCAACGTTATACCGTCAAGGACTCAAAAGAGTTTCCCTCCAACCAGGAGGCCAATCACAGCGCAACATGTGTCGACATCAGAAGCCAATCATAGCGCAACATGTGTCAACATCAGAAGCCAATCACAACACGACACGTGTTAATGTCAGAATGAAACTAGAAACTCTCTTCTATAAATAAAGATCATTCTCTCACAATATTTTCGAATGTCATTTGTACTAAATCATTCACTAGTACTCACTAAATGAGAGCTTGAACCTATGTACTTGTGTAAACCCTTCATAATTAATGAGAACTCCTCTACTCCGTAGACGTAGTCAATCTGGGTGAACTACGTACATTTTGTGTTTACTTCCCTGTCCCTATCCATTTACCTACTTATCCACACTAGTGACCAGAGCAATATAGCGAAGGTCACAAACTTAACATTTTCTGTTGTACTAAAGTCCTCACTGATTTTGTGCATCAACATTTGGCGCCGTCTGTGGGAACGACACTTATTCCCACTCTCTTCAGCTTTGCCAAGCTGGTTTCCACCATTCACACACTCTCTTTTGACCAGGCATCCCTCTCCAACATTGGGAGCGAGGGAAGCCACAACACACAGAATGACACCCATCTTGCACCTAGTGCGAAGCAATGAAAGAATGAAAGAAAGAGGGTTGCTCTTCAAGCTAAAGTCGATGAGCTAGAAACTCAGAACAACAAGATAGCAATGAAGAATGAGGTCCTCCAGGAGCAGTATGAGAAGCTCTTTGAGACGCTCCACGAAACTAGGCATACTCAAACATGCGAGCTCGTTGCCCCTGTGGACATCAACCATTATCTGGGTGCCTCCCAACACGGAGGGTCACCTCCCTTCAACATGGGTATCCCTGATGAGAAGGGAGCTAATCATCAAAACATTGATCAACATGAGACTTCTTTCAACCCAGATGCTTCGACCCGAAGTAGAAGAAGTGGAGGAAGACACCTCCTTGCAGAAGGATTGGAATGATCGAATGAAGGGAAATAATGAGATTTATATGGGATTTCTAGTGACTAGCATGCATATACAATTCTAAATTTATATACATTTGCAACGGAAGCATGTTATCACATAATATCAAAGCTATAGTCATGCAAATCCCCTTCAAGAAGCATAGGTTCATATATGATGCATCTAAGAAAATATTGAAGAACAAAGTGAAGGTATAGTTTTATACCTCTTGATCTAGACTTGAGACCAAGGATGGACCACCTCCAAGCTCTTTGTTCTTGGAACTCCTTGAGTCTAGCCTCCCTCCTAGCTTCCTCCACCTTGAAAGATTTAGAGCTCCTTTCTCATTTAGTCTCCAAAGTAGAAGACATCTAAAAGATCCACACCCACTAGAGTAGTGAGATGGATAATGGAATAACCAAAAGGGAGAGAATATGATTAGCTATTTCTCCCTTATGGTGGCCGGCCTTTGAGTGTTGAGAGAGAGAGACTTGTTTTTCTTCTTTTGTGAAAAATAACACTAAAAAACCCTAATGAAACTTTTTCATTAAACTTCCTTTATAAATGTCTAAGAAGTGAGTCAACAACTTGACTCTCTCTCTCTCCAATGGCCGGCCCCTTTTGTGTTGTTTGGGCTTTGGGCTTTTATCATTTCAAGTCATCCTATGCTTAAATAAAAGCCCAATAGGTTTGGGCTTAATGAGCCCAAATGAACCCGAACTTTTCTTTAAGTCCAAAACGATCTTTCATCGCTTGTATGATTTCTTTAGACTTTCTAATTAATCATAACACTTAATTAATCCAATTAATTTATTCCATCATCCTTTAGTTGTCTCACTACAAGAGTGTTTCGGTGTACAATCATTTTAGGTTCTAATTAGCAAGGCAGTGAGGTGATTGGCACCAATCCAATTGATTTGTATTAATCCAATCACTTAGTGAATTAAAACTTACTTTCAATTCTCATTCTTCTTTGATGACTACTTATTTAATCATCTAGAAGAACCCACAAGCCATGAGTGACATCTAACCATATATCATGGCTACCCAAGCTAATGTAGAATTTGTTCGGAGAACCTATTCAGTTGGAATTACAATGTAATTCGATCCTTCTCTAATACAATACTCACAATCATACTAGGGTATGGATATCTAATGTCAAACCTCTAATGTGATTATATCAAGTTATATGATTCTATTGAGTCGTATAGGAACGCTTTCCTTCATTACGATCGATACTTCGGCCGAAGATTCTTGAATCATATCTTAGAGTATTCATCCTCTCATAACGAGGATTAGAGATCCCTTGTTGATCATTCACATGCCTCTGAGAATAAATCACTGACCCCAACAATGCATAGAACACATCCAAGATGAGATGTGGTCACATCTCATTATCAAATGATCAACAACATATCCCCAAGACAACTATGATGTCTCAGGTCAAAGGATTACTTACATTATTCCAACCAGTAGAGTTACTTGCTTGACATGTGAGTAGACCTCCATGCAAGTACTCTCGTTTGATTGTGTTCAGTGAACTCATTCCCATAATGAGCACCTACATACTTGTCTTAGTGTCACTACACGAATGGCATGAGACTTTCCATCCTTCCCATTGGAATGGGACATAGTATGTACTGGTCTATGTATTGTCAGTGTCCCTCCGACAATCCTATGACCAGGAACTCTTTTGGACATCATGGTTATGAGAAGAAGGTCTCTGTAGTCTAACATCATTAGATTACTTCTTCCATCAATCCATTGTCTATGGATTCACCTTTTAAGACCTATATCGATTATTGAGATAGTCCTAATGAGTGACTTTGCCTTTTTGATGTATTAGAGTTTTTCCATACATATAGACATTGTCCTGAAGGGTTTCTTCCAAAGATTGACTTTCAGGGCATATCTCCAACATCGAAAGCCGTTTATCGTGACTGCCGAGACTTCTTAAAGCAACGTCGAGAGAATCTCCTCCACATATGCTCGAAGATCAATGACCCAAGGGTTTCTGAAAAACTCGGTCCCCTCCCATAACCCAGGCCAGCTGCCAATCTAGGGAAGGAACGACAGGTCCCAGAGGAACATGAAGGTACGGGGGACTCTGAGGTATTCCGACAGACTCGCCCTAGAAGTCAGTACGACGAGTCCAAGAAAAAACCACACGCCCTTGCTCAAACTTTCCTACTTTCAAGAGGCGATGGAAACTTACGAAAGAAAATTACAATGGTACATGACTCCACTCATGACCCCCTTGTCCTACAGCTCCTTGAGGAAGTAACAAGTTGAAGGCCGAACGTCAGGCCAAGATACCTGAATGGAACCAACCCAGGCCTGACCATCTCACAAGAAGGATCCTTGACACCCCCTTCAAGCGAAGACAAAACAAAAGCTTGGTTTACAACTCTATACTGGAAATGAGGACCTAATTGAACACTTTAACCTCTTTGAGTCCACCATGGCATATCGGATGCACACTGACGAAGAGTGATGTCTTCTCTTCCCCTTCACCCTCTCTGGCGGAGCTCTAAACTGGTATTGTCGTCTTCCACCTGAGACAGTAGACTCATTTTAGGAATTGAGGAAACTGTTTCTCTCTCAACACATCTTCCGGACTGATCACTTTCATTCTGCAGATGACTTGTACACTATTTGCAAGAAGCCGAACGAGTCACTACGAGAGCATGCCGGTAGCTTCAACCATGAGTATTCTCGCTGCGCTGAGGTAGATGACAAGACCGCTTTCAAGGCCTTCACGGCAGGCCTACGTGATTGTTTCTTCAAGTACATGATCAATACCAACACTTGGAAGACTTACTCTGAGGTGATGGCACAGGCTTACAACCACGCCTCCGCCGAAATAAAAACATACCAAGGGAACCCCCATATGGTTAACCCCTATCAACAAATGGGAAGTGGAAGTCAAGTTCTACTAAGTGAAGAGATATTGGCCATTCAGACACCCATTGCATCATCTTCTGCCTCATTTAGCTACTCGATAAGTCACCAAACGTATCTGTCTCTTGGTAAGAGGAAGGATTTTTACTCTCAGCAAGCCCATTACAATAAGAGGGATAAAAGTTCGTATCAAGACAACCAGGGGTGAACGTACCGTCGACTATTATGACTATGGGGCCAAGCTTCACTCTTTCAAAGTGGAGGACTAGGTACTGAAGGAAATACTATTATAAGAAGGCATACACATTACAAATGTTTTGACTCTCAACCGCTTGAGATCTTTTGTCACACAAGCCATTCGGAAAATATTTAAAGAAGAGGGAATTCAGACAACTTCTTCTGAGTCTTTTGCGTTCCTAACACTGGAACACTTGGTCTACGCTAACCTACCCTTATACTCCAACTCAGAGCTTCAACATGCATACTTTGACACAAAGTATGTGATACTAAGTGTTACAACCAACATGGTTCACATATCAAAAGCATGGATCCCTTCATGCATAGCAAAACATTCATAAGCATCACTCATATCAATCAACATAAACATTATACATTCTAACACATTCATACATAAACATCATACATTCCAACACATTCATACATAAACATCATACATTCCAACACATCTATACATAAGCCAACTGTGCTTCGAAAGGGTTCAACATACTTTGTGTCTTCGACACTTGCTACAATATGCCTCGACACCTTGCCCTTATTCTCACTAACCAGGTAATGAAATGTGAAGAAGGAACTCATCTTCATGCCACCAACCAGGTGATGAAATGTACAACCCGTACTTTAATATCAATTGGTAACTTGCCACTCATGCCACTAACCAGGTGAAGAAGGAACTCATCTTCATGCCACCAACCAGGTGATGAAATGTACAACCCGTACTCTCATTCATGCCACCAACCAGGTGATGAAATGTACAATTTGTACTCTAATATCATTTGGCAACTTGCCACTCATGCCACCAACCAGGTGAAGAAGGAACTCATTTTCGTGCCACCAACCAGGTGATGAAATGTACAACCCGTATTCTTCTTCATGCCACCAACCAGGTGATGAAATGTACAACCCATACTCTAATATCATTGGGCAACTTGCCACTCATGTCACCAACCAAGTGAAGAAGGAACTCATCTTCATGCCACTAACCAAGTGATAAAATGTACAACCCGTACTCTCCTTCATGCCACCAACCAGGTGATGAAATGTACAACTAGTACTCTAATATCATTTGGCAGCTTGCCACTCATGCCACCAACCAGGTGAAGAAGGAACTCATCTTCATGCCACCAACCAGGTGATGAAATGTACAACCCGTACTCTCCTTCATGCCACTAACCAGGTGAAGAAGGAACTCATCCTTGTGCCACCAACCAAGTGATGAAATGTGATGAAATGTGATGAAGGAACTCACCTTCGTACCACTAACCAAGTGATAAAAGCAACTCATTATTCATTCCACCTACCAAAAGACGAGTGGTACAACTTGTATATGTGAACTCCTAGCATTCATAAATAATAAAAAACCCTCAAGCTTGACAACTCAACTAGGGGAGCACTTATGCCCAACAAGAGTTATAGTCACCAATAAAGTCTTATTGCAAGCCAACAACAACTTCAGTGCATGGATTACAAAGATCAAGCTATTCAGCCCTCTTGCATCTGCTTCAGACATTTCCCCTCTGTAACAATGCAAACACTACAACTCGTAGAAAGCTTCACACTCTTAATCAAGACAGTGTGAAGCAAAACCAATTTATGGTGCCAACAAGTGCTTCATCAAAGGAGTTCAACCACAATTCTCAAAAGCTTCACACACTTTTGATTAAGACAGTGTGAAGTAAAACCAATTTATGGTACCAACAAGAGCTTCATCAATGGAGGGCAACCACAATTCTCAAAAGTTTGACACACTATTGATCAAGACAGTGTGAACAAAACCAATTTATGGTGCCAACAAAAACTTCATCAAAAGAGTTCAACCACAATTCTCAAAAGCTTCACACACTCTTGATCAAGACAGTGTGAAGCAAAACCAATTTATGGTGCCAACAAGAGCTTCATCAATGGAGGGCAACCACAATTCTTAAAAGCTTCACACACTCTTGATCAAGACAGTGTGAAGCAAAACCAATTTATGGTATCAACAAAAACTTCATCAATGGAAGGCAACTACAATTCTCAAACCTTCGAGGCAAATTCAAGACTGTTCGAAGCAAATTCAATTTATATGGTTCATCCAAACCTTCGACTACTATAAGGTATGGCTTGCATCACAATCTCTTGCTCAACAGTGTGGAAGCAAAATTTGTATATGTTGTCTCTCCCACATTTTCAAATTTCTAGTTTCCCAAAAAAAAAAAAAGGAAATTCAACAAAGCTTAATCAATGGAGGACAACTATAAATTCTCAAAAGATTCACACTATCTTGATCAAAATAGTGTGAACCAAAATCAATTCGTGGTACCCAACAAAAGCTTCATCAATGGAGGACAACTACAAATTCTCAAAAGCTTCACACTATCTTGATCAAGATAGTGTGAAGCAAAATCAATTCATGGTACCCAACAAAAGCTTCAACTCCAATGCTTCACCTACAAAGCTTCAACTCCAAAGCTTCACCTACAAAGCTTCACCCACAATAGCTTCACTTACAAAAGCTTCACCCATAAATGTTTCACCCATAAAAGCTTCACCCACCACAAAAGCTTCACCCACAAAAGCGTCACCCACCACAAAAGCTTCACCTATAAAAGCTTCACCCACCACAAAAGTTTCACCTACAAAAGTTTCACCCACAATAGCTTCACCTACAAAAGTTTCACCCATAAAAGCTTCACCCACCACAAAAGCTTCACCCACAATAGCTTCCACAATAGCTTCACCTACAAAAGTTTCACCCATAAAAGCTTCACCCACCACAAAAGCTTCACCCACAAAAGCTTCACCCACCACAAAAACTTCACAAACAAAAGCTTCACCCACAAAAGCTTCACCCACAAAAGCTTCCCCCACCACAAAAACTTCACAAACAAAAGCTTCACCCACCATAAAAGCTTCACCCACAAAAGCTTCACCTACAAAAGCTTCACCTACAAAGCTTCAACACAAAAGCTTCACCTACAAAAGCTTCACACTATCTTGATCAAGATAGTGTGAAGCAAAATCAATTCATGGTACCCAACAAAGGTTCAACCTCAAAGCTTCACCTACAAAGCTTCACCTATAAAGTTATATATATATATATATATATATATATATATATATTTCTTTCTGAAATTCGAAAATTCAAAAATTCAAAAATTCAAAAATTAAAAAAAAAAAAAATTGCCTAGGCCTCCTCTTATTTGGGCTTAACAACTTTCATAACAAATATATATGAAGGAGGATTTTGGGCTACCACTTAGAAAGGAAAATGGTGAAGTTTTGTTACTTTGGAAACTTGGCTACTAGCAAGACACCTCCTTCGTCAACTCCCTCGACCAGAAACTTGGGGGACTCCTACCATATACTACTACACCTTGATACTCGGAAGTCTCACGACCACTCAGTGACTTGGATTTTTTCAAGTCTCCAACCGAGAAGTTTTCCTCACTCGGGAAATTAAGGGAGCACTACCTCAACCTACATGCTTCACTCACAAAGCTTCAACATACAAGATTCAACAAAAGGAAAAATTCAAAGAACTTAATGAATAAGGCATTGGTGTATTTAACACAATACGTTGAAATGAAGCAAAGCTTGTTTATTGATATCTCCGATAAGTTACAAATATGTACATATACATGAATCAAAATAAACAAACAAGAGGGAGCCTTCACAAAGGTTGCTCAAGAGAAGTCTCAGCAGTCGGCAGAGCCCCAAAAAAAGGAGGCACCAGAGGGTGATTATTCGGAGCCTCAGTACTAGGCAGAACCCCAGAAAGATGAGGCACCAAAAGTTGATCATTTGGAGCTTCATTAAGCGATACAGCCCTAGAAGACGAAGGCAATAAATGCCTTTGGAACAAACCCACAAAACTCTGATGATCAAGTAAAATTTGACCATCAGATTCCTGCAGTTGGTCGAGCTTCCTCTTCATGTTGTAGCATAGTCATGTGCGAGCCTGTGCAACTGTTTATTCTCATGCTTAAGCCCCCTGATCTCCTGTTTGAGACTTATCACTTCAGCCGCCAATGATTCAACTTGGCGGGTTCGAGCAAATAGGCATTGGGCCATATTAGACATAGAACCTGCACACTGAACACTGAGAGCCAGAAAATCCTTAACAGCCAACTCATCAGACTATTTGGAAAGTAATTTGTTATCTTTGGGAGTGAGAAAGTTTCTGGCCACTACCACAGCGGTCATATCATTCTTCATCACAGAGTTCCCAACAGTAAGATGACCAGTAAGGGATAAGAATGATGGGCGCCATATGTTGTCTTGAGAAGGCATGGCTGCCTCTTCACCAAAGTTCAAGTCAAAACGACGGTCGGATGGGCTAGACATTCTCAGAAATGATGAAGGAGAAATGAGGTGGAATAAATCTCTAAAGTAAGGGGAAAATTCCTACAAGCAATAACTCTCTGAATGTACTTCTTGCACACAAATGGTGCCTTTATAAAAGAAAGGGCAACAAGGTCGTTGGTTCAAAAATCGAAGAAGCACCACTCTCCGGATTCCAAAGAGGCACTACTTTCCACACGCAACATCAGCTCCTCGGGTACCACAGATACCTTTGCCAAAGATCTCTGACAAAGTTTAGACACATAAATTTGAAGGTCCAGCTACCCTACTATTACCCACAAGGGTAAAGGAACAGCACCACTGCTTGATAACTAGAAAGTCTCAATGTGTGTCAACCTCCGTGTTCCGTGGCAAGGCAGATTGGCAAAAATGCCCAACCTTTACTCACATTCGAGAAAACACTCTCAACAAGATTGCTTGCTCAAAAATCAAAGAGGCATCACCCTCTGAATCTCGAGAGCCAAACTCCCAACAGGATTACTTTCTAAAAAATCGAAGAGATACTACTCTCTGAATCTCAAGAGTCATACTCCCAACAGGATTACTTTCTTAAAAATCGAAGAGGCACCGCTCTTTGAATCTCGAGAGCCAGACTCCCAATAGGATTACGTGCTCAAAAATCGAAGAGGCATCGCCCTCCGAATCTCGAGAGCCAGACTCCCAACAGGATTACTTTCTTAAAAATCGAAGAGACACTGCTCTCCGAATCTCAAGAGTCAAACTCCCAACAGGATTGCTTTCTCAAAAATCGAAGCAGCACCGTTCTCTGAATCTTGAAAGCCAGATCTCCGACAGGATTGCTTGTTCGAAAATCGAAGAGGCACCGCTCTCCGAACTTCGAGAGCTAGATTTCCTTGGATAAAGCTTGTCTGCAATCTTCACACGCAACATCAGCTTTCCAGATACCACATACCACTTTTTCAAAGTGCTCTGACAAAATTAAAACACGTGAAGCTTGCAGCTCCCACTACATTGCTATGACCAAGAAGGGTAAAGAAATAGCACTACTACTTGTTGTTAGGGAGACTCCTATATATGTCGACCTCCACCCTCCATAGCCAGGCAGACCTGCAAATAAAAAAAAATGCTCAACTTTTCTTCACATCCAAGAGGGCACTCTCAGCAGAGTCTCTCGAAATACTCAACTTCTTTTCCTCCCGATAATACCTCTGCAAACAAGCCACACCAGGGCAAGAGTATCTCATATCATCAGGGTTAAAAGCAAGAGTATCCCATATCATACTTTTCCCTGTCTTTTCCTTTGGCCTTGTTCTTACCTGTAAGACAATGAGAAAGAGAGCAATCAGTCAACACTTGGAATCAAGCTTCCAGTCAGGAACTGATTGCTTGGAACCCCTTTCCTGATTACTTACCTGGCATTGCTCTTGAGTACTCATCTTCAACATCTTATGCTTCCAGAGAATATACCACATCTGCATGAGGAACATATAGGGCAAGTAAGAAGGATACAAAGAAGCATGTGGAGACAAGCATAACAGAACATGTGCCGATACATCCAATACTTTGTCAACAGCAAAAGTATCCTATATCATCAGGGTCGAACGTACTCTAGATTTGATGGATTTGTTTTAACCCTCAAATTCTTAAGTCGGCCTTATACTCTGGAGAAAACCAGAAAACCCTCCAGCCCAATTCAAGAATAAGCATGTGGAAAGTTACTTCTTCAAAAGCAAAAGTATCTCATATCATCTCTTCTCCATTTGCTTCTCCTTATCCTTGTTGCTGTTTATGACACAAGGAGAAGGGGAACAATCAACCGGAAGCCGAAGTCGAACCTCTGATCCAGGTTGCTTGCTTGGAAGTCTGATTGCTTACCTTGTCTGTTACCTCCTTCGGCAAATCTTCTAGCTCGACAACTTGGGGGACTCCTACTATAGGGTTGGTATCGCACTTGAACAAGCCCGAAACTATAAGTAAGCTTCAAGTGAAATTGATACATTACCTTGTACATCTTCATCGGTTAAAGATACCACATTTGGATGGAGGAAAAGTACTTCCAGAGAAGATGCCACATCTATATATGAGACAGATAAGGCAAGTGAAAATGATACCACACTTCGATACTTAGAAGTTTCGTGATTACTCAATAGCTTGGATCTTGCAAGTCCCCAATCGAGGAGCTTCCCTCACTCGGGAACTTAAGGGAACACTGTTTGTACCATACTTGACCAATCCCGAAACTACTTAGCACCGGTCAACGTTATACCATCAAGGAGCCCAAAGAGTTTCCCTCTAACCAGGAGGCCAATCACAGCGCAACACGTGTCGACATCAGAAGCCAATCATAGCATGATACATGTCAACATCAGAAGCCAATCACAACACGACACGTGTCAATGTCAGAATGAAACTAGAAACTCCCTTCTATAAATAGAGATCATTCTCTCATAATATTTTTGAATGTCATTTGTACTAAATCATTCACTAGTACTCACTAAATGAGAGTTTGAACCTATGTACTTGTGTAAACCCTTCATAATTAATGAGAACTCCTCTACTCCATGGACGTAGCCAATCTGGGTGAACCACGTACATCTTGTGTTTGCTTCCCTATCCCTATCCATTTACTTACTTATCCATACTAGAGACCGGAGCAATCTAGTGAAGGTCACAAACTTAACATTTTCTGTTGTACCAAAGTCCTCGCTGATTTTATGCATCAACACAACCAAAATGCGGACCATATAAATACTTATGGTTTTGGTTGATGAATCGACAAACTGGTCACATATAGTCCACACACATTGCTGCTAAACTTCTTGGCCGATTAAGGGTTCACCACCCTACTTATCCCTTAAAGTTTGGGGGACTGGATAATGTCGGAGAGTTTACATCGACGGTTTTCGATAAAGTATTGGATGTATTTTGGGTTTATAATTGAACATCGAATTCGCATGTTCACCCCAAATAGCCTCGTCTAGTGATCATAAGGCGCAATTTAAATGATCGTCCGGATTTTGGTAAATGTACCAAGTTTTCGATTTTTGCCTAGGGCTATGCACTCTTGTACACATTTATTTTGGTCCGCCTTGAGGCCCATTGCCACCCAACCTATTTGACATTACAGTTGGTTACTAGGTACGAACCTAACGATTTTTGTATTTACGTATTTGGGTGAGCATTCTATGTGCCAAGTTGTGCTGCCGCAACATACCAACCTGGGTCTTCAAATAAGGATGTGAATCTTTGTTAATTATGATTCTCTTTCACACTAGCTCTCTTCGAGACCTTGCATGCGATCTCTTTACCTCTCATTTGTGGGTTGTCACATTAATAAGACAGTTTTCCCGCCGTTAAGGGGAGATAAGAACGTTAACATTCCTGTAGAACGATGCGAATTTGCATGGACGTTGCCCACTATGTCTCATCTCAATCCCCATACCGCACAAGTGTGATAAGCAAGTGCGATAAATTCTAGCTTTCAGAATATTGCTCCAGACGCATTCCTCTGATCTAGCTAAAGTGACGAGATCATATACCAACTGCAAACATGCCTGCAAGGATAGACGTACTTAATAGACATCGAGTCAACATCCATAAAGAGTGTGCCGCTTCTGTTGGATAATCTAGTGCACTGGCAGATAGCCAATCAATGTGTCTTGAATTGGACCACGACAGGTCACTCGGTTTGTAGGATTTACCTCCCTGGAAGAGGAAGACATGGTACAACAATGAATCTAAACTCGATCGCTATCTTAAATCATTTTCATCTCATGAGATTAATCCAGATTACTCCCGAGACTTAAAGTTCTTGGTCCAGTATACTAGTTTGAATGAGAAAATGGAATTGAAATGAAATTACCATCGATGATGTTTTCACTTATATGGTAGCTACCGACATAAATAAAAAGCGACGATATCGAACAGTGTTCCGTTGATTAAGTGACAATGTAAAACTAATTAGACAACTGAAATTACAATCTAGGTCAAATTCCTTACCAAAATGTGTATTTGACATATCGTTCCTACACTGCCCAAGGTAACCTTGTTATGTTACAAGTGGGAAAGGAAGCGTTATGAGATGAATGAAATAGTGTGATATGATGCACGCCTTATGGTGCAAGGTTTCTCTCAAAATGTCCTATGATTGATAGCAACATTATGAAATGTGGTTAGTATTTTCTCCATGGGGATATAGATACGAATATTTACACGTAAGTTCTCGAAGAATTACATAGATGGGTTCAAATAGTTCCAAAACCATGGAACACCCTCTTAACTTGTTTGAGGCGTTCACTTACAATCTGACGGATGTGGTATACCCGTCTAAGTGATTATTTGATCAATCAGGGATGTATTATGCCCTTGCGTGTTAAACTATAAAGTCTTATTCCAAATTGCTAGAGTTACAGTTTATGTCGTTGACATACATCTTACTAAGATTCTGGAAGAGCTTGAGAAAACTGCCTCGCACCTGAAGATGGAATTTGAGATGAATGATATTAGGAAAACTCGTTTATGCTTTGACCTGAAGTTCAAGCATTGTTCTGATGGTATTTTGGTCTACCAGTCAAACTCCACCTCGAATATGTTACCTTTGAGTATACCTATGATTGTCCATACGTTATATGCAAATGAGACCCTTGAAGAGGTTATGGAATCCAAAATTCCATATCTAAGTTTAACTTTGCGCTTTGTTGTACTTAGCTTATTGTATTTAGACAGGACATCTCATTCGCGATTAATCTATTGGTAAAATGTAGCACCGCGCCTACACACAACCACTGAATTGGTATTAAAGACGTACCCTGAAGGTACTACAAGGGAAAATCCCAACGCATCTCGAGCGGATCCAACCCCTCTAATCCTTGGAATGATACTTGTCTTGTTTGTTATGCTGACGCATGTTACTTATCAAACCCGCACAAGGCAAAATCCCCAAATGGTTATGTCTTTACCGTTAGGGATATCACAATATCTTGAAGGTCCACGATATGACCTTAGTTGCGAAATCTTCAAATCATTCCAAGACTCACCTTACTTCATTATGCTACAAGTGAAACATGGTTAGGAGTTCTTGTTGAGCATATTCGAAGTACTTGCTGTGTTTTCATCCATCGTTGAGTCCCAACGATGATCCATGAAGACTATGCCGCATGTATCCACTCGACCAAAACATAATACATCAACGAAGTCAACACCAAAGACCTATTGTGTCCACATTTACATCAGTAAAGCATCAGGATATTGAAGTCATGCAAGCCGATCCCAAACAACCTTCCCGACCTCTACACGACGCCACTACCGAAGTTAACCTTCCAGAAGCTTGTCCGAGGAATTGGTATGCCTAACTATCATATGCGATGCTTGTAGTTCTCATTTGGAAGTTATGTTAAACTAAGGGGGAGTATCCAGAAGTATATAATCTCCAAACAGACTCGCACCCAAAATAATTTCTTAAGGTCCAAATAGACTCGCACCCAAAAAAAAAAAGAAAAAAAAAAGAATAACATGATTATTGTTGTCAAGAGGTTTGATGCGTGAGGGGTTTGATGAAGGTGAGGATACCTCAAATAATATTTGCATGTGAGAGACATGGCAAATATAAATTCACATTTGGGAAATCTGATACAAATGATCAAAATTCTGATGCAAATAGAAACAAGAGAAGGAATCTAGGAATATTGGTACTAAAAAATGCAGATGACAATTCTTATTAAAGAGAGTCAACACTAGAGAAGGAGATGAATGGAAATTGGAGGTTGAGTGTGGGTGCATAACCATATTTAAAATTATCTCGAAGAGCATTCTTTCGTAGCCGGAGGTCACAAGATATTTTAAGGAGTTCTTTCGTAATTCTTGAAGAGCCAAATTTTACACCCTTTATTTGTTTATTTTTTATTTTATTTTTTAAAAGTGAGGATTAGTTATGAGACTCACACCACATCGAACTTCAACGATCTGAACTGTCTATTTTTTAAGTTGGACCTCATAGATCATCCTTGCAAAATATTATCCAAATCGAAAATATTTGAGACATCCAATTGAGTTCAAAGAAATTGACGAACACTTTGTTTTATAAGAAATAATGAAATTTTGTTGTGGTAATTAAATAAGCAAATGATTTTGGATTAAATTAAATTTTTACAAAGATGATCTATGAACCGAGACTTACAAAATAAATGGTTCAGATCTCTTTAGATAAAGGGCCTAATGAGTGTAACTCTAGAATAGATGTGTGACAAAAGAAAAGCCTCTAAAACTAGATAGGACAGCCCAAAAACTCTAACGCGTTTCCATTTATAACCGGTTTCGCTTAAGCAAACGAGTCTTTATATATCCAAGGCCCACGGTGCATGCATGCCTAAAAGACGAAAGAACCCCCTCTGTCTCTCTCTCTCTACTCTTTCTCTCTCTAAATCTCTCTCTGCTCGTCCACTCACTCACTCGTTCCCCCATTGAATTGAAACCCAAATCTCTCTCTCTAACTCGCTCGCAAACTCACCATATTATCAAATTTTAATCACTCACCCAAAAAAAAACCCTCAAATTTACCCGCCAAAAAAGCTTTATTCTTTCTCGGTTTCTCCCTCACAAAATTTTCGCCCTTTCAAATCCCCCAACCCGCCCAACGGCTAAGCCTCTCCGTCCCTCTGGCCTCTCTAGGGTTTCTCTCTCGCCTTCTGTCTCTCTTTGAGCTCCCTTTCCTCTGCGCCTAAAACGGCGTCGTCTAGGGGCTCCCCTCTCCCAGCGCCTTAATTATGGATCCACCCCTGAACGCCGAGCCCACTCAGCCGCCCCCGCCGGAGGTCTCAATTGGGGAAAAGAGGCCGATTGAGAATGGAGGACAAGGAGAATTGGGGACCCAGTTGAACAAGAAGCCCAGATTGGGACCCAATTCGGAGAAGGATCTGAGGAGAGTGGCGGAGATTGTGCTGGCCTTGTCAACCATGGCCAAGATTCGAGGGGGGAAGAAGCCCACGGAGCCGGAGATTGGGCTTATGGGGGAAGCTAGGTCGAAGCTGGTGGAACTGTGTGAAGGTTTGGCGCCTAAGGATATAGTGGGCAGGGATGCAATTGGCGCTGTGATTGAGGATTTGGGGCTTAATGCTAAGCTTAAGGAGCAGAGATTAGGGTTCCGGGGTCCCAAGTTGACGATTGCCGAGAAGTTTTCGCAGACGAAGAGGAAGGTAAGGACTCAATTGTTTGATTGGATATGGTTTGATTTTGAGTTTGGAGATTGTTGGGTAGGGTTTAGTCTAGATTTGTATGATTTGTTTTTTGGTTGGTGGGAAAGTGTTGAACAAAAAAAGAAAGAAACTTTTAATTCTGAATTATAAATTGTTCCTAATGGACTGATAATAATATAGTTCATATGGTTTGGCGTTTTGATTTTGTATGCGTTTAAGGTATATTTGCATGGTTTTTGAGAAATTAAGGGAGGAAGCATTTTTTGTTATGATTTCTTAATTGGACACGGTGGAGCTATTTGGCTTAGTCGATGTGAACATGTTGGGCTTGTTGGTTACTTTCATCATGAGTTTATATGCAGTTAACTGCATAGTGATAGTCCTCGGTTATACTAAGCGGTGTGCTAATGTTTGGATTAGTATCTAGTTGTGAAGTTTAAAGTCATTCGACCAAGAAGTTGTCTTTGACATTTTATGGATACTGCCATATTACAGCAGATGATTGTTCCAAACTATCAATTTAGGATTTTTTTGGACTGTGTAAAACTATTTTTTCTGAATTTGAAATTCATTTTCTAGATGGAAGAATATGTTGGGCTTGTTGGTTACCTTCATCATGAGTATATATGCACTTAACTGCATAGTGATAGTCCTCAGTTATACTGAAAGGTTTCATTTTTATTCAAAAAAATATCAGAGTTCTGTAAGCGGGTGTGCTAGTGTTTGGAATAGTAGCTAGTTGTGAAGTTTAAAGTCATTCGACCAAGAAGTTATTGACATTGTGGCTGATGCCATATTACAGCATATAAGGCTGCCGAACAACCAATTTAGGATTTTTTGGAGTCTGTACAATGTTTTTTTTCTGAACTTGAAATTCTTTTCTAGATGGAAGAATCCAAGAAATTCTCTGCACAAGCTCAACCTGCTGCACATCCATCTCACCCATTAAAAACAAGCTTAAATGCAGCGGCTGAAACCCATGGGATGCCACATAACGTTCATATGATTCCTACAAGCAAACCAAGTCATGCACCAATTTCCTCAGGAGGTTTCCCTGTTTCTCCATCTCTTTTTCATGCATCTACAGCAACTCCCGCACCTACACAGTATCAGTTTCCCAACAATGATGTTAGAGCATCCATGGTGTCTAGTGGTTTTCCTAGCAGTCATCTAGGAAGGGATTCTTCTTCCCCAAATGTGCCTAAAGTTGAAAGAGCACAGTTCAGATCAGATGGAGGACCAAATGCAAATGTGTCTTCTTATGCATTTCAAGTACAAGGTAATTGATGTCCTTTAACCTTACTTGTACGGAAAGGTATCTTTTTTGGAATTTTTTACATCATTACTACTAATTCTATCTCCTCTCTGCCTATGTAAGTATTTACACCATATTTTCCATGTGCAGCAACTTCATTTGCAAATCATCCACATCCACCAGTGAATGCTCCAGCTTGGTCAGTGCAAGCTCAATCTGCTAAAAGTGGACCAGAACACAAGGTGCCAAACTATACACCTGTCAAAGTTGACGGAAGTACTGGTATCAGTATGCAACAGATGACTCCTGTAGCTGCGCGGAATCAGAATACTAAACCATTTGTCTCTCAATCAGCTTCTGGAAATCTACCCGTTGTACATCAGCCTTTGCAACAGATGCACTTCGTTAAAACTCCCTCGCTTTCTAATAATCACAATGAAATTGCAAAAGTTATTCAGAAATTATTACAACCACAGCTTCCTGATCATCCTCCATGGATTCCTCCGTCAAGGGATTACATGAGTAAGACTTTGACTTGCCAGAGTTGCCAGCTTACGATCAATGAGGTGGATAATGTTCTTATTTGTGATGCGTGTGAGAGAGGATATCACATAATGTGTGCACAGTCATCTAACCAGAGAGGAATTCCTAGAGGTGAGTGGCACTGCATGAGATGCCTGTCACTGAGCAATGGAAAGCCTTTGCCTCCGAAGTATGGACGTGTGATGAGAAGTAATATACAAGTAAAAGTCCCTTCTAACACAGCTGGAGTTCAAACGTCCTCGGAGAATAAACTGGAAAATTTAGATCCAAAGGTCAACCAGCCGAAGATAGCTGCAAATGGAAGTTCTGTTTTGCAGAATACTGCTGGTATAGGTGGTGGGGGCAGCAATCACATTGAGTCAGCACCAGATCTAAGGATTTTAACTGCAAAAGAATCTCAACGGAAGAATCTCGTATCAAGCAGTAAAAATATGGATGAGAAACCTCTTTCTGGAAGTTACCCGTTAAGTGAAAGATCTGAGGAGAAATGTTCTGAATCAAAATCAGACCCTCCTTCTGAACCAAAAGAAACTACTGAATCATCTAGAGTTGAAGATTCTGAATCAATTGCAGAATCTCCTGCTGAGTCAAAAGTGGAGCATCCTGCTGAATCAAAAGCGGAGCATCCTGCTGAATCAAAAGTAGAGCCTCCTCTTGAACCAAAAGAAACTACTGAATCATCTGGAGTTGAAGAGAGACCTTCTGAATCAAAAGCAGAACCTGCTGCTGAATCAAAAGCGGAGTGCCCTGCTGAATCAAAAGCAGAGCCTCCTGCTGAACCAAAAGAAACTACTGGATCATTTAGAGTTGAAGAGATACCTGGATCAAAAGCAGAACCTCCTTCTGAATCAAAAGTGGAGCTTCCTGCTGAATCAAAAACAGATCCTCTTGCTGAACCAAAAGAAACTACTGAATCATCTAGAGTTGAAGAGAGACCTTCTGATTCAAAAGCAGAGCGTCCTGTTGAACCAAAAGAAACTACTGAATCATCTAGAGTTGAAGAGATACATTTTGAATCAAAACCAGAAGCTTCTGCTGAATTTTCCAACAAAGATACTGATAAGTCCAATCATTCCCAACCCCCTTCCAACACACAAGTTGTGGACGGTGCTGGGCTGCCGAACTCTTCAGAAGTTCCATCAATGATATTCCATGACCAGAATTCTGCATTGGAAGACCCAGATGCTTCTCACTCTGTAGGAAACTCTGGCTCCTCTTTGAGATATGACATCAAACAAAATGACCAAAGTGGTGCACAAGCAAATACTTGTGAAATTTCTGTAGTTAGTGGTAGGTCTCTAGAGCATTTCGGTTTTTTTTCAGATGGCTTGAAAGCTGTTAAATGGATTGGCGATGCAGTTCAAGGTGGTGATGAAAAAATATATTATCATACTTGTTGCATTGATGGGGTAACTTATCAACTGCGAGATCATGCCCTTTTCCAGTCTAGTCATGGAAAATTGATACCCTTGAAGCTTCAGGTAAGTGAATTATTAAGCATCCCTTGATACGTCAGTAGTAGCATTTTGGAGAATTACATGATGTTACTGAAATTAATCTTTGGAATAGAGTCGTCCATTGTTTTTGGTCACCAAGTCTAGTGGAATCACTTATTGTTTGTTTTAGAAACATTTTCATCTGTTTATGATTATATCGAGTTTTTTCTTTATATTAGAAGGGTTGTAATGAACTTTGTAATTTCATTGCAGTCCATGTGGGAGGATAGAAAAACTGGGTCAAAGTGGGCTATTGTCAACAGGTGCTACTTTCCTGGTGACTTACCAGAGAACGTTGGTCGCCCATCTACACCTGAAAGCAATGAGGTAAACATTTTTTCCTTTACGTATACTGTTCTATGAGATGACCAAAAAGGTACTGTTCTATGTATTTCTCTCTGTTGTAAGATGTTCATATCAACATTAAAATTCAGTGGTTGGCATATCAGTTGACTAGTGGAATAGGACTACTGATTTTGTCGTGGTGGACATGATTGCGAACACATGCACCAATATAATATATCTATATAATGGTACTATGTATGGTGCCATTCCATTTAACACTCTGGTGATCTAAAGGCCTCTCACTCCCATTTTGTATTGACATGTAGAGTACAATATTACAACATCCATATGGTAGTTAATATTTTTTCTTTGTTTGTGTTACAGGTCTATGAGTCTAATTATGATAGCAATGTAATGGCTGGTTTGATTCGTGGTCCTTGTGAAGTTCTTTCTCCTGCTAAGTTCAGTGTAGAAACTGAAAGACAGAGCCAGTTAGGACATGAGGCAAATAATGAATTACGACCACTCTTCCTGTGCAAGTAAGGCTCTTTAGTTCTTACATGGCACAGAAAGAAATAATTTCTCTGTGTGTGTCTTTTAAAGGAAGAGCTCATTCTTTAAGTGTACAGATCATATGGGATACTTATTCGTTGCCTACTGTGTGTTACTGTGTTATCTCCACAAATGCCTAGATTCTATACTCTTTCCCCCCCCCCCCCCCCCCCAAAAAAAACACACACACACACTGTATGCATGCACACGTGGACTTGCTATGAGTAGCCGTTTTTTATCCTATTTTGTGGTAGGATAATTCCATTTGTTTATTCCGATATTTGTTTCTTAATATTTTCACCTTGTTCTTTAATAATTTTATTTATTTATTTTTATATTTGCAGATGGATTTATGATGAGTTTAAAGGGGTATTGGAGCCTGTTCCCGAGTAATCCACTTATGCATGTATATTTTTTTGGTGGTTATTCTTCTTGGTTATGGAAACTCGAACGTGCTCTCTTTGATCAGGTATGTGAAACTGTTGTGATATTATAATTTAGGTTTATTATATTGAAATTTGGAGTAGGCTTCTCGCATGACTTATTAAACTACATTGACAATTATTTATTGAGTGTTCTTTTTACCTTCATATTGCAATGGTGCATAGTAGCTTTATAAATATTGATGAATAAAGAGCATTAATAATAAATTATTGAGACTTTGTATGTTAACCGACTCATTTGCCTCTGATCATTTAGTAGAGAGAAAAAAAGGTATGTTTTCAACCATTTAAAAATGTGGTGTGAATTTCACCTGCTTGTATCACCAAAAAAATTGATGTGGTGTGATATACCATTTGTTCTTTTATGCTGTTATTGTTGGGTTCTTAGCCTTTTGAGCTTGTGATGCTTTGGACCTCATAGATGTGTTCCCTTGTTTCAGAACGTCTAACTGAGCAAACAATTTATTTTCTTTTTCATCTGATTTTAAATTTGTAACCCTTTGCTATGCTCGAACTCTTTCAACGATCGATACTGAGTTATTGTGTCAATACAGGTAGCCTAGTGCAAAAATGGGGGCATGCTTGAGCTAATCTGCAAGGGGAGTTTCAACATTCATGTATTGTACAATATGTAGCTGTAGCCTTAGGTTGTATTGTAGTCGCAATAGCAATTCAAGCTATAATCTTTCAGCCCCAAGCCCCTGCTTAGGTGCTTCATTCTTGTTATTGTTATCGTGTTAGTATTATTAATTAGAAATGAACGTCTTTCTCCTCTGTTTTCTAGTATCCTTTCGATCTCATTGACAATATCTCATTATCTAGGACTGGCTCTATGGTTTCCCATAAGGGTTCTCAGGTATATGATACTGTCGGATTCCGAGGGGTTGTCTAGTACTTCAGACTGTTGAATTGCCTTTTCTTATTTATACCATGTACGTTTGTTTGCCGGTGAATTTGAATTTTTTGTTTTGGAGAAGGCATTTTAATGTGTATGGACTTTGGCTGAAGCAAAATTTGCCAGTAAGGCATAGGAGAGCCAGATCCATTCATTACTTGGTTTCAGCAGTTTGAAGGGAGGAGAGGCATTTTAATTTGGCGTTGTTTAATTAAGGCCTCTCCCAAGTTCCCAACCTTAGAGTACCTTTTTATTTTTGGGGTAAGAAACCATGGACTATTTTAGTAAATCAGGGAAAAGAAATCTTCAAGGATCTCAATTGGAGAACTGTAATTATCTATCTATTTGTTATGCTCTAATTGGTTCGTAGTTGCAAACTTTTTTTAGTCATGTTTTCGTGCAAAGCATGGTCTTTTTATGTAGTATTGAGTTTGAAGCGTTTATTTTTTTAACGAAAACTAATGAAAAGAGCTTGAAAACTTTAAGTTTTAACGATAAAGACAAAATAAAGTGAATAATATCAGGATTGATTTTTTAGTGTAAAAATGTGATTTTTCGTTAAAGTGAACAGTACCAGGAGCTTTTCGTTAAAATTCTCTTTTTTTTAAGTGTAATAGTATCAAGAGCTTACATGCCCTTAGAGCAATTCCATCCCTAAGGACTTTGCGCCAGCACCCAGCGCATTTATCTACTCAAATGAACAGTAACAGACTCCAATGAATAGTAATAGGCCAAGGCATCTCCACCCCTAAAAAAATGCGCTGGCACCCAGCGCATTTATTTGGTGTGTTTTTTTTTTTTTTAAGTTTATTTCGGATAAGATTTTTAACCAATTTCGGATAAAATTTCAAATAAACTTAAAAAAAATACACACTAAAATAAAATTACATACTCATCAAATAAACTTAAAAAAAAAAACACACTAAAATAAAATTACATAAACTCATCAAATAAACTATAAAAAAAAAACACACTAAAATGAAATTACATAAACTCATCAAATACTCTTTATTCTTCAACCACAAGCTGTTTGGTATTTTTTTTCACACAAAAAGTATATGAAAGCTTTGGTAGAAAGTGTAGAAAATATTGAAATGTGGTGTAAGGTGGAAGATGAGGGTTAGGTATTTATAGAAGAAAAAAAATTTAATTTTCTGTATTTTTTAATAATTTTTCTGTATTTTTTAATAAATTTTAATTTAGTTAATTAACGTGGACCGTTGATCTATGATCGAACGGTCCATTTTAAAAGTCAAATTTAAATTTTTTTTACCGTTGGAAATCCAACGGTCTAGAAAAACTAGCCGTTGGAAATCCAACGGCTATGATCATGCCGCGTCACTCCAGAGCACAAGTGGGTTGACAGCCCTCTGAAACCTTGTCGGGCACTCGCCCCACGCCGCCGTGAAGCGCACGCGCCAGGCCAACAGCCCGGCTTCTTGCTCAGTCTCTTTTAGGCTGGTCCATTGCCTAGCTCGGGCTGGGTACCAGTCAACTTGAGGGGGTGGAGTCATTTGACAGGGTCCTGGCCTTGTTTTTGTGCTGGGTCCTGGGCAAAGTCCACTCCGGTGGACTTGCTCTTATGGAAGTTCTTATAGAATAACGGATATTGGATTTAGATCATTAAAAATGCTTTTGAAAAGTTTGGCAGAAAAGACTAACTTTTGGGTTAAAAAATGCTCACATTCCAAAAAAACATTGGGTTAAAAAATGCTCACATTCCAAAAAAACACTTTCTAATGTACTTTTAATAGATGTTAGTGCTATCAAAAAAGGCCTTGGTATTAGAGTAGAAACTCTCATATATTAACTATATGATATTTTGTCACATGAGATCCAATTCTTCAACAGAAGGATGGGTCAAATGATGAGTAAAAGATAAAGTTGACATCTAACAAATGGACCAACAACATAACTTAAGGTAGTTAGGCAAATAGCGTTTTACCGCAATGGCGGCGAGTAATGATGCTTATGGACCTTGATACGGATTTGACCCCCACCAATCCTCCTCTCCTAACAACTAATAATGCCAAGCAGAAAATATCAAAGATAAATCCCTCAATGAAAAGTTCTCTTTGTTTTATGGTGCATGTCTTCTTTATTTGAGAGTCTTGAGACTTGAATGAACCATGTCTGTTTTTTCAAAGACAGTGACCAAAATGTTGCTGCCCTTCAACCAGACGGGTACACTGCTTATTTGTCGTATTGTATATTCCAAATCTCTAATAATTGAGGCAAATCTTGATATAGATGGATTCATTCTTGCACAAGACAACCCGACAAGAGACATTCTGCATAATTATAGTAATCGTAGTGCCATATTGCAATTGCACCAGTCCAAATTAACTAAAAGATTATGCATGCGAGAGAATTTCTCTTATAATTGGTAACACTGTAATAAGTATCTATTAGATGGATGATGTACTGTAATAAGTATCTAGTGCATTAGACATATTACAGGCACGTTGGTACGCAGGTTGGAATGGGACAGAACATGGTAGGGCGAAAATCTTTTCTTTTTCTGTTTTTCTGTTCAGGGCAGTGATTAAGTGGGATAAACAAGTTTTTATGTTGGAATTTGGGTTCTTTTTGTTGGATTTGAATTTCTTATTAAGTTTTTGGGTTTCTTATGCCGCACAAAGCAGTGTTTGAAACGCCTTAGAGATTTCAAACTTGGGGAAATACCTAAAAAGTTGGTGGAATTGTTAAAATTTTGTTTTAAGTTTGATCTTTTGTTGCTTGATTGTGATTCAATCTGAATGGCCAATTTCTAATTTAATTGTCTGGAAGGGCTAATTTTGGGGCTCATCCCGTATCCACCTTATGCGTTTGATTGAAATATCCATACTCATATACTAGTTTTGAATGGAGAAAAACATCCACATGGGTGGATTGGTTTGTTGGAGATTCATTTTATATGTTTTACAGTATTAGACTTAATCAATTGGAGGTCTAATTGGATTATTAGTTCTTGTAAGAATAACATAGTCGGAAGATAGCCCCTGTGGTGAAAAAAAATTAGGATTTAAACCCATGTGGTGAAGTCTGTTAAGATTTATGCTCAAAATTAAAAATTTCATTAACTCTCCATTAATTATTAGCACGTGAGCCCACATATGAGGCTAAAACAAAACTCTCCCTTAATTGTTAGACCATCTCCAACCCTTGGGTAAAACCTAAAATTTTTTACCCAAAAAATTTAGGTTTTAACCCAGAAACAATTTTTCTACTCCAACCCTTAAAACCTAAATTTTTAGCCCCATATTATTAAAGAATAAATATAAAACAACAACATTAACTAAATTAAATGTGTATCGTTGGATGACCAACGGCCATTTGAATGTGAGTCGTTGATCACAAAAGGAGCCGTTGGGCTCAACTTTATTGCCAACAAGTGGCTGACACAACCTACGTGGGTGGGGTCGCCACCTTGCAGGCGCTGGAGAGTTGGGAGAATATGGCACATCAGTGGGGAAGTGATATCCAATTGCTGGTTTCCCACTCTTACAAGTGGGCCAGTCTAGTAACTTTGGCCTAAATCTTGGCCGGAATTTGGCTTTTTTTTAGTTCTACCACTTAACCCCATTTTAGAACAAAGGTTGGAATGAAATTGGTGGGAGGGGGGATAGAAGGGAAAATTTGAGACTTACTTCAAGGGTTGGAGTTGGTCTTAGCACGTGAAGTTTACATGTAAGGCTAACTTTATATTTTTAGCCTCACATGTGAACCTCATGTACTAACAATTAAGAAAGATTTGGCAAAATTTTTAATTTTGGGCCTAAATTTAAACAAACTTCAGCACAAGGGCTTAAATCTTAATTATTATTTTTTTTACCACTGGAGCAATTTTTCGACTATCATATCACCACGAGACTATTAATTCAATTAAGTACTATTGTATCACCACGAGACTATTAATTCAATTAAGTCTAAATTGGATTAAGTGTTAAATGCGCTTGGTATGGAGTAAACATGATGCAGCCCATAATTAGATTGACGAAGACAGGGCCTTGGGCCTTGAGGTCTCAGAATTGATCCAAATCCTTACATATGTGTTTTTGGTTTTCAGATGACTATGAGCTTGAATTCAAATGAAATATTATTAACTAAAAAGATTAGTTGTCAAATCAAACGACATAACTGCAAAAGACAGTAGATAAAAAAAACAGGAAAACTAATGAAAAGGGCTTGAAAACTTTGAGTTTTAATGATAAGGACAAAATAAAGAGTAAAGTGAATAGTACCAGGATTGACTTTTTAGTGTAAAAATGTGGTTTTTCGTTAAAGTGAACTAGGCCTGGCAAACGGGTCGTGTCAGTCGTGTTCGTGTCGTTTTCGTGTAACACCTGTTATCTTAACGGGTCGTGTCGTGTCACACCTGTTATCTTAACGGGTCCTTAACAGGTCGGGTCACTTTACCCAACGGGTAAAGTGACCCAACCCATTAAGACCCGTTATGACCCGTTAAGAAAAATATTTTTTTTTTCTTAAATTTGCACATACCACACATTGTCACATAAATATTACTTCAAAACATTAAAACACATTTGTCGCTTAAGTACTACATCTACACTCGAAAATAAGAGCCTCATAAAAATACACTACTAATCTATTACAAATATTAAATGTGCAAGGATATGCAAAATAAAAGCGTTTTTGTTTTCAAGGTTGTGAAGCCTTTCTCAAAAGTTTAAACCTTGCCAATGGAACTCAAAGTTTAATGAAAGTGACCCACTAGTGTGTTTATTCGTACTTTTATTAAGTATAACATAAGATATTGTGGTATCCACTAGTGTAAATATTTTAAATTGAAGATCGAATTCAATCATTGTATTCATATAGGGTCAAGGAGTGTAGTTGTAAAAAATCATCAAAATCGGAGTTAAAATAACCGTTAAATTGTGATTTTTCGTTTATAACCGTCGAAAAGTTTTGTCCCGTAACTTAATCTTTAAATGTTTGTTTTTTGCAATTTTTGGCGTATGCGATCTTGAAGCATATACAAACAAGTATGACGGTTAGATCGTTGAAACTAGTTTCGTAGAATGCGTATCCCATCAAAACAATAGATTCACTAACACTTAAAAGTTTATTCTTACTTTCATTAAGTATAACATAAGATTTTGTGGTATCCACTAGTGTAAATATTTTAAATTGAAGATCGAATTCATTCATTGTATTCATATAGGGTCAAGGAGTGTAGCTGTAAAAAATCATCAAAATCGGAGTTAAAATAACCGTTAAATCGTGATTTTTCGTTTATAACCGTCGAAAAGTTTTGTCTCGTTACTTGATCTCTGAATGTTTGTTTTTTTGCAATTTTTGGCATATGCAATCTCAAAGTATATACAAACATGTTTGACTGTTAGATCGTTGAAACTAGTTTCGTAGAATGCGTATCCCATCAAAACAATTGATTTACTAACACTTAAGAGTTTATTCATACTTTCATCAAGTATAACATAAGATTTTTGATATCCACTACTGTAAATATTTTAAATTGAAGATCGAATTCATTCATTGTATTTATATATGGTCAAGGAGTGTAGCTGTAAAAAATCATCAAAATCGGAGTTAAAATAACCATTAAATCGTGATTTTTCGTTTATAACCGTCGAAAAGTTTTGTCTTGTTACTTGATCTCTGAATGTTTTTTTTTTTTGCAATTTTGGGCGTATGTGATCTCGAAGTATATACAAACATGTTTGACGGTTGGATCGTTGAAACTAGTTTTGTAGAATGCGTATCCCATCAAAACAATTGATTCACCAACACTTAAGAGTTTATTCATACTTTCATCAAGTATAACATAAGATTTTGTGGTATCCACTAGTGTAAATATTTTAAATTGAAGATTGAATTCATTCATTGTATTCATTTAGGGTCAAGGAGTGTAGCTGTAAAAAAGTTTCAAAATCGGAGTTAAAATAACCGTTAAATCGTGATTTTTCGTTTATAACCGTTGAAAAGTTTTGTCTCGTTACTTTATCTGTGAATGTTTTTTTTTTGTAATTTTTTGCTGATGCGATCTCGAAGCATATACAAACAAGTTTGACGGTTAGATCGTTGAAATTAGTTTTGTATAATTCGTATCCCATGAAGTTCAATGGTGTGTGTGTGTATATATATATTTATTTATTTATTAACTAGATTTAAATCTATTTATTTTGTATGTATAATTATTATAGTTTTTAGGGGTATAAAATTTAATATATATACATATATAACTATTATAGTTAATATTTTGGGGGTATAATTATTATAGTATATATAATTATTATAATTATTATAGTTAATTTAATATATATATATATATATATAATTATTATAGTTTTTAGGGGTATAAAATTGTTAAATTAATATATATAATTATTATAGTATTTTTTTAGGGTTATAAAATTATTAAATTAATATTATGCTTATCGTCTATCGTGTTACCCACGTGTATACCCGAAACAACCCGTTATCTTAACAGGTGTTTATCGGGTTACCTGATAACGACCCGTTTTGTTATCGTGTCGACTCGAATACCTGTTAATTTCGTGTCGTGTCGTGTCGGGTTATCGGGTCGTGTCAGGAATTGCCAGGCCTAAAGTGAACAGTACCGGGTGCTTTTCATTAAAGTTCCCTAAAAAAAAAGGAAAACTAATGAAAGGGGTTTGAAAACTTTGAGTTTTAATGATAATGACAAAATAAAGGGTAAAGTGAATAGTACCAAGATTGACTTTTTAGTGTAAAAATGTGGTTTTTCGTTAAAGTGAACAGTACCGGGAGCTTTTCATTAAAGTTTCCGTTTTTTATAGAACGTTAGTACTTTTTGGAGAGAAACACTTGGTAAGTTCAATAGGATCAAAGCCCTAGTGCAAGAACTTTGATTTTAATAGTTGAATTCTAGTGACAGAAGCATATAAGAACTACTTAACAAGTGTAAGGATATTGCAAGTTTTCAAGCCTCTATCATCTAGCAAATTCTTATTAATTTCTATTTTTCGTTATTATTTGCATTGTCCTCATTACTATTATTAGTTTGTAATTTATAATATTGCTATCAATAAAATCATATTTTCTGTTTTGTTTCCATCATATACATCTTTCCTTTCCTCCTTCATTCATGCACTCATACATGTTTGTCTTGTTCCATATTAAGGCATGGATGAACTTGAGACTCATTTCTTTGTTCTTATGAACATGTGGATTATACTGGCACAAGTGTATACTATGAATGCAAAATTGTTGTTGTATAGACAACGACAAAGGAAGAGGGAGAGGAATGATAGAGATGTAGATCTTGCAGCTATTATGGATGCAGGTTGGGATAGAGCAATTACTGAAATGAAGAGGTTGGATGAAAGTTTTACTTCAGGGGAAGCAAAAGCGAGGTTAACTTATGAGCTTCAGGCCATGAGTCTCCCATACAATCAGATGCTATGAGTTGCAATAAAGTTAGTAAAAGATACTAAAATGTTGCGTATTTGGTGTATTTTGGATCACTCACACAAGTCATATTTCATTAAGATGTATATGGATGGCATGTGACCATTTGGGTGTTTGCTATAAATAGGATGAATTGTATGCAATTCTATAAGTAGGATGAACTGTATTAATAAGTGATGCTTTCATTATTGTTTTAGCAAGACAATATTTTTTTTTCAAGGCTGGACGAATGTTCAAGTTGGAATATTTCATTTATCTTTTTGTCCAGTTGCATCTTCCCGTATTTGCACATTTATAAGTTCTAGAATCTCTTTTTAGGTCACAAGAATCTATCATTTTCAAGCACAAAGTATGTTTTGCAATCAATGTGATCTTCCAAAAGAGTTGATTCAAAGAATAGCTAGTCACCATGGTAATGTTTTGGGCGTTGGCATGGATAAGCAAATATGGGAACACACTTCGTATGGTCAATCCAGTGTCAAAACAACTTATGAGCTCTTTTTCTACGGAGATGAATGGTTGATCCTCCATGGTATTTTATGTGGAAACTAAAGTACCCTCCAAAAATTAAGATCTTTCTTTGGTTAATAATTACAAATGATAGGCTTTTAACAAACGAGCAAAGGGCCAAGAGAAACTTGACTGTTGATTGATTCCTCTTGTACTTTATGCTATGGCTTTTAGAAACCAATCTTCATTTACTTTGGGATTGTCCAAGAGCAAGGAGTATTTGGGGAGTTGATGGGAATGCCCTGGCAGGTACGTTTGTCTTTTACCTTGATGTCGAAGCTTGGACAATATAGTCTGAAAAAATTGGGTGGAATAGTATATTTTCACGTGCTGGTACATATGTAAATGAAAGAATAAACAAATTTTGGAGATAACTTTGGTGTGCCGCATCTTCCCTAAAGTATCAATGTTAAGGTTGTGAACGAGTGGGTTGACACCTCTCATACTGTATGCATTAGTAGTCGTAAGTGCTATTGTCTCTAGCTCGGGACTCACCTCCTGAAGAGAAGGTGAAGCTTCATGTGAATGACTTTCGGTCCAACACTTCTAGAAATATAGGTGCTGGGGGAGTATTACGGGATAATAATGGTGATTGACTGGGTGTGTTTCCGGTCAATTTTTACAAATGGCATGTGGTTGATGCTGAAATTTGGGGGCTTTATTTTGGTCTACAGTTTGTAAACAAAAGTATTTCAAGTCTTTGTGTGGAGGTGGACTCAGCGATATTGGTTAATTTAATTAAACTATAGCTAATACCAGCTTTCATTCTTTTGCCAACATCATTGACCAATGCAGACAATTTATGGTACGCATAACAGATTGCAAGTTGGTTCATGTTTACTAAAAGAAAAACGTTATGGTTGACGACCTTGTCAATTGAAGTTATAATATGAATCTTGGGTACCATTATTTTGAATCCACTTAAATGGATAGGAGATTATGTATCTAATGATATGATCTGAGTCTCAAGGACTCGAAATGTTAGTAATAATTTATTGAGTTAGTTTTGGGGTGATTTACCCTTATGTTACCAAAAAAACCCTTCGTTACTTATTGCGTTTTTAAATAAGTATTAATATTTAATAAGTTTTATTGTAATAAGTATATCATAAATAATCATATATATACTCTAATATGAACAATTAAAAAATTATCTCGTCCCATTCCATCCCATAACATTATACCAAACAACAAACAGAATAGGGTTACATTGGTCATTTAATCTTTCCACACCATTCCACCTTGTGTGTACTAAACGTAGAACAGAGTGTCCCATTCTGGCCAGCGCGTACCAAATATAGCGTGGAACTTCCATTCCATCTTGTCCAATTCTGTCACATTTTATCCCGTCTATTTACCAAACACTCCCTAGAACATATTAGTGAAAAGAGAATTAACTGCTCTTTTACTTGAGATACAAAATAAAGTAAACCAACCAAGCAATTGAAAACGAATCCTTGAGCTTCAACCATATAGGCGAAAAAGAAAAAAAAAACGAAACCAAATACGTGACCATTTAACAAAAATTGTTTGCTTGATTCTCGTGATCTGATCGCTACATGTCTCATTAGAAAATTTCAAAAACCCTAAATTTCATGCAGGCCTTCAATTCCCAATAACGTTGAATCAATTAGTTGCTTTAGCTAGCTAGAGAACCTATACCCTTTTGGATATGATGGTTTGTTTTCTACTACATCTATCGATTAAGATCCATCAAACCTAAAATATCTTAATGCATAAACTTTAACACGGAACAAAATGCACATTGCAACAACTCAGAATACGTCTTTGATGTCCATCATGTCACCACCATCATCATTTGGAGAAAATTTGTTGTGTAAGAAAGACATTATCTTAGTGGCACCACCACCCAATAGTACTGTTTATTACAATTATTGTCATTTTAAGAACCATAATTAAGTGTGTGCCTCTTTGGTATTAAATTTTTTTTTTTTATCTATTTTTTCATTTTTAAACACTTAGCACACATTTGTTGAATGGTAGTACCATTAGATTTTTGAGTTGCTTTTCTCCACTCACAAAAATCATTTGGAACATGACCTAAATTTCAACTTATATTTCTTATGGACACAGACTAATAGGAAACACCGTTTATAGGGATGTGCAAGTTGAATCTTATAAACCAATCAAGCATTGCAAAAGTCCTACTCCTTTAGATTTTATAATACATTAAAAACTAATTGAGAAATGAGATTTATCATTTTTAAATAAAAGAATAAAATGGAAGAGGCTAAAACCTAGTAAATGTTTGCATGAATATATCTATAGCACATAGGGGCTTATCTTTGTCGCCAAATAACCCAACCCATGTTTGATTTTGCCTCATAAATTAGTACCAAGGTATGACTGTGTTTGGATGATTGTGGGAAGGCTGTTCCTCCATTGTGTTACAAAATTATGCTTCTTGGATAAGGTTTTGTAAATGGATAAGCATTTTCTAGTGGCACTCTCTCTTAGTCTACCTTTAAGAGGCTAAGAATATCTTACCCAGTGGAATATGTGTAGCAGTCTCATGCCTACAACTGAAATCACACTTCTACAGTTTATTACTTGTAACCAAATCCCTAATTACAAGCTAATTAGTTTGAATTTGTCTCTTGGCACAGAAATTGTTGCCTGCTTTACCTATGTTTCTATAGGCTCTCATGATCTATCATCTATCTACAAATATATAATGGAGTTGCTTCAAACACCCCAAACTAGTGTCAAACTACTTAATTTCTAACTATGATTAATCGTAATTAAACATATGCTAACGACGGAGGGTCACAAGCACTGGCGGATCTATATATTGTAGCAAGTGGAGTTCATCTCCCCCATGCAACAATATGTTGTCTCAGTTTGCCTTAGCTATATTGATGTCATCTTTAAAGTAGAGATAAGATGTTTGGTGACATGCTTGTAAGAGGTTGAGGTAGCAGCTGATTGTGTTTTCTCGTTGTGACGAAGAAAAGTATATGGAACCTTCATTGCATATACAATTGCTAACCCTTCTTGATTACGACAGTACAGTTCACATGCATGCAACGACAGTTGAAAGTCCTCCACATACGCAAATATTGGTCGTCAGTTAACTGCAACCGCTGTGTATGTATATTCTATAACAGATCAAGTACAGGATGAATTTGCAATGGAAAATATAATATTGATAGCAATAGGACTACTGGTCCCATTTGTTCCCATAAGGAGACAACCCGCCCCTTAAGCAGCAATTACAAACTTACCATTTTTTCTAAGGCCTTGACCTAATGACCCTATCTCCAAAATTTAAATATTGAGAGATTTATAATTGATACGAACTTCGGGGTCACGTTATTCGTTTGCTTATTTTGCCTACAATACGTATAAAGGGAAAATTTTACGTTTAGGGTCTCGTAAGATCCATTTTAACATGTACATGGAATCTTAGACAAAAATGAATATGACGTGACAAAGAAAACCCTCCCTTAGGATCTCCCCTCAGAAAACCCTCCCCTAAGATCTCCCCTCAATACGAGGGGCATAGCGAATAGCAGACAAAAGCACATGACACGCAACACAAGAACCAAAGTAATAACTGCCTTCTCTTTTTTGACCACTCTAACTCAGCTATATTTTAAATTGAAAAAAATTGTAGTAATTGTTTTTCAATTTTAATCAAATTGAAGAATTGATCTCTTAATTAAAAATTCGTGTTTATTAGTCATTTAATTTATGAAAATGTACATATATGGTCATTTTCGTTAACTTCTTCAGAATTTCGTCAAAATAAGTCATGATAGAAGGACCATTGTTATAATTAGGTTAAAGTTGGTAGACCATTTCTCCAATTGAGTTAAAGTTGAAGGATTATTGCTGTAATTGGATGAGGGACCATTACAATTATCTCATTTTGTTTTCCATATTTTCCCCCTTGATGACGGAGTTGACGAAAAAGACCATAACTGCACATTTTGATGAATTAAGAGATCAATAATCATGAATTTTAGTTGACAAACCATTGCTTCAATTTAATTAAAAAATTTAGAACCATTACTACAATTTCCTCTTTAAACATTTCCCACCCTTTTCTACAAGAAACCCCAAAATAATAATAAACTAATTCAAGTAGTACTCTCTCCCAACCCAACCATCCAACGGCCAATATCAATTCAAAATAAGAGTAGTCACATCCACATCCACTTACTATTATAATAACAGAAAGAGGTTACGTGATCACTTTGTCTGGACCTTTTGCATGGCTTGATTGGGACGAATGCGAAGCATAGATTATAAAGGAAAGGAAAGGGATCTTCTCCGGATCCCTTCCTCCTAATCCACCAAATTCGAAAATTTGTACCGTTGAAATTTGATTCAACAGCTACAAATAGGGACCCACTTAAAAGTTATAATAACTTTAGTTTAATCAAATTTCAACGGTCCGGATTCCCAAACTTGGTAGATTAGGAGGAAGGGATCCGGAGAGGATCCCTTTCCGATTATAAAAGCAAAAACTATGTATGGCTATATATAATAATAAATATATAGAGGGTAGTTAATTGGGAAACCAGAGATAAAGGTGATGGAGAAGAAGAAGAAATGGTCTGGCCTTGTTTCATGTGAACCGGCGACCATCACGGTGTGTTGTAGACTTTGAGAAAGAAGTTGCAAAAAGAGGGTCTATAATCCATATGAATGAATCACATCCCCCCTATGTATGTCCATGTCACAGAGAGTGAAAGTATAGAGCAATCAGGAAAAGCAAGAGCAAGACTCCGGGTCTTCAGAGTTAAATTTAAAAAACACATTAGGGTCACCGATAGGTTAACGAATAAATTGTGCCTAGCATTCCCACTTTCTTTTAGAGTGCGTATGTAGCTCAACAATTTTATATGGTCTCCTTTTTGGGGGTAATATTCTCCAAGGTCTCTATTTTGGATGTTGATTTTCGAATATTTGATATTGAGAATGAATAATAAAGGACTAAGTGGTTCTTTTCCTCGTGAAATAAAATGTTCAAGTGTTGCAGAATAAATCTAGAGAGAGAAAGAAGAAAAAAAACGTGAGAGTTGTGATTCTATTTGTTCACTTCATAACATGCATTTTAACATAAAGATAACGGAATTGACCAAGATTACAAATTTTGTAGGCCAATGACTAAATCAGCTAAATTAAAAACAGTAGCCAAAATAGATTTTGACCATAACCACTGTAAGTAAATTTATATGACTTCTCCTAGGCTTTAGGAGTTCTTAAAAGTTACTATGATCGTAGACCTAATCCAATGGACCATGATAAACCCTACTTCTAATTTGCAAAATTACACTATAAACGTAAGTACATAATATTTGCAACACTTAAAACGTAAATACAATATTTACAAAATTAAGAACGATGATAATTGAGGTAAAGTAGGATTGGCCGCAATTGATGAAGATAAGATGAAAGAAAATCGGTTAATGTGAATTGGACATATAAAACAAAGATTTACAGATGTTTCGATTATAAAATGAGATTATGAGACAGTGGCTCATAGCAAAAAAGGTAGAGGAAGACCTAGGAAGACTTGGATAAAGGCTTTAGGAAAAGGCATGGAGTATTTAGAGCTAATGGAAGATTTGGTGCAAAACCAAGCCCAGTGGCGTTCTAGAATGCATATAACCAACCCCCCTTAGTGGAATAGAACTTTGTTGTTGTTGTACACATAAACGTAAATACATAATATGTGCAACTGCCGGAGTAATTTTCTTTTGATAAGAAATGCTTTCTTGTTAGACTTCATAAGGTTCTTATGCTATATTACTATATTGTTAAGTTAAACAATTGAGAAAGTGAGAATGATAATTTTAAACATATTACTAGTAATAATCTCATAATTTGGGCTATGTTGGAGTATATCTACCTATTGAGAAAGATACCTCCCTTCTTCTAGTATAGCTATAACTAATCTCTCAAATCTTCATTCACATGAAATGTTACCTAAATGTTCTTACATAATATAATCGTTTATCAATCATGATTTCATGTGTTGGTAAAATTCTCTCTCATTTTAATAAACAAAATAAGCAAGTCGCACCGATGTTAATGACTTTTCTTTTGGCATTTGAACGAAGAACTAACTAAACGAAGCCTTTCCCTTTCGGTTAGAAAAGTGGATTGACTTGTTAGAAAGACCACAAATCAACAATCCTACAACTTTACATTAAAGTTAATATTTCGATATTTCCAAATTATGATGAGATTCAAGTAGAACTATAAAGCGTTTTATAACGGAATTTTTTAGAACACTATTTATTGGATGCGAATAATGCTGTATATAGAGTGCAAGTACTAAATTTAGAATCTCTATACATTTGTGTCTATCTTGTTTTTCTAATTTGGTTACCATTTGGAAAGTAGAACCTACATGTTGAAGAAGAGCATGAGGGTGGGTTTGTTGGCTTTTGCTTAACTACCAACACTAATCCAACAAAGGCTAGAACCCTAATTAGTAATTAAAAAATGTTAGGTACAAATTGGACCTATTGATTTCTGGGGTGATGGTTAAATAAATTAATAAGAGAATAATCAATCATCATTTGGCTTTTAATAGATACGATTTGATCCTCATTATCCAATTAAAGTTCTCGTAAGCCGACAATGAAATTGAACTCTCTGAAAAAATAAACTTTAAAAGTTGCATCTTGAAGTGGTCCTGTACATAATTTGTTCTAATGGAGCTTCCTAATCATCTCTGCCTTAATTAAGTTAAATTTGGCCAATAATTATCTCTAAATTATTTCATAACCAATATGCACGACACATACAAATTTCACTGTAACAAAAACGTTTATATCTCATAATGCTGCTAACCGAAATGTAAGTCATGTATACACACGTACATATTTAATATACACTCTATTGTTTCCTTTTTCTTCTTTTTTTAACAAAAGATAGTATCTCGCTATGGAGGTAGGGGATTGGACTAAGCCTTACAATGGGCTTGTCATAATAATATGGTTCAACTTCACCTTTGCCAAGAATTTGACATAAAACCTCTCACTTACAAGTAAAGAGGACTACCACTGGACCTAACAAAAAATAAAGGCTTATTAATTGATTTGCCCCTGAAAATGCCAACTAGTCTTATTTTACCCCCTAAAACTGATTTTGTCCACACTTTACCCCCCCCCCCCCAAACTTCCATTTTTGTCTTATTTAATTTCAGTTCACCTTATTTTTTGTCTATTTTGTTAAATAAACGTTGAATTAAAGGATTGTATGGACATTTTATTTTTAACACAATTTTTTACCTCCAATTTGCATGCTAAAACAATCCCAAATTCATTTTTTTATTATTCTTATTCAAATCCCCATCTATATCTCTTGAGGATTGATGTAGAGCTGTGGTTGCTGACATTGGAATCGATGAGTAGCTTGAAATAGATTTTAAAACACAACCCATTATTTTCTTTTCAAACACAAACCATTATTTGCTTTTGCCGGTGACTGTAGCTACAACTCCACAGTAATCCACAAGAGAGACATATGGGGGTTTGAATTAGAGTTATTGAAAATGGAATTGACATTGTTTTAGCATGCAAGTTGGATCGCAAAGAGCTAGTTGGATAAAAATAAAATGTCCATACTGTCCTTTAATTTAATGTCTATTTGACGGAATGGATGAAAAATGGGTGAACTGAGACTAAATGAGACAAAAATTACTATTTCATGGAACAAAGTGTGACGAAACCAGTTTCACAGAGTAAAGTAAGACTAAAAGACAGTTTCAAAGGGCAGATCAATTAATAAGCCATAAGTAAATAAAGGAATAATTAGATAGGTGAGGTTATGCAAATATCGTCTTAAACAATCATGTAAAAAGAAAATAAAAAAACATATATTGAATTTTGAAGGGCAGCCTTGGTGGGGAGCTTAGGTATGCAATTACATTTCTTAGCAAACTTTTCGTGAGTTTAGCAAGAAAAAAAAATGTTTGGGTAGGAGAACTCGTAAGGTTTGGTAATTCTTATGCGCTTAGTATTTCTTGGTCTCTAGTCATAGACTTGTATAGATATTGTTGGAATAACTAGGGTCTACTTGCTAAATTAAATCATATAAAAAATTAAGAAATAATTTATGCATATATATATATATATATATCAAAGTAATGCATGCACATGAGTAACTAATGTTAAATGAACATGACATAAGGGATTAGAAAAACTTAGAAATACGGTCGAGGCAAGTGTTAGACACTCTACTCATAAGACAAGTTTATGCCCAACTACGGTGCTATGGTTAATCGGCATTTTTTTCCCAAGATACAATGACTACATCCTTGTAACAGTAGCACTCTAAATCACAAGGCTTCATGATCACGACTATGTTAAAAACTCTCATATGGACTCAATGAGATTCTCTAATATTTAGTGCAATATATGTATGATTATGTAAAATAATGAAAAGTTATATTATGTTTACAAGCAATAGTTCTCGTTTCCCCCTACTCTTTGGCCGCGGATCAGACAGAGCTAAGTGGGTCGAGTACGTTTGTAGATTTTTTTTTTTTTAGGGAAAATTAGGTTCACATCCTTCTTTTTGTTACTCCATTGATTAAAATCCTATTCATTTTCAATTTTTTATCAAGGTTCTTCGGTATTAATAACATCATTAATTATTTGAATAATAATTTTTTTTAATAAATATATTCATTTAGTGTTACAAATGTTACAATTAGTATATTTATATTTATGGCTAAATTTTTTATCATATATTTTTATTTTTAGTAAGTACCTATTTTTAATTTGCAAATATTTTTTAATTTGTACCAATTTTCTTTTCATTTTTAATTTGTACCCATATATTAGTTTCTTTTTGTGACCAATTTTTTAAAGTTTTATTTGTGTTTGTACCTATGTGTATATCATCACGTGACATTGTATATTTAATCAATGATATAAAAATTACATATGGTATATTTATGTTTTATGCCTAAACTTTGTATCATATATTTATACTTTAGTTTGTACACACTTTTAATTTGCAACATTTTTTTGTTATAATGTACCCATTCTTCTTTATTAATTTTCTTTTTAGTTTTATAATGTACCCATTCTTCTTTATTAATGTACCACTTTGTTATATGTGAAATGTACTTTTTTTATTGTAAAATGTACCAATTTTTTTAACACTATGGATACATTCTTTTGCCATTTATTATTTCTTATTTTTACATAGTTTTTATCCATTTATTAAATCAAAATGTTTGAATTTTTTTATTGTAACCGTTTCTAATAGTATTATAATGAGGGATTTTAAATTTATAGGATTATAAAATCTCATAAAATATCAAACAATTAATGTCAAAACTATAAAAATATTAATATTAATATTAATATTAATAGTAATATAATGAGGTGTACAAAGTCAAGGGACTTTGATCAAACTTTGAATACTATTAAGGTTTTAATCAAAGAATGTTAAGTATTAGGAACCGCATCCAAAGTATCAATTTTTTTTAATTCCACCTTTCTTCTTAATTCAGTCCAACATCAATCTATCTCTAGCATAGCCATCAACACAAGCAATATTCGATTAAATTAAGGTCTTTAAAAGGTATCGACTGATGACACTCAGTACTACAATCTGGTGGTATTCCTCTCCACTTGTAAGTGAGAGGTCTTAGGTTCGAATCTCATGAATGACAAATTCGATACTAAATTAGGTTGCCCATTGTGTGGCTGAATCAAACTCCATCTCTCCTTAGTGTAAAATATATTGTTGTATTTTTTATTTTAAAAAAAGGTATCAATTGACAACAACTAGGTGTTGCTTCATCTTTGCTCATTTGACAACACACTTTTTGACACTTATTTTTTGTAATGTTCAATTCCTCTTAAAAGTTTATAAGCATAAGATGGGCTGACTAAGTATTACGTTACAAAATTAAAGTTTAGCTTGACAATTATACTGATCAAGACCAAAATGGCATGACGGGAAAAATAATAATTTTAAAACTTTTCTGGGTAGAAATAGAGGTTTTATTGGATTAAGATAGAAGCACTCGGCAATGGTTTATTGAACCGTTACATAAATCTAATAGAAGCACTCGACAATGGTTTACTGAACCGTTACATAACTTTGTCAGTTTTTTCTTTCTTTCCTTGGTAAAGCTAACGTTACCAGCATATTATATTTGGTAACTTTAGGATTTAAATCTTACAAACTTGGAAAGAAATTAATGTTGTACTTATTTAGCATCGAATCCTCTAGGATATGTATAGATCGAGGAAACTGTTAAAAAAAAACTACCACCACCTTGGATTCTGGCTCCCTGCTAGCTTGAGTTGTTTGTATTTCACTACTTTTACTGAAACTAGTTAACTAATTAATCCATTCTTTTTCTTGATCGGTTGCAATTATCTTGGCTCTCAACCCACTAGTCACGCCAGTAGTTTTTTGAGAGTAAGGTTTGCATATATATTAAATGCAATAGTTCTCATTGTCTCTGCATTTTTTTTTTTTTATTATTCTTTTTCGATTGACATTGTCTCTGCATATTGGTTATTTTCTTCTCGAATTCCATATAACCATACAACTATGGCTTCCAGTGGACAACAAGTTGTTTCCGATATGAAGGTTCAGAACGCCAACACACGCAGAGGAGATGCCAACAATTCCCAATCCCAGGTTGGCTTGTGTTCTTTTTTCTTTTTCATCTTGTATATCTAAACTTTTTCTTTAATACTTTTTATTCCTTTATTTTATAAACACTTTATTTTAGACACAATTTCTTTATCAAATAGACACGAAATTACAATTGGAAACTATCAAGTGATTAGGGTAAAGATTAATGAGTGATTACTTGTTTTTGAGATTAAAAATGATTAAATAGACAATTTTAGTCAATAATTACAATTTAACTTTACGAACTAGCTACAATTGTTACATGCATTTAATACAGTCACCATCTTACGATTAGTTATAATTTATGTGAATAAATATATGTATTTATTACAATAATCATCTGACTGTCGATATAGTGATTGTATTAAATACATATAAGTATTGTAGCCAAATCCCTAACTTTTATTTAATTTGATCTATGCAGTTTTTATAGTTTTTAAGCGGCATTTCCAACAATGTATCAGGCTAATTTTGTTAATTTAGCATGAAAATTACTCAAGTACTATTACAATGAGCATTTTCACAAATACTAAATATTTATTGTGTTTGAAAAATGATAATAAGAAAATGAAAACTAATATATCATAAAAGGGCAAATCAATTCAAATTAAAAACAAATGAAGCAATTACCACAACCCTAATTTTGCTTAGACTTACACAATTGTGCCTACTGGTACTGAACCCTCGCAGAAGTAGAAGAAAGAGAAATCATCCTTCTGCTCGATTTGAGGATAAATTATAGGGTCAAAACATTCTGCTCTCTAAGGTGGGAATAGATCCGAACAGAGGATGAGCATTTGTCGATCAAGTTTAGAAGGGGAAGTGACGGAAGTCTGCTTGCAGAGAGCTAAAAAGGAGATAGAATACCAAGTCAAGTCAATTTTACAGTATTTTCAGTTTAACTTTAAGCTAGATTCTCTTTCATTTTGTTTAGATTTAGCTAGCAGCCTAGCAACTATTCATCAAGTGAATTTAGCATTTGAGATAGCTACGTTGTTGAAGTTTGATATAAGAGTTTTTAGGCTAAAGTAGGCCAGTTTGTTGGAAATACTCTAATTCTTTATCAAATTTTTTTCTAGTTTTTATTTTATCAATTTGGTCATCGTGTTTTTTTTTTCTTTCTTTTTAAGCAACTATATATTCATTAAGTCAAAAGAAACAACAAGTAAGCTGGCCAAGAAAAGAATCGGCCACATTAAGGGTTATAGTCTTTAAACAAAACATCAGTAAAATGTCTAGAGGTTCTTCAAACCACGCGCGCCGACAAGCAAACGAAGCTACCCATCATCTTGGTCACCGTGTTTGTTTTTGTTAATAATGCAAGGATAATATTTCATTTTTCTTTAATTAACTACAAAAGAAAACTAAAATTTGATTAAATCCATAAAATTACTCAGTATTTTTAAAAATTGTCTTTTAAGCTAATTAAAATATTACTCAGTATTTAAAATTGTCTTTTAAGCTAATTAAGGAACAATGTCACATCACCCCCAACTTGGTGCACATGGAAAATTCTTTAGGGAACACAATTAAAACTTAAAAGAGCTAGCTCGCCATCATGCCACTCCAAAATGCACTACTATATCATCATACTTTTTTGTCACTCTTCTAAAAACAACTCTCTTTCCCTCTGATTTTCTCCCTCCTCCCTCTATATATACTCCACCATTTACCAACTCCGCCCTTCACCCTCACATCACACTTATAAATCTTAAACACCAATACTAATTCTCACTCATCATATTCTTAATTTCATATGGCTCCCAAGGGAGATAACCTTGTAGTTTCTAGTATAAAGCTCGAGAAGATATTTAGCATGAAAGGAGGCAAAGGAGAGTCCAGCTATGCCAACAATTCCCAAGCTCAGGTAATTAGCTAGTCCATTCAATTAATTAATTTTATTTATGTATTTAACACTTAATATGTTTCAGTATTTGTTATTATCCAAATAATTGTGTTTTAATTAAATTTTCAGGCCATACATGCAAGATCTATGCTTCACCTGCTAAAAGAAACCCTAGACAGCGTGCAACTGAGCTCCCCAGAAGTGCCATTTGTGGTTGTGGACCTTGGATGCTCAAGCGGAAGCAACACCATCTACATAATAGATGTGATCATCAAACACATGACCAAGCGCTATGAGGACTTGGGAGGTGACCCCCCTGAGTTCTCGGCATTTTTCTCTGATCTCCCCAGCAATGACTTCAACACCCTCTTCCAGCTTATCCCTCCTATGGCCAACCACGGCGGTAGCATGGAGGAGACCCTCGCTGCCGACAACCACCGCTCCTACTTTGCTGCTGGCGTCCCAGGTTCATTTTACCGGCGGCTCTTCCCGTCGAGGTCCATTGACCTTTTTCACTCAGCGTTCTCCTTGCATTGGCTCTCTCAGGTAATTAAGTAACTAAGCAGCTAGTAATCTTTTTTAGTTACCTAATTACATGGGATTTTTTAATAGTATAACGTAGTATGTACAAAATTCTAGGTTGGTGATGACAAATATGAAAAACCAATTAATACTCGTATGTTTCCAAGGAAAATATGCTACATCCACACTAGTGCAAAAAAAAAAAAAAGCTAAAAAATAGGCAAAGAAAGAAAAACCATACGATTTTCTTGCCGATTTAGAATAGGTCAAAAAGTTAAATGCCAGGAATTATGGTCTCGATGGTTAATAGGAACTGTTCATAAAAGACAATTATGTGTGGATGTTCGTCCTTTTAAAATGTCATTTTTTTTTAACAAACGATATTATCTACACTAAAGGGGAGAGGGATCTCTAATGCTAAATAATGGTAAAAAGTTAAGATATATGTCGATAGCATCAAGGGAAACCTTTTGTTTATATGGTATTCAACTTAGTTATCTGACTATAGGATTTTAGTACCCTTTTGTTTATATGCTATTCAACTCTATTAGTTATCTGACTAGGATTTTAGTACTACGTATATTTATACAAATTTAGAATAATATACATTGAATTACATTGCTCAATTTTTAACTTATTCGTTTTCATCTCAAATTCTTCGTTTTTATGTTTGATTGTTATCGTATTCTACACGCAGTCGAGTGTGTACGTTCCATATAGTATTACCCTTGAATTAGACAGATGTTGAAATGTTATGTGTACACTCTTTTTAAATTGAACTTTATGTTTAAAACCTTAATTACACTTAGCTAGATTGGCTAATCAATTTTCAAAGCTAGATTAAATTAACCCATGTCTTGGTATTTAATTAGAAACAAAAGCTTCTGAATCATTACATTCAAGTCGTTCAAGAGCAATTTAGTAAGTTATATAACTACATACTTTTCCCGAGTACTCAAGTAGCTAGAGTAATAACTATTCGACCAAAAAACAAAGTAGCTAGCTAGTAATTGAGAATTAAAGGATGGTGATATTCACACATTTACTTTTACTCTCACATCCCTCTTTATATCGAATGAATTAAAGAAAATCAATGAAAAAAATAATAAAAATATGTTAAAGATAAAAATAAATGTAAATAACACTATCCAAGCTAAATTACATTAAATGCAATGACTAAAAAGTCAAATGACTTTGGACCAAAAAATCAAACAAAGGTGGGTGAGCCTGGTCAAATGTCTCGAAGAATTTAAGCAACATGGCTCATGATGCATGCTTTTTTACAAAATGCTTGGGATTTTCAACAACTATTGAATAATCTTGTTGTGTAGTTAAAATTCAAAAGGTACATATATTTAATTAATATATTTACGTTAGTTGAGTGGCTAGACTTATACTCTCTTTGATAGCAATCACTTTTCTAAAAACAAAGTAGAGTAGAAAAAATCATAAGAGAAGCAAGGTCTACAAACTGCAGCTTCTTCTGCTAATGCTTCTGTGGCTGGCATGAGTAAGCCTGAGCTTTAGCAGGCTTCCAAGTCCATATCTAGACATTGAACATATCGAGAAAAGAATTATATATGACTGTTAGATAGTGAATTTATTAAGTAAATACATGTATCATAAGCAAGCCCCTATAAAGATGAACATGTAAAACTCTTGTAGCTCAAATAGTTAACAATAAGTACTATTTATATATTCAAAGTTTTAAGTTTCATTTTTCTTCTCTTTCAATACCGCTTTTAAGAAACAAAACTTTGACACCGCTAGATTAACAATAATAATGTCTTGTGCGGGGACCCAGGTGCCAGAGAGTGTGCTGGACAAAAGATCAGCAGCCTACAACAAGGGAAGGGTGTTTATCCATGGTGCGAATGAGAGCACAGTCACTGCATACAAGAAGCAGTTTCAGACAGACTTGGCAAGCTTTCTCAGGTCGAGAGCCAAGGAGCTCAAGAAAGGAGGCTCCATGTTTCTTGTTTGCTTGGGTAGGACCTCAGTGGACCCTACTGACCAAAGTGGCCCAGGCCTTCTCTTTGGGACTCACTTTCAGGATGCTTGGGATGATCTTGTCCAAGAGGTAATCATATACATAATTATATATGTCACAAGAAAAAAACATTAGATGATAATGTTTGTTTTGTATGCTATGTGCATGCATAATACCATATAGGGTTATCGACCTAAGTAACTTTCTTTTTTTGTCACATTTTATTTAATTGGCAGACCAAAAAGCAAAAGAGAAATTAAACACCAAAAAACAAATAAACAAACGAGAAGGGAGATCTGCATGATTAGATTAGGTGTTATTGGTTTCACAAGACATTTATTATGAATTTTAACTGGTCATGATTAAGTCGGGGTGATTCTAGCCGTTGGATGTTAACCCTAAAACTGATCTGGCCCTTCCATTTGTAGATTAGTTCTGTCGACATAATAATAACTATATATTATTGGCTGCCGGGTGGTCCATATTATTGACCAATGGATGAATAAGATGGGTTGTTTTTTTTAAACCAAAGCCATCATTTCTTGTATCTCAGGACAAAGCGCATTTGGATAAGTCCGGTGATCAGTGTTCATCAAAATAAAGATATTTGAAAAGAAAAAAAACCCTAAATTACTTGTACGTATATGATCCCCTAAAAAGTGGTAAACTTATTAATTATTGCAAAATCTTTCATTGTTGGTATTTTTATATACACTCTATAACTTTCTTATCCGTTTCATTAAGAACCCATCTTAAATTAGCCACGAAATGAATTAATTGGAAAATTAAAACATACAGAACCTATCTGAACGAAGACTATCTCAATTTTTGCAGGGGCTTATCACTAGTGAGAAACGTGACAGTTTCAACATTCCTGTGTACGCATCAAGTTTACAAGACTTCAAGGAGGTAGTAGAGGCTGATGGCTCATTCATCATAAACAAGCTTGAGATTTTCAAAGGAGGAAGCCCCCTTGTTGTGAGCCAACCCGATGATGCCGCTGAAGTCGGTCGAGCCCTTGCCAACAGTTGTAGGAGCGTGGCCGGAGTCCTCATCGATGCACACATCGGTGACCACCTCGGCAATGAATTGTTCTCAAGGGTGGAGAAAAGGGGCACAAGCCAAGCCAAAGAGCTACTGGAGAAGTTACAATTCTTTCACATAGTGGCCTCCCTTTCTCTAGCTTAATTAGGGAGTGTGCCCTTTTTCTTCTTTTCTTTCTTTTGTGTGCTTGTATTGTGTTGTTAATGTTATTATTCACTGTGGTAGTAACCTTTATTTTTTTTTTTGGTAAAAGGTAGTAACCTTTATTAATATGCCTATGAGGCTTTGTGACTTTGTGTTCCTTTGAAATGGATTAAGTAAATGAAACTTTAGTACAAAGTTACAAATCCCTTTTACTTTAATCTCCTTTTAGGCATGTTATTGTGTCTAGTATCATGTGATAGTTGTATGAGTAGGAGTCTCAAATTTTATCTAACACCTTTTGGCCTTTTGGAATGTTATTTTATTTAGTACCTCTACTTTTCACTCTTTCTTAACTACAATTTAATTGTTTTTAAACAAGGTTGCTGGGTTGTTAGTGAGAAATGGTAGTTATTTCAGTTGCTAACTAAACAAAGGTGTTCTTCTTTTAAAAAGTTTTGAATTACCTTCTAGTTTTTTGTTTCGTGTAGGCTGCCTTGTTAATTATTTGGTATCAGTACTTCTTAACCAGATAATTATTCTCACTAAGAGCATCTAGTGATCCTCAATGCTAATTCAAATAGTAATCCAACAACTTTCTGTAACACACATGGTAAATTACTTGAGCAAAATACATTATTTTTCTTGTTCATTTTAGATTACTAATTAAAAATAGTTGATTTATTATAACTTAACTTCATAAATGTACATTATTTTGAATCTACATAATTAGTTGTTAGATAACATGTGATGATAAATGACTCATCCGGAAAACTCTTATAATTAAGAACAGACTGCAATAGTTTGGTTCCAATAGTGATGGCGAGGAGTAGGGTAATGGGTCCATTGTAATTGGTAAGTATGATGGAAACTCTTACATATTTTTCACCCTCCCTTTATGAAAATCTACATTTTTCAAATGACCCAAGAACAAGCAGCAAGCAAGCTGTATATATATATACACACACAAATATATATATATATATATATGTGTGTGTGTGTGTGTGTGTGTGTGTGTGTGTGCATACACTGTATCTAATACATTACTAAATTCCCCTCTTCACAACCATCTTGATGATCAGGTGACCAGAAAATGAACATATCAGCCTCTTCTGGTAGTTTAAAGCTGACCCTTTTCTTTACCTTTCCACTACTTTCACTTCTGCACAAACAAGGATCATGGGCATCACTTTTTCCACTTTCATCAGTCAACAGCTTCAGCAAAGAAAAACTGTCCCTAGAATTGGAGGTAACATCATCTGAATCCTCTGCACCTAAAGATGGATAAACCCAATTCCCACCAGAACCATAGTGTTCCCCTTCACTGTTGTTACAAACCCTACTATAAATATCGTCTTTTTGGCATGGCGATGATGCTAAGAACCACTCTTCCAAAGTGAACTCCTCCTTCTTAACCACTGTCATCTGCTGCTGCTGCTTCTTCTTCGTCTGCTCGTTATTGGACTGCTCCAATTTTTCCCACAGGTTCTTCTTTCGTCCACAGAAGCATTTTGGCTTCAAAAACTCAATAACTGATGATATGAAGCTCACATGTTCTTCCTTTACCGTAGACAATGGCAATCTCTCAGGGCTTCGAAACTGGGCAAAGCAATGGTAATAATTGACACCCATTTCTTTATTTTTCTTTCACATTAGGAGCCACAAAATAGTGCTCATAGATGGAAGACAACATTTACTTTTGATATAGTGTACAGCATACATATGAGATATACGTCGTGCATATTTATTCTGCTTTGGATTCCTTGGCTTCTCCAATAAATTATTTGGAAATTTCTTGGCGAGGTAACATCTTTCTTATCAACATATTATCATCCAATACGAGACCTCTAAGTTTGGGTGAATGATTTCAAAATTTGGACGTATTTCATTGCTTATTCTCGGGCTTGCCTCGCTCCTTTAATGTACTGATGGCAATTAGCTTGAAGTTGGATTTTTATGTTTTGCTAAAATAGTTTTTAGATTGAGGATCTCTTAAATGTTATATCGAATGTTCTCTTTTATATTTGTCTCAATCTTGATATTTCTATGTCCCTTGTTTGAGGTAAATATCTCTTGGACTGGAGGGGTAAAGTTAAAAAGCAAAGCATCTCCGCATAAACACGAAGCCATTCTTAGCAGACGAATTTGTTAGATTACAACCCATAAGACAACACAACGCTAATGCCAATTTATCAAATAGTTCTAATCTCAAAGCTAACTTAGTAATAGTTCCCAAAAAAAAAAAAAAAAAAAAAAAAGCTAACTTATTAATTTACATACAGTTTCATTTAAAATTATAAAACTATTGCCTTGGTTACATCTACCATCTATCCAATCTATAATCCCCTTAGGATGGTGAAAATGAAATATCTGTCTTGTCATTGTTTTTTTATATTTTTAATTTCAGCTTCTTTTTTTTTTTTATCCTTCCTACGAAAATAAGATTCCTAATCATTCACTAATCGTTAACAAGATATGTATATGGTTTAGTTTGGAAAAAGATAAACACACATCATTTTTTATCCTCTACATGCTCTTGTTTAATTATGTCTTATATATCCGTTTGATTTATTCAATCCAATGAACAAATATAAAAAGGGGTGTTTTGAGTGGGAAAAATGTGTGCAAATCTAATTCCCTATAATTTTAAAGTATTCTTACTAGTAGTAGTATATGAACGAGCAGGATACCAAGTTCATTGCAACCGAGACAGGAAATTCAAATTAAACTTTGGATATGGCGTAGCAATCATGCAAAGCAAAACAAAAAAAGAAACAAGAACCATACACGGGACCGAAATTCAAGAGTCTACTGGCAAGAATGCAGAGGCAGGATTTTATTTCCAACACAGAATAGCCCCATCATGCTTGCTACAATATAGATCAAAACTTGAAGAACAGAGAAAGCAACACGTATTTAGAAAGCCTCCGAATGCCAAAACATAACATGCACAGGTACATAGGTCACAGTTCACTCTCCAATTTACCCTCACTGAATCATACATTATATCCCTACTACAGTAACTAGTAAAAACACTAAACTTGGACAGAGGTGTGTGCATCCTACAGGACTCTCCCTTCTTAATTATGGTGAAGCCGAAACTGTGTCAGTGCCAGAAATGTGGGAGGCAGCATCCTCTTTCGCCATTTCAACGTAGTTCATAGGAGCGACGGGCCTAAGATCTCTCTTCCCATCTTTCGTTACAGACCTGCTTCCATTTTGATGAGCATTAACTGATAGACGTCTGCTAGGAGTTCCACTGGCGCCTCCATTTGCACGAGGACCTACTACCTTCTTTGTGCCAACTGGTCGTGCAGGGCTAGGCTTTGAACCAAATGGGGCTTCTTGTTCTGTGTGTTGTAGGTCTTGGTACTTTTTCTGGTCCTGCAAAATCCATCAGACATAATCCCATTTGATACATGAGGACGATGAAGTCAGACTGCTATGTAAATAACCAAAACCATACAGGCTACTGTAATGTCAGATTTAGATTCGGTTCATATCACACGTCACTGGTTTAATACTCAGCCACATATTAGAACTCATATAATCATCAGTGACCCTGTAATCACCTCAAATAATCATCAATGAGCATTTAATTATCTATTCAAGTGAAACATACCCTCATCCTCCGCTTCTCTTCTTCTCTTTCTTGCCTAAGCATGGCATACTCATCCAGCATAGCAAGGAGAGGAACACCATCATAAGTAAATGATATGCCACGATCTTCCTCCCAGCCACGAGTTTTGGCTACCAATGTGTCTACAAGAGCTGCATTGCCAAGAAAATGAAATAGTAAGAAATTTGAAGATTATGGGTAGTCAAGGTGTACTGATTGGCAGCAATGCCTGTTTAATTTCTACTATCAACAACATACTACAGGCCAACAAACTTCCATATAATTATGATTTTTGCATCTGTAAGATACACAGTCGTCATAATGTGTTATCCCTCGTACCTGGAATTTTGTTAACCAGAATACGTGCTTTCTCTGCACGCTTGAGGTTTAGGTGCGCACCTCTACTCGCATTATACCTGTTTTCATCCTGTTCCACCAAGAAATTGTTGGTTACAATGAAACACTTGAAGTGGTTTAAGTAAAAGAATCAGCAAAACTCAAGTGGCCTGCGTAGGTGCAAAGTTATGCGTTACAATCCATCCTTTTACGTAGAATCTCCTAGGCCAGTTATTGGTTTAAAGACTCAATGATTACTCTTAACCACCCTGTCCCTTTATTATGGGGGAAGGTTTAGGTAGTTCAACCCTCAATGATGGGGAGCAGATAGGATCATAGGAAAGGCGAAGGGTATGCGCGTTCCTAAAATGCACAACACTTGAGCCAAAACTTGATGTAAAAACAGAGGGCAATCATTAGACAAATATGAGAATGGAGGTACAAGTTCATGCCTCTCCCCCCTCCCCAATACACATGCACACGTAGGCAGATTTATTTTGAGGGAGAGTTTACTTACACGATTGTAGTCCTCAAGCCAACTCTCTTCTTCACAGGCTGACATCCATTTCTCAACCTTGTCCAATATATCCTTTCTGCTTAGAGCTTCATCATTCGCTTTCGCTATCTGATCATCCATGTCAGCCAGTAATTCAGTAGGTTCAACATTCCCAGAATCAATGAGTTCCATAATCTTTTCTCTGGCAGCTTCTGTATCTATTTCTATATGAGCTCGAGCAAATATCTCCTCTAGCTCTGCTTGCTTCTTGAACGCAATCTCCTTCATCCTACTTGATTTCAGCTGATCAAGCCGCTCAACTTCGACCTCAGTCTTGAAAATACAATTCGGGGAAATGAGTAAACAATGATAAACTGTTTAACAAACCATTGAATATCATACGCTTCATATACCTGCTCAATCAGATCCAGCGCAAGAGACCCAGGTACAGTCACTTCATCTACTGAAGCTGATATGTTACAGGTAACATGTTCAAATAATTTCCTTTCCTCGTCAGGGGTATCCATCAGATTCCACAGATCAATTAGCTGAGTTGCTGACTCTTGAAGCTTCAGAGTGAAGACACAAGTCAATTTTGATTCAAAAGTCCAGCTTTCATCTTTGTACTAGCACAATTAATGGAAAAAAGGGAAAAAATAAATACCTTATGCAGCCTCTGCTTCTTATCTTCTTTTAGTGCTAAGACAGTATTCGCCAGCCTAGATAGAGTATCATTGCTAATACTTTTGGATTGCACACCAGTTGAGTCCTTTAAGCTAGGATGAACCTTCGTAACAGTACTCAAGAAGTCCAGTCCAAGTACAGCACAAAGATCATGCACTGTACTCACAAATTCAAGCACCTTGTGCAATCTTTCACTCTGCCAGATCAAATGAGCAATTAATATTATCATTGTATTCCAGATTAAGTGTAGACTGATGTGATAGTGTATCTTTTCACATTCACGAGGATAAGATATATTTACCTTTTCCTTTTGAAGATCGTGAAGTTGGGATTGAAATTCATCTAATTTCTTCAGGGATAGATCAGACTCATCAACCACAGGACTCTCGCTGAGGTTCGAGTTCCCAGCAATTTCGCCACAAATTTTTTGAATTTGTAACTGAACATCAGTAAACTCCTTTACTCTCTCCTCTTTCTGTTTCCACAGCTGTTCCAGTAGTGGCGCTATAGCCGCAAGCTGTTCCTTGATTGTCCCTGAAGTCTCCTCAGGCTGTAATCAAATTAACAGTTCACAATTACTTACCATACACTTTGATAGTACTATTATTATGAAAATAACGTAGCAATAACTAATAATCAGTACATATGAGGAATATGTATGCAAGTACTCACAACTCCAGTAAAAGTTTTTTCTCCAAGAGCTGATAGAAGACTGGAAAGTTCAAGTCTGGAATCAGACAATGCCTGAAGAAGCTGTGCCCTTGACTTTGCTGCCAGCTCGACCTTCCTCTTGTATACGTCTAGGCACTCTTGGTCTAACTGAAGAAGCATTTTGTCTCGCTCTTCATCACTCTCACCAACTTCATTCCAAATTTCCTGCATTAATCATGGATTAGTTCAGCCAATCTTTAAAGTACATACAAAGAAGCGGTGGGGTAGAAAAGGACAGACAAACAAAGGTAAAAAATATAAGTCACCTGCAATTTCTGCAGCAAAGAACCGCAAGTGGTTTCTCCTACACGAGGGCTTTGAGCATCCGCTACAGCCATTTTTGTGAAATCACTACCTTAACTGCATCATCGAAAAAATTTCGGAAGGCATTTAAAGCTTTTTCAAAAAACAGAAAGAGAGAACTTAACCAGAAAAATAATACATAAATACTACGTCTTCCGCCATATAAGACGATAACTAATCTGTACAGGGACTCAAGCATAAGAAAAGATCACAAGCATTAAAGAACCTCAGAAGACGATGGAAATACTGAGTAGCCATGTTCAAGCCCAACCATTAGTTGGGGTATTAGAAATCAAAACATGGTACCTCTAAACATTATTACAGAGATACCATCTATATTTCTTCTGGGTTCTGGAATCACATCTTTCAACGACCAATATCTTAATCCCAGAACTATATTTTGGTACAAGATGAAGTTACAAACACAAATCACACTGATCACATCATGTTACAGACCAAACAAAAATTTCAATCGAAGTACCAAATCAAAGAACCACAAACAATTGAACCATGTATCATTAGTTTTCTTCCATAAAGATTCCCAAATCTCTATAAATCTCAACTAAGAAGACAACAACCAAAACAGCTAACTTGTTTTCCTCCCATTTTCTCACCACCCAAAAACAAAGCACTAATCTTAGTAGTACATTACATAAAATCCCACTCAATTAACCAACTAAGAAAACAAAATCCAAGATTCCAAGTTCATAACCAACAACCAATCATCAAGAACAAAACCCATCATGCCCCAAACCCAAATACAAACCCCACTAACCTAATCACCCAAAATTCACTACAGTAAACACAAAACCCACCAAGAATTACCCTCATAAAAAATGCATTAACCACCAAAAAACCATTAAGCCCCACATTCAATCAAGAACCCAGAAACTTGAGATCCCTCGAGAACTTGAACAAACCCCCAAAAACCAAGAAAAACACAGAAAAGCTGAGAGAGAGTAGCAGAGAAAAATCCTACCAGATCGTCCTTGAAGGTTAGGTATTTCTGGGTTTGGGGTTTTTCAGATCTGAAAGACTGAGTGCGTGTTCTTCATCAGTGCAACATTTGAGAGAGAGTAATGGAAGCTACCAAAGGACAGAGCAGGAAAGGAAAAAACAGTGTGCAGATGATGAGACAAAGGTGGGGCCCTTATGTACCATAATCTAATTGTTCCGAAAATTCTGATTTCTAATGCCCTGGGTTTTGTGGTTAATTACGAATTTGGTACTGCGGTAGAGTGAGAGCTGGGGTGTTTGCTTGTTTGACTGGTTTTTTGTCTGGGTCTGGGATCGTCAATGACAACTTGGAACAATTTCACAATTTTGGCCCGGCCACGGAAATTAGAAAAACTACAGCACATGCCACTGCCACATCCACATGCGCTTAGAATTTGGCAATCACTAGAGAGAGTGGAATATAAAAAAAATCACTAGAGAGAGTGAATAAACGAACTTTACGTATCATGTATCATGTGTCACATCATACTAACATCGCATAAAAATGATAAAATTTTATTTCTAAGAATGATTCACTTCAGATCGTGACAGCTTTGAACAAGGTTCTCCTGATTTGTCCTCATTGGACATATCGTGGAGGACTCTAAAGCGCTGCCGGTTGGGGTCACTAGAGCTACTACTTCCTAACTTCCCATACGCATCGCCATACATCACCTTGGATGTTTTATCTTCTGATAGTAATCTCTAAAAGAAGAAGAAAATGCATAGAAAATGCCTTAAGATTCTAAACTTGCACTGAAGGGTCACAAAAACCTAATAATACATTAAATGTTTGTTTTGTTTTCTGCCGAAGTCTGAGGTATCGCACACTTTGAAGAGTAGGATTAATTTCTAGTTAGTCAAATTGCTAAAATACATCAAATGTTCAGTTCCAAAGGGTTTTTTTTTATCATTTATATAAAAAGAAAAAGGAAGTGGCATTTCTGTGATTGAGTTGAAGAATAATGGCATTAATTGGGGGCGGTCACTGGCAATGGCTTAGGTGTCATCACGAATCCAAGTGGTCTCAATCTTGATGTGCATTTGTAATCCAATTACCTGCATCCAATGCAAGGATACATGTTGAGAGATGAGATGAACTCAAGATTTTAATTTTAAATTTTTTTTTGGAACTATTATTAACACTTTAAAATTCTCGTTATACATTATTCAAAAGTATATTTTCTTTTTTTGTAATTATAGAATACTAGGTCTCACTTGTGGGACTAATGGTATTCAACACCGTTGCGAAGACCCAATAGATTCTTATAACAGGAATATTTGAACATAATGTGGAAGTAAAATTACAATAATAGGGATATTTGAAGTTGAAACTTTTTCTGACATTTAAAAATAATATAATTAGACTAAGAACTACACACGACGAAATGGTCTAGTGGTCGGGAAAAAATTTCAGGCCTGTAAACCACACGACAGGTTTTGAGTTTGAGTTTGATTTCTGACGCTCGTGAATCACATAATGGTGAGCAGGGAGAGGCTGAAATGCATCTGTGAGTCTTTCCATCCCCGAAAGAATGGACTGTCGTGACGAAGCTATAAGTTAATCTTATTTTCAAGAAAAAATAAACTAAGAACCAGGCGGTATAAATTTTTTATTTTAGTAATTGTTTCCCTCTCGTCAATGTAGCCTCCAAATTGTTTAGAAATAGTCAATTTACACCAAATTCATCAAAAATGTGTAGTCAACCTAAACTTTAAGAAGAATTTAAGACTTTAAAAATATTAGATATGATAGGATTTGAAAACTCCGAATTACGTATGGATTTTAGGGTGCGTTTGTTGCACCGAACTGTCTCGGACTGGACTAGCTGCAGGGACTAAGCTGGACTGGCTTAGACTAGACTAAGCTGGACTAGCTTAGTAAAGCGTTTGGTGCAGTGTCGGACTAAGAAGCAGGATAATGAAAACAGTACTGTCACCAATTTAGTGTTTGCTCAGACTATGACTACATTATTGTTCTATTTTAATTATTTTTTATTAAGGATATTATTAAAATTAATAATATTGGATGAGAGTGAGACTCAATAAAAATACAAAAACCAAATTTTCTTGCCAACGAAAGAAATATACATGATTCAAGAGTAGCATTGTTCCAAACATCAATATAACAAAATGTTCTCCCAACAATCGACAGGGTTCAAGATGCTTTCTTAATTATTCACCTTTGGATTAAAGTTGTAGATTAAAGTTAAAGGTGTTGGTTTATACTTATATTTGAGTAGAACGAAAATTGATGTCAAACAAGTTCAGTTTTTTACTCAATTGTGAAATAATTACTTGGAATTGCTATTGTATGTATAAGCCAATTTCAATCCATACCATGACAATTGCATTCAATCCCAAGACCACAATGATGCGAGGCACAATGACAAATAGATAGTTGCGTATTGATCATTGCTACATTTGGATTCCTAGCACGTAAATTGGCTTGCTCCATCTAGTTTGAAGAAAACTAGTAACAATATGCAAAAGGAAGAGATCATGAACAATTTTGATATAAACGTCTTAGTACTAAACTTTCATACAAATTTTACAGCTTCATCAACTTGCTTGATTGAAATTTTCTGACAATACAAAGTAAAAAATAAAACCTTTAATTGTTCTCCAATTAATTATACTTGTAACTATTTTTTTTCTAATTTATTTCAATTGACATAATAACCTCTCATGTGATGGATTTATGACTCCGTCACTGGGTAATGTGACATTTACACACACTGAGACTTTCTTCCTGAATTTGGTGGCGTCTAGGACAAACGGGTAAAACCTGTAAGAAGAAAGATTGATGGAGAGGTTGAAAATATAGTGTGAATAGAACTTTCAAGTCCTGTAAATATGCATGAAACCCAAAAACGATCAAAGAATTAAACGAGGAAAGTTAAGCATACGAACATGGAGAAATCAATTGAAATTGGGCCATATAATACCGTATATAATAATGCTTGAAAAGCAAGTTAAACATGGAAAACATATTTTCTCTTAAATTTGGTTCAACAGCTGTTGGATGGGTGACTAAATTGATATGTGAATGATGGAAAATCATAGCTAGCTGTAAATGATGTGCTCAGCAAAGCCCATACGCAAGAACGATATGATAGTCGGCATGGACATTAAAATGCTAAACACAATTCAAGTAACGACATGTATTAACTATTTAACTTCACAGGAAAGATATGCAGTCTCAAACATGCTGAATCACCAACTTCAATATTGCAACGCAATGAGTATATCAGGACACATAAGTCGAGCAGAACCATCAAAATGAATCAAAACACATAGCAGCAAGTGGTACAGGATGTGAATTACTTGAGCAAACCCACCACAGTAACAGCTATACGAAAATATCATTGCTTATGCCTCAACTACAAACGATAACAAAGAACCCAACAAGTTTGGCACAATAACTTTCATATGTTAACAAGACTATAGTTACATTACAGTAAAAGGACCGAATACAAACTTCCTAATAAGAAATACCCTTGACGTTACAAGAAAATGCAGTGCATGGAGTTCCTAGTATTCAAAATCGGGTAGCTCTTTTACAATACGCACCCATGTATTCCCCATACAAAATACGAAAGAGCCTTCCTATCTCCATGAGTTAGGCAAACAGATTATGGCTCAAGCCTACAACAGAGCAAATCTCTCAAATTATGCATCAAATCTTTATATTTTTCAGAAAAAGGTTCAAATGGAATCAAGATCCCCAGGTTCAAATGGCCTAATCCTAACCCATTATAGCTAACCTGGCTTCATCATAAAGCAAAACCAACCAATGGTAGAGATCTCAAATTATGAAAACTATTTGAAAAGGTTCAAATGGAATCAATGTCCCCAGGTTCCCACACCAGGAGATACAAACTCTAAAATTTAACAGATGGAATTTAGATCCCCAGGTTCAAATGGAATCAAGATCCCCAGGTTCCCACTTGCCCGACATAAAATTTAACAGATTGACAAACTCTAACGCGTAAACCTTAACTAAATCGCATTATACAACCTGCAAAAACTCAACTTAGATTATAAAATTCAACACCTTTCAATAAACCCAGATTCCATAAATAAATAAAAAATAAAAAAACAGAAGGAAAAAATTCAGATAAATAAAAAAGTCATCTTTAAAACATTAGTGCAAATTCAAAAGAACCAGAGTGAGAGTAGGGGTGGGCAAACGGGTCCTGGGCCCGCGGGTAGGGGCGGGTATTAGCGGTTCGGGGCGGGTACGGGGCGGGTCCTAATTTTAAAAAAGAGAAACGGGGCGGGGCGGGGCGGGCCTTTGAAATTTTAGGTTCGGGCCGGTTCCAAAAGTGTTGAAAAATGGGTACCCGGACCGGCCCGTTTGCAAAAATACCCCTTTGTTGGGTACTGTTACTGTCTCCCAGCCTCCCAGGCCCACTTCTTTTGTTCCTACCCGTGGGCCGTGACATTTCTCAATATCCAACACACACACACACACACCCCATTTCTCAGTCTCATCCGTAACAAAATCGCTCGAATCGAACCTTCCTTATTCTTCTGCTTTGTTTTTTCTCCCCCATCTCTGCAACTCTTCTTCTCGGAGCACAGACACACCACACCCACAACCCACCGAGAAATGATATGCTGCCGCCGCCCTCCTCCCCCACCAACTCCTCTGTCTCCTCCTCCGATCTCAACACCGAGGTAACTCATTTCCCTAATTTCTTCCAATTTCGTCAATTTCTTAATTTTGATTTACAAAATTTGTGAAAAGTTGTGAAATTTTCAATCGCATGTCTGGCTTCTGGCACTCCTTGTCCAGGATGAAGATGGTCTTGGTTGGTGGGTACGAGTGCTCGAAGGATAGCTTGGGGTTCGACCGGATCTCCCCGTTTGAGTCGTCCAACTGCAGTGGGGAGTGGTGGAGAGAACTGAGAAGGCGCACAAACTCAAGCTTTCTCTCTATGGCGAGGAAGTTGGATCTGTGCAGCCTATGCTCCGGCGGCGCTTTCTTCGTTTTTCTTTTGTTGCTAGATGCTCCGGCGGCGCTTTGATTCTGTCTGTTTCTTTATCATATTTGCAATGTTATTCTGAATGATACATCTTCTCAGATGTTATTGTTTGTTTGTTATTTTGATGTAAGAAGAGCAAGAGAAGCTGGAGAAGAAACTAAAAATTAGAAGGAAAAAAAAAAACAGGGTACCCGTTGGACCCGTAGGAACCGGCCCGTTTTATACGGGCCGGGTTAGGTCCGGTTCTCAGTTTGAAAATAGTAGAATCCGCCCCGGCCCGGCCCGTTGTATTTTCAAGCGGGTCCGGTCCGGTCCCTTCAATTTTGGGCCCGACCCGGCCCGTGCCCACCCCTAAGTGAGAGTGAGAGACAGAGAGAGAGAGGGTTACTTCGACTGGGATCGAACGGGGGAGGAGGAAGGGTGGTTTTGTTGGAGTGTTCCTGAGAGGTCACCTGAGAAGAAGGTGGAGGAGCAAGGCGAGCAAGATATGCAATTTGACCCTAAAAATCAAAACCCTAATTTGTTCAACTGCAGAGGTATATTATTGAAAATTTCTCAAACCTAAAACAAATAAATCAAATAAAGCTCAGTAATATCACGATTTGCAAAACAAATTGAAGAAATAAATCGAAGATTCGAAGTTTACCAGGCAAAATGAGCAGATAAGGGCAAGCAAGATGCAGATGAAGGCAAGCAGGACGCAGAGATGAGGGTAAAGAGGATAAGGATGAGGGAGCAGGGCAAGCAGGGAGCGATGGCGACAACTCTCTCTCTCGCAGGATGAGCGAGGTTTTCTCTCGCGGAAGGTCTTACGAGTCCGGCCGAATTTGGGGTTCTCGGCTAAGAACTCCTAGTGAAGCCATTAATCCGAGCGAGTCCCATTTAATCCCATTAAACCTAATCCTGGTGCAGACCAAACAAAGGACTACAGTCTAGTCCAATCCAGTCCTCCCTAATTCGGTCAAACAAACGGGCCCTTAAGGATTTATGTGGACTTGGTTTATGATTTTGATAGATTGTTAAGACTATGGAGATGGTAACCCAATAGATAGTCGAGAGTCGTTGCTCTTCAGCATTTCCACTCTCCCACCACCAACGCTACCCATTACAAATTCACCATTACCCACCAAGTCTCCGTTCAACTTTCCGATAAAAAATTACAAAATAAATATTTAAACACATCCCACAAAATCCACAACTTAACGAAATCCTACAAAATTGTAATTTTCTAATACACCTAGATTTGGATGGACTCTAAAAATGTGTATTAAAATTTGGATTAACTACACCCCTGTCACGCTCCGATCCCAAGATTGACATGTGACGTCACTGAGTAACTGTTCATATATCATGCCCCATCTTTGAGACATGACCGAAACAAGTCAACGGTTCAACAACTTACTAGTTTTTTTTATATCATGACTACATTTAACCTTTGTGTTAGACTGCTTATCTACTCTATAACATAATCTAGTCATTCGTAATTCACATATATTTGAGACGAGAAATTAAGATTATCGGCGAACATATATGCTCATAGATGCTTGCCTAAATCAGTAAAATGCTTGAAAAAATTAACAGGAGCCTTGGGAACAAGGAATTCCTAAGCAATCGTTGTTGTTCAGTGTTATTGTAAGTGTTATTTACAATAATACTATCAAAAGTCCGACCTTCTATGTAAGAAAATGAAAATGAAAACTTTATGAAGTGTGGTAGATAGATTGTCTTTGTCCATGGAATATGTGTGGAATACTGTTTTTTAACAAACGATATTATTTATACTAAGGGGAAGGGGGTAGGCTTAATCTCACAATAAACTAACAATAATGTGGTTCTAATTCGCATTTGGCGAAAATCGAATATAAGACCTCTCACTTATAAGAGATTTTAATACTTAATTGTCAATAAATATTCATGATTCTCTCTATAACATCCTACATCGCCCAGGGGAGTGGATCCTATAAATCTTATATGTATATTCTCATCTCTACCTAGCACGAGGCTTTTTGGGAGCTCACTGACTTCGAGTTCTATCAGAACTCCAAAGTAAAGCGGACAATATTGTGCTACGGCGGAGTGGCAGGATGTGTGCCGACGAGGACGTCGGACCCTTAAATGAGGTGGATTGTAACATCCTACATCGCCTAAGGGAGTGGATCATGTAAACCTTATATGTATATTCTCATCTCTACTTAGCACGAGGCATTTTGGGAACTCACTGACTTCAGGTTCCATCGGAACTCTGAAGTTAAGCGAGTTCGCGCCAGAGCAATCCCATGATGGGTGATCCATTGGGAAGTTCTCGTGTGAGTTTCTAGAAACAAAACAGTGAGGGCATGATCAGAGCCCAAAGCGCACAATATCGTGCTACGACGGAGTGGCATGATGTGTGTCGACGAGGACGTCGGGGGGTGGATTGTAACATCTCATATTGTCCAGGAAAGTGGATCCTGTAAGCCTTATATGTATATTCTCATCTCTACCTAGCATGAGACATTTTGGGAGCTCACTGGCTTCGGAGGAATCCTGAAATGAAGTGAGTCCGCGCGAGAGCAATCTTATGATGGATGACCCACTGGAAGTTCTCGTGTGAGTTCCTAGAAACAAAACCGTGAGGACGTGGTCAGGGCCCAAAGCGGACAATATGGTTCTACAGCGGAGTTGAGCCCGAGATGTGGTGGGGGCCCGGACCGGGATCTGACACTCTCCCTTTGAGGAGAGATCCAATAAAATTAGACCTATGCAAGATCCAATAAAATTAGACCTATGCATTAACAACAGATAATCAAAACTTTAGTCCCAGTTAAAGAAATAAATTTCTTTACTAATGTTATATCTTTGATATGCAATGTTTATAGGGAATACATGAAAGATGAAGAAGTACAAATTTAGCCCATAATATCGTACAAATAGAATTACAACAAAACTTATATATAATCAAAGACCCAATCTTCAGCCTCCAAAAACCCAAATACATACGTCTTTTATCATTCCTTCATCCCTGCAGACACACTAGAGCGAGATGAAATAAAAGTTAACAAATTTCCACAAAATAAAACTTTAATTGAAAAACCCAAATAAAAGTGCAATATAAGAAAAAATAATGTTTAAACAAAGTCTCTTGCATTTGTTAATTTTATTTCTTTCTTTTTATCAATGTTAATTTTATTTCTGATAACTTGCATTTTATACTTTCAGGCTTGAGGTGATTTTAAAAATAAATTATAAGATTTTATTTTTCTCGTTTTACAGTTTTAAAATTATGTCAATTTACAATATTTTTCATTAAATTGATGAGTTTTTTTGTCAATATGATAGAAATGTAACTTAAATGTTACCCTATATAAGAGTTTTTTTAATTTTTTATTTATTTTTTATTTTTTTATTTTTATATATGTCATCAATTTAATGAAATGATCAAACAAAGACATCAATTGATACAATTTATTACCTTATGTTGTAAATAAAATTAAAAATTAAAACTCTAAAAATTATTTTAGATTTCAACTAAAATGTAATTGGTCCATTTTATTTTATGTCCACTAAAGCTTTCACCAAATTAGTACCCACCCCGTTCCCTAATTTTCACAATGGCATTAGTTATTTGAATTGTCACTTAATGCTATGGTATAATAAATTCGTTTTTATTTGTAATTTTTTTAATTTGCAAGGAAAAAGTCGTAAGTTTGACGCTCAAAGAGGGCGATATCAAATTATTATAGTAAGTTCATTGTATGACTTAGCTCAACCCTAACTATTCAGTGTCAATATTAGTTCATATTCAAGAAAAGAAGTACAAATTATAAACTAAAATTTGTCAATTAGGATCTATAACTTTAACAAAGCATTGCAATATTTGATCATTCCGTGAGATTTTCAATCAATTTAATTACGTGGCATGACATAAAATTTAGGGGTCTTTTGATATGGGTCCAATTGGACTAAAATTGGATCTATTTTAAAAATCAAAATTCACTAAGAATTGGACCTATTTCAAAAAATGGGCTATAAAATTGGACATCTTTCAAAATTTTCCTAAAATTTATCAACGAGATTCACAATTGATCCTTGACTTTTCACCGTAATGTAGACTTTTTTTTTTATTTTTTTATTTTGATGAAGAAGAAATTTATTAAAGCTTAAAACCTCTAATACAATTGTTTCTCATACAGTCACAATTAAAAGCCTTCATAGCCGAAATTGGAAGACAAAAATCCAAAAAATATGGGTTGAAAACAGTGAGGCTCACATGAGCTAATGCGTCCACCACAAAATTAGCCTCCATATAAATTTAGGAGTAGGATTCTCTGTCTTTCTATTCTCATTCCCTTTCTTTTCCTCTTTCCACAAACTGCTTTTTGTCTTCTTCTGGTTATTAAAAAATTAATACAAAACGTTGACGTGACTTAACCGTAATCGTTCAAATAGGAGGAGAAGGAAGGGGAGGGAGATTGGGAGGGAAGAGAATCCTACTCCATAAATTTAATAAAAATAACGAACAAAATTAAATAGAAATAAAAGAAGAAAAAAAGAAGTCTAGTGATCATTTTTCAAACAAAAATATTACACTTACCATCTATTTATACAATTATTTGTATTATCTCTTTAATAGAAAAATGATTTACGTACGTTGGCGGACTTTACTTCTATTAGAAATATAGTATAAATAATAGTACAATTAAATAGTAAGTGTACCTTTTTTCAAATGACAGGAAAAGGGGGGGAGTAATACGGTTGCTAACCGTCAACAGAACGCTGTCGCCTGTCGCGTGTGTTTGACAACAAAACGTTGTAAGTTTGTAACAGAACATGGAAACGACGTCGTACGAGGCATTGAACAACAAACCATCTCCATCTCCTTACCTCGTACCTGGAATGGTCACCCACAGTGGCTCAGTCACTCTCGAGAGCCGAAGGAGGAAAAAGCGGGTGGAAAATGGAAGGACTCGGGTCGAGATTGGGCAGGGCGTCCTCTAGGTACGGCCAAACAGCCACCGTCTTCAATGGCCCCGTCCGGAGGTGGAAGAAGAGGTGGGTCCACGTGTCCTCTTCATCCCCCTCCCTTACTTACCAAAACCCTCACTCCCAATCCAACAACAACGGCAATAACTCTCGCCTCGTCCTCTGCCGCTGGACCGCAATCTCTCCAGCCAACTCCCCCGCCGAACCTGCCGCCGCTCCGGATTAGCCCCCTCGCCGGAAGTTCCGCTACACGCCCGTAAGTACACCAGCAACATGCATACATGCATATATGTGTTTCAATTGCTGTGTATTTGTTCTTAGGGCTTTTAGGGTTTATGGGAAATTGTGGGTTTTTGTTTTTGGTTTTTTGATTATTTTGGAGGATGTCTTTGAAGCTTTCAATGGACTGTGCTGTATAGTGCGTTTCCAACCATATTTGGATTTTTATGATTCACCTAGATAGGAATTGTAGCTGCTATTTTTGTGAAAAGAACTTGTATGAGTTTACAGTGTACTGGCTTTAATTTTGTTAAAGTGTGATCGCTGTTAGTTGTTTGCCAATATATTATCCTGCCAGGTACTGCAATTGAGGACTAATGTTATGCTTTCGGGCATTCATGAAAGTTTAACTTGCGTGATCCCCTGAATAGAACTATGCAGAAATATGAGTTCTCGACTCCCGGATTCCATACAATAGAAGTTTGATGCTGTTGAATGGTCTTTGTTAATTGCATATGACTGGTTCATTGTGCAGGTTTCTGTGGTAGAGGAACATAAAAAGGGAATTCAGAAAAAGGTTGGAGATGCTGAGAAAACTAGTGAGGTTGATGAATCAGTTACCCCGAGTGATGAGATGCATGGAAAACCAAACATTGGTCAAATTATGAAGGAACAAGATGAGGTGAGACTTATTGCACTCCTGCTCAGTTATCTTTTTTTTTTTTTTTTTGTTCATTTGGATGTCTTTTTGTGTTCTCGTGCCCTTTCCTAGAGGTTGAAATAATTTTTAGCGTTGCAGAATGAGCTTGTGGATGATGGTATTGACCGTCGCTTGGTTTCTTTAGCCCATGAGTATTATTTATGAAATCACGCAGTATTCCCAGTTAAGTTCTTTTGCAAATGAAATTGTAAGATAAAAAGAAAGCATAAAATAAACACCCACCACCAGTCACTGGCCATGGTGCTATGGCCATGAGGTCTGCAACATCTGGCCGTGGTGTTGGTCTAGGAGGAGCATGTATTGTTTTCTGTTCTTTCTTGCAGGGTACGTATCCACACACGCACACAAAAGGACAAACACAAATAGTGGTTAAATTTTCTGGGAAGAATGATCCGTCTTGTACTGTGCGTCGCTAGAAATTCAATATTTTCGTTGCTGCAAGATGCTTTATAGCACTTAAGTCAAGACCTTCATTGTCGCAAGATGCTCCTTTTTGAGTGGTGAAATAGGGAAAGCTGACCCCCGAGAGCTGATAGTTGCCATCCAAAATCATATCAAACTCCTTGCTCATATGTTTTTTGATTTTATAAACTTTAATGTCATGGTTCCTGCCACTTATCAAATATCTTTCAACTCTTTCAACTCTTATGGGTTATATAAGCATGCGAGGTTTTATATGAAACTACCTTAGGAACCAACACCATTAGCAAGTATGATACTCTCTCAAAGCAACGTGAAGATAAAGATAATGTTATCGTCTTGTCCGCATCAAGCAAACAAGGCCAGGATATTTTTGGGTGCTCCTGCTGTAGTAGAAAAAATGTAAAGTAATTTACCATGCAATAAGTTATTGACCTGATGATGTCCGTGCTGCAGGAGTTGGACGAGAACCAGTCTGGCTTGCAGGATTCAAACAGAAGCCATCTGGATTTAGATTTGGGCTTGAAAGGTCACAGTTCCAACCTTGATTTAATAGTTCAGATGAAGAAGGGAAGCTCAGAGAGATTTTGGTTGGATTGATGCTGAAGACAAAACCTAGAGCGGCATGCGATTATCCATTGGCAGGGGGTACTTCTTCATGCCGTGTGATTTGTATTTAGTACGATACTGCTTATGATGTATGTAACTAAGCCGTAGGATTAGTTTGTGGATTATCTCCCTATATATATGGTTAGTAAGTAGAGTACATGATCAACGAGCACATGATGTTTCCGAGTGTTCGACTCCACTGTTTGGAAAGATTACCCATGTAGCTATGTGCCACTCTCTGTATGGGTGACCATTCCTGTTTGTGATGTTGTGCCTGCGGCCTATTTTTTTAATTTTTTTTTTCTTATTGGTTATGTCGAGGGAATCGAACTTTGGACCCACCCTATCGCCATTGGTCGCTACGGCTACAGAGGCGTTGTAACAGGACATGAGAAACGGAGAAATTTTATGAAAGCTAGACGTACGATAACTCCAGACATGAAAGTTGAGAGGGTGGTTTAAGCGGTGGTTTTGATTCTGTACATACAAAGAATACACGGTTTCTTAAAAACTCTTGCTCCGAAAAGCACAAACGCCAGAATCCAGAAGCTGCAACATGAAAAACTAACCACACTGCTCCAGCAGCGGTACAACGAAAACCGAGAGCAGAAGCAATTATTTAATCTTGGTCCATCAACAAGCTCAAAAGTTGGAACCTCTCGAAAACTCATAACAAGAAAAATATATTACAGAACTAATATAAATGATTGGGTGGAAAAAATTGTCAGGCTGGAAAATAAAGTTTATGGACTCTTTTTTAAGTCACAGGAATAAGATTTAATCTTATTCAAGTTTCTCAAACATATGGGGGAAAAAAAATTGTAACTTTATCTGTTGCACTGCGATGCCGTAACTTGGAAAATTTGTTAGCTGCCGTTTAATTGTCTGCATTGTTCTCCGCTTCCGTAGTTACACCAACTTCAGCTGGCCGAACAACTCGTTCATGCAGCATGTATCCCGCCTGCAATATACAATCGCATCAGGGTATTTACTTGTGCACTTGGTGCTATAGTAACTTAAATCATTTTAACAAACGTTAAATAAATTCTACCCACAGATTTATAAGGAAAAGCCTATTTTGTTGAACAAAATAGTATAATCTAAGGAGTCAAGCAACTGTTTGGATTCTTTCAATAGTCACATTCCTGCCAACAATTTATCCAAGTCCTTGCAACGACTCTTCTCCATTACTAAATAAATCATAACGCGAAAAATGGCCACTTAGTGTTGTTGGAAACAAAAACATTTATCAAGAAAATCAGTGCAAAAATGTGATCAGATGTGCCTCCAAAAGCTATGTTCCGAAAGTCAATTTTGAATATGGCTGGTTTTCTAACAACATCAAGCTCATGCCATTTTTTCCACTAAGGATTTACTCTAGTAGAGAGAAACAGGACATATTTATTAAATTCCAAACTTTTTTATCTCAAACTTGTAAGATGTCAGGATGTCAGGATGTCCATTGGAGTTTCAATCGCAGCACATATAGTGTCACCCCGAGGCAGTACTACTACTAATGCCAAGCAGTAGTAAATTTCCTTCTCATTTGAAAAGAAATGCAAAAGAATTGATTTTATATTTTGTACCTTGAGAACCACCGCAACAGTGCCTGGAGGCTTGGAAGCATCTTGTAAACTGAATACTGCGTTATGCCTGTTTGGGTCAAATGCTTCATTTGTAGGATCATACTTTTCTACTCCATACTTTCTAAATACCTGATGGCAAAATGCATTTATACGTTATAACTCTGTATTTAATTTCCACTCTTGCTAACAAAACCATTAACCAGTAGGTCCAGTACACAACTACACACAAAATGGAACATGAAATAGAAAATACAACATGCGAGAATGAGTGTGATTGACACAAAACATATGAGACTAACTGGAAACGGTATAATCTATTAGCAATGAAAAGAAAACAGCAAAAGATGCTGACATAATTTTCACTTTCGAGTTTTGACCATATGAGAAACAGAATGCGCATCCAACACCTTTAAAACAATGTTATCTCAGCTTTATAAAGCCACCCAAATCTTGAAGGATTACAATGAGTGATTATCTCTATATCTCTATATTAATTAATGAAACCCTCTTTGTCAACCAAAAGAGGGTGAAAAGACTACTTAGTCTTCTATCACACAAAAAAAATGATGGGCAATAATGTAATTTCACAAGTCCAAATTTAACTGTTTTTTATTGAAGCCTCACCTACAGATGATGTTAAAATACCTCCAATATATAAAATAAAATAACATAAAAAAACCAAAAACAAAAACCTTCCACTCCCCCCACGTTCTCTCTCTCTCCCTCTCTCCTTCTCATTTTCTAAAAAAAATGTGTTTGTACACACAAAGTGTGTAGGCAAATGCTAGTAATTAGTGATGAAAACAGTGTACCTCTAAAAGTTGTTTCTCGGTCATTTCAACACCTTCTAGAAGTGTTTTCAGAAGTGGGAATGCTCCACCAGAGTCCTTGGACTCGTCAAGTTTTGAGAAACTTTCTTTGACAACTGAAGAAGCCCTGGCCAGATTGTCCGCAACATCTAGTAAACTCTTTGCAAAATTCTGCAACATGTTTATGAATTCAGAGTTAGACTTCAGACAAATTTTTTTCTCAATAAAAAAGAAAAGACTATGCATGCAAACAAGAATGAGGTAAAAAGAGAAGCAAATAACAAGTTTCTGAGGACAGGAACAAGGACCTGTATGGCAAATTTCTTTGAATTCTCTGCTTCACGCTTTGTTCTCTCCATGACATTTTCAATCTCTGCGTAACTTCGGAGGAATTTATCTTGCATTTTCTTGAATTCTTCATGTTTCTCCTTCAGAAGATCTTCCTTCTCAGTCACAAGTTTTACCAGGTCATCCATAGTTAAATCACCCTCACTCTCTGAATCTGAATCAGAAAATGCAGTTCGTTTAGTACCTCCTCTCCTTCTTTTGACAGGCGGAGACATGGTAGACTGGGAATCTGAAATATAACCTGACTCTTTCGTTTGATCAGCAACTTTCGCATCTCCACTTGCTTTTTCTGGCTCTCCATTTGTTGAAGCGCCACCATTCTCTACAGCACTTCCATGTTCCTTTTCAGGCTGTGGCGATGCAGAAGAAGAGAACCCAAAAATTTGAGAGATAGAAGAAGTACGGGTTGCATGATGCAATAGGGACACCTGCCTCGGAACAATCTGTTGTTTGACAACAAATGAGAAACATAATGAAATAAACCGCTTTGAGCAAATTATGTATGCTTTAAGCTCTTCCAACATAATACAAAATCGTATGCTTCAACCCTCAGTATAAACAAAACCTCATACTCAGCGGCCAGCAGAAAGTCAAAATAACTAAGACCGAAGGGCAAAACTAACATTGTTGGTTAAAGTTAACAGATTTGAAAATAAGCATAGAAATTAAGGTGACACAAACTTAGGTTTGGATATCTAAATCATAGGTTATATGATATTAATTATCATTTGAAGTCAAATTATGTTGAAAAAAATATCATCAGGTGCCAATTATACAGAACAAATGAACTAATCAACTAATTCAAAATCCACTAGCAAAAACAGCCTATATTAAATTCTCATACAAAAATTTGAAACTATTTAACCATATATCACAAACCAAATACTAACAGAATAAAAAAAAATTCAAAAAAAAAATCCAAAATCAGACAACCATCATCATGACTAAGAACAATGAATTACATAAAACCCTGGCGCCAGATAACAAGGAACGGGAATTGGAACCAAATTAAATTGGTGAAATTTGCAGAAAACCTAAAACCCTAGCAAAACCCTAGCGAGAAAAATTGAACAGAAAAGGGAATTTTACAGCACCTTAGAGGAAAAATCGTGGATCAGAGCATGGGACTGATTGCACAGGATTGGCAAGTGATGATTCTGCGGAGCAGCCACGAGCATTGCGCTCCTCGGGAGGGTCCTCGAGGCCCGAGCTAAAACCCTAGACACGAACATGGCTGGGGAATTCGAGGGGCAAAATGGGAATCAAAATTTGGGAATCTAGAGAGAGAGAGGCTGCGGTGGCCTTGTAGGGGGAGGGGTTTGTGAGGGGAAGTGAGAAAAATCTTGTGCTTGGAGAGAAAGAAAAACAGAGACACGAAACAAGGTTGTTGCCGGTGGGATTTTCCGGGTGACGAAATTACCCTTCTGGATGGGAATGTTTTGGTCGTCTTGCGGAGGGCGTTTCCGTCAGAACACCAGTTGGGTTCTTGAGGAGAGGCTTTTGCTTTCGGGTTTAGAAGACTCCAGAAGCTTTTCGGGTGGCGCTCCCGATATTTGGTCGCAACTTCGCAAGTGGCTTGAAGGTGACTAACGTAACTTGCGGAAGATTTTCGCAATCCAGATAAAAACTTCTTTAATTTAAAATCATTGTAAATTTTTTAATTTAAAATTAAATATAAACAGTATCTGATAAAAACTGATCGCACAATATACGATAAACGAATATGATTAGAGGATCATCGCACAAAGAGGATCCGGCAAAGATCTCTCTTTCGCATGTGGCTTCAGGCCAGTCAATTTCAGCTATCACTAATTGAGGAAGATTTTCGCTGACTGTCATAATCACAAGCCAATTAATTGGCAGCCATGATCGGACTCATCCGTGACCTATAAACACAAGCTTCGAAGAAGAGAAAAAGTCCCCGACCAACACACAAATCCAAATCAAATAAAGGACAGGGAATCCTTCTCTTGGCGAAAGGGAAACAGAAGCATCAAAATATAAATCCCATTACTCGCTTCAGTTGAAACATATGAATTCTTCAACAAACATATGTAACAAACTAAGCTATGGCAGTTCAAATTTGACATGTCTACTACTCTCCGCACCCTTCTTTGCTTCCGATACACTCATTGTTTTACTGATTGAATTGAATAAAAATATAATCAAGAGGAAAAAGAGAATCCTGCATAAACAAACTTACAAGTTTATTTGTTTATTCGTACAACTTGAAAATGCTACATAAACAAACTTGGGATGCATGTCAAAAGAGAATCATAAAATAAGGCTAACCCCTACCGTAACCCAGCTCCCCGTTGATGTCTATTTCGTCCAAGCCTTCTTGAGTCTTGTTTAAAACTCTTACCGCTGCCTCAAGATTTACCTCCGCAACAGCTAGCTCAGCCCTCAGCCTCTTCGTTTGTGTTTGTAAAGCGTCCACATCCTTTCTCAGTCTTTTCAACTTCCCCGAACTTTCCACAATCTTCTTCACACCCAAGGCCCTTTGAACACTAGGCTCCAGCCAAGCCAAGTCAAATTTGAAGGCCTCAAGCTCCTCCCACAAAAGTTTCAGTTCCTCACATGCCTCGTCTGTCATGTCCTTGACCTTTTTCGTCTTCATAAAATGCAAAAGCCGGCCCAAGGCTGTGAACGCCCACTCAGTAAACATGCGACTTCTCTTGCGTTGGCATTCAATCAGTGAAGGATGCCATGAACAAACCTCATCTAGTAGTGGAACAAAAGCTTTCTCTATTTTCCCTAAACCCCTAAAATCCTCAAGCTCTCCATGTGGGGGGGAAGACAGATCCTCAGGTTCCTTGACTATGGGAGGGCCAGAAGGAACATGAGTAAGGTCGGGGATGGTTAGGATGGCCTGCCCACTTTCCAGCTCTTTACGTTTTTTGTCTGAGGGCTTAATGGGTGCAGAACTACTTGCTTGGTGTTCTAAGATCTTAATTTCAGCTTTATGGACAGCAACTTTGGCCCTAATGATACACATATCATCCACAAGATACCCTTTACTAGGGTTACAAAAGTCATTTAGAGGAATTAATGACGTGAAGCCCCAGTCACTTCCCCTTTTATTGAACAAATGTTCGGTGTCTGCAAAATCAAAACAACAAAGATAAAAGTAGTAAGAAAACGTTAAAAATAGACACAGCTGATTACTACGTCATAAAGAAATAATGACAAGTGAAGCCTGTAGTAAATTATTACTTTTCATATACAAACTCAATTAAGTTTTCATCGATCAACAGAGACCAAACAAATTTTCATATACACACACCCACAATAAGGCTCTAGTAAGTGGTTAAATTTGCTAACTATACAACAACCAGATTCAAGGTCCAAATCTTTCCACAGTAAGCATGGTCAAAGATCAGAATACTCCAAATTAGAGTCTCTTAATCACGAACGTAGTTCCATAGAAAGAGATAAAATGGTTCAGAACAAACAAGAGAAATAGTATAAGTACCGCTACCATTCTACTTCATGTCTAGTTATAGCTTTCTTCAGTGCAAACAAGAGAAACAAATTCACAAATTTCATGTCCTTGCGCAGTATCTTGTATTGTTAAAGAAGCCATCAGGAATGGATTTGCAGTCACATAGAAAATTATTCCTTTGTAGTGAGCGTATAACTGAATCCGAATCATAACAAAATGTCCACAAAATGATGCAATAATCACTAGTTCCATTTAATTGTAATCAATTATATCTGCCATAAAATAGATACGATAACAAGAAAACAAACGAAAACAAATGCGAAGTGAACAACGAAAACAGAAAAACGAAAGTACCCAATGTTTTTGAGTTGCTGGGGTGAAGTTGATTGACCAAAGTCAAGCTGAAAGCAGCATGTCTCGACCACCCAGGTGGCAATTTTGAAGACTCTGCGACAACCAAATACACCGACAAGAAGTCTACATTGTTCCCCCTTGGATACAAAAGGATTTGCCTGACCAAACCAAACAATGCAAAGTTCAAACTCAAAACCATTACATGTCACAAGGTTACGGCATCCGGCCATGTTTGGTGCTTAGGATTGGGTTAGATCTGATAACTCACTAGTTCCCAATTTTGTCCAAATTGAAGGAATCAGACGGACTAGTCATGAAGGAAACTTAAACAAAAAGCTGAGAACTTGGCCTCAATTTCTTCCTCCCTCCAACACATCTTGAAGTTAGTGAGATATCCAATCCAATCCAATCCAATCAAATCGTAAAGGCTTTATGGAAGCATGTTAGTTAGCAAGATATAGTAGGAAAAAAATACCATTTATAATCTCCAACTGAGAAAACATCAGAGTAATGCTTGAAGTTATTCAACTTGGAGAAGTTTTCAACTTTCCATGAGAAATCCACGGATACAAGGTTGTCCCTCATCTTCTTCTGACCCTTCAATCTACCATTTCAATTCAAACCCTTAAGAAAGCAAGCAGCAACAAAGAGACCAAATGAATATGAAGAATTAAAAGCATCCGAGAAGAGGAGTGACCTACGTTTCCATGGAAGCAGAGAGCCGCAAGCAAAAAGATGGACTCTGATTTTCTGGCAAAAGCTCAGCTCAGACCTGGAAACGGAAACTGGAAAGCAAACCCTGACGAGAGCTGCTGAGCTAAAGTGAGAGTCGCCCTTGGTGACGAATGCAATTATTACTTTATCCGACCGGCTTTTTATTTATTTATTTATTTATTTAAGGGCTGGTTTGAACTGTGGTTGTTTTGAAAAAAACAGTTTATTAAAAAAAATATGAAACATCAAATATGTTTGATAAAACATAAAAAAAAATATACTTTTTAAAAAACTGTTGTTAATGATAGTAGAAAAATATAGAAAAGCAGAAGTTGGGTCTACCATGCTTCTAAAAAAAAGTGTTTTTTTTTTCAAAGCATGGAAATTAGTGTTATTTAATGAAATTTTCAAATAACAAGTATACCTCCACATATTTTACAAAATTACAATCATTGCATGGACATTGTTGTCTTTGACAATTATTATATTACACTAAATAATATACCATTTTTAGTCATTTAATATATTTACAACAATTTATATAAAAGTTTACCAAATACTCAGATATTGTTTTTTTTTTTTTTGTTAAAAGCACTTTTACTAAAAAAACACTCAACAACTTTATTTTACATTTGTTTATTCTCACGGCACAACAGAAGCATTTTTTTTTTTAAAAAGCACAACAATACCAAACTAGGCCTAAGGCGGCTCGTACAAGATATAATTATACGAACCGATTATATGATGCAGTTATATACTAAGGATAATGTTAGGGAGACCAAATTTTTAAATTAAATTTGCAAACGAAATTATGTGTGATCAATAAGAGATAAGCAAGTTAACCAAAACTTAATTAATAATCAAATCATCTACAACCGTATCATTTGTGACATTCCGTCCCGAGTTTAATATTATTTTATTCCTTAACCTTGGAAAATTACGAAAATTCCCTTGACGGGTGGAAAACCTTCGTGGACATTTGAGTCCTTACCTTTATTCATTTGCACATACCTCTAGGTGGTACGTGTTCTTTCGAACACGTGAGCATGAACGGGTGTAAATCGGACAATTTATACACATTTCCCAATAAGGGGCAAAATGATAATTTTGCACTTGTGAATTTATTACTTGTTTATCGAGACAATAGTGAGTTGTCGCTATGTAGGTTGCAGACCGTAATATCAATGACTTATTTGTTGGATTCGTTAAGCAAATGGGCAAGTAGGCCGTTTACGTTAATATTTTATTAATTAAGTCTCGTACCTATTTAATTATTATTGGGCTTGACCCAAAGTCACACACACATATTCTTGAAGTACTCAACGATATGAACACGTAGGTGCAAGCGGAACCAAATTTGAAGCTACAATTAAGATTTTACAAAACACCGAATACATAGGGCAAATTGATAATTTCATGTTGGGAGATATTTTGTGAGTCATGTGAGGCCCACACCAGTTCTTTTCGTCTGTCCCATGTACCCTTCCAGAACTCTCGGACCTCTCTCTTGCTGCCACCTCACTTCTTCTCCCTCTCTTTAACTCTCTACCTCAATACTTTTGACATGGTTCATAGAAGGCATCCTTCTTCTTCCTTGTCGCCTCAATTGAGTATCCTATGTAAAAACAAATTTGGAATAAGTTGTCTACACACTCCTTCATTGCCCGGTGAATATGGGTTTGCTGCTGGATTTGGTAAAGATGTAAATTAGTTGAAAAGGGCAAGACCAAGGTTATGTTATATTGACGTGAACAAAAAAAATTGCGTTAAACCATTCACCCTTATCCCTGAGCTCCCGATTCGGTTCCCTCTCCCAATATCGTTTGTATCAAGAAAAATAATAAATTGCGGGTTATTTTGATAATGTACGTGTCTAACATGTACATCATTAAATTTAACACAAGACTGCAAATCGCAAAATATCATCAATGGTAAAGCAGTAACATATTAGTGTAAATCAATTATTGCACAAAAAACAGCAATCAAGGACAAAAGTAATAAAAACTGAAAATTTCTTAGGAAGCATGAACTCCAAAAAACTTCTGGACATTAAGGGGTGGTTTGGGAGTAAGGTGCTTAAAAAAAAAGCACCCATGAAAAAAAGCTGTGAGGGTTTTAGGTGTTTGGTAAAATAAAAAAAAAGGCTTATTTTGGAAGCTGCTGTGATAATAAGTTGAAATCAAAGGAAAAAGCTGAAGCTGCTATTTGCAGCTTTGGAAAACTGGCTTTTTTTCAAAGCACACGGAGCTACAATGCTCCTTTAATGAAAAGACCCACTATCAGACTACTTTTTTTTCCAAAAGCACTTTTACAAAAAAGTTTACCAAACACTCTACTGATTTATTTCACAACCGCTTATTCTCACAGCACAGCCACTTATTCTCACAGCAGTTTTTTTTCAAAGCACAGCAATACCAAACCAGCCCTAAGTCCATCAGTTTATAGTATTATTACGGTCATCCTCCAATCCACATTCGAGTATCCCAACAACCGACAACTTTTCAAAAGTTCAAGCTCAGGCGTTGCCTCTCAAGTTGCTCCGACAAAGAAAAGAACAGATAGTTCTCTCAATTCAAGAACAAACGAAGGTGCAATGGTAGGAGATTGAAAATATTCGGTCCAAAATTACAAGCTAAAGATAACCGAAGCTACAACGGATGCACGGTTTCTTTCATATATTTCACATATAGAAAAGCTTGCAGCATGAACCCAATGTACCTACTGAAAGGTTTGTGATTTACTCTTCTGCTACAGCTGCTTCAGTGTCGGAAAAGTAGTCGTGCCTGTAAGTAGTAGGAAAGGCAATTAAAAGCATGAAAAAAAAATGCAAATGTGAGCATGTTCTGATAATTTTGCAAGAAAATCTCCCTTTCCTCATAAATGCTACTTTCCACCGAAGATAAAATTAATTCCCAAACCATTTATTATTAACCATATGAATATATATTTTACTAGAATCCAGCTTACGTGGTTTTGCGGGAAAGTTGATACAAGCCTGTCCCAGCCATTGCAACATTGACACTAAACAGATTCCAGTTTTTCTGCAGGATTTTACAGCTTTGTCAAGCAATCAGTATTTTTTAAATCATGAAATTCAGACTGAATCGTTATAAACGAAAGCAGTAAGTGTTGAAATATAACATCCTTCAGAGCTAGAAACAAAACATACCGGAGTAATCACCATACTGTAACGAGACCAAATAAGTCCAGTGCATGTAACAGCTGCACAATGATACTTGAGGTATGACAACACAATTCGAAGCACAGATCAAATGGACTGCTTGAAAAGCTATTTCCTAAAAGGTGCATACCTAGTTGCTGAGGATAAGACAGCGTCTCCGGTGGCTTTGAGAAATCAGCAATATTTGCTATGCTAATACCCCATTTAAAAGTTGGAGCCCAGAAGTGAACTGTATCATGAGACTTCTATTAAGGATTAGAGCAGAGACTTACTATTGAAATTCTCTCTAATTGGGAGTTCTTGAGACTAAAAGAAATTATTCATCTCCAAAATAGGGGTTCTAACTTTTAGGAAAATTGGCTAAAATGATCGGAATACAAATCCCAGTTGCTGAACTGATCAAAATCAAATCGACGAAATAGCAATCAGATATCTAAAGACAAATCAAATCCCACTTGAGATTTGAAAAAATGATCATTTTGGTCAATTCCCCAAGGTTTTTATGACATTAAATTATCAGGATATATTGACTAGCTTTCTCTGAAATTAACAATAATCCTGTAAACAATCAAAACTGACAAATCCTGCCATTCCGTTTCAAAAATTGTAGTAAAAAATTGCGTACTCCGTTTTCAAGACCTGATTATCTGCCTGATTAACCAAAACCCAGATGCCAAAATTCAATCTTTTGAAGGATTAAATCTTTTACAACATAATTATTTGTAAAACCCTCAAAGACATATAAGAGCTATTGGAGAAAACTGAAAGAGGCAAAAAAAGATGAAAGAACAAACTTGTTTTAGGGCCTGCGGGGTGGTTCCAGAAAGCTTGGACCTTGGAAGCTGCCATGGGATCGAGCTCTGTCTCTGTGAGATTCCGGAAAAACAGAGTGAGGTTTCAGTTACCACCTCGTCTCGTGCCACCTACTTCGGGACTTCGACCAAGTGCAAGATTGTCAGCTCTGTAGCCGTTGTTTAGGATACACTTATTATTAATCAAGTTTATCAAGTCGATCAGCGAAGTTGGGCCGTTGACAGAAAAATTGGACAACCCATCCAAAGACAAAGGAATTTGTTTTCATCCAAATTCCTTGAAAACAAAATGCATAAGAATGAACGGTTGTAAAATCGACGGCATGTGCAGTGGAATAAATAAACAAGATACAAAATTTACGAGGTTTCTCTACAGTCAGTGTGACTGGAGTACATCATCGAGGCAGCAATGTGCTTTCATTATAATTTGAAATAAAAAGAGTACAACGATAAATCTCTCTATTATCTCATCTCCTCTTCCTCTCTTTTCTCTTTTCCTTTCTTCCTTCCTATCTCTCACATGAACCTCTCAATTTCATCTTCTCCCTTTTTTTTTTTTTTTCCATAAGACTTGCTTTTATTTAAGCAAATCACAAGCAACATAGTGAAAGGCTTACCATATGCATGTGAGTATTTACTATACACATGTGGTACTTTACTATACACATTACTATACACATGTGGGCAAACATACCCACTATTTACAACACTCCACATTGGATGCCCGCATAAGTCTTCAATTAACTCGTTAAGATCTTGATCTGTTTTGGATGCTCCCCCTGATTTCAAATCATTTAGGCTGATCGTTGATCATTTTGCTTCAGTCTCTTAGTAAGAAGAGTTGCCGAAAGAGGTGTTTTATTTGTTGTTAACTTTTCACAGGCTTGTTCTTGAATTGGGCTGAAGGGCCTTCTGCTAGACCTACTCCAAAGGTTTGAATTTACTTCTTTTATCTGGAGCTAAATTTAATTCAAGGGTGGTGGACACTTGATCTTGAATCAAACTTGTGATTTCTTCAAGGACCTTCGAGGCTTGATTTTGAATGAAGTTGTACCGTGATGAGCTTCACGTGGCAAGTGATCTTCGGCTTTGTTGGGGATGAATCAGCACATGTTTGTTGCGCTTGTCTCCACATGCTTCAATATATCATTTTCACTTGCCTTACTTGTTCCCCTTGCATAAGTGGTATTTTCCCTGGTTTTCCCCTACATGTGTGGCATCTTCTCTTGTAGGATTTGTCCCCTGATGTAGAAGTGGAATGCAAACCCTTGCATTTGAATAGTTCATCACTTCTTGGTGACTGGAGACCCAACTCCATCAACAGTTGAAGATGACTACTCTTGCCTTCGTCCCTGAAGATATGAGATAATCTTGCTCTTGTGTGACTTGTTTGAAAAGGTATTCTCGGAGAGGAAGAAAACTGAGTATTTCGAGATGCTTTGTTGAAGATGCATTCTCGGAGATGAGGAAGAGTTGGACATTCTTGCAGGTCTGCCTTGTTATAGAGAACGGAGGTCGACATATATAGAGATTTCCCAATAACAGGTAGTGATGCTATGCTTTTACTCTTGTCAGCAACTGTGGTGTAATTAGAACAGTAAGATTTACGCGTTTTCAACTTTGTCAGAGATCTTTGACAAAATTGCACGCGATATCCAAAAAAGCTGAGATTGCGTCTGAAAAATGCCAACGAACTTTATTCAAGAAAATCTGGCTTTTGAAATTTAGAGAGTGGTGCATCTTCGATCTCTGAACAAGTGGCTATGTTGCCTTTTCTTTTATAAAGACATCAATTGTGTTCAAGAGTATGCTCAGAAAGTTGCTGCCTATAGAAATTTCCCCCATCTTACACTTCTGAAATTTTATTTGATCTTTTTTTTTTCTTTATCATTTCTGAAAATAACTTGCCCATCTAACATTTGCTTAGATTTGAGTCTTACGAGTGATACAGACGAACAACATCAGGATAATATATGGTGCCTGACCTTCTTATCTTCTAATGGTCCTCTTACGGTTGGGGACTCTGTGATGAAGAATAACATAACTGCTAATGTGGTAGCTAGGAATCTTCTCACTCCAAAGAATAACATGATCATTTCAAAACGGTATAACGAGTCGGCCGTTCAAGACTCCTTGGCTCTTAGTGTTCAATATGCGGGCTCTGTATCCAATATGGTTCAACGCCTACTTGTTCAAACTCGCCAAGTTGAATCATTAATGGCTGAGGTTGCAAGTCTTAAACAAGAGATCAGAGGGCTCAAGCAAGAGAATAAAGTGTTACACATGTTTGCGAATAATTACTCTACGAGCATGAAAAGAAAGCTCGACCAGCTGCAGGAATCCGAAAGTTGGATTCAAAGTGATCACCAGAGGCTCGTTGCTAGATTTCGAAAGCAACTGATGTTTTCCCCTTTGGTGTTTTGCTAAGTACTGGGGTGTCACATGATAAATCTACAGTGTCTCCCCCTTCTGGGGTACTTCCGAGTACTGAGGCTTCACATGAGCAACCTTTGTGAAGGCTTTATCCTATTTGATTGTTTTAACTCATGTGTATGTACATATCTGTAATTTCTTGGAGATATTAATAGATAAGCTTTATTTCATTCAATATATTGTTCCAAATACAATAAAGCATATACTTCACTAAGATGTGGTACTTCTAGACCAAATATCCATTTATCTTTACCCTCACAAAGATAAATGATCTTTCTTAGTGTCTACATCATTTGAGTATTCAACTCATAATCTTCAATCCATATGCTTCTTTAACATCATGGATAAGATTCGTTTTGGTAGATTGTTCGATTTGCAGCTCGAGACAATAATTCTCTCAACACTTTATAATCTTTCTTAACTTTTCAGGAGTCTCAATTTAATATCATCAACTCTTCAGAAGTTCAAATTTAATGTCATTGACTCTTGCAAGAGATTTTAGTATGTTACAACAATATCATAATGATAGTACTCACTAAGGCAATTTATACCATCCATTGGTATTGAGTACATATTTTATGTTTTACCCTTCGGGGGCTTACTTCAAGCAATTTGAATCCTTCAGGGATTTTCTACACTTCATGACACATTTTTCTTTGGAATTTATATAGATCAATTTGTTCCCATGTATACTTGAGGGATTTACTTATGGAGATATGATGTGGGCAACTCACAACCATTCGTATATAATTCTCCATTTATATGAACTCGTTTACAAGAGTATAATTTCAGATTTCAATTAGTAACCTTGTGTCATATCATGTTAATGTATTACACTGTATTACAAGTGCCCATATGTAACCTCTTTGGCTCAACATCTTTTGACTATTTTCTCCTCCTAATGGCTGGAAAACTATCTTATCAAAATCATAGTCCGCAAATCATGCGGTAAATATATCCCCAGTCAAGAGTTCCAAATATTGAATGATAGATGGTGTTCAACATCAATGCCTAATCCGCGATGATGCCTTATTTCAGTACGTTGTGGCAGTGCAATAGGCACATAGATAACATAACAAAAAACTCGTAAATGTATAATGTTTTGTTGGTGCCTAAACACGAGTTGTACTGAGAAATATTGATGGTTGGCAACCAGTCTCAACCAAACTTAATAATGAATTATGTAAAATGACATGTCCCCATGTCAAAACTGGCAATTTCGTTTTCATGAGCAAAGCGCGGGTATTTAATTTCATCCGCTTAATAAATGCTTCTGCTAAACCATTTTGAGTATGGACATAAGGAACTTCTGGTCCTTATTAAATAGTCTGTAGACTGAGACTCTTATGGTTTTTATTACAATCAAGTTGAGGCACTGCGACACTTCAAACTTACGGTACTCATCAAGGAATTTCATGTCCTGATCTTCAGGATCAAGGGACTTCATACCTGATCTTTTTGCGTGATGGAACTTCAGGTCCAATCATTTTTATATGATGAGGATCAAGAAACTGCAGGTTCTGATCTGATCAATGAACTTTAGGTCTTATATATACTCATTGTAACAAAAGATAAGTGCAATAAATAAATTAAAGCAATAGGCGGTAATTCTAGTCATAATGAATAAATTGCATTTAAGTAAATAAAGCTTGTGACAAGGGCTTTAATTTAGCACCATCAAAACTTAAAGCAATAGGCGGTAAAACCGTCCATGGTAAAGAAATTGCTTTAAAGTAAATAAAGCTTATGAAAAGGGCTTTGATTCAACACAATTCACATAAATATCAAAGCTTTAAAACAAAAAGTAATAATTCTACCCACTGTAAATAAATTGCTTTAAATAAATAGAACTTGTGACATGGGATTTAAACCAACACCATGCACATAAATATCAAAGCTTTAAAGCAAAGGGTAATAATTCTACCCACTGTAAATAAATTGTTTTAAATAAATAGAACTTGTGACATGGGCTTTAAACCAACACCATGCACATAAATATGCCAAAACAGAAAATGCAATGATTAAGCCCTCATCTTTTGCTTTTTTTTTTCTTGGTCTGCCACTTCTTTTGTTTGATTCCTTTTATTTTTATTTTTATTTCACAGTTCTAAAGTCATTTTGGTTACTCAGGAAATAATAGTAACAATAGGTTCCAATTGGTGTTCCTCCTCCGGTGAGTTTCAAAAAAGTTGAAACGGTTCCCATAAGTTTTGGAGTCAAAAGTTTTTGCAACTTATGAGAAGATCAAACCGTTAGATTTAGCTCAAATGTTAGTATGATATGGATAAGAGGATACTGAACAACTTTCGTGAAGAAATAATTTCGATCTGACTACCGAAATGGAGTTTGGGTACTCATAAGGTGGCTGTCCAGTTTTCTATGGAAATTGAAAACTGGTTTGGTATTTCAGACATCTGCAACGATCGCACCGTTAAAGTTTTCTGAAATTTTGATATGTTGTAGATATTGAGCGGACAAACAACTTTTAAGAAGAAAGTATTTAATCCGAGGTCCGCAAGTTGGAGTTCCGAGGCTGTTTACATAGCTGTCAAATTCTCTACAAATTTTGAGTCTGTACTCTTTTGCTTCTGCAAATGATGATATACAGTCATACAACAATATATATAGTTGCTTCAAGAAAATCAATTGTACTGAGATTTGAAGATGAAATGAAAAGATTTTCTTATCTGTGAGATTCCAGGCGACAGAGGTGAACAGGATTTGTGACGTTGTGTTTTCCACTGACACGAGAGCTTCTCGTGCTGATAACGTATTGTAAAATCGACGGCGTGTACAATGGAATAAATAAACAAGATATAAAATTTACGAGGTTCCTCTACAGTCAATGTGACTGGAGTACGTCCTCGGGGTAGCAGTGATGCTTTCATTATAATCTGAAATAATAAGAGTACAAAGATAACTCTCTCTATTATCTCTTCTCCTCTTCCTCTCTTTTCTCTCTTCCTTTCTTCCTTCCTATCTCTCCCATGAACCTCTTAATTTCATCTTTTCCTTTTCCTTTTTTTTTTTGTTGTGTTCCATAAGACTTGTTTTTATAGAAGCAAATCATAAGCAACATAGTGAAAGACTTATTATATGCATGTGAGTATTTACTATACACATTACTATACACATGTGGTACTTTACTATACACATTACTATACACATGTAGGCAAACATACCCACTATTTACGACATGAACTTTCTTTTGCCTATTTTCTCTCTTACTTTATGTCTTAATTTATAGTAAACATAAGAAATTATTTGTTCTACAAGTTAAAAAAGCTTAAGATTTTCTAAATTACATAAGAATTCTATATACAATCTATTAGGAATTATGCAATTACATTTGTGCTACAATTCTAACTACAACACTACCTCTTGAGTGGGTAAATACTCAAGTAGATGACGCATCAGATTTTCATGGATGATATAAAAGCAGTTGATGAAGTCGTCTCGTCCAATGACACAAGTAGCAAATGCGAGTTTCAGAATAAGGAAGAATGCATTTATGGATAAACCTCACAAAATCTGGCTAAAGTAAAATTTAAGATGGGACAAAATCCACCAATAGTCTAAGGAGAAAAGTGAGTAAATTTGTAACATCCCACATCGCCTAGGGGAGTGGATCCTGTAAGCCTTATATGTATATTCACATCTCTACCTAGCACGAGGCTTTTTGGGAGCTCACTGGCTTTGGGTTCCATCGGAATTCCGAAGTTAAACGAGTTCACGCAAGAGCAATCCCAGGATGGGTGACCCACTGGGAAGTTCTTGTGTGAGTTCTCAGAAACAAAACCGTGAGGGCATGGTCGGGGTCCCAAAGCGGATAATATCGTGCTACGATGGAGTCAAGCCCGGGATATGGTGGAAGCCCAGGTTGGGATGTGACAATTTATAACGAGTAAAAGACTAACATCTTCAGGACATAAGTAAAACGCAAAAGAAGGTATGACCAACTAGAGTAGTTGCCTCATCAAAATCTCGTCAAGCTACAATAACTCAATGGGATAAAATGATCTTGATTGTAGGAGAAATAGTACATTAAGGTCAAATTTGTATACTTTAGAATACTCCCCCTGAGTTTGACAAAACTCTTAATGAGAACTATAAGCATTGCAAATCAGACAATTTACGCATACCAATTCCTTGAACAAGCTTCTAAAAAGTAGGTTTCGACAATGACTTCGTGAAGAGGTCGGCAAATTTGTCTTGGTTCAGATCTACTTGACTTCAATTTTCTAAAACTCTTGTTGCTGATGTGAGAAAAAGAATTCAGTACAATGTAAGTCATTCGGGAACTTCATATATATATATATATTTGTGTATTAAGATCCTTATAGGAATATATGGTAGTAAACATAACGGGTAAAAGTAAGAAAGCCTAAATACAATCTAATAGAAATTACACCATCATACATGCTCACTCTAACTACAACATTTTCTTTCTTCAATCATGATTTTTCTTACCACTAGCATTAATTCAACTCGCATGAAATAATGAGTTTGACATTAAATTATTATCAGGTCAAATGGTAATTGTATATAACTAACAAGATGTCTAAGTTGTCACTCAGTACTACGGTTTGGTGGTATTCCTCTTCACTTGGAAGTGAGAGGTCTTAGGTTCAAATCTCGTGGATGGCGAATTCAATACCAAATTAGGTTGCCCATTGTATGGCTTAGCCGAACTCCTAATTCCCCTAGTGTAAAAATACCGATGTACTAAAAAAAACAAGATGTCTATTTTTTATTTTAAGTGAAATGATACAACTTTTTATTTATGTTTTAAGTAAAGCGAAATGCTAAGGAAACTCTTTCAAAAGTGGGTCTCTCCATGAACTCTTCACCACCTCTTATTTTTGACAAAATGATTTATAATGTTGGCATGAAAATTATGTCAAAAACATAAAGTGGTGGAAAGTCCATGATAAGTCTCTTAAATCAAAAGATTCAACTTTTGTCTCTATAAATAGACACATCTTCTTGTAAGGGGCAAATTCTCATTAGTCATGAGCCAATTCAATGCAGTTTCTGTTATATAAATGTAAAAGTTAGAGAGATAACCTTTATAGTGAGTGGACTGAAGCAGAGGTAAAATATTACACTGTAATTAAAACACAAGGAGATGGCAAATTAAAGAGGGATGAATGGATGATATTATTGATCTGTTTGTTTTCTAACTGTTTTTCCGTGCGTTTGTTGTAGTTGGAGCGCTCTATTTATAGAGCAGCTCCATACACACAATTTCTTACAATTTGAAAACTTACATCGCATATTTTGACAAACACATATTTTGTTTCCATAGTCTATGTCAACATTTATGAACATTGACAATAACAATGCCATTGTTGAATATCATCCTGCACACACTTTGAATCATCTTCCAAGATCTGTATGGGCATTCACTTCTCACCAGTATTTTCAACACTCCCCCTTGGGTGCCCACATATCAACATCAGTTGCCTCGTTAAAACCTTGCTTGGAAAAACCCAGTGGGAAAAAACCATAGCGAAGGAAAAAGAGTACAACTTTACCTGGATTGTTGATATAGTGTTCAGTATGCTTATGTTGTCTCGTTAAAACCCTGATAGGAAAAACCCAGTGGGAAAAATCCTAATCGAAGGAAAAAGAGTACAACAAGCATGTATCATGGATGCTCCCCCTGAGATGTATCTCCCCCTGATACCGCACTCTCCAAACTTAGTTGTTTGGTAAGTCGACAAAATTCGATACTTTGCACTAACTTCTGAAACATGCATTTTGGTAGAGACTTGGTGAACAAGTCTGCCGGATTTTCATTAGAACGGATTTGTTTGACTTCAATAACTTTAGCCTTCTGAAGCTCATGTGCACTAAAAAACTTTGGAGATATGTGTTTAGTTTTATCGCCCTTGATGAATCCTTCCTTCATTTGGGCAACACAGGCTGCATTATCTTCATGAATGACAGTTGGATTATCTGTCTTCGAAGTTAGACCACATGAATTCCGAATATGATGGATCATTGATCTTAACAAAGAACATTCACGACCTGTTTCATGTAAAGCAAGTATTTCTGAATGATTTGAAGATGTAGCAACCAATGTTTGCTTTGTTGAGCACCATGAGATCGCTGCATCTCCATTCTTGAACACATATCCAGTTTGCGAGCGGGCTTCATGCGGATCAAAGAGGAAACCAGCATTTGCATATCTAACAAGGACCTGGTTATTTGTGGAGTTCTTTGAGTAGAAGAGACCCATGTCTGTTGTCCCACGAAGGTATCGCAATACATCTTTGACACCCTTCCAATGACGGATTGTTGGAGCATTTGTTGTCCCACGAAGGTATCGCAATACATCTTTGACACCCTTCCAATGACGGATTGTTGATATATCCTTCTTTGATCAAATACTCACTGAGACGATTATACCACATTCGTCCAGATTGTTTCAGCCCATACAATGATCGCCTTAATTTGATCGAGAGCATACCTCGTGGTTTGTTACTTGTTTCAGGCAACTTAAGTCCTTCTGGGACTTTCATGTATATGTCAGTATCTAATTCTCCATATAGATACGCAGTGATGACATCCATAAGTCGCATGTCAAGCTTTTCTGAAACCACTAAACTTATTAAGTAACGGAACGTAATTACGTCCATTACAGGAGAGTATGTCTCCTCATAATCAATTCTAGGTCTTTGTGAAAAGCCTTGTGCAACGAGTCGTGCTTTGTATCTAGCAATCTCGTTTTTCTCATTGCGTTTCCTTGTGAATACCCATTTGTAACCCACGAGGTTTACATCAGGCGGGGTTTGGACTACTGGTCCAAAAACACTTCGCCTTTCCAAGGAACTTAATTCTACCTGGATTGCATCTTTCCACTTAGGCCAATCTTGTCTCTATTTGCACTCATCAACAGAGCGGGGCTCAATATCATCACTTAATATGATTTCAGTGGCTACTGCGAATGCAAACATATCGTCAATGATTATTTCATTCTGATCCCACAATTCATTAGTACATGCATAATTTATGGAGATTTATTTGCTTTCATGTACTTCTGTCTCTTCAGGGACATATGTCTCATCAATGACATTTTCTTTTTCCGGAAGTCCAGAATCATGAATTGTGGATTTGTCATTCATTCTTTCTTCCTGAATGATTTCATTTGGATTCAGTTGTGCCCTTGTCTTTCTCTTTCGAGGGGCTGAATCTTTTGAACCTGGTGGTCTACTACGCTTCAGGCGTGCACCAGATGAATCATTCGCTGCCACTTTATTTTGTCCAACAGGGACATCAATTCTAGCAGGTGCATTTGCAGCTGGTATATGCAATTTTGTCACTTTCATAGCATCATTAAATGCATCTGGCATTTGATTGGCAATTCTTTGAAGATGAACGATCCTCTTTACTTCATTTTCACATTGAATGATTCGAGGATCAAAATGAGACAAGGTGGGAACAACCCATGTCAGTTCTTTCCGTTCTTCTGGAACGGTCTTTTCTCCCCCTAACGATGGGAAGACTGTCTCATTAAAATGACAATCAGCAAAACGAGCTGTAAACATATCACCTGTCAAGGGTTCCAAATATCTAATGATAGATGGTGAATCAAAACCCACATAAATTCCCAGTCTACGCTGAGGTCCCATTTTAGTGCGTTGCGCGGGTGCAATAGGCACATAAACAGCACAACCAAAAACTCGTAAATGTGAAATGTTTGGCTGATGTCCAAACACGAGTTGTATTGACGAGTATTGGTGGTTGGCTATAGGTCTCAATCGAACCAATGATGCAGCATGTAGGATGGCATGTCCCCATGCAGAAGTTGGTAATTTGGTTTTCATAAGAAGAGTGCGGGCTATTAACTGAAGCCGCTTGATTAATGCTTCTGCTAAACCATTTTGAGTATGGACATAAGGAACAGGGTGTTCAATATCAATGCCCAATGTCATGCAGTAATCATCAAAGGTTTGAGACGTAAATTCACCAGCGTTATCAAGTCGGATTGACTTAATGGGATAATCTGGGAACTGTGCTCGTAACTTAGTTATCTGAGCAAGAAGTCTCGCAAAAGCTACATTCCAAGTAGATAAGAGACAAATATGTGACCATCTGGTGGATGCATCAACCAAAACCATAAAATATCGAAATGGTCCACAAGATGGTTGAATAGGTCCACAAATATCCCCTTGAATTCTTTGCAGAAATGATGGGGATTCAGCATCAACCTTTAGTTGTGATGGTCTTATTACCAACTTCCCTTGAGAACAAGCCTTGCAAGGGTTATCATTTGAGATAGCAATGTCTCTACTCAATAATGGATGTCCATTAGAGTTGGTAATGATCCTACGCATCATGGTGGATCCTGGATGACCCAGACGGTCATGCCAAAGCATGTAAACCTTTGAATCAATGAACTTCTGGTTCATGACAGTATGTGATTCAATTGTCCTTATGTATGTATAATATAATCCACTCGAAAAACCACGCAACTTCTCCAATATACGCTTCTGGGTATCATTGGAGGTAATGCATAGATACTTCACATTTTCTGCACTTTTCGTTTCAATGTGGTATCCATTTAGACGTATGTCTTTGAAACTCAACAAATTTCGAGTAGATCGAGTAGCATACAATGCATTTTGTATGGACAATATTGTTCTATTTGGTAACATAATCTGAGCTTTCCCTGAGCCTTCAATTACATCTGAAGGTCCTGATATTGTTGTTACCCCTACTCTTGTAAGCATTAAGTTTGAGAAATACTTTCGATCACGAAGTATTGTATGTGTGGTTGCACTGTCTGCAAGACATATATCTCCGCCATTTCTCATGTTCTGAGAATAACCACAGTTTTTATCCATGCTTTCTGAGTAAATGGAATCACAGTTAACAAACAATTTATAACAGGAAATTTACATGCCACTTTTATTGAATTTGAAAAACTAGTTTTAGACAACAAGTTCAGCATAATAAAAGTACATCAAACATAAACAATTTAGTCGGACCGATATACTTCATTCCTCCTTTCCATAACGAAGTCTGAAACATCGAGGTGAGTTACGTCAAATTGCCCTGATAAATCAAACACTGGATCAGGTATATCCATTGGTTTAGCCTGGTCGAGAAAATTGGTCTCGACACCCTTCTCCTTGAGGGAGGCTTGATACAACTTCACCAGATATTTTGGGGTACAACAAGTTCGCGCCCAATGCCCATTGCCACCACACCTATGACAGGCTCCTTCAGAGTTCCTGGAAGCATGGGTCATGTGAGTTTTGCCTTTGTGACGATTCACATTTTTGAAGCTCGGGCCAGAATTATGCCTCGGAACCTGGTTGTGAAACTGACCACCATGGTTCTTGCCTTTCCTATTCCATCAACCTCGTTTGTGGCCATGTCCTCGTTTATGATAATCACCACCAGAGGATGTGGCATTCACTTCGAGGGAAGCAACATTCACTTCTGGGAATGATGCAAATCCAGTAGGTCGGGAATTATGGTTTTTCATCAGGAGCTCATTGTTCTGTTCATTTACCAGAAGCACAGATATCAGCTGATTGTATTCAGTGTAGCCTCGCGCTCTATACTGCTGCTGCAAGAGCACGTTATTGGCATGAAATGTGCTATAAGTCTTTTCCAGCAACATTTCCTCAGTAATGGTATCCCTACAAAGCTTCATCTGAGAGGTAATCCTGAACAACGCAGAATTGTACTCCGCCACTGATTTGAAATCCTGAATTCTTAGGTGAGACCACTCATAGCGAGCTTTTGGAAGAATCACCGTTGTCTGGTGATTGTATCTGCTTCTCAAGGCCTCTCAGAGAGCTAACGGATCTTCAACCGTTAAGTACTCACTCTTTAGTGCCTCATCAAGATGGCGGCGAATAAAGATCATGGCCTTCGCCCGATCTTGAGAGGATGAGCTGCTTTCTTCCCTGATGGTATCTCCAAGATTCCCTGCTTCCAGATGGATCTTGGTATCAAGTACCCAGGTAAGGTAATTCTTCCCGGTAATGTCCAGGGCATCATATTCAAGCTTCGCCAAGTTCGCCATTTTCTTTTCTGAAAGAAAATGAGATGTGTAAGAACTTGCAATAATATGTATTCCTGGAGGAATGTAATGTTAGAATTTCTGGTTCTTACAAATTTTTCATTTTGATCTTCAGGCCAAAATGATAAGCACTCGAAACTTCTGGCTCGAGATTTTCAGGGTGAATTAGGAGGGCAATTGTACCGCACCATTCTCATTGAAATAATGTAACATGGAATGGGCGATTAGTCCGCACCACTCAAGTAGCAAGAAAATTGAAATACGCAGAGCAGGGTGGGCGATTATACCGCACCACCTAAAATTGCAATGAAATTAAACAACAGGTAAATGTAAATTTGCAGAGCAAGGTGGGCGATTATATCGCTCCACCTGAAATTTGCAGTAAAAGTAGATCTGCAGTCCAAGATAGGCGATGATACCGCACCATCTTGGATCGCAGTAAGATGAAATTTGCAGTTCAAGATGGGCGATTGTACCGCACCATCTTGGATTGCAGTAAAAATAAATACTGGGTTAGTAATCAATATCCAAACCAAACAAGTAATCAAAGATGTATGTAACCGCTAGTTGGAGAACTACGAGCAGGCATGGAGCAAACAGTTCGTCGCGAGGGTATACTGCCAAGTTGAGGCAGAGGAAGAAGATGAACAGGAAAAACCTTAGAGGAAACATTTTTTTTCGTTCGGCGGAGAGAAGTGAGAGAATGATTTCTTTTGGTGAATGTAAATGAGACATGGTTATATTTAGAGACTCGTGCTGATAACGTGTTATATAAATGTAAAAGTTAGAGAGATAACCTTTATAGTGAGTGGACCGAAGCAGAGGTAAAATATCACACTGTAATTAAAACACAAGGAGATGGCAAATTAAAGAGGGAGGAATGGATGATATTATTGATCTGTTTGTTTTCTAACTGTTTTTCCGTGCGTTTGTTGTAGTTGGAGCGCTCTATTTATAGAGCAGCTCCATACACACAATTTCTTACAATTTGAAAACTTACATCGCATATTTTGACAAACACATATTTTGTTTCCATAGTCTATGTCAACATTTATGAACATTGACAATAACAATGCCATTGTTGAATATCATCCTGCACACACTTTGAATCATCTTCCAAGATCTGTATGGACATTCACTTCTCACCAGTATTTTCAACAGTTTCATAATTTTATGTGATTTTAAGAGATTAACTAATTCCTTGAGAGTGTTTATATAATTATGGTTTGCTAGGCCTCTTTGGTTTAGAGTGCTACCTATAGTAAACGTGAGTTTACAAGGCTTCAATTTTCTCATATTGCTCATTGAAGTTTTGAAATCGTATCAATTTATAATTTTTGCCTATGTAGCTGTGATTGTATGGTCTTTCGTTAAAGGGTGGTGCTACCCGCACACCAATTTTTACGTCTCACACTCCTCTCAATTTCCGGCCATGAATCGAATGAATTGAAGAAGATTAATGGACAAAAATTAACAATGATATATAAGAGGTAAAAATGAGTGTATGCATAGCACTACCCTTGTTAAATTAATGACATGATAAATATGTGACCATTTTTTAATTGATGTGGAAGTCACACTTACACTGACGAACAAAAAGACATCATGAAGGTGTAAGTGCAAGTGTGACTTCCATATCTACTAGAGTCAAATAAATGAAAGAGTAACTTGATAAAAATTTAAAACCTCGATACAAAGCCAGGTTAAGCTTCCTTCACTTTTTTATTATCCCTAAACCAGAATCTCCCATGACTAATTATTACTAGGTTCAGATTCAGCTACAAATTAGGGCAATCCTATTTTCCTTACCTGTTCCTCCACCATTGACTCTCTCACATACAAAACACCAACAGAAATTAAAGTCTCAACAAACTTCATAAACCTCCATGTCCATCAGCTCCTTCCATTTCATATAAATTCATATCATCCCTACCAACAACCTACTGCATTTTTATACTCTAAACGGGTGAGTTCAAGGGAAGCGAAAAGATCACAGTTAAGGCCATTCAATGGCTCCTCCTTGCCCATCTTCTAGTGCAGATTCTATGGTGTGTGTGCGAAAGTTCCAGCAATCATTGTGTTTGGAGACTCTACTGTGGATACAGGGAACAACAACCAGATATCAACAGTTTTAAAGATAAGACTTTGAACACTACGGTTGCGATTTCTATGGAGGCTGGCCTACTGGCCGGTTTTCCAACGGACTTCATTTCTGAAGCTTTTATGATCAAGCCAACCATGCCTGCATGCTTGGATCCTATTTATAACATTCGGATTTCTATGGAGTCATAACGCAACTTCTGATGTGCTTTTAAGTCGCATTATGATTCAACCTAGTACGCCTAATAAGCGTCAATGATGCATGAGTGAATCTAAGTGAAAAGAGAAAATGAAAACTAATCGAAAGACAAAACAGTTGTTTCCAACAATTTCCAGAAACTCAGTTAATTCTGAGTTCTAATCATTTCAATCATATTGCTTTTGTGTCATTTCAAATCAAAATAGTTATACTAAGTTAAAGTCAAGAAATACAGGCTTGTTTTATTTACAGCTGCTATACTGGTTGTGCAGTTTGTGATATCTCTTTGGAAGGAATTGGAGAACTAAAAAAATATCAGAAGAACCTGCGAAGCTACCTAGGCAACGATAAAGCTAACGAGGTCCTGGGAGAAGCATTTTACCTGAAGACTATAGGAACCAATGATTTCTAGAAAATTACTTTGAATTTTCAGGCAGAGCATCGCAGTTTTCCATTGAGGATAACCAAGCTTTCTACTAGGAATTGCTGGAAATACCATCTTGGAGGTCGGAAGATGTCTCTAGGCGGCCGTCCTCCAATGAGCCGCCTGCCACTAGAAAGAACTACAGATATCCTTTTTGGGAGTGTTTGTATTGAGGAGTACAATGATGAGGCCAAAAGTTTCGATGTGAAGATGCAGGAATTGGGTGAGAAGCTCAACACAGAACTAGTTATATTTCAACTTGTTCTATCAAACCCATACGATATTCTCTCAGAAATCATCCGAAACCCAGTGTTTTTCGTCGAGTTTTGTTGTCATGCTTTCACTATAATTTCAATTGTAATGTCACTTACAGATTCCGAATGTAAATTTGACACCAACAGAGAGGCCATACAGATAAGTTGAGTATTTAAACAAAAACATATTTACCTTTTAAAACTACCGTTAAGGTCTTACAAAACCATACTGAATAGCAATTAAAAGGGCATGACATGAAAATAGAACATAACGTAAAATGGCTGACTGAGGCTGCAATTACTCCTGAAATAGTTTCTTACGACATAAGGTACCAAGAATTGTAAAATGCTTCTTAGAGAAAAGATTACCATGGGGGAGATAATGTGCACCTCAATTTGAATTGGGAATTTTACTTTGGCTCTTTGGGGAAATGGAGCTTGATCAGTGTAGGAAGTTCAGATAACTCAACTTGAGGCTTGCCCAACAAAACGCTCCTCAACTTTTCGTCACAATTGACCACATTCTTGTTGTTCGGATCCTATGCAAGCACACCACTTCAGTATTTAAAAAAAATCTATACCATGAAAGTACTAAAACAGATTTCGATGAGCAAAACTAAGAACTGCCTCTTAATTGCAATTGAACAGCAAACATCGTGCGCCATAACTAAGACAAAGCAACACAGAAAGACTAATGCAGCACCATTTTACTTCATATGATTAAATACAACTGATCGCACTTTAGTTTGCAAGAACACATGGAGTACTTATCACTAACAAACAAATCGATAAATTTAAGGAACCTGGAGATTGTTGTCCTTGATGTATGACCAGACACGCATGAAACATCCAAGACGAGAAATCTGAGACTGACCCGTGAACTCTCGCAGTGTAGAAGGAAGATTTACGAGGTCAATCAAGTTGGCCAGCTTCTTTGGGTTATCTGTAATGGTCTTCTTCATCATCGGCGGCAACATTTTTATCACTCACTCCTGCCTCAACTTTCTTTCTAAAAATGAAAATCAGAAATCATTGAGTCAATGACCGGTAAACTTTTACATTAATATCATATACACAAATTTCCCACCACTTCTGTTACCCAGTTCAAACAAGTGTCTTTAATTTGAACATAAACTGCATATTACACTAAACCGTTAAAACAATGCATAATTAAGTACCAATTTTTTAGGTCAACTTAACTTAGTTTGTGCATCTATCGTTTGAATGTGTTTTTAAAATGACTGAAAGCGCTTTTAGAAAAAATATTTTTGGTTCTAAAAGCACTTGAGGTGTTTTATGTAAGAAGCACAAGTTATGTGCTTCTTCTAGGAAGCACTTTAGGTACTTTTTCAAGATTTACTTGCATCTTTACTAAATATTGGTTCTAAAAATATTTTTACCAAAAACACTTTAAATCATTTTAAAAGCAAATCTAAACGAGTTCTTCTAAGTTCGTCACCATAAAAAGCATAGAATTGCACTTAAAAGGGCAATTTCCGTTGTCAAAAACAGAAACAGAGCTTAAGAGGAATTTTATCGAACACCTGGTGTGCTATAAACACCAGCTTCCACAAGGTAATGATCAATGGATAAAAATAATAGCTAATTTAACCGAAAATTGGTATTAAAGGGATCGTAGAGTTAAAAATAACAATGATCATAGCAATGATTAATTTCATGAGATGTTGGTATCGAGAAATTGCAAGGTAATAATTCACCTAATGGTGCAGAGACGAACAGAGGATCTCTAGCTGCTTGCTCTCTCTAAATCCTGATGATAGGCTGCAGTACCTTGACCTTAATCGACCCAGGCTTGCAACTTATAATTTATGATTGGCAATTAGTGCTAATTTTTGGGTAAATTAGGCAATTGGAAGGTATGAAATTTCAAGTTGGTATGCTCGTATTGGAATGTATGAACTTTATTAGATAAGTTTTCTATATTTCGGAATACTACAGCTTTATATTCAGTAGATTCGCAAATAAGTAAAAATAGTGTTTTCTAAAAGAAAACTAATGAAAAAGGTTTGAAAAATTTGAGTTTCAATGATAAGGACAAAATAAAGGGTAAAGTGAATAGTACCAAGATTGACTTTTTAGTGCAAAAATGTGATTTTTCGTTAAAATAAACAGTACCGGTGCTTTTCGTTAAAGTTCTCTTTTCTAAATTCAATTTGACCCTTCATTTCTTGTACTGAATAATCCAGCCTGCTGAATATAAATTGTCTTACACATTTTCTCTTTTTTACAAGCAATATTGGAGTAATTTTTTAATGTGTTTAAAACACAAATATGTGACATTATTATACTATATTTGTTTTCTTGTACTGAATAATCCAGCCTGCTGAAAATAAATTGTCTTACACAGTTTCTCTTTTTTTACAAGGAGTAATTTTTTAATGTGTTCAAAACACAAATACGTGACATTATTATACTATATTTGTTACATATGAATATAACCTTGAAGCGAGATATATTCATAAAATCCACTCATATCAATGGAAAGGTACCAAGTGACGGTGTTTTTATTACACACAACAAATTCTCGATGTATTGTGCGAGAGGCGATGTTAAGAATTTGGTGGTAGGGCTGGGTTCGGTAGGCAAACTGTGTCAAATTCCTTGTGTCATCTGCCAGCCACATATACATAATTACCGAAAATTAGTTACCACTAGCCAACCGTCTTCTGCTAAAAATCGATTCAGCCAAAATTATTGGCTGGTTTGGTTGGTAAATGGCATAATCGGTGGTTTGCAAATAAGCTACAAAAACAACACCCACACACCAATAGCAACCGTCTTCCTATTAGGCACCTTGAAATGAGGTTGAAGCTCAAAGCTATACTTTAAAAACCCTTCCCCCTCAACTACCCTAAATGAGGCACAAATTCAATGAGAGCATCTTCACACCTTTTCTGGCAGAGATAGCAGTTGGCCGGATGACAAGGAGGTGTGCGTTGAAGAGAAGAAGAAAATTGAGAGAAGGCTTGATAGGAGCATATTTATGCGACTTAATTGGCTTGTTCTCGTGCGTTTACGTTGTGTTTCCTTAGTTATTTTAGCGTTTAAAGTCATTTTCGTATGTTTGTAGGTCTTAATAACAACGTTGGCAAGAAAAGTGCATTTTGGATCAATATTGGGCTGAAATGGATTGCATGCATGAGGATGGACGTTTTGGGCATATGTGTGTGCAAGTGTGTGTGTGCAAATGCAAGGGTAAACAATGACAACTCATACACATGCAAACTCACGGCAAGAGAGGGAGAAAACACATGCAAAGACACCCACATGCAAAGTGAAAGAAAGGCACGGCAATGGGAAGGAATTGTGTTGTTTTGTGGCTGAAATAATGTGTGTGCAAGTGTAACAACTAGGATGAAACATGGCAGCACACACATGCAAAGAGGAGCTGGAATCATCCTTCACACAAATGCAGCAACAACCCCTCATCATTACACAACATTTCTGCCACAAAACACATGCAAAGACACCCACATGCAAAGTGGAAGAAAGACACGGCAAAGGGGAAGGAATTGTGCTTGTTTTGTGGCTGAAATGATGCAAAGAATATGTGTGTGTGCAAGTGTAATAGCTAGGATGATAACATGGCAGCAAACACATGGCAAAGAAAAGAACATGGCAGCAAACACATGGAGCACACGGCATGGGCAGAAAATGTGGGTGTTTGGTGGTTGAAATGATGAAGCATGTGTGTGTAAATGTAAAGGGGAAACATGACAACACACACCCACACAAGCTGCACATGCAAAGGAAATGGAGTGGTCCTCTCTCAAGCCTATAAATACCACCTCCCATATTCATCAAAATGGAACATATTTGGATCCTTATCTTTGCCGTGAGTTTTCCACCACCATTCTCTCCAAATTCAGCCAAAAATCACCCCTAGCCACACCACCCATCAACCCTAAACTTTTCCATATCATTCCCCATCCATTCTACACCATAAAAACCACCCAAACCCTGTCCAAAACCTCTCTGCCGCAGCAAGGAAGAAAGAGGAACTTTGGATGCACCTGCTGCCAAGTTGGAGTGTTTTAGGTGTTCTCTTTCTTTGAATTTTAATGTCTAATTTTATGTATCTTTGCTTTGCAAGTATGAGGAACTAAACCCCCCTTGGCTAGGGAGGGATTCAAAACCATGTTTATGCTTGCTATATGATTTGATTACTTCCAATTGCGTTTCATGAATTGTGAATTTAATTTACTTATCTCTATGAATTAAAACTAATTTGTGTATGTTGGTTAAGAGTGCACGCTTAATTTTCATGCATAAGTTTGTTGCTAGGATATAAGGGAGTTTCACCTAATCGTTATGAACTTATATTCATAAGTAGTAAAGGTTGTTGATCACAATCATGTTAAGTAAATTCTTGGCATAAGTTTCATGCAATTCATAGTAACAAGTGCCTCGCCAATGCTTATGGTTTTCATAGAACTTAATGATTCTTGCTTGTATCTCTATTATGCAATTCATGTAGGGGACTTGTGAGGAATGCTTTGGGTTGTCGTATGCAATTCATCCAATTCAATAACTTTAGGGAAATCTGAGGGTTAATTAGTGCAATTCACAGTTAATCTGGGGTGTTGGGAATTCATGGTGTGTCGAAGAGCAATTGGAAATCATTTTGTATGCAAGTATAACATGTGTGGAGAAGAACCCCTTAGCTAGCTTCTCATCCATTCAATTTAATCAATTTCGTTTTACAATCTGCTAGTTCTTAAAGTTTTTGTTTAGTTTTAAATTTCGTCAAGAACCAATCTCCCATTTATTTCAAAGTGTTAGATTAGTTAGTAATCACTTTAGTTTGTGTTTTTAAGTGTTTTGATTCAAGTGGTAAACCAATTTCGTCCAAATTTGTGTTTGTGCTCAAAACTTCCTAGAAAGTGTTTTTAAGGCAGTTTTGAGTCTTTTGGTTGCTGTTTTGAATCTTTTTGTTTATCTTAGTGTTTTAAACTTTAGTTTTGCATTCTTCGAGTCTAGTTTAGTGTTTTAAACTTTGTTTTTAAGTTTTGAGTCAGTTTTCAAGTGATTTGGCAATCCCTCCTAATCCCCGGCCTAGAACGATCCCTACTTACATACTTGCTACAATTGATAAAAAGAGGGTTTAATTTGTGTGCGTATATATTTCGCATCAAATTTTTGGCGCCGTTGCCGGGGATTAGCAACTTTGCTAATCCCTTTGATTGTTTCTTTTCATTCATTTATTTTGTTGAAGTTTCTGACCTTGTTTTGTTTCTTTGTTTTTAAGGTACTAGTGCATGACTCGAAGTTCCCACCCTGTTCGTGAGCATATTTTGGACTTTGACGACGATTTTGAGAGAACTTTGAGACGAAGAAGGAACCAACAAGAGTCCAACCCACTTAGCCTGGAACCTAACCTTGAAGAACAAGTTCCAGAAGAGGAAGAGATACCCACGGCACAAGTGGGAGAAGTAGTGCAAGACATGGCCATGGACAACCGAACACTCAAGGAGCTCGCCGCTTCGGGATTAGATAATGCCGCACCTTTGTGTATCCAATATCCCACGGCTGCGCAAGGTAAGACCGAAGAGTTCGAGTTAAAGTCAAGTTTGCTCCACCACATTCCAAAATACCATAGGCTGTCCATGGAGGATCCGAACAAGCATTTAAAAGAATTTGAAGTGGTGTGTTCAAGCATGACTTCGGTTAACGTCGACGGAAGTATTTTGAAAATGAAGGCTTTTCCATTCTCTTTAATGGATAAAGCCAAAGATTGGTTGTACGAGTTAGCTCCCGGAACTGTCACATCTTGGGAGAGTACGAAGATGGCGTTTTTGGAGAAGTTTTTCCCAACTTCTCGAATCATTCTCCTACGTAAAAAGATTAGTGGTATTCAGCAAGAAGAATGTGAGTCTTTTCCTACTTATTATGAACGTTTTAAATCACTTGTTGCTTCTTGTCCACAACATCAGATGAAGGAGGAGTTACTTCTACAATACTTTTACGAGGGGCTCCTACCACTTGAACGTCAAATGCTCGATGCCTCGGCGGGTGGAGCATTGGTGGACAAAACACCCATGGCTGCCAAGATCTTGATTGCTAATCGAGCATTGAACGCTCAACAATACGAAGGCGTTGGCCAAAGAGGACCCCCACGGCAACAAGTGCATGAGGTAAGTTCCACATCCGACATTCATTCACAATTAGCTAATCTTACTTCCATTGTTTCTCAAATGGCCGAAGGAATGAGAATGCAAGGGCCAATGGTGTGTGGCATATGTTCTATCCAAGGACATGCCTCGGAAAAGTGCCCTCAACTCATTGAGAATGGTGGATGAGAGCGCGCTAACGCAATTGGATTTCAAGGCCAAAACCAACCGAGGAACGATCCATATTCAACCACATATAATCCAGGTTGGAGAGACCATCCAAACTTCAAGTGGAGGGAGGCCCAACAACCCCAACAACAAGGAGGCTTTAGGCAACAACCCCCGGGGGTTTTCACCAAGCCATACGCACCCCCACATTTTCCATAACAATCTGCCCCAAATGCTTCAGGTACATCTCTAGACAATGATACACTCCTTAAGTTACTAACTAACTTGTCTCAGGGGCAAGAAAATCAAACCAAAGCTATGCAAAGCCAAGACAAAAGGGTGGATCAATTGGAGAAACAAATTGGGCAGATTGCAGACTTTGTGAGCAAATTTCGGGACCCAGGCCAACTCCCTAGTTCTACCATTCCAAATCCAAAATGAGGTTTCGAAAGTGCAAAAGCCATATTGTTGAGAAGTGGAAAAGAAGTTGGGGCAGGTCCTAAACCATCTACATCAGGTCTCAAAGAAGATAAAAAACTACAATTTGAAGAGGAGGACATAAGCCCACCCACGACAAAGGTGGACACACCTTTGCCGCAAGCTTCCATAGGCCCAAATCTGTCCAATTCGGTCAATAAGGGTAAGAATGTGTCAAATTCACTTCCTACTAATGTTTTTCCTTCGAATGTCCCTTTTCCTAGTAGGTTTATGCAAACAAAGAAGGAGGAAGATGAAAGGGACATCCTTGAGACATTTAGGAAAGTTCAAGTCAACATACCCCTTTTGGATGCAATCAAGCAAGTCCCGAGATATGCCAAGTTTCTAAAGGAATTGTGCACCACTAGGAAGAGGATGTCGACCAAGGAGGTTGTCAAGGTAGGTGAAAATGTATCCGCCATCTTGCAACGCAAACTACCCCCCAAATGCAAAGATCCGGGTAGTTTTACAATTCCTTGTGTCATTGGAAACACTCGCTTTGAATCTCCCATGTTAGATTTAGGTGCTTCTATAAATGTTATGCCATACTCAATTTATGCATCTATGAATTTAGGAGTGTTGAAAAATGATGGTGTAATCATACAATTGGCCGATAGATCTAATGTCTATCCAAAGGGAGTTTTGGAAGATGTTCTTGTGCAGGGATATCTTGAAGATTTGAATGACGATGTACTTGAAAAAGTCATTACAAGAGGCATGGAACTCAAAACCATGGATGCAAACCATATGCTAACCCATGACATGCATGAACCATTCCATGCTGTGGCTTATAATGAGGAATTCATTGAGTTGGTTGCTGCCCTTGAGTCATTACCTAAGCATGGTGGTAAGTCTCCTAACTTCGATTCCATTCCCATTTCAACTAACAAGTTGCTTCCATCAATAATTCAGGCACCTGTCCTTGAACTCAAACCATTACCAAGCCATTTGAAGTACATTTTCTTGGGAGAAAATGAGACCCTACCTGCCATCATATCCTCATTCCTCACGGCACAAGAAGAAGAGAAACTAGTTCGAGTCTTGAAGGAGTTCAAATCTGCCCTAGGATGGACCTTGGCCAATATCAAGGGTATAAGCCCTACAACGTGCATGCATCACATATTTCTTGAGGAGGGGGCCAAACCAACTAGAGAGGCTCAACGCCGTCTCAACCCTCTAATGATGGAAGTTGTGAAAAATGAGATAATCAAGCTCCTTGATTGTGGAGTGATCTATCCTATCTCCGATAGCCGTTGGGTTTCACCTATTCAATGCGTGCCCAAGAAATCTGGAGTGACGGTTGTGGAGAATGTGGAGAATGAGCTTGTACCCACACGAATCCAAACCGGTTGGCGAGTATGCATTGATTATAGGAAGCTAAATGCCACCACAAGGAAGGATCATTTCCCATTGCCGTTCCTAGATCAAATGCTTGAAAGGTTAGCGGGTCATTCCTTTTATTGTTTTCTTGATGGATACTCTGGTTATAATCAAATTGTCATTGCCCTGGATGATCAAGAAAATACCACTTTTACTTGTCCATTTGGAACGTTTGCATATCGACGCATGCCATTCGGTTTGTGCAATGCTCCTGCCACGTTTCAAAGGTGTATGGTTAGCATATTTTCTGATTATGTTGAAAGGATTATTGAGATATTCATGGATGATTTTAGTGTGTTTGGTAGTTCATTTGATAATTGCTTAGATAATCTCACTTTAATCTTGAAACATTGTGTTGAAACAAACCTTGTGTTAAATTGGGAGAAATGTCATTTTATGGTTAAACAAGGTATTGTTTTGGGTCATATAATCTCTGAAAAAGGAATTGAAGTTGATAAGTCTAAGATATATCTTGTACACTACTTACCATCTCCTACTTCGGTGAGAGAGGTTCGTTCTTTTCTTGGTCATGCAGGATTCTATCGACGATTTATCAAGGACTTTTCCAAGATTGCACAACCTCTATGCCATCTCCTACAAAAGGAAGTGTCGTTTGAGTTCAACAAGGCGTGTGAGCAAGCATTCAACCATCTCAAGGACATACTCACTTCGGCACCAATCATCACTCCACCAGATTGGAGCATTCCCTTTGAGCTCATGTGTGATGCATCGGATTATGCAATTGGGGCTGTTTTGGGTCAAAGGAAAAACAAGCTGCCACATGTTATTTATTATGCTTCTCGTACTTTGAATGATGCACAATTAAATTATTCCACAACTGAGAAAAAGCTCTTGGCTGTTGTCTTTGCATTAGATAAGTTTAGATCGTATTTAATTGGCACTAAAGTCATTGTCTTCACTAACCATGCAGCCTTGAAGTACTTGTTCACAAAGAAAGAAGCTAAACCTCGACTCATTTGTTGGATGCTCCTACTTCAAGAGTTTGATATCGAAATTAAGGACAAAAAGGGAAGTGACAATGTGGTTGCCGACCACCTAAGCAGGTTGGTGCGTGAGGAAGAGCCCATTCCCATTTCAGAAATGTTTCCGGATGAGCAACTTCTGTCTATTGAGGTAAGTACCCCTTGGTATGCTGATTTGGTCAATTATTTGGTGTCTAAGCAAGTTCCTCACACCTTAAACAAGTCCTAATGTGATAAACTTAAACATGATGCACGTTTTTATGTTTGGGATGACCCATATGTGTGGAAGTACTGCCCAGATCAGATTGTTAGACGATGTGTACCAAATTCTGAATTTAACTCCATTCTAGCCTTTTGTCATTCTTAGGCATGTGGGGGTTATTTTGGCACTCAAAGAACAGCCCTCAAGGTGTTAGAATGTGGTTTTTATTGGCCTACATTGTTTAAAGATGCTAGAATGTTTTGCTTAACATGTGATAGATGTCAAAGGACAGGTACCATCGGTGCTAAGGACCAAATGCCGCAAACTCCTATTTTCAATGTTGAAATTTTTGATGTTTGGGGTATTGATTTCATGGGTCCCTTTCCTTCTTCATTTGGTTTCACTTATATTTTGCTTGCGGTTGATTATGTTTCCAAATGGGTAGAAGCAAAAGCTACCCGTACTAACGATTCTAGAGTCGTTTCAGATTTCATCAAGACTAACATTTTCTCTAGATTTGGGATGCTGCGGGTGTTCATAAGTGATGGAGGCTCACATTTCTGCAATCTGACCATTGAGGCACTCTTTAAGAAGTACAATGTCACCCACAAGGTTTCTACACCTTACCATCCTCAAACGAAAGGCCAAGCTGAGGTTTCCAACCGAGAGATCAAACAAATTCTAGAGAAGATCGTTGGGCCTACAAGGAAGGATTGGAGCTTACGGTTAGATGATGCACTTTGGGCATATCGTACGGCGTACAAGACACCCATTGGAATGTCCCCATTTCGGCTTATCTATGGCAAGCCGTGCCATCTCCCTATTGAATTGGAACACAAAGCTCATTGGGCCGTCAAGAAGTTCAATATGGACCTAAATGCCGCAGAGAGTCATAGGAAGTTGCAACTAAATGAACTTGATGAGATAAGGCATGAAGCGTACGAGAATGCTAACATTTACAAAGAGAAGACCAAAGTTTTCCATGATAAGATGATTCGAGGCAAAACATTCTCCGTAGGGCAGAAAGTGTTATTGTTCAATTCCCGTCTACGGTTATTTCCCGGTAAGTTACGTTCTAAGTGGATTGGACCGTTTGTTATTACTAATGTTTTTGTTCATGGTGCAGTCCATATCCAAAGCTTGAAAACGGGACATGAATTCAAGGTGAATGGGCATCGATTGAAGCCCTATTATGAGCATTTTGAGGAGCATGCCGTGGAGGACATTCCTTTGCATGCCGTGGGCTCCAATGGGGAGTAATTGCGTTCTTCGTCCGGCTGCACGACGTTAAAGCAAGCGCTTCTTGGGAGGCAACCCATGTATTCAAATAAGGAAGATCTATGAATCGCTTCACAATCGGTTTTGCGTTTCTAAAAACCTTCCGTTTACTACGTTTTTTTTACCTTGTTTGTCATTTTTAGTTGTTGCTTGTTTGATTTCTTTTGGTGTGGATTTTTTGGTAAACAAGATGCTTTTTCATTGATTTTTGTAGAAAAGGAACATTAAGCAGAAAATTACAAGAGGGAGCCTTCACAAAGGCTGCTTAGGAGAAGTCTCAGTAGTCGACGGAGCCTCAGCAGTCGGCGGAGCCCCAGAAGGAGGAGGCAACGGAGGTTGATCATTTGGAGCTTCAGTACGCGGTACAGCCCCAGAAGACGAAGGCAAATGCTGTTGGAACAAACCCACAAACCTCTGATGATCAAGTAAGATCTGACCATCAGATTCCTGCATCTGGTCAATTTTCCTCTTCATGTTTGTGGCATAGTTGTGTGCGAGCTTGTGCAATTGTTTATTCTCATGCTTGAGCCCTCTAATCTCCTGTTTGAGACTCATCACTTCAGCCGCCAACGATTCAACTTGACGGGTTCAAGCAAATAGGCGTTGGGCCATGTTGGACACAGAACCCGCACACTGCACACTAAGAGTCAGAGACTCCTTAACAGCCAACTCATCAGACCGTTTTGAAAGCAGTCTGTTATCTTTAGGAATGACAAGGTTCCTGGCCACCACCGCAGCTGTCATATCATTCTTCATCATTGAATCCCCAACGGTAAGGGGGCCAGTAGGGGATATGAAGGATGGGCGCCATATGTTGTCTGGAGAAGGCGGGACTGCCTCTTCACCAAGGTTCAAGTCAAAACGACGGTCGGAAGGGCCATACATTTTCAGAGGTGTTAAAGAAAGAAGAGGTCGGACAGGTCAAGATCGTAGAAGTGCAAGAATTGAGTTTTTACAGGTTGAAATTCAAGTGTGCTTTGAACGTCCTGCGTACCTCTATAAAAATCAACATGTGATGGGATTTCAGAGATTGAAGAGGCGAGCTCAGAATTCAAAGAAGCCAATTCAAAAATCGAAGAGGCGCCAGCTTTCTCAAAAGTTAGGCTTACTCACAAACCACCGATTCCAGATATCGAAGAGTGTCAGCTTTCTCAGTCTCGTCAGCACCCGTCACACGTAAACTCAGCTTTGCGAAAATCACGGAAAATTTGTCGAAGCATCGATCTCAGATAGCGAAGATGCGCCTGTCTCTCTCAGCCTCGTCAGCACTTGTCACATGCAGAGAAAGCTTTGCGGAAATCACGGGCAGTTTGTCAAAGCGCCGATTTCTGTCGACGATTTCTGTTAAAGTAGAAAACACGGGCAATCTGTCGACGATTTCTGTTGAAGTAGAAAACACGTGAAGTTTACTGTTCAATCATCCAACGGTTGCCGACAGGAGTGAAAGAACAGTACCGGTTATTATTTCCTATAAATGTCGACCTTCACCCTCAATTGCAAGGCAGACATACATAACCCTTCTTTTTCTCAGAGAATGCCTTTCCAACAGACCCTCTCGAGTCACTCAGTGTTCCTTATTCCTTGGGGTACCTCTGCAAACAACCCATCCAAAGCAAAAGTATTTCATATCATGAAGGTTGAAAGCAAGAGTATCTCATATCATGCTTTCTCCCTGTCCTTCTCCTTGTCGTTGTTTTAGGACAAGGAGAAAGTGAGTAATCAGTCAGCACTTGGTATCAATCTTCCGATCTAGAACCGACTGCCTGGAACCCCTTCCTGATTGCTTACCTAGCCTTGCTCTCGAGTACTCATCTTCATCATCTTATGCTTCCGCTTCGTCTACCACATCTGCCTGGGGAACAGATAAGGGAAGTGAAAATGATACCTCGAAGCATGTGGAGACAATTTACCAATTCATCATCAGCTAGGGACAAGGAGAAAGAAAGCAAGAAGTGGGCACTTGGAAAGATTGAAGAAAGAAACCGACCAACACCTCTACCTCATGCCTACCTGCCGTGCAGAAGAAACAAGCAGAGAAGAATGCAAACTGCACAATCAAATCAACCAAATTTGCGTTCTTAAACCAGTTCGAGATCAAAGCTGTGGAAAGATAACAAGATCATCTATCTCCAAAACCAGATTTGCGTTCTTAAACTCTACTCTGTCTAATTTTTACTTTGCCATACTTGTCATGTTTATTCGTTGTTTGTTTGTGTGAGTTTATGCTTGAAACATTGAGGACAATGTTTGATTTAAGTGTGGGGGGGTAACCATTGTTTTGCATGAAATTCTTTGCATGAAATTCGTAGGAATTTATCACCCATTACTTCTAGTGTTGTTCATTGCTGTTTTAAGTGTTTTTAAGCTATTTTGGAGTATTTTAGTGTGTTTTGACATAAAAATCCGAAAATCTCATAAAAATTGTTTTGAAAAAAAAAATACCAAAAAGAGTTGTTTTTTGTATGTGTCTTAGGGTACCTTCCAACACAATGATGAGGATTTGGTTTTTAATTACATGACTGTTTAAGAGAGTTATAAACATGGATGAACATTTGATTTACTCTTTGGTGTATGCTTGGTTGTGGTTATAATTTATGAATTCACATGCAATCATAAAGGAAAAATTAGTTTTTGTAACATGCTTGAAGGAAGGAACTCAAACAAACGCTACAACCTTGTGAGACTTGAGCCTAAACGTTATTTGGAGAGTTGATAATCTGTGCATTATTGTTTTCTAAGTCGTTGCATGATCTCATTATTCTTTGCTTGGTTACTACTTAGAAGGCATTTCATCATTTAGTTCCAAATGCTAGAACTCATGCCCATTTCATTCAAAGTATGCTATTGATTTGCATAACACATATTCAAGAAGAAGTTGTGTAGTGACCACCACCTTAGCCAAATTGCCATGTATACTACTTCATTATATGTTCAAGTGTAAACCCCGTTGAGCCTTGTTTATCCTATTTTTCTTTGTTAATCACATCATCTCCACCTAGCCTAGATTAGGATCATCCATACCCTTGTTCTTAAAGCATAGTAAAGCATGATTCAAATTGAATTCCTGTTGAGTAATGTTTGGCAGAAAACAAGTGTGGGGGAAGTGTTTCTCATGTAAGTAGTGAGCCATAGGCACGTGTGGAAAGAAAAGAAAAGAAAAATACATCCAAAAAAAAAAAAAAAAAAAAAAAAAAAAAAAGAAAAGTTGTGAAAATGTATGAAAAAGAGTTCTAAAGTGTTGTTTGTTGAAGAAATGGTCCAAAACATTGAATTCGGCCCTAAGTGTTGCTCAAATCTTCCCTTTGTGTTAAAAGTTGATTTCTGCATTCTAAAGTGAATTCTAAGTTTCGATTTCATTACTTTGCTTGCTATTGCCTTAGGAACGTTTGTTATCCCTATCTTTCCTTTGTTAACCATTACCCCAAGCCCCGTTACAACCCTTGACTTCTATCTTGAGTGTTATGTGTTTCAATTTTTGGAGTTTGAATTTGGTATGAGCATATGGTGTCACTGGTTCTCGCATCTAAGTAGTAGCATTCCATTCATGAGATCATATCTAAACATGCTTATTAACTCCAGAAATTGCGTTCTTTGTGATACATATATGTGAGTGTTCGTTTTCATATCTACATCAATCTTCTCACATATGACTAGTATAGGGTGTGTAGTTAGAAAATCTGAGTGAAAATTGAGTGCACACTTTGTAAGGAATTGAGTAAATTTTCTAAGGCATGTTACTACATCAAAAACATTGTTTTAATCGATTAATTGTGAACAAGTAAATGGTGACTATGATTAAGTATGTGCTTAAGTGTAAAGATGACTCAAATATGTGGGGATAATGATTTTTAACATGTCATGTGCATTGGAAATCCCTGAGGCAAATGTTGGAAGGTTTAGATTGTGTTTTATTTGTTTTGTTTCGTTTTATTTCTTTGTTTTGCTCGAGGACTAGCAAAAGCTAAGTGTGGGGGAATTTGATAGGAGCATATTTATGCGACTTAATTGGCTTGTTCTCGTGCGTTTACGTTGTGTTTCCTTAGTTATTTTAGCGTTTAAAGTCATTTTCGTATGTTTGTAGGTCTTAATAACAACGTTGGCAAGAAAAGTGCATTTTGGTGCATTTTGGATCAATATTGGGCTGAAATGGATTGCATGCATGAGGATGGACGTTTTGGGCATATGTGTGTGCAAGTGTGTGTGTGTGCAAATGCAAGGGTAAACAATGACAACTCATACACATGCAAACTCACGGCAAGAGAGGGAGAAAACACATGCAAAGACACCCATATGCAAAGTGAAAGAAAGGCACGGCAATGGGAAGGAATTGTGTTGTTTTGTGGCTGAAATGATGTGTGTGCAAGTGTAACAACTAGGATGAAACATGGCAGCACACACATGCAAAGAGGAGCTGGAATCATCCTTCACACAAATGCAGCAACAACCCCTCATCATTACACAACATTTCTGCCACAAAACACATGCAAAGACACCCACATGCAAAGTGGAAGAAAGGCACGGCAAAGGGGAAGGAACTGTGCTTGTTTTGTGGCTGAAATGATGCAAAGAACATGTGTGTGTGCAAGTGTAATAGCTAGGATGATAACATGGCAGCAAACACATGGCAAAGAAAAGAACATGGCAGCAAACACATGGTAAAGAAAAGAACATGGCAGCAAACACATGGAGCACACGGCATGGGCAGAAAATGTGGGTGTTTGGTGGTTGAAATGATGAAGCATGTGTGTGTAAATGTAAAGGGGAAACATGACAACACACACCCACACAAGCTGCACATGCAAAGGAAATGGAGTGGTCCTCTCTCAAGCCTATAAATACCACCTCCCATATTCATCAAAATGGAACAGATTTGGATCCTTGTCTTTGCCGTGAGTTTTCCACCACCATTCTCTCCAAATTCAGCCAAAAATCACCCCTAGCCACACCACCCATCAACCCTAAACTTTTCCATACCATTCCCCATCCATTCTACACCATAAAAACCACCCAAACCCTGTCCAAAACCTCTCTGCCGCAGCAAGGAAGAAGGAGGAACTTTGGATGCACCTGCTGCCAAGTTGGAGTGTTTTAGGTGTTCTCTTTCTTTGAATTTTAATGTCTAATTTTATGTATCTTTGCTTTGCAAGTATGAGGAACTAAACCCCCTTGGCTAGGGGGGGATTCAAAACCATGTTTATGCTTGCTATATGATTTGATTACTTCCAATTGCGTTTCATGAATTGTGAATTTAATTTACTTATCTCTATGAATTAAAACTAATTTGTGTATGTTGGTTGAGAGTGCATGCTTAATTTTCATGCATAAGTTTGTTGCTAGGATATAAGGGAGTTTCACCTAATCGTTATGAACTTATATTCATAAGTAGTAAAGGTTGTTGATCACAATCATGTTAAGTAAATTCTTGGCATAAGTTTCATGCAATTCATAGTAACAAGTGCCTCGCTAATGCTTATGGTTTTCATAGAACTTAATGATTCTTGCTTGTATCTCTATTATGCAATTCATGTAAGGGACTTGTGAGGAATGCTTTGGGTTGTCGTATGCAATTCATCCAATTCAATAACTTTAGGGAAATCTGAGGGTTAATTAGTGCAATTCACAGTTAATCTGAGGTGTTGGGAATTCATGGTGTGTCGAAGAGCAATTGGAAATTATTTTGTATGCAAGTATAACATGTGTGGAGAAGAACCCCTTAGCTAGTTTCTCATCCATTCAATTTAATCAATCTCGTTTTACAATCTGCTAGTTCTTAAAGTTTTTGTTTAGTTTTAAATTTCGTCAAGAACCAATCTCCCATTTATTTCAAAGTGTTAGATTAGTTAGTAATCACTTTAGTTTGTGTTTTTAAGTGTTTTGATTCAAGTGGTAAACCAATTTCGTCCAAATTTGTGTTTGTGCTCAAAACTGCCCAGAAAGTGTTTTTAAGGCAGTTTTGAGTCTTTTGGTTGCTGTTTTGAATCTTTTTGTTTATCTTAGTGTTTTAAACTTTAGTTTTGCATTCTTCGAGTCTAGTTTAGTGTTTTAAACTTTGTTTTTAAGTTTTGAGTCAGTTTTCAAGTGATTTAGCAATCCCTCATAATCTCCGGCCTAGAACGATCCCTACTTACATACTTGCTACAATTGATAAAAAGAGGGTTTAATTTGTGTGCTTATATATTTCACATCAAGGCTACTAGAAGTCGTGCATATATTTTTCAAACCCTAAAACTAAGGAGTCATTTATTTTCTAAACCCAAAAACTAAGGAGTCAAGCATGTAAAAAATACCTAAAATCTCTAAATAGAAATATATATATATATATATATATATATATATATATATATAAGTAGGTATGGCATACTGCTAGCATACAAAATCAATTACCAAAGTCATGCCATTAATTGTCGGTTCGTTAAAATGTCAACCGATTCTAAACAAAATGCCAAAACTATATCATACCATTATGAGCCTACCGGTATAATTCGGTCGGTAAATCGATTTATAACAAAATTTCTCAGCCCTATTCGTTAGGATGGGCCAATCGTGAATGCTTGTTGCCCTTGAATGTCAGTGTTACTTTTGGCAAAGATGAAAGTTGTAAGAGACGACACTAAAACAAAAGTAGCTTGTCTCGGGACGTGCAGATCAAGTAAATTGATACTTATCGCTTATTGTTATGATAATTCATAACCAAAAGATAACTTCTTTATTGTTTTAGGAACTGATGAGTTAATGTTATACTATATTTTACCATATTTTTAGTTATGTTATATATATATTGGATATTTTTTATTCTCCTCTTTCTGTTTTTTTATTTATGTTTTGATTGTAGGTCAAGTGGAATCCACTTTGCTCAAAAAGTGACGAGACGAAGGAATTTTGAAGTGATTCCACTAGAGATGATTCCTTAGAGAGTGAAGTTGATTGTGTCAAATTTAAATCCTTAATTCTTGATCATGACAATTAAACGAAGATTGTGCTATGCTGACAGATTGACCTTTTAGGCTTGCATGGGCTATAAGTTATTGAAGACGACATTTTTGAGAGAAATTTCCTTCTACATTGAGGAGGACATCTTAATTTTTCCATTGACATCTTTTCGGGAGTTTCCTATGCTGTCTTGTTTAGTCAACGGAAGGAATCTTCACATAATTAATGTTCTAAAAAAAAAAAAAAGAGGAATATATCTTTCAATCATTTTTTTTTAATATTAAAATTAGATTAGATGAGTCACTTAATACTACGGTCTAGAGATATTCTTCTACAATTGTAAGTGAGAGATTTTAAGTTTAATTCTTGTTAAATGCGAACTTGAACTACATTGTTGCTAATCTATTATGAAGTTTAGCTCACTCCTCCACTCCCTACACTAATAATATCGTTTGCTAAAAAAATAAATTAGATTGGACGAAGGCAAAGCAGGCCGTCCATACCAATTATGTATCAAATATGAACATAACATAAACGTATTGATGGAGCTTAAGTAATGAATTTATAGGCTCCTAAATGCTATACGTACATCAAGTGTCGAGCACAGGAATATGATGAATTCCTAGTTGCTCTATGAAACTACAATTGGACAAGGAATTCAACAAATACACAAACCTGCAACTAAGACAATAGAGCTTGGTAAACCTTTCAGGTAAGGTTCTAAAAAACGCTAAGTGCTAGTCAAGCAGAAATGACTCTTGATTGACTCTGAGACTAAATCTTATGACTTGGATTGGCATACTGGGGTCCATCAGATAACCTTTTTTAAGGAATTCCTCATATCCAAGGCAGCTTACACAAGCACCCCACCCACAATAGTTCTATTCTCTGTATAAGAGAGTCACGACCTAAGCAGATCTATGCGTGCTAAGTGGGCTAGAAGGACACATAAGCAGGTGTAGACGTCATTTCTTGATTTTCAAACATCTAGAAATTAATTAGGACATCGGCGCTAGGCAGGGATCTTTAAAACAGTGCTCTCAAGAATAAAATTGTAAACATTTTCATTCACATGCAATTTTCCATCGTTAGGAACCTTTGATGACAAATTTTTAGCCTGACCTAGGTCCTAAATCATTTCCCAACAAAAACTGACATTACAAATAAGGAGCCTAGCGATTGGCACTATCTAAATCCCGGAACTATCGTACGAGTTGAAACCATATTATGTTACAAACTTACAACAAACACCAAGATGCTCGAGAAGAGCAATGCTCTATCAACATGTACACTTCAAAGCCACCATAGTTCATGATACTTCTCAAAACTGTTTGCACCCATTAGTCGTATGGATTTCTGAATTTCTTCAAGAGTTCCGGGATATCATAACCCAGCATTTCATCGACGGCATCTATCATCTTAGGCTTTAACCTCTCCAATTTGTCAAAGCTGTAACCAGTCAAGATGTCCCTGTAGTGGTCTACGTTCGGGAAATCCCCTGGAGGTAGATGGTGCTCCCTCTGGACCTGTACAGTTTCAAGTGTGAGCATTATAGAGTAAAGAGTGCACATACGCAGGGGAGGGAGGGAGGGAACAGTACCTTTTTAAATTCATCTTCCAAATTATCAATAAGCTTCCGTTGAGCCTTAGATTTCCCCAACATGGCAGGCATCTCCTTCCTTAAATGGCTAATTATGTAAGCATGTATCTTGGCAGCTCTGGCACGCTTCACAAATTCATTGATCTGAGAAAAAAAAGGTCATTAAAATTCCATTCCGTTGGAATCTGCAAGAAACATTCAGTTTTCGAACAAGAGAGCAACTTGGTAAGTAAAGATATGAGATACATAAATATAACAAACTCACTCTGCGATCACAAGCCTTCTTCGGAATATCCTTTAAATCAGCAAGAAGATCCTCCTGTTCCCTTTCAAAGAGTTCTTTCCCAACTGGACCCGTAGCAGCCTCATTTACAGGTTTGTCATTGAATGAGCTGCAAAAGAGAAAATTAGCTTGCAAGGATCGAACCAAGGTATTTGCTAGGAAACATTGGAATACATTTGAAACTATAGGATTTGCTTCCAAGGAATTAATGATGCAAGGATGGAGAGGCTACCCGATATAAACTCGCATGACCTCAGGAGTATTAAGAACCTTCCCAAGTGACCACATCAATGCTCCATAAACTCTCATCAACTGCATACCAAGAATGAAAAATGATTTAAGCGCAACATCCAATGACCTAATTAAATTCCCAAAAATATATGTAGAATGGAAATAATCAAAGAGATTCATATATTGTCTATCTTACTTGCTGAGTATCAATTTGATCCGCCTTGTTCAGAACAACACGAATTTTATCATCATGGCCATGTAAAGATGAAATAACACGCTTGAACTCATCACTAACATCGAGTTTGTGAGGATCAAACAGAAGTAGAATGAGGTCACACTTTGCAGCAAACCACGAAGTTACCCCAGTAAAATCGTAGGCTCGATGTGTCCGTTGCTTCTCTCCCGATAAAACTCCAGGGGTATCCACAAAAGTAATGTGTTCTAGCAGCTTGGATATAAAAATGTGTAAGCTTTGGGTGTTTCAATGGGCAATTTGGGAGAATGTCAAGGTGATTCTGAAAGATAACTTACTGAGTGTGGCATTTGAGAACACTCAAACTTTGACAAGAATGCTGTTCCAAAAGTTGTGAGACCACTAAATGGCATGTCAGCTTGGACGGCAATAGTATTCCCAGGAACACTTCTTTCATCAGGGCCAGACTACATGCAAGAAGAATTAGCTAGTACACAATATTAATTTCAGAAACTTAACAGAAAACAAAAAACAAAAGACAATACAGCAAATGGAATTTGGAAAATTTTAATGTCTACAAAAAGCAACAGAATATATATCTTAACACCAAACCAAACAATTTTCTTAAGAAATATAAGGTAACAAGTGAAGAAAATCTTAGGATCTCCTCTATAACATCATTTTTTGAACTAGTGACACCCAAAAAGTAAAAAGGAAAATGCACATGTACAACTGCTAAGCCTCGCAGCAGCATTTCCAAGAGATGCAAGAAATATTGTTTTATTGACAATGGCCAGAAACACAAAATGTCCCTCAGTTTCTCTCCAAATTCCTAGAACTAAACTAATAATAGTTTAGTACCCTATCCAGACTCTTGGCATTCTGCCACGCTGCTCTGCAATCTGCCTTCCAATTCCAGACTCATGACTGGTTATAAGAGACTATTTCAACCAATAGAAACCAGACAAAACACAACCGTCCTTTTTCTACTGAAATTTGAAATACAGCAGTCCCTAATATATAGACCAAAATGCAAGATTACATTTACAAAAATGTGCCAAAGCCCCTTAGTTTTAATGAAAATGTTAAAAGGATATATACCCCTACTGAAAATTAATAAAAAGGGCGACACATAAATATAAAGGAAAAATTTCTTTAAATTCAAAACACAGAAGTTTAAGGCAAGCCAAAGCCATGGATGGCTATCTGTTTAACAAGTTTAGTTTCTACTACATTCTTACTGAGTCCTGTAAAGCCTTATTCTTATAATATGGCTTTTTAACTTGCATGCAAGTGTATAAAACATTTATATTAACTTTTAATTGCTAAGTAATTCAAGACTGCCTTAATGACAACATAAAAGGAGATAAATTGGCAATTACCATAACAACAACAAATCTATCGGTTGTAGGCTCGGGACCAATGTGAGCTCCTGTCAAAAGTGAAATAAGATAAGGAATGGCATAGGATGAACAAACTTTCTGTGCAAGAAAAACAACTACACAAAGACACTTTCCCAGAGGATAACTTGCCTGGATAGCTACTTTTAAGCAAATGTTTAATGAATGTTGTTTTCCCAGTGGAGTATTGACCCAAAAGCATAACCATGGGTTTGGCATCAAAATCACTATTTGTCTGCAAAATAAAGCAAATAAATATCAATTGATATCTATAGCATACCACAATTAGATAGAAGTTTGAGAAGATCCAATGAAAAAATGAAATAAAACTATGAGTGACTGGGCATTAAATCTGATGAAAGAACTAGAAGCAAGGAATAATGCTCACTCACCAGTAATGGGGATACAAAATCGTTGAACTTGTATGTAACTTCTAATGGCTTCAGCTTCTGAACATACAGTCTCTTTAACCCATCAATAATTGATGTTACAGAAGAAAGTGGTACCTAGAAATATGCCAAAGATTTTTTATAAGGTGTTAAACAGAGTGCAGAACTCATGTCTACCCAACAGTATTGCAAATTTCATTATGTCTGCACAGGAGAATTTATTATCAACTCTGTGACATATCACGCATGAAAAAGAAAAAAAAAGAAAAAAAACTCCTAAAACTGACGTTTGCAAAAGCTTTGGACAGAGTCTTAATTGACTCAAAGCTTTCGCATGATCATTGATAACCTTAACCTACTAAAAACATAAGTATTTTTGCAATCATCTTCAAATATAACAACTCGGAGAGACTGGAATGCAATACTATAAAAAATTTCCTCCAAAAATAAGAAACAACATACACCTTTTTTGATGATTTTGATGAAAACCAAAGTGCCGAAGGTGATTGTTGCACCAAAGCAGTTCCTGTGTCACAGATAATTTGTAAATAGACAGCCAAAACCAAAAATGACAGTACACATCTCATAGTTAGAGAACCTCCTCACCATTTACTTCGTTTTCATTTGACTTGTGCGAATGCTTTTTCTTCTGAATAAATTAAGTAAACGAAATCAAATTCCTTGGCCATATACAATGAATTGATTAAAATAAATAAATCCACAATAATGAGAAAAACAAATAAGAAAGGTATAAAAAGCATACATACCGCTAATAGTAATGCATCCAAACCCTCCATAACAGGAGGTTTCAGACTTTCCAAGTCAACTGAAACACAGCATTCAAAGTTTAAGTTAAATGAGTGTGCCAAACAAGATTTAAAAATTAATATATAAGTAAGCAAAAAATACTTGTGCGCTATTCATATTTATGAAGAAGCAGGTATTATCGTCAACTTATACTGAGATTCTACCAATCCAAGCATGGATTCCAATACAAAGTTAAACAAAAGAAACCCACCATTGCTATTCAATAAACCGTGTGTAATATCATGTCCAGCTTGTGCAAGAGAAACTAGCTAGAAATGAAAAAGTAACATGTCAGATTCCTATAAATCCAAATATTTGATTTTTTGCTATTTATGAAAAAGAAAAATAACAGTTTATAAAATAACCTGCATAGCGGCAACGAACTCACTGAAACCAAGATATCCCTGCCTCTTTGAATCGGCCATGGCCCAAACCTTAAGAAAAGGAACGAACTTATTAAAACCCCTCTATAAATAAGGCTGGAAAAATTCAGGTAACATAGTCTAACCAAAGAAAAAAGGAAGGGGCTTCTGCTACAAATGTAACGTAAAATGTTTGGCATAGATCTACTAGAACATAATCTTAAGCTTGATTATATCAAAGTAACCCAATCTGCAAAACTCGATGCCAACTTCAACGGCTCTACTGGCGTATTACAAGTCACAATAACTCCGTATTGCTCAACAGAAATACAAACCCCCAAAACAAAATGTATTTCGAAAATGAGTACGAAAACGCATGAACTGAGCATACACTAACCTCTGCATAAAAAACAAATCCACCAAATACTAATGGTATTGAATTACAGCAAAAAACAGAAGAAAACGAGACGCGCTAACTTGGTAAAAGAAAATATCAAATAAACAAAATAAAACGCAAATTAACCTGCTTGAGATCCTGCCGATTCAGATTGGACATGCCGAAGAACTTTATAGCATCACTCCCGGTAATGCGGCCATCAGTGTCTGAACATAACAAAACCGAAACTCAACTTACAGTTGCTCAATTTTCTCGGGAACCAAACGGAAAACTAAGAAATTTTCCCAGAAGAAAAAAATGTGAAGAAAATAAAATGCGTGCTTGTGCGGAACAGTGTAAAGTGTAAGTATTTACCTGAATCAGCGAATCGAAACCATTCCTGGTAGATATTCTGATGCTCTTTCGAGCACGAACTGATCGGAACTGAAGAAATTTCCATAACTCGTAACCAGAGAGAATAATCTGATCGAAAAATTAGGATTTCAAATTTTTTAAAACGGAAACGCTCTTTGGAGGGTATGTCTTTGTTTCTCTTTCCCGCAGGGTGTCCCTGGTACCGACCGAAAGGGTTTAACTATTGGTTTAGACGGCGTCGTTTAGGGGTTGAGTTGGCATGACGGGACGTAAACCCAATCGTGGGTCTTTAGAAAGCCAAGGAGTGAAACGGCGACGTATCTGTTTCGTTTTCGTTTTCGTAGCTGTAGCCTGTATAGTTCACAGCAGGCATGCGAAATAATGGAAAGGATGACTACTCCTACTTGTTGTCAATGTGTAACATCCAACATAACTGTGATGCAGATACTCACCCGTTTTAAATCTCATAAATCTTACAAATTATTGGCAATGGCGAGACCTAGATTATGCTACTAAATATCTTTTTTATTATTATTCCGTATTCGTGGAAGGCGGTTCAAAGATAGTGGCAGAGCCAGAATTCTGAATGAGGATGGATCATTCACAAATATGTATATATATATGAGTGTGTGTAAAAAGTTGAATTCGTAACATGTTGACATATGCAATTTGTGTAATAATCACAAAACTGAAAAAATTCTCTTAAATTCAATACTAAGAAGAAAAAAATGTAAAAACCCAGACAACCAAGTAAGAGGTAGGTTGTGGAAGGCTAAAGAAAATACAAAGAAGTAGAAAAAGAAGGAAAAGGGGGAGAGGTGCAAATAAAGAAGGTGGGTTGCTTTAGAAAATTATAGGGTGTATATTACTGTTAGGTGAGAGAATCGAACCAGAAGTGGGGTTGCTTTTTCCATTTAAAACTGCGCATCTCTTTTAAAACTCACTTGCCAAACTTATCGTTTCATTAGACAGCCGAAAAGATTTAAAATCAAAACAGCTTAACGATGTCGTTTGCTTCATCTTCTTCTATGAGGTTCACAACTCGGATAAAGTCAGGATAGGCCTAGGACTACCCTAGTCCCATGGTGGCTCTGCCCCAAAGGCTTAACACAAACAAGCGAACTGCAAAAAGAAATGAGATGAATCTCGATTGAAAATTTTATGGATTACACTAGAGATCCAAGGCTACAGAAAGACCAAAATTTATAGATTTATCCGTTAGATAAACACGTGAGTGTATACAGTTTACGGCAAGAAAGAAATAGTAGAAATGAGTTGACAAATATTTACGAGTGTAATTTTCAAGGTATTGTCAATAACAAGTATTGATGACCAAAGTCGTGGGTGCAGGCAAGGACGGAGCCACCATGGGCCTAGGGGGGGCGGATGCCCCCATTGAGATTTTTCTGACGCTGGGATGCTGCTCAAATTGAGCTGGGTTTGCAGCAGCAGAGCCCCCACTGAACTGATCTGGTTCTGCTCTCCGACCTGGTTCTGCAGAAGTTCTGGCTTTGTTGTTTGAGGATGCCCCCATTCACACAAAGTTCTGGCTTCGTCCCTGGGTGCAGGCTCATAATGATGACATATCAGCATTTTCAGAGGAAAAAATAGAGAACCACTATAAAGTGGAGAACGACACATCAGCATCTCCTAAATGCACCCTCCAAATTCCAAAACCCTATGTATCCGAAACTCCATTGGGTTGCAATAATCTTTGAGAAATGATAACTCAAGGATTTTTTTTTTTTTTTTTGGGACAAACTAAAGTTACTTTTCCATTAAACAAATAGACAAGTACAAAGAAAAGATAGCTCAAAAGGCATCCCATAATCAAAATACAAGCTCATCAAGAAAAAGTAAATACAACATAAAAGCTCAAAAGAGCATAACTGAAAAACAACAAAAACCCTAAAATTAAAGAGAAAACCAGACGCCACCACCAAGAAAACGAACCAAAAAGAGCAACTAGATCAACTGAAAATGGGGGTGAGTGAGCCACCCGCACAGTTATAACTCAAGGATAAATATGACGTATAGTCCTATCCAATGTAAATCCGTATATAGTAATTAATACTAGCTCTATTATTCTTCAAATATGTCACTGAACAACAACCAATATTCAATATCATTAAGTTAAGCGATATAAAGACTAATGTGTGTAAAACATGACCATCTCGCTCTCATCATAAAGCTTATAAAAAAAACAAGAACATTCGCAATCGAAACTTCTTGACGAACCTTGAGAGGCAAACAAAGGACAAGCTTGCGACACTGCTCAACGACAATTGCACCACACTATTGTACGGCCTTGCGCTTGCTATCGCACGTCGCACAACCAAACAGAAAATGGGACATGGCCGGGACAACAATCTCGAACAAGATGAACGCGCACCAAGAAAGACATGCCCTCCAAACACTGGATTGGTCCACGCAAATCCATCGCAGGTACAACCTAATTAAAAGCTATGCAGTTCATCTTGTACGCGTGAAACGCAGCATCTGAGTTGTTTAGCTGAATCCAATACTAATCAGACCCAATGTTTATCGTATACACATGGATGCATTCAGTCCGACTATCCGTACTATCGACCGACTATGCATTCTATCTGACAATCCGTACAACGATATTACGTTTATGAAATATACTTGAATTCAGGTGAAACACAATCAAAACCATTCATCACAACATAGTTATCTCATACCAATACATCAAATATTTCGTAAAAAGATCCCCAAATTTGAACTTCAAATTCTCAAGTAGACACGACGATGCAAGGTGAAAAGAGAAAAATTCATCAAATGGTAAGTTACACCACTACAAGGCGGCTCAGTTTGTTAATTCCATGATGGCAGAAACAATGTCACCATTTGCTGCTTTGAGTGCCTTAACTGCTCTTGATCTTGAAACCCCAGCTTGAGTCATCACCAACTCGATGTCCTTGGGTTCTACACCAGTTTCGTCCACATCTTCATCGTCTTGAGCCAAAGTTGATGGCTCAGGCTTTGCTGTCACGGTATTTAGGTTAGGAGCCTTGAACTGCTCCGCGGCCTGAGTTTGAAGTTGTGAGCTCAAGTCCTCAATCTTTGCTTCCCCAAAAATGACATATGTATCGGAAGCGGGGCTCTTAAAGACATCTGGCTTTGAGATGACAAACAGAATCTGAAAGAACAAACATTACTACATTGAATCTTTAAAATAAATCTCCTAGAAGCTGACACAAAATGCGTTATAGCAATCAAAAGAAGAAACAAAGCAACAAATCAACACTTACATTCTTGCTCTTCTTGACAGTCACACGGCTGACACCTGGAATTGCTTTCATTCCAAGTTTCAACATCGCCTTGCGACTCTTCTTCTCACTTCTGCTCTGCTTAGACCTACCACTTCCATCTCCTTGTCCTGCCACAATGCCATTTTGTCAAGAAATTACACCAATAATAAGCAAAAAAGATGGGCTATACAAGAGATAATGTACAACTTCCAAACCACCGCCCCCAATATATATATAGCAGGAGGGATGAGTAAAAATTATTATCTGAAGGTGTTCTTAACAGCTAAACAAAATAATTCAGTTAAAAAGTTCTACCAAAATTCTCTCAAAATCTCATCTCTAACTTTTGACACTTTCAGCCACACAACCAGATAATAAATAGGCATACTGCTTCTCAAAAAGAACCAGAAACAGAGACAAACTGAGCTAAACTAAGAAGACAAAAGCACTGCATAACATATTGAAGAAGAAACACAACCTTTTTCCTATGGCTTTTATGTCAGTGGAGAGATGACATTCACTAAGATCTTCAAGAAAACTATATGCTTGGAAGAGTGCGTTCATTTAGAGGGGAAAAAACATAAAGCAGTTTGGCATCGCATTTAAATCTTCACAGTGCAATTTACCTTCAACATCGTCATCATGGTCGTCATCTTCATCATCATCATCATCGTCATCATCTTCGTCCTCGACTATCGGCTCATCATCCTACAACCATTTCACTCAATTTCATGCACCATAAAAGAAAAAGATGAAGCATCTTGAAATATTTATTCACTATCCTCCACAATTAAACTTCAACACAAATACAGGAAGAACACATATTAAGGAAGGGAGTAGCCAGCACACTTTCATTATGAACCTCAAAGGACTTGCCACATTCTTTCTCCCACTAACCTCTCATAAATACTTACAATAGTGAGTTGTTATTATATGTTTGGCAGTTCAGGATTGTTTCCATAGTAGCCGGCACCCAATTAAGTCAACATATTTGGCACTAACCCAGTCAACAGATGACAGCACAAAATAATCACTTCTAATTAAATGTAACCGGAAAAACAATCTAATGGCTTCAGAGAACTCAAGTAAAATACTCCAGTTAATTAAATTCAAGCAAAGAGGTAACAGAGTCGAATGAGTGAACTTCAAAGCTCAAACAAGAGTAATGCTGTGTGATTGTTTGATCTGGTATCAGAATCATCCATAAAAATTGATGAGATATTGAAATAACAATTTGTAATGGATCCAATAGGGAAGAAAACACAAATATGACCAGGTTGGTACAAACTTAGTGACTGCTGCAGAAATTGAAACAACGAAGCACCTTACAAAAAATTTCGGGACAACTGATCCATTCAAATTAGCTCTATCTATGGCCAAAGAAAAGTGTAGCAGTATTTCAGTTGAGTATACTGCTCATCCAAAGTGATATAAAGATTAGCTAAAGTACAAATGAATGAATAAAGAAAAGAACCCTTGCCAGTGCCTTTGCTATCTAGCTTAACATATTGTAATTTGAAACCATCATGAGCCAAACCAATACGGAAAAAATGACATAGTTATTTTCTCCAATGCTGTAAAGAAATGTTTCCATTAAACCCACTCTATAACATAACAAAATAGATATGCAAAGTAAACTGGATATGAATCCATCTAAGAAAGACACCATACTAATTCTAAAGGCAGACAACAAAATAGCAATATGTAAAAGCTAAACCCTTCTTGGGGTTATAGCTGACTTCACTTAGTAGGAATGTATTTCACATTCGCTCATCACTGCAAAACTGTATCGAAAAATCAAACAGAAATGCAGCTAAACAGCAAACACACAACGAATAAAATCACTTTTCAACCGTAAAGATCTTTCCAACACATTTTCTGTATCTTTTAGCAGAAACTCATAAAGTCCAAGTAATATTAACATTCAAAAATAAAAACAACAAGAAGCTCTGAATGCATAAGACAAATTAAATAAAATATCACATAAAGCATGCCACAACTCAATTCAAAGAGAACCCCATTAAAAACGACGAGAGAGAGAGATTACATGAACTTTTTGCTGTTCGAGCTGGGCAGCAAGGAGCTCTTCTTGAGTTTGGGCAGTCATGCTGTCACAATTAGGAAACAAAATTTTATAATGTGTAATTCAGGTTTGCTAGCGAATTGGGAATCAGCGATTACAGACTTGATCACAATTAGTTTAAACAAAGTTTTGGTGATAAATTATTCTTATTCAGATGAGAAAAAAGGGTTGATCTTCATAATATCAAGCATCTAGAATATAAATAAAATATCAAAAACAAGAGAATAAACAGAACAACATCAACCAAAAAATTTTAAATTGAAAACCAATCAAATCAAATTTCAGTTCAGGAAAAAATAAGGTTCTGTTTTGCCATTTATCAACAATCAACTTAAATTTTAAAAAATAAAATTTCCTGAAAATTTAGAAATCTAATCAACCAAACTTTTTTTTAATCTAATCTAGACATTTCGGTTCAGAAAAAAAAGTTATAAGATACCCGATTCAGCACTTAACTACATGATATATATATATATATATATATATATATAGCTGGGCACTTAGCTACAACATGCCAAGCAGCGAAGACATGAATTTTCCAGTACCAAAGTTTCGAAATGATAGAAAATAATCTAAATTTGAACATAAAAAATAAAATAAAAAAACATAAAATCCAAAAATTATACGATCAATTAAACATATCAGAGAGAACAATACCTTTAATTAGATCCAGAAAACAAATCAAGGAAGAGACGAAATCAATTTGAGAGGGAGAAACAAAGAACGCGAGAGCGATGAGAGAGATACGAGAGAGAAGAGGGAAGAGTTACCTTGGAGTTGGAGCAGAGGAAGTAGCAGCGTGAAAGGGAAGACTGAAGAGGGTGGACTGTGGAGGCAAAAGCAGCTGCGCGAGGTGAACCAAGTTTTTTCAGGGTTGAGCTTGTTTTTTAGGGTTTAGGGATTCAGATCTCACTCCTGGACCGTTTAGTCTTGACCGTTCACACAGATCGTGCGGCCAGGATTCCATTTTAAATTTTGTATTTTTCTTGTCTGCGTATTATAAGCTAAACCAATTTACGACACAAAGAAAAATCAAATAGGCCATTTACACGGCACTTAATACTAATTTGAATTACATTATTTCTAGCTATTAAGTCTGCCTCTCACTTTAATGTAGATAATATCATTTGCTAAAAAAAAAAAAAAAAAACTTTAACGAAAAGCTTCAGGTACTGTTCACTTTAACAAAAAACCATATTTTTACACTAAAATGTTAATTCTAGTACTTTTCACTTTACCCTTTATTTTGTTTAAAACTCAAAGTTTTCAAATTTTTTTCATTAGTTTTCCTATAAAAAAAAAAGGTAAATTACACCTTACCACCTCAGGTTTGGGGTCGTTTTCAATTCCTTACAACATCTTTAAAACATTTCACTTTCATACCTCAAGTACTATTTTATTTCAATATAATACCTCCGTTATATTTTTCATCCATTGGTTCCTTAAGAGCTGACGTGACTGTCACATTTGTGCCATGTGGCTAAACACTTAATAAAAAATTTAAAATAATAAAAAAAAACCCAAATCCCATTCGTCTTCCCCAGAATCCCCACACGTGCCCACCCTTCCCCCATCCCCAATATGATATTCGACGACAGCAACACCGTCATCCTCCTCCACGTTAGCCCTACCTCCGTCATTTTTTACGTCGACTAGGACTCAGTCGACCTCTCTATCAACACCAACGACAATGTCGATTTCGTCGACAACTGCACCCTGCACAATTTCGTCAAGCAGAAGAAACTTGAGAACGACTTTGATGCCTTCACTGCCTCCAAGGTCACCGATCTCGCCAAACCATTGAAGGAGGTGCAGATTCCATACAAGATCCACTTCGTTAAGGAACATGACATGAAGGAGCGGTTCTGCTTGGAGGTTGAGAGGTTAGGGCTCAGTGTCGTGATCATGGGGAGCTAAGGGGTCGACGCCACCAAGTGTGGGACTGACTGTCATGCCCCGATCCTGACCTACGTCCAGGATCGACATGTGACGTCTTTTAGTAATTGGCGAAGATCCGGCCGTTGGATGTCTGGGTAACTCCTTCGGAGTTTTCTACAACTTAATTATGATTTCATAAAGCATGATTCTATACTTGATGTTATAGATTGTGATCGATGGTCCGTTTTTATTGAATATCACATACTTGTATTATTATCACTCACCCGAGCTCCGCAGCTTATCCGAGTTCCGTTTGGTCGGTGCACCATTCTCATGATGTAGGCACTGATTTTACATACGACATGTCTGGGTAGATTTTGAGAAACCACTTAATATTTTGGTTCCATTGAATAGTCTGGACCCAGATGTTGTTGGATTCCGTTGAGTGGTCCGGAATCCTTTCTCTCGCTCATTTCCATAAGTTAGACTAGAACCTTGGATTCGAGTGAACGGGAATTACCCACAATAGACCTTATGAATATAAATTAGAATTATCAAGTTATTACTTGGAATCCAGGCAGGGAATTATGTAGAATTCCTTTATTAAATTTTATGCATTGATGTGTGATCTGGTTGACTGATTAACATAATTAAATGTTAATATCGTGCCTCCTTGATTCAAGGAATGGGTTACTTGAGGTGATTATGGAATGATGTTGAATATGATTGTTATTAATACGATTAGAGCAGTGACCAATGTGACTAGAGGATACTATTGTGCTTTGTTGATTCTTTGATATATTACATGATATAAATTGTGATTTTATGTTCAAACATAATGATTTATATGATGGATGGAATAGAAACCTTGATTGTCATGTGGGATGTTATGTAGCTTGAATCGAATAATTCATGTTTGTCAAGTCCAAATGTTTGATTGAGGAATGTTATGCCTTTTAGCTTGAGCGGACTGTGATATATGTCGAGTTGTAGCGAATGACGAACTACAAATGGCTTGATCCCTATTAGGGTACATAGGCCGTCTAACGAGGAGATTAGATGTAACCATAAAATATACAAAAAATTACTATACGATTCGATTCTTGAGTTATGCTTCGTACATATCCTGAAGGCGGGATTTGTTGGGTTTATGGTTACTTAGTGACGTCACGTGTCGATCCTGGACGCAAGTCGGGATCGGGGTGTGACACTGACGGTATGCTTGGGAGTGTCAGCGATTATTTTGTTCATCACTGCGTTTGTCCCGTTGTTGTTGTCCGATTTTTGGAAGATGACAGTAGCAGCATTGCTTGGGGGGTGGGGGGTGGGGGGTTGCGGGGGAGGTGGGGTGGGGTGGGGTGGGATGGGGTGGGTTTTTGGATGGAAGGGGAGATGAAGAGAGTGGAGGAGAGCGAGGTAGGTCAGGGGGAATGGTTTTCTCAATTTCTAGGTTTCAGTTTTTTATTTTTATTTTTTAATATGGTAAATTATTATAATATTTTAAATGTATAAAAATTTACTTTTTGCCACGGGGCACAAATTTGGCAGTCACGTCAGCACTTAACGAACCAATAGATGGAAAATGTAATTGATGTATTATATAGAAATAAAATAGTACGTAAGGTATGAAAGTGAATTTTTTTGAAGATGTTGTATGAGGTTGCAATAGACCTCAAACTTGAGGTGGTAAAGTGTAATTTACCAAAAAAAAAAAAACCATTTACACTTATATATTTTGGATGAATAAGCATGTTAGAGGATAGAGTGCTTTTTATATTATATGGACTTTGGTTAAGAAAAAATTCACACTAATTTATAGATTAGGACAATCTCTAATTAGCAAATCAAACAATCTTCTACGGCAATTCTTGAAACCATATCAGTTAGTTCATCTTCCACTTAGAGCAACTCTAGCGCTCTTTTGCTTTATGGACCAACTCCATTTGCAATCCAATCCCATGCCAAAGTGGTGTCAGCCCATTCGGGCAATTGGGTTGAGAGGGAGCTCGTGGGAGAGCTCAGGCACAAGTCCCAAGCCCGAGCGCTTAAGGGGGGATTGATGTAAGGCTGACGTTAGCATGACATCATCCACGTTATAAAAAAATTTGTCTCAGGTGCGTGCAAACCACGCGTGCGTGGGGGGGGTGCCACCGACACAATTTCAGGCAATAGGGCTCGCGTGGCAGCCCTCTCAGTAGCCGTTGAATCTGAATCATTTGATTTCCAGAATAAATGATTTATTCTGTTGTGTGATAAATGACATGTTGCATAAATCAACAATATATTAGGTATTGACTAAATGTGTGTGTATATATATATAATTATGAATAAATGATTTATTCAGTTGTTTGATAAATCACATGTTGTATAAATCAATAACGTGGTAGTAATCATGTGATATCAGAAATAATATTATTTAATCATAAGTCATCATGACATAAAAAAAAATTATTATTTTATAATTAGTCATCATGACAAAAATAATAAGATATTAAATAAACAATGATAATTTTAAACAAATCAGCCCAAAGATAAAGTGCTTATCTTTTTCCATGTGGGTGGTCGACAGTTGCAGATGATTGATGCGCACTGCGCCTAATGAGTAGTGAAGAGTTTTCCTTTTTCTTTTCTCTTTCCATTGCGCCTCTCTCTCTGTCTCTGTCTCTGCGCTGCTGTCATACATGGTGCACCAATTAAGCAACTTGCCAGAGATCTGGCTTCCACTTGGTGACGATGTTCCTTTGCACTTTGGAAAGCAACCAGCTCATCCACTTCTCGTTTGTAAAAGCAAGACCATACCATTTGTAAAAGCATATTTTCCTTTTCCTTAGCCTCTTCGGGGTCTCATTTTCGAGCTGCTGCGACGAGGACTTCATTGTTGTCACAGTGCTTGGGGAGCTTATAGTTTCCATACATCCTCAGGCCCGCCAATATCTTCGCCGTTATGGTCCTCCACCTCCTCTCTCTCCTCTTGTTATTCTCTTTCTCCTTCGACGTCGGCAATGCGTCCCCGACGTCATCTCTGATCAAGCCCCCCCTCGCTAGCTAGTTCTGAAACGGCGTCGTCAGCCGTTAAGATTCAGCTGAGAACTGAGGAGTAGTGTAAGAATCGAATCTTCGGAAGCTGGGGGGATAAGCTCTGACGAGACGACGGAGTTTGACGGAAAAATTTAGAGTGGGATTTGAGTCAACCGGGAACTTGAACTTGTGGAGGATCGGTGAATTGGATCGGATCTGTAGGGCGACCTTAATCGAGTCGGGTTAAGGGGCTGAGGGGAGAGCGCTGTCGAAATCGGACGAGAAAATACGAAGTGAAAGCTCGATCTTAACAGCGTATTATCACCAAGCGCAGTAGAATTTTGCAAATTAAAAGTTCTAGCGAGTGATCTGGTGGACGAGGAGAGATGGTGCGCGAGAGATCATTGGGTGTCAAAGCCGCGAGAGCGCCATTTTTGTTTTCGTTTTACAGAGAGGCCTTTGTTCTACCTTTTTCCTTTAAATTTTGCTCTTTAGAAACGCTAAAACTATCTGGGGCTCGGCGGCGGCGGCAGTCGCGTATTGAGCAATGCAGTTGAGGAGATAGCCGCAGGGAGAAGCGGAGATGATGTTCGTCTGTTTGCCCAAAAAAAAGAAGACAGAATATGGACTTTCTCACTACCCAACTCCATTGCACTTTCTGTCTTTCTCGTTCTTTCTTTTTTTTTGTTTTTTTTTGTTTTGGTTTCCGTGTACGACTGTCTGAGAGGGAAGGTGGCTCCGTGGGTTTTCTGGGAAAGCTTTGGGTTCTTAGGTTTTTGCAGATTCATGGCGGAGGTGAAAAAATGAAAGAGAACCGACATAGCTTTTCGTGTCGATTCCCACAGACGGTGCTAAATGTTTATGCACAAAACCGGAGGGGTCTTGGAACAACGTAAATCCGATCGTGAATCTGCAAGAAAGTAAAGAACACAAAATGTATCGTGGTTCACCCTAATGTTTGGGCTACGTCCACACTGATGTTGATATTGTTTCACTTTGAATGGTGAATATACAAGAAGGCTAGAGGTAGTGTGCTCTCTAGCCTATTTTCTGTGTGCTATCTTCCCATGGCCTGAAACTTGACCTCCTTAATGAGGAGAGTGAGGAGTCATTTTTATAGAATAAGGGCTCCTCACTTATTACATATTTGCCCATTCATTTATTACATAATTACATTTGAGTCGCCCGAGTATTTATACAAGGTATAAATACGGAGGCCTTAAGTATGGTACAAACAGACTACACCAAAAAATCAAGCTTTTAAGTTGCATTATACTTAGAACATCCTCAAGGATTGTCCGAGGTGAGGAACTGATGCAGACCAACAATGGGGAATATTATTTCATAGTGAAGCCTCGCCCCCAAATGATGTCAATGAAGGTGCAAATGAAGGTGTCAATGAAGGTGTTAAAGAAATGACCCCAACTTCTTCTTTTGCAAGGCTCCCGGGAAGAGATAAGCAAAATGAAACAAAGAGAAAGGGGAAGTCCCAAGATCTGATGAGTGGACCCATTGCTACCGGAATTGCAATATTGAGCGAAAATCATAGCGTTCGCCAAGAAGAAGCGGTTCGAATGCGCTTACAAATGAAGGAAGAGGAGGATAGGGAGCAAGAGAGGTTCGAAATAAATTTGATGATGGATGACCTCAACAAATACACTCCAGAGATGAAGAAGTACTTATGTGGTAAGAAAGGGAAATTTTGCAAAAAGATGCCAAAATGAGTATATTTCAAGAAGATAATTCATCTCAAGGCTATACCCCAAGTCTATCAAGTCCATCACCAAATCAAGATGGTGGATATTATTATTAAGTTTGTTTGTACCATACTTGACCAATCTCAAACTACTAAGCACCGGTCAACGTTATACCGTCAAGGACCCAGAAGAGTTTCCCTTCAACTAGGAGGCCAATCATAGCGCGACACGTGTTGACATCAGAAGCCAATCATAGCGCCACATGTGTCAACATCAGAAGCCAATCATAACATGACACATGTCAATGTCAGAATGAAACTAGAAACTCTCTTCTATAAATAGAGATCATTCTCTCACAATATTTCCTAATATCATTTATACTAAATCATTCACTAGTACTCATTAAAGGAAAGCTTGAACCTATGTACTTGTGTAAACCCTTCACATTAATGAGAACTCCTTTACTCCGTGGACGTAGCCAATCTCGGTGAACCACGTACATCTTGTGTTTGCTTCCATGTCCCTATCCATTTACTTACTTATCCACACTAGTGACCGGAGCAATCTAGCGAAGGTCACAAACTTAACACTTTATGTTGTACCAAAGTCCTCACTGATTTTATGCATCAACATTTGGCGCCGTCTGTGGGAACGACATTTATTCCCACTCTCTTCAGCTTTGCCAAGTTGGTTTCCACCATTCGTACACTCTCTTTTAACCAGGCATCCCTCTCCAACATGGGGAGCGAAAGAAGCCACAGCACGCAGAATGACACCCATCTTGCACGTAGTGCGGGGCAACGAAAGAATGAAGGAAAGAGGGTTGCTTTTCAAGCTAAAGTCGATGAACTAAAAGCTCACAACAACAAGATAGCAATGAAGAATGAGGTCCTCCAGGAGCAATATGAGAAACTCTTTGAGACGTTTCACGAAACTAGGCGTACTCAAACACGCGAGCTCGTTACCCCTGTGGATATCAACCATCATCTGGGTGCCCCCAACACGGAGGGTCACCTTCCTTCGACATGGATATCCCTGATGAGGAGCGAGCCAATCATCAGAACATTGATCAACATGAGACTTCTCTCAACCCAGCTACTTCGACTCGAAGTAGGAGAAGTGGAGGAAGACACCTCCTTACAGAAGGAGTGGAAGGATCGAAAGCCGTCTTTCACGACTGTCGAGATTTCTTAAAGCAACGTTGAAACAATCCCATCCATGTAAGCTCGAAGATCAATGACCCAAGGGTCTCTGAAAGACTCGGTCCCCTCCCATGTCCCAAGCCGGCTACCAATTTGGGGAAGGGGCAACAAGTCCTAGAGAAATACAAAGGTATAGGGGACTCTGAGATATTTCGACATACTCGTCCTAGAAGTCAATACGATGAGTCTAAGAAAGAACCACACGCCATTGCTCAAACTTTCCTACTTCCAAGAGGCGATGGAGACTTACGAAAGAAAATTCCAGTGGTACATGACTCCACACAAGACCCCATTGTCCTACAGCTCCTTAAGGAAGTAAACAAGTTAAAGGCCGAACGTTAGGCCAAGTTACCTGATTGGAACCAACCCAGGCATAGCCCTCTTACAAGAAGGATCCTCGACACCCCCTTTAAGCGAAGAAAAAACAAAAGCGTGGTTTACAACTCTATACTGGAAGGGAGGACCCAATTGAACACCTTAACCTCTTTGAGTCCACCATGGCATATCGGATGCACACTAACAAATAACGATGTCTTCTCTTCCCCTCCACCTTCTCTGGCGGAGGTATTGCCGTCTTTCACCTAAGATAGTAGACTCATTTGAGGAACTGAGGAAACTGTTTGTCTCTTAACACATCTTCTAGACTGATCGCTTGCATTCTGCAAATGACTTGTACACTATTCGCCAAAAGCATGACGAGTCACTACGAGAGTATGCCGGTCACTTCAGCCATGAGTATTCTCGCTGCGCTGAGGCATATAACAAGACCACCCTTAAGGCCTTCACGGCAGGTCTACGTGATTGTTTCTTCAAGTACAGGCTTACAACCACGCCTCCGTCGAAGCAAGGACATACCAAGGGAACCCCCATATAATTAACCCCTATCAACAAGTGGGAAGTGGAAGTCAAGTTCTACCAAGTGATGAGATATTGGCTATTTAGACACCCATTGCATCATCTCCTGCCTCATTTAGCTACTCGCTAAGTCACCAAACGTATCTGTCTCTTGGTAAGAGGAAGGATTTTTACTCTTAGCAAGCCTATTACAACAAGAGGGATAAAAGTTCGTATCAAGACAACCAAGGGTGAACGTACCGTCGACTATTATGACTATGGGGCCAAGCCTCACTCTTTCAAAGTGGAGGACTAGGTATTGAAGGAAATGCTATTATAAGAAGGCATACACATTACAAATGTTTTGACTTTCAACCGCTTAAGATCTTTTATTACACAAGCCATTCGGCAAATATTTAAAGAATAGGGAATTCAGATAACTTCTTATGAGTCTTTTGCATTCCTACCACTGGAACACTTGGTCTACGCTGACCTACCCTTATACTCCAACTCAAAGCTGCAACATGCGTACTTTGACACAAAGTATGTGATACTAAGTGTTATAACCAACATGGTTCACATATCAAAAGCATGGATCCCTTCATGCATGGCAAAACATTCATAAGCATCACTCATATCAATCAACATAAATATTATACATTCCAACACATTCATACATAAACATCATACATGTTAACACATACATACATAAACATCATACATTCCAACATATCCATACATAAGCCAACTGTGCTTCGAAATGGTTCAACATACTTTGTGTCTTCGACACTTGCTACAATGTGCCTCGACACCTTGCCTTTATTCTCACCAACCAGGTGATGAAATGTACAACCCATACTCTAATATCATTTGGCATCTTGCCACTCATGCCACTAACCAGGTGAAGAAGGAACTCATTTTCATGTCACCAACCAGGTGATGAAATGTACAACCTGAACTCTCCTTCATGCCACCAACCAAGTGATGAAATGTACAACCCATACTCTAATATCATTTGGCAACTTACCACTCATGCCACCAACTAGGTGAAAAAGGAACTCATCTTCGTGCCACCAACTAGGTGAATAAATGTACAACCCGTACTCTCCTTCATGCCACCAACCAAGTGATGAAATGTACAACTCGTACTCTAATATCATTTGGCAACTTGCCACTCATGCCACCAACCAGGTGAATAAGGAACTCATCTTCATGCCACAAACCAGGTGAAGAAGGAACTCATCTTCATGCCACCAACTAGGTGATGAAATGTACAACCCGTACTCTAATATCATTTAGCAACTGGCCATTCATACCACCAACCAGGTGAAGAAGGAACTCATCCTCGTGCCACCAACCATGTGATGAAATGTGATGAAAGGTGATGAAGGAACTCACCATCGTACCACCAACTAAGTGATGAAAGCAACTCACCATTAATTCCACCTACCAGAAGACGAGTGGTACAACTTATACATGTGAACTCCTAGCATTCACAAATACTCAAAAGCCCTCAAGCTTGACAACTCAACTAGGGGAGCACTTATGCCCAACAAGAGTTATAGTCACTAACAAAGTCTTATTGCAAGCCAACAACAACTTCAGTGCATGGCATACGAAGATCAAGCTATTCAGCCCCTTGTATCTGCTTCAGACATTTTCCCTTTGTAACAATACAAACACTACAACTCGTACAAAGCTTCACACTCTTGATCAAGATAGTGTAAAGCAAAACCAATTTATGGTGCCAATAAGAGCTTCATCAATGGAGTGCAACCACAATTCTCAAAAGCTTCACACTCTTAATCAAGACAGTGTGAAGCAAAACCAATTTATGGTGCCAACAAAAGCCTCATCAAAGGAGTTCAACCATAATTCTCAAAAGCTTCACACACTCTTAATCAAGACAATGTGAAGCAAAACCAATTTATGGTGCCAACAAAAGCTTCATCAATGAAGGGCAATTACAACTCGTAGAAAGTTTCACACATTCTTGATCAAGACTGTTCGAAGCAAATTCAATTTATATGGTTCATCCAAACCTTTGACTATTATAAGGTGTGGCTTGCATCACAATCTCTTATTCAACAGTGTGGTAACAAAATTTGTATATGTTTTCTCTCCCACATTTTCAAATTTCTAATTTTCCCAAAAAAAAAAAGGAAATTGAGAAATTCAACAAAGCTTTACCACGAAAACTTCATTAATGGAGGACAACTACAAATTCTCAAAAGCTTCACACTATCTTGATCAAGATAGTATGAAGCAAAATCAATTCATGGTACCCAACAAAGCTTCACCAACAAAAGCTTCATCAATGGAGGACAACTACAAATTCTCAAAAGCTTCACACTATCTTGATCAAGATAGTGTGAAGCAAAATCAATTCATGGAACCCAACAAAAGCTTCAACTCCAAAGCTTCACCTACAAAGCTTCAACTCCAAAGCTTCACCTACAAAAGCTTCACCCACAATAGCTTCACCTACAAAAGTTTCACCCATAAAAGCTTCACCTACAAAAGCTTCACCCACAATAGCTTCACCTACAAAAGTTTCACCCATAAAAGCTTCACCAACAAAAGCTTCAACTCCAAAGCTTCACCTACAAAGCTTCAACTCCAAAGCTTCACCTACAAAAGCTTCACCCACAATAGCTTCACCTACAAAAGTTTCATCCATAAAAGCTTCACCCACAATAGCTTCACCTACAAAAACTTCACCCATAAAAGCTTCACCAACAAAAGCTTCACCCACAAAAGCTTCACCCACAAAAGCTTTACCCACCACAAAAGCTTCACCACCACAAAAGTTTCACCCATAAAAGCTTCATCAACAAATGTTTCACCCACAAAAGCTTCCCCCACCACTAAACCTTCACCCACAAAAGCTTCTCCCACCACAAAAGCTTCACCCATAAAAGCTTCACCAACAAAAGTTTCACCCACCACAAAAGTTCACCCACAAAAGCTTCACCTACAAAAGCTTCAACACAAAAGTTTCACCTACAAAAGCTTCAACACAAAAGCTTCACCTACAAAAGCTTCACACTATCTTGATCAAGATAGTGTGAAGCAAAATCAATTCATGGTACCCAACAAAGCTTCAACCTCAAAACTTCAACCTACAAAGCTTCACCTATAAAGCTTAATATATATATATATTTTTTTTTTTTCGGAAATTCAAAAATTCAAAAATTCAAAAATTCAAAAATTCGAAAATTCGAAAATTGAAAAGAAAAAAATTGCCTAGGCCTCATCTTCTTTGGGCCAAACAACTTTCATAACAAATATATATATAAAAGAGGAATTTTAGGCTACCACTTAGGAAAATGGTGAAGTTTTGTTACTTTGGCTACTAGCAAGACAACTCATTCGTCAACTCATTTGACCGGAGACTTGGGGGACTCCTACAATATGCTACTGCACCTTGATACTCGGAAGTCTCACGACCAGTTAATGACTTGGATTTTTTCAAGTCTCCAACCGAGAAGTTTTTCTCACTCGAAAATTAAGAGAGCACTACCTCAACCTACAGGCTTCACTCACAAAGCTTCAACATACAAGATTCAACAAAAGGAAAAATTCAAAAAACTTAGTGAAGAAGGCCTTGGTGTATTTAACACTATACGTTGAAATGAAGCAAAGCTTGTTTATTGATATCTCTGATAAGTTACAAATATGTACATATACATGAATCAAAATAAACAAACAAGAGGGAGCCTTCACAAATGTTGCACAGGAGAAGTCTTAGCAGTCGGCAGAGCCCCAGAAAGAGGAGGCACCAAAGGGTGATTATTCAGAGCCTCAGTACTAGGCAAAACCCCAAAAGGATGAGGCATCGAAGGTTTATCATTTTGAGCTTTATTACGCGGTACAGCCCTAGAAGACGAAGGCAATAAATGCCTTTGGAACAAACCCACAAACCTTTGATGATCAAGTAAATTCTGACCATCAGATTCCTGCAGCTGGTCGAGCTTCCTCTTCATGTTTGTATCATAGTCATGTGCGAGCTTGTGCAACTGTTTATTCTCATGCTTGAGCCCTCTGATCTCCTATTTGAGACTTATCACTTCAGCCGCCAATGATTCAACATGGCGGGTTCGAGCAAATAGGCGTTGGGCCATATTTGACACAGAATCTGCACACTGAACACTGAGAGCCAGAGAATCCTTAACAGCCAACTCATCAGACCGTTTGGAAAGTAGTATGTTATCTTTGGGAGTGATAAGGTTCTTGGCCACCACCGCAGCGGTCATATCATTCTTCATCACAGAGTCTCCAACGGTAAGAGGACCAGTAGGGGATAAGAAGGATGGGCGTCATATATTGTCTTGAGAAGGTATGGCTGCCTCTTCACCAAAGTTCAAGTCAAAACAACGGTCGAATAAGCCAGACATTCTCATACATGATGAAGGATAAATGAGGTGCAATAAATCTCTGAAGTAAGGGGAAAATTCCTACAAGTAATAACTCTCTGAATGTACTTCTTGCACATAATTGGTGCCCTTATAAAAGAAAGGGCAACAGGGCAGTTGGTTCAAAAATCGAAGAGGCACCACTCTTCAGATTCCAAAGAGGCACCACTTTCCACACGTAACATTAGCTTATCGGGTACCATAGATAACTTTGCCAAAGATCTCTGACAAAGTTTAGACATATAAATTTTGAAGGTCCAGTTACCCTACTATTACCCACAAGGGTAAAGGAACATCACCACTGCTTGTTAACTAGAAAGTCCCAATGTGTATTAACCTCCGTGCTCCGTGGCAAGGCACACTGGCAAAAATGCCCAACCTTTACTCACATTCGAGAAAACACTCCCAACAAGATTGCTTGCTCAAAAATTGAAGAGGCACCGCCCTCCGAATCTCAAGAGCCAGACTCCCAACAGGATTACTTTCTTAAAAATCGAAGAGACACTACTCTCCGAATCTCAAGAGTCAGACTCCCAACAGGATTGTTTTCTCAAAAATCAAAGAGGCACCACTCTCTGAATCTCTAGAGCCAGACTCTCAACAGGATTACGTGCTCAAAAATCGAAGAGGCACCGCCCTCCGAATCTCGAAAGCTAGACTCCCAATAGGATTACTTTCTTAAAAATCGAAGAGACACTGCTCTCCGAATCTTAAGAGTCAGACTCTCAACAGGATTGCTTTCTCAAAAATTGAAGAGGCACCGTTCTCTGAATCTCAAAAGTCATATCCCCGACAAGATTGCTTGTTCGAAAACCCAAGAGGCATCGCTCTTCGAACTTCAAGAGCCAGATTTCCTTGGATAAAGCTTGTCTATAATCTTCACACGCAACATCAACTTTCCAGATACCACATACCACTTTTTCAAAGTGCTCTGACAAAGTTAAAACATGTGAAGCTTGCAGCTCCCACTACATTGCTATGACCAAGAAGGGTAAATGAATAGCACTATTACTTGTTGTTAGGAAGACTTTTATATATGTCGACCTCCATCCTCCACAGCCAGGCAAACCTGCAAATAAAAAAATGCTCAGCTTTTCTTCACATCCGAGAGGGCACTCTCAGCAGAGTCTCTCAAAATCTCAGCTTCTTTTCCTCCCGATAATACCTCTGCAAACAAGCCACACCAGAGCAAGAGTATCTCATATCATCAGGGTTAAAAGCAAGAGTATCCCATATCATGTTTTTTCCCTGTATTTTCCTTTAGCCTTGTTCTTACCTGTAAGATAAGGAGAAAGAGAGCAATCAGTTAGCACTTGGAATCAAGTTTCCAGTCAGGAACTAATTGCTTGGAACCCCTTGCCTGATTACTTTCCTGGCATTGCTCTCGAGTACTCATCTTCAACATCTTATGCTTCCAGAGAAGATATCACATCTGTCTGAGGAACAAATAGGGCAAGTGAAAAGGATACAAGGAAACAAGCGTAACAGAACACGTGCCGATACATCCACTACTTTGTCAACAGCAAAAGTATCCCATATCATCAGGGTCGAACATACTCTAGATTTGATGGACTTATTTTGACCCTCAAATTCTTGAGTCGACTTTATACTCTGAAGGAAACCACAAAACCCTCCAGCCCAGTTCAAGAATAAGCCTGTGGAAAGTTACTCATTCAAAAGCAAAAGTATCTCATATCATCTCTTCTCCATTTGCTTCTTCTTATCCTTGTTGCTGTTTACGACACAAGGAGAAAGAGAACAATCAATCGGAAGTCGAAGTCAAACCTCTGATCCAAGTTGCTTGCTTGGAAGTCTGATTGCTTACCTTGTCTATTACCTCTTTCGGAAAATCTCTTAGCTCGGCGACTTGGGGGACTCCTACTACATGGTTTGTAACGCGCTTGACCAAGCCTGAAACTACAAGTAAGCTTCAAGTCAAATTGATACATTACCTTGTGCATCTCCACCGGTTAAAGATACCACCCCTGGATGGAGGAAAAGTACTTCTAGAGAAGATACCACATCTACCTATGAGAAGATAAGGCAAGTGAAGACGATACCACACTTCGGCACTTAGAAGTTTCATGATTACTCAGCGGCTTGGATCTTGCAAGTCCCTAACCGAGGAGTTTCCCTCACTCGAGAACTTAGAGGAGCACTGTTTGTACCATACCTAACCAATCTCGAAACTACTAAGCACCGGTCAATGTTATACCGTCAAGGACCCAAAAGAGTTTCCCTCCAACCAGAAGGCCAATCATAGCGCGACAAGTGTCGACATCAGAAGCCAATCATAGCGCGACAAATGTCAACATCAGAAGCCAATCATAACACAACACATGTCAATGTCAGAATGAAACTAGAAACTCTCTTCTATAAATAGAGATCATTCTCTCACAATATTTCCTAATGTTATTTATACTAAATCATTCACTAGTACTCACTAAAGGAGAGCTTGAACCTATGTACTTGTGTAAACCCTTCACATTAATGAGAACTCTTCTACTCTGTGACGTAGCCAATCTCGGTGAACCACGTACATCTTATGTTTGCTTCCCTGGCCCTATCCATTTACTTACTTATCCACACTAGTGACCGGAGCAATCTAGCGAAGGTCACAAACTTAACACTTTATGTTGTACCAAAGTCCTCACTAATTTTGTGCATCAACAAAGTTTATGTAGTTTATGAATTTTCGATTGTATTAAGTTTATGTGGTTTATTAATTGTCGTTTGTATTAAGTTTATGTACTTTATTAATTGTCGTGTGTATTAATTATTGTTTCTATTAATCTAGATGCCTTCAATAATTATTGTACTTATTATTCCACACTTTGATGTAGAATAGATGCCTTCAATAATTCAACCTCCATTCAACAATTTATCCAATGTACTACACAAAATACTTTGCACAAGAAGACACTTAAATTTATTACTAGAAAATACCAACACATTACACTTAAAATCATTACATAAATGCTCAACCAACATCATCAACGTTCACCTTTTAGGCGCCATACATGCTCAACCAAATCCTTGAGGAGTGTGTGATGACCTTGAGGAGCTTGAATTCTATTTAAACGTCTCATATACTTATTCAATGTGACCTTATCATTTCGGGTCTCATATGTGGTTTCAGTGAGATATTCAACATCTCTTGCAATAGCTCTCGCATGTGTTGGTTGGTCATCATCCACATCTTCGTCTGATCTTCTTCAATTTCGATGTACTTCTCTTCCACAATCATGTTGTGTAAAATTATACACGTCATCATGATTGAATGGAGGTATTCGATATGCCAAAATTGTGCAGGCCCTCTAATAATGGCCTATCGAGCTTGTTGGATCCCGAATGCTCTTTCCACATCCTTCATGTAAGACTCTTACTTCTGCGAAAATAATTTCTTCTTTGCACGATCGGGATGAGAAAAACTTTTGACAAAGGTAGACCAACTAGGATAAATACCATTAGTTAGGTAGTAACCTTGTTCATACTTATTACCATTTACCTTATACCGAAATTTTGGTGCCCATCCATTGACAACATCATCGAATAGAGGTGAAGACCAAAAAACTTTGATATCGTTGTTTGACCCAGAAGCACCGAAGAATGCATGCCAAGTCCATGTGTCGTAAGATGCCACAACCTCGAGCACGATGATTGGCTTGTTATGACGGCCCTTGAATTGGCCAGCCCAAGCAGTACGACAATTCTTCCACTCCCAATGCATACAATCGAGACTTCATATCATGTCAGGAAAGCCTCTTTTGTCTGCCTTGCGTAGAAGCCTCTTCAAGTCTTCACGATTTGGCTTGCGGAGGTATGTGGTTCTATATATGGCTTGAATTACCTGACGGAAGCGCTTCAGTTCTTAATAATAGTACTCTCCGCAAGTCGCCAATACTCATCAGTTGAGTCTACAGAGCACCCATTAGCTAGCATCCGAAATGCAGAAGTGAGCTTCTGATAAGGTGATAGACTTTGTCGGCCGACGACATCTATCTTCTTTGCAAAGTAGTGGTTATGATTGACAACTACATTCAATATGCTTTTAAAAAGCTCTCTCCTCATCTGAAATCGCCTCCAAAAATCATGAGCAGGAAATCTTATATACTCAATGAAATAATCTTTCATCATTCGGTCATGACACTCTTCTTTATCCTATTGCACAAATGAATGCCTCGTGACAGAACCACGATGGCTAGATTCGGCATGGTGCTCATATTGCATAAGTGAGTTTACAAGTTCAGCTTCAGCGTTGATCATTTCAGCATCCTCAATGTTAAGCATTGCTTGGTATTGTGTCATCTGCATTGCCTTGCTACACCTTCTTCTATCATCCATTGATCAGATATTGAGGATTTTTAGGAAACAAAAACACTTTGAAAGTTGAAAGATTGGTGAAAATAGATGATGATTGAAGGTTGAAAGATTGTGTGATCAACTGATATTGGACCTGTGTTTATATAAAGGATGAAAGTTGAACGATTGGTGAAAGTTGAAAGTTTGATGAAAGTTGAACGGTTGGTGAAAGTTGAAAGTTTGTTGAAAGTTGAACATTGGTGAAAGTTGAAAGTTTTGGTGGGTTTCATGTGTCGATTTAGTAATTTTTCAATATTTATCGGAATTTAAATATTTTTAGATTAAAATGTTCATAAAATTAAATTACGATAGTCTACATAATTTTTTTATTTAAAAAGTTAATTTAAGAAAAAAAAATTAGCCTAAGTTCATTCTTTAATAATACCTGGCTAAAATTTTAGGCCAAAAGGGTTGGAGTAGAAAAGTTGTTTCTGGGCTAAATATTTTTAGGTTTTAGGCCAGGGTTGGAGATGGTTTTACACCACATTTCAATATTTTCAACGATTCTAAACAAGTAAGGACACTTCGTGCAACGAAATTGGTTAAAAATCTTATCGAAACCTATCCACAAAAATTGTACTTTCGGATAATGACATGTGGTGTATCGAGATCAGTTAAAATCCTATCCGAAAATAAAAATAAAATTATTTTTTATTATTTTATAAATAAAAAATAATAATATTTTAGTACGAATTGCCTGAGCTATCTAGTTTAGGGGTGGAAATGCAAAAGGCAATTACTATTCATTAAAGACAATTACTATTCACTAGAGGGATTCAATTGTCTGTTGCCATGGGGAGCCTTTACACACTGAAACTACTCTTAAAGACCATAAAGAGCAAGATGATGGATTTGGGTATGAGACTGAAATCCATGGAACTGAGGGGGAGATGAGGTTGAGAAAAGGTAGACAATGTAAGGTTAGAAAGCAGAGTTGGGGATGGGAAGGGAGAGGAGAGAATGCTATGATGGAGGAGAGGGGGAAGAGATTAAGGACAAGAAAGGGAGAAGCTGCCACTAGTCCCTAACCATATCTAGAGTGTGAAGACTATGAAGGTAGCATACTAGGATTTTTTGAAGGGGAGAGATAGTGAAAAAAAATTGGAGATGCTCTTGTTAAGGGGTTGTTTGATAATATTTCATTTTATATTTTAGTTTTTGTTTTCACTTTTTTTGTTTTAAATAAAAAACTCATACTACTTTCAGTTTTTAAAAAACTAAGAACCAGAACTACTTTATTCAATTTTTCAAAATTTGTTTTCAATTTTTATTCCTCCTAAGCACTATTCTAAAAATCCCCACCTATGCGCTAAGCGGCTAGCCATCACCTTGATTAATGCATAGACGTTTAAAAATTAAGAAAGGGCTCCTAGACTTGCTGGCGCCCGCCTAAACCACTTAGCCTGCTCAGACTCGCCTAGGCACCCACCTAAGTCGCGACTCACTGTGATAGAAAATAGATAACTTTAATTTTGCATTTTATTTTTTTCAATAATTGTAAGAGACTTGTTGAAAACTTAAATGAACACATATTATATGCTTGTCCCCCATGTTTTCATTATGTTTCAATACTTCATAATAGATCTGTCATTCTATTTTATAGTTTAGGATGAAGTTATATATATTCAAGTACAAGCAGACATTTATTTATACGAAATATAATAGATTTACTTAAATCCGTCTAGTCCGCTTAGAAGCCCGTCTAGGCCCTGCTTAACCGCCTAAGCGCTAGGCTCCAGCCCGCCACCCGACTAGAACCTAGCGTTTTTTAAAACCTTGCTCCTAAGTTGTTCAACTGTCTCTAAGGTTTGCCTATAAGGTTGGTCCGGTGTCGGAAAGGAAAAAAAGAAAGAGCTATAACTATTGTATGGATTGAGTAAATATTGTCAGGTGAATTTCCCTTGCATTGAAGATCAATGTGAACCCTTTCTACTTTCCTTTTCTTTATAGGTCAATAAACCGTTTTAACCATCAGCCCCAAAACCAAAAGAAAAAACTCGTTCAACTAGCATAAGTTTGATAGCTCAATTCGTTAAAAGTATTTACATCATGTACTCGACATCTCAAATTCAGTTCTTCTTTTATCGACATTACTCGCATAAAAAGTAACAAAATGAAAAGAGAAGAAAAATGAATAAGAAAACCCGACAACGGGAGGCCCAAAGTTAACGCATATCCCGGAAAAAACAATGTCTGCTACTGCTTGTATTGTATTGTTAATTGCCTGTTGCACTACCCACGAAATATACGTTACCCAGGCTAGCTGGCCTTGGCCTTGTGCCTGCCTCCAATGCAAAATTAAGTTGAATTTCAAAATATCACATGCAAAATTAAGTTGAATTTCAAAATATCACACCATTAACTTGAGAGATTTTTTTTATATTACAAGCGGTACATCGTACATCATATCTCACAATACAAGTATAAAGTGAAGAGAGATATTTTTCAGCATTCATTTACTTTTATTATAACATGTAGTTTATTGCTATTTTTTTTCTTTTTGAGTACAATAATATATTTTACACTAAGGAGAGAGGGAGTTTGGTTAAGCCACACAATAGACAAACCTAGTTTGATATTGAATTTACCATTTACGAGATTTAAACTTAAAACATCTCACTTATAAGTAGAGATGAATACTACTAGATCTTAGTTTATTGCGATTTAACCTGAAAAATATCTCCATTCACTCATATTTGAAAGTGCAGGAGCAGGGAGATGCCATCTCTCCATAAGCTGAAGCAAAAGTATCACAATCCCCCCTCTCCAGCAACACACCCCACAACAATTAATATTCAAAGAGAATAAAAATGGAAGTGACCCTGGCCCCACCATTACTATTTGTACATGTAAAATTCTAAGTCCAAGTTCAAAGGTATTTGAATTTCAAGTCCAAGTTCAAAGATATTGGCCTCCACTAGTTTTGAGTGAGTGAATGGCATGTATTGTGCATGAAATTGTTGACCCATTTTCCATGCCTTCCCCTATTACTAAGCAACATCCTAAATTGCACTTATAATTCTTCAAGTTTACTCAAGTTTGTAATATCATCCTTTCCTTCTACTTTACTCAATTTTGTACCATTCATCCATCCTTGTAGTTTCTTTGTTGTACTATTGTGTTTGTAGTTTCATTATGTTAGCACTGTCAATCCAATCTGCCAAATGACGTAAAATTTCTTCTAACTTGAATTGATTAAATGTTAAGATTAAAATTAGATGGAAAAATCAACTTAATTGACGAATTGACCTAAAATGAAAACAAATCAAACAACAACAGTGAAAATGAAAACGAAGAACAATTATAATAACAAAACTAAAAAGGGTGTTGATATTGCCGCTCTACAAAAATCATTTTACACCACTCATATTTTTGTGAGAGAATGTGCAGAATAACTTTTTTGAAGTGCCAATACATTACTCAAAGTGAAAATTTTAGGTGAACTATGTAGATTATTAGTGCAATTTGGCACTAAGTTAAAGCCATTACATTAGTAATGAGTTTTAGTTTACCCTCCAAGACATGTCAACATGAAGATGCATTCAACACAAGCTGAAAGTGAGCATCAAATTTTCACATTTATCGCATAACGAAAAACAACAACGACCAAACATTATCTACCTGAGTGGAGTCGGTTTTATCTCACTGAGTGAGATCGGATTTATCCTGCTAAGTGAGGTACAAAGAATTGATCACATAACACAGCCAAGGATTAATTGGAAAAACAAGTTAGGTCAATGATTTATTTTACTCCATTATTGTAAAATCCCACATCGTCCATGGAAGTGAATCTAGTAAGCCTTATATGTATATTCTCATCTCTACCTAGCACGAGGCCTTTTAGAAACTCACTGGGTTCGGGTTCCGTAGGAACTCCAAAGTTAAGTGGGACCAGAGCATAAGTTCTCGTGTGAGTTCCTAAAAACAAAATCGTGAGAGAGTGGTTAGGGCTCAATGCGGACAATATCATTCTCCAACAGAGTCGGGCCTAGGTTGTGACAATTATAAACAAACCAGAGAAGTGATGAGCAAATGAGGTTTGTTTGCAAATGCACCATCTAAACAAATTGATGCATACCAAAATTAGCAAAGATTGTTTGTTTTCTCTTTGCATTCCCCAAATCTGTCCATGCAAATTGTTTGTTTTCTCTTTGCATTCCCCAAATCTGTCCATGCAAATTGAAATTGAATCCCTTTCAAAATTTAGGCGAGAATAATAAACCCAGATCTAACACTCACCTCATCGCGTTCCTCTCTCCTCGAAAATCCTAAAAATTAAAAATCCATATTAAGGTTGCAGATTTCTACAAATCCTATCAAATTTGACACTTTAATAAGTCTTTTAAAATCCTCTTAAATCCTTGAGTTAAGGGAGCAATTCTCATCAAACACCATGCTTGTAATCATACAACAAAAAAAGAGAAAATTTATATTTTTAAAAGTGAAAAGAAAATTGAATGATTGATCATCATGCTCATCAAACGATCAACAGCATAATAATAACAACAAACAATCAAAGGCATAGAGCCGTACATCGAAGATCATGACCGTCCACCCCACCGCCCAAATCCCCATCCACATCCAACGGTGGGAAATTAAGATCGAAGGGCAGCGGGGCCTTGCGAAACGACGACGACGCAACGAAATCCCCGTCGTCCTCAACCACCGATGACGACGAGTCGCAGTCGCTGTGGCAATCCTCGGGAACCACCGGCGGGGTCCTCGGCTGTCGTTTAGGCCGCGACAACTCGGCAGCCATCGTCGTAAATTGAGGCGGCGGCCGGGGCCCACTGAACGACTCCACGGTGGAGCTCAGGCTGCTGGATGCGGGTCTCTGAGGATCTACAACAGGATTGTCCTGAAACCCGTAACCCGACCCGAAAAGCTTTGCCTCGATAGCTGGGTCGGTAGGGTTGTTGTAAAGGGGCGGGTAAGCACATGAGATCGGGAAGTTAGTCTTGGCCTTGGGGCCGCGGAGGATCCGAGCGGCGGCATCGTAAGCTCGGGCGGCGTCTTCGGCCGAGTCGAAGGTGCCGAGCCAAACCCGGGTCTTCTTCCACGGGTCCCGGATCTCGGCTGCAAACCGACCCCACGGTCTTCTCCGCACCCCTCGGTACCGGACCTCTTTGCCAATACTGCGTCTGGATCCGGTGGGTTCGGCCGGCGGCGCTGCGGCTCTCGTGGCTACTCCTCTGCCCCTCCTCATGGCCAAGAATCGGGCTTTTTAGAGTCTGATGGTCATAGAAACAATTGGGTGTCGGAGAGATATTGATTGGGGATATTGAAATTTGGGTTTTAGTGAGGAGAGAGAGAGAGAGGATATGGGGGTAGGTTTTCTTTGAGGGATGGGTGGGAGAAGTACTGGAGGGCACCAGCACCACCTTCTCTTCTACACAAAAAATATGTTAAATAATAATGATATTTGTGATTTTTTATTTTTTTGGGGTTATTTAATAGCCCTCTTTAGACAATCGGAAATAGATTGTCTGCCCTTCTTTTATAATCTATTTCTCATCTTTTTGTATTGGTGTGTTCATCACGTCAATATTTTATATTGATTTTTTTAAAGAAATAATAAAACAAAAAGCAATAAAAATATAAAATGTTGATATAACTTAACCGTAATCGCACAAATAAAATAAGATGAGAAGGGTACCATAACAGGATAGCAGACAATCTGCCTCCTAGACAATCACCAATAAAAAAAAAGGCCAGCTTCAAAACTGTATTGAGTGATAGCCCTCATTGACGATAGTGCCCTTCACTTAAATACCACTCCTAACAATTACAACAATACTTGGCTACTCTTAATCAAAATTCTTTGTGTTCAAATCATAGAGTTTTATGTTTATGATCATAACTTTTTATATTATGAGTCACTTTGTAAAGATCATCTATGCAAAAAATAAATTAAAAATAAGGTCTTTTGGTCAATTTATTGTAGCAAATACATAGACGGTACACAATGACTAAACGACCTTAGTTTTTAATTGTTTTTTTTGCAGAGATGATCTTTATAGAGTGATTTATAATATAAACTATTATAATCATAAACATAAAGATCTATAATTCGACAAAGAACAATTTTAAATAGGAACTCATACTCATCATTTGAGTAGCTAAGTATTGTTATCGACAACTTACCCAATGCTTATCAATGATGATTATTTTGGTTTAGCATTTTTGTATTGGCTTATGATGGTTAGCATGCATAGATATCTTTTGTAGGTCATGGATGATGAATTTCCACTATATTTACTCAATTCGGTGATAAGTTTGTTGTTTGAATTGGGAATATATTGTATTTACAAAATATGTTATCACTTCGAACCCAGAGATTATGAAAGTATATTTTTATTTATATTGAGACCAACTCAATGGTTGAGTTAAAATTCAAAATTTAAGTTTTAAACTCATCTAAAAATTCTTTAATCATTGGGCTAAAAAAAAGATTTTGGGTTAAAACTTCTTTCTAGGCCAATTTAGCTTAAAAATGAGCTAAGGTTAGTGGTTACGACCCAACGTTGAGACCCAGTTGCTAACGCTGTCAACCACTTGCAGAAAGACTAATGATTATTTTTTTTAACGACCGACGTGGTCAGACCTTAGGTTCAACCAACGGTCCAGATTCAGTTTAAAAAAATCAAATTTATAAATACATTAAATCCAACAGTTGAAATCGAATATAATCAAATCTATATAAAAAAAAGATCTAACAACACAAATTAAATCCAACGGCGAATGCATTTAAAAAATTATTGAAATCAAAATTCACTCAAAAACTCTATAAGTACCTATGTATTTGTCCAAGCATTCACACAAAAAATCTAATTGTGCACTCCAAACTTCTATGTTTGGAAAAAAAAAAAAAAAACTCTTATAAGAATGTGATGAAATTAGGGTTCTACCATAAAAGCAATTGGCCTTATAGGGAGTAGTCCAAGATCATATAAGCACATAACAAACATTGTCCCTCACCGATGTGGGACAACTCTCAACACATCCCCGCAAGTGTGGCGGATTTTCAAGCCTACACGTGAACAACAACTGGGTGACATGAAGCACGTGTGGCCGTTTGACTTCACACGAGGACAACCCACTCTAATACCATAATGAAATTGAGATTCCACCATAAAACCAATTAGCCTTATAGGGAGTAGTCTAAGATCATATAAGCACATAGCAAATCTTGTCCCTCACCGATGTGAGACAACTCTCAACAGAATGCACAACAGATTTTTGAAGTGTCATAGTTCCCATTATTTAAAAAAAAATTGTATTAATGAGGAGCTGAAAACGAAACTATCATGTTCAGTGGTATAATATAGATAATCTCGACAAAATGATTTGGAGGGAATATGTACCTGATGTCGATGGAGTATGCAAATGACATCGGTGGAATATGAACGTAATAATGACAAAAGATGAAGATAGTATCGACATAATATGTATACACACTGTCCACAGCTGGTGCAAAATATGATTATTCGATTGAGCACTGGATTATACAACTTTCATTTCATCACAGTTGCAACTAATAACGTTTTAAGTTCACTATACTTTAAATTGAGCGACTGAAAAATAGAAGCGAAAAATGAAGGCGGCGTTTAAAGCTTCAATGACTTCTTGAAGCTTTTCAATTAACCTTCGTGCAAAGGCGCAGATGCAGGGTGCAGTGTTGTAGGTTTGCTGAGAAAAGTAGTTTAAGTTGTCAAGTATTAGCTCACAAGAAATGCTAAGTGGACTTTCTCAAAAGGAATTCTTTGTGGACTCTCAACCACATAAGTTTAACGTTAATTTTAGTTTTAACTTTATAAAACATTGTGTCAGAAACATGAGGTGACAGATAATTCATAATTTTTTTTTTTGGGTCAAGGAAGATTTTATTAACACCAAAGATACATATTACAAACAAAATGACCACAAACAGAGAAACATAAACAAGCAAAAAAAAGGATCAACCAAACAATCCAACAAGAGCTCAACCAAACAGCTAAAGCCCAACGACATAAAAACACAAAATCGGGAAGTCCACTATACTCACCTCCATCGGAATAGTACATCTTGATCTGCACCAATCCACCCTATCACCGAGCATTGCCTCACCAAACTCATCATCCAAACCCGAACAGCTTCTCCGAGTAGGAAAGAGAAGTGGTAAGGGGAAGCTAGAAAGATAAGAAGAGAAGGACATATCAAGAATCAAGATGTAGAGGAGGGGGAATACACAGTAGAAGAGGGGAAAATTCTTACAGAAAGAAGGGAAAATCTCTCACGGTAGAGAGAAGGTCTTTCACAGAATGAGAGAAGTTAAAAAAAAAATGGAGTTTTAATGAAACACTCACAATACTATTCATGTTTAACGAAATTGACATTTTTACTCTAAAAAGTCACTCATGGTACTATTCACTTACAACACATTTTTGTCATTTTGATTAAAACTTAAAGTTTTCAAACCATTTTCATTAGTTTTCCTTAAAAAAAAATTCACTTTTGAGAGAATCCTCTTAAGATTTCTCTTTCCTTCTCATCAATTAATCCATTGAGTGAAGACTAAAATAATAGGGATATAAACTGATAAGGCTCATTTTGGTTACTATGTAGAAGGCTTAGCTTAATAGGCTAATAGCTTGCACAAAAGAGGACAAGTACAAATTAGATAAGAGATATTTTGGATGCGGTCCATAATCCTTAACATTATTTTATTAAAACCTTAATAGTATTCAAAGTTTGATCAAGGTTCCTTGACTTTGTACATCTCATTATATTACTATTAATATTTATATTTTTATAGTTTTGATATTAATTATTTGATATTTTATAAGATTTATAATCCTATAAATTTAAAATACCTCATTATAATACTATTAGAAACGGTTACAATAAAATAATTCAAACATTTTGATTGAATAAATGGATAAAAACTATGTAAAAATTAGAAATAATAAATGGCAAATGAATGTATCCATAGTGTTAAAAAAAATTTGTACATTTTACAAAAAAATTGGTACATTTCATATATAACAAAGTGGTACATTTTTTAAAATATTGAAACTTTATAAATTAGGGTACATATAAAAGATTAAAAATTATGAATACAAATGAATTTTTAAAAATATAGACGCTAAAAGAAATTAATACATGGGTACAAAATAAAACTAAAAAGAAAATACTACAAATTTAAAAAAAAAATGTTGCAAATTAAAAGTGGATACAAACTAAAAATATAAATATATGATACAAAGTTTAGGCAGAAAACATAAATATACCATATATAATTTTTCTATCATTGATTAATTATATAATGTCACGTGAGGGTATATGACACACCCCGTCCCGAAGGAGGGCATGCTGGCCGTCACGTGAGAGTGACGTAACCATTTGCACAGTACGGAAGCTTTAAGATACAATTTATAAGTTGATACACCCGAAGGTGAGTCCTAATTTTTGTCCAATCTGTCAGAACACCGTCGAATTCCTCGTAGTCACCACACCTTTGTGATTCCTGAACCTGGAGGGGCGCAAAACCAAAATTGAGTGGGTCAGTAAAACAATTCTTTTTCCAAATCCAAACATTTCTCAAAACGTTGTAACCCCTCTCCGTAAAACCTGTATACTTTCCCAGAAATGTAAAATATAAATATACATATATATTCTCAAAACTTCATTTTTACTATCTCAACATTATCTCTTTATCAATCATGCCATGCCATGTCATCTCAACATTTCTCATATTAATTATGCCATGCCACATCATCTCAACAGTAATAAGGTATGAATGCATCAACATAATCATATCAGGTGCAAGAAAGTAATCAACCGTAGGCCCTCTAATAGCCCTATACGGTTGAACCTAGAGCTCAAAATCTATCATTATCACTCTACCGGAGTCACCTCTGTGACCCGTCCGGCCTTCTGCACACAAGTTACGCTCTAGTGCTTCTCATAAATCATCTGTGCACATAATCTAAGGTCACCCACCAGTCGGAATCTCACTAACACTCTCGCGACTGGTCTGTCGTACCCACTCCGCGTGGACTGTACGACTAGCATCTACTTGGATCCAAGGCGAGCGTGCGATGCGGTGAATACTATAAGCACTAAACCATGGTGCAGGATTTGAGCTCAATATATATCATCATCATCATAACAGTAATTAAATACTCATCTGTGCGTCCACCGCACCATTTCATACATATGCATCATAAATCAATTCTTACCTGTGCGTCCACCGCACCAATTCATACATATGCATCATAAATTAATTCATGCATGGCATTTCAACTCACATTTCTATATACTTTTCATATCAATTCTATGCATGGTATTTCACTTCCCGTTTTTCCACATAACTCATATGCATTTCATTTTAAACATAATTTCATGCATTTTCAATTTCTGGGAAAACGTTAAGTATATATATATATACGGAAAACAAAACTGCCCACTCACCTGGACTTCGTCCAACAACTCCCTAGCACCACACATCAAGGCGTCACGACGATCGCCGCCTAGAATAGTAATCAAATCCAACCTCAGAATTCATATCGATAGAATATTTAACTTATATAAAATACGTCACTACGTAGTTCGATCCGGAAGATCTGCCACTCAGATTTTAAATCCATAACTTCCAGAGGTCCACAATATATCTCTAGGATAACATCCTAAAATTTCATTACCATCCAACGGTCGGATCTCCGTCAATTTCCAAAACTAAGTGACGGTTAACATTTTATATTATGGACTTACAATTCCAATTCCGGAAGATCCGTAACTCGGATTCCCAATCCGTAAGTTCCAATAATCCTCAAATATTACGTATTACAACGTATCAAAGTTTGGTGATGATCCAACGGTCGGATCATCAATTCACATTTTCACCTAAATGTGAAAACTATAAAACGTTATTTGAACACCTAACCAACAATCTTCAATAACTTTCTCATACGGTGTTCAATTTAGGTATATGAATATACCACAGTGATCTACTCGACGTCACGGACGTCGACATATTTTTAAAATAATTTTATTTTTATTTTTTATTTTTACTGTAGCACCTTCTTCTTCCTTGGGTCGCCGGACTGGTTTTTCCGGCGGCCGTTTTCTGAACAGTTTTTCAAATTGCCATAACTTTGTCATTTCTCAACGAAATCAAGTGATTCAAAAACGAAAGTTGTAGCCCTTGAAGAGACAAAGAGAATGGTACCTTGCACAACACCTAGTTCTCCGTGGTTTGGCCGGAAACTGCCTCGAAAGCCTCGGAGGTCGCCGGAAACTGGGTATTTTTCAAATGAGTATAACTTCTTCCATACTCAACGAAATTGAGTGAAACAAAAAGGAAAGTTGTAGTACTTGACGAGACGAAGAGATTGATACCTACCTCGACTCCTAACTCGCCGGGGATTCGCCGGAAAACGCCTCGAAAGCTCCGGCCAAACTTTGAACTTGTCGATCTCCGTGTTCTTACGTCCAAAAACTTCCAACGAAGCACTCCGAGCTTCCTTGGGACCTCACTAAGCTCGCTGTGATCTTTTTTTAGCCTAAATCGTAACCATTTAAAAGATCATGAACAGTATATAAACACGGGACCTTAAAAACTAATGTTTTCCGAAGCAAAACTTACCTGAAAATGGTGTCTACGTGATCGTGGAGTCCTCAGGGTTGCAATGGTAGTCTTAACTTGGACGTTGGTATAGGTTTTAGGTGGTTTTGGTGGTTGCCCGTGCGTTCGAGAAGAAGAGAGAGAGTGAGAGTTTCTGAGGAAGAGCTGAGGAAGAGAGAGAGAGTGACTGAGGAGATGAGAGAGAGACAACAAACGGGAAATGGGGAGGGATTTAGGGTGTAGGACCCTACCTAAAGTCCAAACACAAAATTATTAGTCCAAGTTTAAGTTTAATTAACAATAACTTAGGAATTTTAGGTAAAACCAATACCAAAATTACGCACCTTAATCCCGTTTAAGGGCATTTTCGTCTTTTCACGTCCTCGGAATTAAAATTCCAGGACGGGCTGTGACAGTATACACATGGATACAAACACAAATAAAACTTTAAAAAATATGGGCACAAAAAGAAACTAATATATGGGTACAAATCAAAATGAAAAGAAAATTGGTACAAATTAAAAAATATTTACAAATTAAAAATAGGTACAAACTAAAAATAAAAATATATGATAAAAAATCTAGCCATAAATATAAATATACTAATTGTAACATTTTTAACATTAAAGGAATATATTTAAAAATAAAAATATTTTATTATTCAAATAATTAATTATGTTATTAATACCCAAGGACCTTGTTCAAAAATTGAAAATGAATAGGATTTTAATCAATGGATTAACAAAAATAAGGATGTGAACCTAATTTTCCCATTAGATAATTTAGTAAAAAGAAAACTAATGAAAATAGTTTAAAAACTTTGAGTTTTAATCAAAATGACAAAAAAAATGTTGTAAGTAAATAGTACCAGGAGTGACTTTTTAGAGTAAAAATGTTATTTTCGTTAAAATGAACAGTATTGAAAATGTTTCGTTAAAACTTCCCATTGGAAAAAGGCTTTGTTTTATGGAGGTGGATTGTCTGCCCTCCCATTTCCATACTCTTCTCATCCCCTCCTGTTTGTGTGGTCATGGTTAAGCCACGTCAACATTTTATATTCCTATTACTTTTTGTTTTATTATTTCTATAAAAAATTAATATAAAATGTTGACGTGGCTTAACCATGATCACATATCACAGGAGGGCATGGAGAGAGTATAGAAATAGGAGGGCAGACAATCCATCTCTTTTTTTATTGGTAGCTTTGTATTAAGGCTCCTAAACCCAATTTCTCTAATTTTAAATTGCATTTTATTGTGTTGAATTTAATTGTTTTGGGGTTCTGGGTTCTATGGCTGAGATGAAATTGGCCCTTATGTGGTCCAAATATTAAGCTTTTCGGTTGTTTTTTTTCGTTGGTTTCTTTGGTTCTTCCTTTCTCGGTTTCTCAACCTTTCTCTAGCCCCCACAAACCGACCCGGACTCTATTGCTCTGCCCCTTCCCTTATCATTCTTGTTCCCCCAAATGTTCTTTTCAAATTTCGTATATTATGAATTTCTTTTCAAAAATGCTTTTTTCAGCTTTTCCACTGCATTCAAATCTAATTAGCATGTCATATTTAGTACTATAGTTAAGTTGTAATTCTCTTAATTATAAATGAACGTTAGTATTACTGTTTAGTGTTTTTCTTCTTTAATTTTCAGTGCCAATTTACTACAAGTTTGTTTGAAATTACCAAATGACCCTTGTTCTTTTGACTTTTATAATGTGTTCAAGCCTAAATATACTTTGTTATTTAGCATTACGGTTCAATAATAATTATCTTTATTTATAGGTTAAAAATGTCATAAGTTCGAGTTCACTACTCCTACATCATTTTATTAAAGGAAATTATGAATGTTCAGGCTCCTGGAATAAGGACCTTAAAATAAATAATTATCCTATGAGAATACAAAAATACATTTATTTTTTTCTTGGTTGTTATTTATCATATGATTTTCTTTATTTGTTGGTGAGTTATATTCACTGCTTTGTGTTGGGAATTTGGTTTGGGTGAATGAAGAGAGGGGTTGAAAACTTGAAGGCCAATGAATAATGGGTGTAGGCAAGGAGGCAATGATTAAAAGGGTGGAATAGTAATTTGCGGTAACTTTATGTATTTTGTTTTAATTTTGTTGGTACAAACTACAAAGAAGTTATCTTTCAAATTCAGATCTCACAAACATTTTCTTTGGATATTAACTTGCGTATAACCTCAATCTTATACAAAACATATTAAGTGTATTTAATACATTTTTCCTAATACAAAAATACATTTTGGTACAAGGCATTTGTCAGCGTTGCAAATCGAAAAAAAAAAAAAAAAGTGTTCAATCCTTAATATAATATGATGGGTTTAGAGTTCAACATTTAAGGTTTGGATATTAATGATTGTACATTTGTTAACTTATGATACTGTGAATTCGAGAATCATTCAATCTCATTCTCGTTAATGGTAATGGAACCTTTACGTTTGATTTGTTGTGGATTATGACTACTTAATGATTGCCACGACTTTGTTTTCAATGTCAGAGAGGTTCCTTTCTTGGTTGTAATCGTTGAATGACAAGTTCAGGTCATGCATACCCAAAACGCAATATATGCTTGGTTGTTCAGCCACATATTGACATACCCACAGTCAATTAAGACTCCCAAAGAACGTAATTAGATCCTAGATTTTCAGCATGCTCCCCACATAAGTTGTGTCGATTAACACGACTTTTTATTGCTTAACCCAAAAACCACTAACTTTTTGTGTCGTGCCTAATTTTTCCATGTCTAATTGCAACCCTCGTTAAAAACGAATTTGAACCACATTATTACTATCACATTGTAACCCACCTCTTTTTATTTAGTGTAGATAATATTGTCTGTTAAAAAAAAAAAAAAAAAAAAACTAGACATGCTTCAATCCCACAAGACTTGCCGGAATCCTAATTGGGATCGATCACATTTAATTGCAGAAGAGAGAGGACAACGTTTTGGGTTTGCAAGATCAACCCAGGTTTGCCTGATCTTGAACAAAAACCGAGCCCATTGAGACCAATCTGTATGCAGCCTAATTGGGGCTTTGGAAATTGATAAAATTTACGAAGACGATTCATAAACTCCTAAAGCTATACAAAGGCTTAATGAAAATATTACGAGAAAATGCACAAATAGATCTCTGTCGATAAATATGTCGCACCTGAGGAACTTAAACTTATGCATAATAATCTAATTTTTTTATTATTTTACTTTTACATAAGTAATAAGACTATTATGTTATATATTTTTTAATTTTGAGCAGAAGCTTTGTAGCCTACCATAAGATAATTGACATTGACAAAAACAAAAGGCATTGGAAATGCAGATTGGAGACGTAATACATTGAGAAATATGTCAAACCAAACACAACTAATCGAAATTACTATATTCATTAAATAATGGTGATAACAATAAATAAATAAATGCAAATACAAATCTAATAAAATAGGTGCTTACTGCTCTATAATCCATGAATGTAGCTCTTAAATATAAGATAAGTCCCAACTAACATCAGACTCCTATCAGAATAATTAACTCACGAAACTAAACAACTCTCATCTTAATTTCTTCCTTTAGTAACCTGTTGGAAACTCGCATGTCCCATACTCTGTCAACAAAACAAAAAAAAAAAAATTAGTGTACTTAGTATAGAGGCATTCTAACGTTAAATTGCGTGTTAGATTATTACTCGTAAAACAAAATCCATCACCCTATTGAGTAACAATTGATCAATTTTAGTATAGGCCATTAATTTGGTATGCTAAAAATTAAATTAATTAAATCATGAAATTTAGAGATGAAATAATAAAGGAGAGTGTTACGTACTTGGAGGTTGAGCGACAACGTAGGCAGCACCGCCGAAATTGCACGTGCCAGTCCCGCGCGCTCTCTTCTGATAAAAACTGTTGAACGCATACGAAGCGTGCGCCTCAAGCGTGTTAGGAGTGAAACACGTGGACCCCTCCTGAATCGGACGACAGTCAGCTCCTCCCTCCCCGCACGCATAATCCAGTGCGGCCTGAAGCTTCTCCTCCCCTGCCTTCGCATTCGCCACGCACCACGTGCTCCCGGCGGAGGGCGACGCAGTCGGGACCTGAACCTTACTCTCATTGGCTGGCGATGACTGGTCCCCACTCAGACCCGCCGCCGTAAGCGCTATGTCGTAAACCTTCTTCTCGTCCGGATAAAACAGTCCGTAGTTCCTCTCCGATGTGGGCCCGGGCTTCTGATCCTCGTTAAACAGGGCGAATAGATAGACGTTGAGTGGGTCCTTTGGCTTCAAGGGGGTCCCACCTCCCGTCAAAACTCTCTTCACCAAGTTTCCGTTATACGCCGCCGCATTGGCTTGCCCTGAGCCAATCTCGTTCTCGTCACCTTTGGAGGGCCATCCGGTCTCAGTCACCACCACCTTTACGTCGCCGTGTCCCACAGCCGACATGGCGGCGAAAACGGCGTCGATTTGGGCCTCTAGCAAACTGTAGTATTTCAGCCCGTTGCCCGAGTCTGGATTTCCCGGGTTGGTCCGGAATAGAGCATAGTCGAGAGAAATCTTGTCGGAGGTGGACTCGTACGCGAAAAAGGGGTAGGCGTTTATCATCAAATACGAGGACGTCTGGGTTAAAAATTCCAAAAACGGTTTGATGACGGGTTCGATTAAGTCGGGGTTGAAGGCCCCGGCGGAAGGCGGGTACGAGGAATTGAGGGCGCTGAGCGCGATTGGGGAAGAGAGTTTGATGGAGCTGAGGTTGTACTTGACTAGGGAAGATTGGATGTTTTTCATGGCAGGGACGAGGAATTGGGTGGTGTTGTTTGGGTCGACAAAGACCTCGTTGCCGACGGCGATGGCTTCGATTTGGGTTTTGGGGTGGTAGTGGGAGATGTTGGATTGGACCCATTTGTCGGCGAACGAGGGGTCGCTTGCGGCGGAAGAGAGGAGCTCGTTGGGGAGGGCGACGACGACGCTAATGCCGGAGTTAGCGAGGGCCGTGAGGACGGTGGCGTCGGTGTCGTAGAGCTTCACCTTGTTGATGCCTTGGGATTTGAGGAGTGCCACCACTTTTTCGGGCGGTGGTAAGTTGTCTGCTATCCTGCCGTAGTTTATTCCAACAGTACCTGTTTCTGCAAATAAAAAACAAAAACAAACCCATTAAATTTAGTGAGTTTCATTTTACATCAAGGTAATTAATTAGCAGAAAATGTACAAAAATTGTTCTATGACATGCAGCAGACTAATGAATAGTTGAACGTAGGGTCAAAAAAATTAATAAACAAGCATATATAACATACAAAGATTTTGATATATATACTATAAAGCGGTGCATGCTAGAAAGTCTCAACAAACTTATATGTATATATGAAAAATATTACGTACCAGCGGAAGCTGCAAAGGCGAAGATTGGGAGGAGGAGAGAGAGGAAGAGAGGGAATGTGAAGGTGGCCATGCCGATGCTCTGGTTTCTGAGAGAAGCAGAGCACGAAATGATTAGGGTTGATGGGAGTTTTTGTTAAGGAGTATTTTAGGGTTTATTTATAGACAGAAATATTACAAGGTGGTGGAGTGGAGATATTGAGATTGAGGGAGGGAGGGAGTGGGATTAGTGGGAAAAGAGAGGGAAGGAGGTGGGATTGAGTTTGTAGGACCCACGTGAGAGAGAGGCCTCTGCCAATAGCAAATGGCTATTTCCGCTCCCACATTTCGCAACGGGCGGAAGCACATATCAACACGACCGTTGTTTGTTGCATACTGTTGGTGTTGGGTGTCTAGTTTTTTGAATAAATTCTAGTATGGGTCTCCTACCCCATCTGATCAGGGCTTCTCTTTGTGTTGACCGTACACGTGGCACTTGATTGAATCAGACGGATGGAATATGTGGTTTTTCATTGAGGGGTTGTGCGTTTGGTGGCCGACTTGTCCGCGTCACTATGGGTCAGATCCATTGCTTGCCTGCTGCATGGAGCTTGCACGGATATTGCAATTATGATGTTTTAGGGGAAAATGAGTGGTGTTTCAATTATGTCCCAAATGTGAACGTTGGTTTGTCTTCTATGCCTCGTTTTCTTTGCTTTCTCCGAAGCATTAAGGTCTTGCGAAAGTCGTACCGATACTATTTGACTCGTGTTAAAACGTAATGTATCTCGTGGGTCAATAACACTTAGCAGTATAATTGCTTAACACGAGATTTTAGGAATTTTAGAATTTGTAAATATTTCACCCTCGTTTAACAAAATATTATTTGATCCGTGTTTGGTATTTTAAAACTCGTAAATATCTTACTCATTTAACAAAAATAATTATTCGAAGTCAGCCATATCGATGGAACTCTATGTTAATATATACCTTTTATTTTATCGTCAATCAATGAATCATCATCATGAAACATAATATTTCGGGGTCAATGCCGTACAACATTTTGTTAAGAAAAGAATTTAAGAAGATTTCGTATGATTCTTTCTAATGTGGTTCTCCAACTATATGTATTACGTTATAACATATATTGTTCAGATTGTTGAGCTAATTAATTATTGATTATCAAATGTGCTCGATCATAAACCACATTCACATGTATTACAAGAGAATTAAAAATGAGTTATTTATTCATTTTGCAAGATACAAAGGAAAAGAGAAACAAAAATAGATAAACTCAAGGGACTAGGATCATCTCTAAATCCATTCTATTAAGATCTTTTAGATTCTTTATTCATCTTTGTTCAACCGAAAATCAAACGGTCAAGAATTATTTTACTGTTCACATTCATCTTCTCTTGTTCATTTTCCTTCCAGCTTCAACTTCTCCTGTTTATCACCTTTCATCTTCTTACATTTTAACCTTCTTTTGTTCATTTTCTTCCCTCTTCTTCCCTTTTATTCATCTCTCTCTCTCTCTCTCTCTCTCTCTCTCTCTCTCTCTCTCTCTCTCTCTCTCTCTCTAGCTCCATAATTGAAGGATCCGAATGCAAGAAATTCAAAGAGAATCTTAGTCCAAACGAAAGAGGCTAGATTGTCATGTCAATTGTCCAAAACAACTAAAAGTATATAATTACGTCCAAAAAAAAATCAGAGTATATAATTGTTGTTATAAATAGGCCAAAGTTAGAGAAATAACATTTGCTAAAGATAGGAGCGAAGTGGGTGCAAAATATCACGTTATAACTTTAGTAGCTATAACACAAAGGATGGCAGAAGAGAGGGAGGGAGATATATTGATATTATTTATTTGATTCTTTCTTTCGCAGTGTGTGTTTTGATAACACACGAATCACTCTATTTATAGAGCTACTCCCATGAGGACATCCAAAAATGATATGATGACTACTTTTGACAATATTACATAACAACAAATATATCACTATCCTTTTCACCTTTTTCCAAATGCATGTGGGTATACTAATGCATGTGGGATGTGGGCATACACCATACAGTTTTTACAACAATTGTACAATAATGAATTAGATAAATATTGACCCCCTATAAATATATTCTTACTTAATATTAAAACGATCAATTATAATACTATGAGGCCATAAGACACTAGTTTTGTTATGGTGTATGTAGATTGGTTCACATTGCTCCAAAATTCCAAATAGTGCAAGGCAAGGGATAATGTATGCAAATTCTGGGTTGGTTTAGTTTGGAAAATCCAAATTAATTAAGCTGTAAGCATGGCTTATTCTAACCAGATGCAGGCGTGCTCAAAACTGCTTGATTTCGTATTTTCTGTAACCGTACTACATGTCGTATTACTTAAACATCATTTCCCGAAAGCATTAATTTCGTATTATCTTAGTTAATCCCTGGTTTGATCATGTGAAACCAAACGACTCATTTGCTTTTAAGTAGCTGGATTACCTATATAGAGACCCTACCAATTATGGATTAGGGTTGAAAGAATATCAGAGAATCAACAATGTTATCATTTACAACGGCTAATTAACCAGGTACTCTACTGGTCTCTCATGGTCATCATTGATTTGTTACTTTGTGAGACATATCAATCTAACCCCCAAGTAGTTGAGGCCTATACATAAGATACCATAACTCTCCCACAACAAACAAATATTTACCAATTGGATATCTCCAAATTAATTAAGAGGAAAGACTTCAGTTATCCCTAAGCGTATATCCCTCTCTTCCTAAATCTCATGTGATTATAATGAGTGATATGGAAGAAAGGAATACAACTCCAGGCATATGCAAGAGTCTCTCAAATTCAGGAGTATGATTAGTTATTTGGGGTTTTTTTGTTAACTTATAACGTTGAATCAAATTGCATGCTTTCCGACAAACAAAAACACTTTTTGTATCATTGGGGACCTAGATCTAGCTAAGAGACGTTTTAAAACACACTTTATAGGTGCATTTTCATAAGTAATATCTTTTGGACGAACACGCTTTGTAATGAAATATTGTTAACGAAACTACTACAAACTAGCTATGTAGGTTTTGATCTTGTGGTGATTGGTCAGATCCTCTTTTCTCCAGAAGAGGGTTGGCGCTACGCACATTTAGACAATGATAGAAGGCTAATCTCGCATAACCCTTATGTGTGGTACTTCTTGTACAAGTGTGTGGTCATTCTTTCTCCAATCTTGGCTCTAAATCTCTCCTATCCCCATCGATTAAGAAAGGAAAAACCATAACTGGTGCTGAGGTAACAACGCGCGTAGAGGTCATCCCTTTCCCATGCTCTATACATATATATTTGGAATTTGGTTTTCTTACAGAATACGTTAGAAGTAGGTAGTGTAGTTGGGAAGAAATGTGGAAGTTAGTGAATCATGCTCAAACTTGTTCAGCTGGGAAAGGGAGACAAATTTAACTCCATTACTTTGACTTGTTTAGAGGGAAGCAGTAAACACTAAAAGAGGCAGGTGGCATGGGCTATTATTTGGTCCCAACATTCATGAGGCTGGTTGGTTGCCAGAGATTAATTTCTGGTTACCAAAACGTATACAGAGGTGCATGTCGACACACATTATACACCCCATGTGTTTGGAATTATTTGGATACTTTGTCACTTTGCTGCGGTGGTAAGTTGCCCACATTTAATTAACTACAATTTGTTGATTGCATGCAGGATATTCGTTGGGACATCTCTTTCCTTCTCCGCTAAGAATTTGTTGCAGATGCGGAAGACTATTTGTTTTTGGATATTATTTCGTATGTGTGTTGCGTTTTGGGATTGGGATTTGGACAAGGCTTAGGCTTTGAAACCCTAGGAAACATGAGTGCAGGATTGGCAATGAGTCAAAGCGATGATGGGTAATGCCATTCTTATCTTTATCTCTGTCTCCCTCAAGTATTTGCACTTCATTCTCGCCTTCAAACTCGTAATTTCAAATTAGGAATTCACCATCGTCCCCAATGGTAAACGAGTTACCTGCCTTACCACATTAGTATTTCCTTCAACTAAAAATTAATACTTACAAGAATAATCATACAGTAATTTGATCATCAAAAACTACTTTCTAATACATCAAATCCATAAATTTTACTTTTTGTGAGTAAGAGCACTTCCAGCGTGCTCTTTGGCCCAATGGACATGCTCCATTTGCAATCCAATCCCCTCCTAAACTAGCTCCAGCCCATTCAGGCAATTGGGCTAAGGGGGAGCCCGTGGGAGAGGGTAGCCGGAAGTCCAAGGCCTGATTGCCTGAGGGGGAGTGATGCAAGGTTAAATAGGTAAGGACATGTCGCGCGGCGAAATTGGTTAAAAATCTTATCGAAATCTATTTACAAAAATTGTACTTTCGGATAATGACATATGGCGTAACTAGATCGATTAAAAATCTTATTCAAAATTTAAATTTAAATTATTTTATAAAATAAAAAATACTAATATTTTATTGTCTATTGCTTTGGCTATTCAGTTTAGGGGTGGAGATGCAAAATACAATTACTGTTTATTAAAGGCAGTTACTATTCAGTGGATGGGATTCAATTGCCAATTGCCATGGGGGGTGACACACCCCGACTGAGATCGAGGTATGTTGGCCGTCACGTGAGGATGACGTAGCCATGTGCACTGTGCGGAAGCACTAACAATAATGGAGAATACGAATAAATAAGAACCAACTCAAAAGAGTACTAGCTAATATAAGTGTTAGGGTAAGAGTGAAAATACAATCAGAGCATAAGTAGCCTAAGTTTAGTCCATAAAACAAGTATTAATCAAACGACACCCAAAGATGTCATACATTGTGATAGTCTATCATAACCTCCTTTCAATCCTCGTGAACCACCAACGAACAAGTTTACCTAAAACCTGGAGGGGCGTAAAACAGAAAGTGTGAGTGGGCAAAAACAAACCTTTTTCAAAACCATTTCATTTATCAAATGTTCTAACCCCTAGCCGTAAAACATGTATAATTTTCGCAGAAATGGAATATAAATATAAATATAAATATATATATATATATATATATATATATATATATATATATATATATATATATATATATGCAAACATCATATGCATATTCTAAATGTAAAACATTTGGCATGGCAATTCAAATCATAACTCATTTGAATGCATTTTCTGGGAAAGATATCAAGTGTATACATATATACTAAAAATCAAAAAGCCCACTCACTAGTATGTCAAAGGGTCGTAGCCCCCAAGCCGCCCATGACTGCGCTCGTCCTCGGGATAGGTCTCCCCCAAGGTCTAAAATATTTATGATATCGGAAATATCAGTAGTTCAAAAACACGGAAATTTCGATGGAAATATCGGGATATTATCGATATCAATAAAAATTGAATAAAAACCACGGAAATTGTAAGAAAAACTTGGAAATTTTTATTGAAACTTTGCAGGATGTTTATTTAGCCAATTATCTATTAGTTTATCACAAAAAAATGGAAAGAAATGCATTGCATGCTGTATTTAACTGATTTAAGTTGATTATATAGCGAGCTGACAAACATTGTGAGTGTAGAAAATACTAATAATTAATGAAAGAAGTTTAAACACACCATAATCATTTATATATAATGAATTAGTACAATATTTTACACTTTATACATTGCATGATAAGATACATGAGTGACTTAGTACCACATAGAGTTCCTATGAGGTTCAAAATTTTCACTATCTTCATCATCTCTATGTGTAGAGTAAGTGTAAAATGAGAGGGGTTCGAATCCCCTTGGTGTTTTTTTAAATATAGAAATTTATCCTAGATTAGGTAACCAACGAGATTTGAATCCACATCGTAGTGCAAGGGCAACACATCTCTCTACCATTGTGATAGCCAATTACACTGAGGTTTTGGAGGGTATTAATTAGCGAGGGTGAGAGGTATTAAATTGGTGGAGCCGGATTAGTTTATCTGGTGTGTAGTACGGCAAGTCAAATTGAAACACGCATCCTGTCTCTCAGAAACTCTCTCAGAAGCGCGTGAGACTAACACCCCAAACCCCCGAATCCCCTCTCTATGCGTGAAATTGAAACATGCAATTGTCACCTCTCTCTCTTTCTCTCTCTCTCTCTCTCTTAAGCTGTCATGTCATGTCATGCAGAAAGATAAACGCAGGGAGCGCATGCAGATCCCAAGACCCATCACCACCGTCCAATCCAACCTGTGTACTTCTTTCCCAATCGAACCGTCCGATGCTCACCAATTCCATTATACAGAACTCTGATTCAAATCAAAGCTCACACCTTTAGCTTTTGTTGTTGACTGAGCTTCAAGAGATAACAAAGAGCAGAAGAAGAAGTGGAGATAGGGAGAGAGAGAGGAAATTGCGGGAACGAGTGGGAGTAGGAGGAGCGAGAGCGAGAAAGAGAAGACCAAGATGAGGGAGAGGCAGAGGAGGGCCATCACCACCAAAATCTTCCACGGCTTGCGCAAGCACCGCGGCTACCGCCTCTCTTCCCGTGACGACATCAACGAGGTGCTCCGGCATCTCGCCACAGAGGCAGGCTGGCTTGTTGAACCCGGCGGCACTACTTATTACCCACGTAACGCACCTCCCTTTTTTTTTTTTCTTCAGTTTTTCCTTTCCTTTCCTTTCCTACATTTTCTCACCATTCAAACACATTTTGTTTTGTTTCCTTTCATTTCTTAATTTGTGGACGGAAGGCTCCTAATTGCTGCCCGGCTTGTGGAACCCCCAAAACGACCACTCCAGTGGCAACAACAACACCAACCCCAAGCAGAGCGTGGTGATTGGAGGTGATGAGTGTTCAACCACAGCATCTCCAAGTCGATTCCCTGCCTTTAAGTATTTTTGGGTTTCATCTCGCGATATTTTGCCCAAATAATGCATTAAAATCCTGAAAATATCGTTTCCGATATTATCAACAAAAATATCGTTTCCGATATTATCAACAAAAATATCGATATATTGACGATAATTAAGTGGATAAGTGTGAAAATATCGTCCTCTAAAAAAAACGATATTATTGGAGAAATATCATTGATAATATCGATATTTAAGACCTTAGTCTCCTATATATGCGAAACAACTATAAATACGTTAATTTAAAGCACATAAACGAAACTAACTAATAACTTCTCAAACATTGCTCAAATGGGATGTTTGAATATACTATCGTGATCTACTCAACCTCACAAACATCCCCATATTTTTAGAAGAAATTTCCGACCACCCACGCGCCTGCCAAGGCACGACCAGACGCGTAGCGCACGCGCGAACACGTGCCAGACACACTGACGGAACAGTCAACGCCGTTAAGGAATATTCCATCAAAAGTAGCATATTTCGTTAAAACTAACTTGACACCGTTAAAATATTCCGTCAAACTTGACGGAATATTCTCTGTCTTCTTCCTTCGAACTCTGGTGACCGTCGTCGTCGCCGAAAAACTGGAAAAATTTCAAACCTTAATATCTCAGTCCATACACAACCAAAATCCATGAAATTTGTACGAAAATGAAACTTACAACAAGTAGAACAAAACCTTACATTTCAAAAGTCCTAAACTCGCCAAAAAATCCCTCGATAATCCAGCTAAACCCACAACTTGTCGAAACTAAACTTCCCGACGTCTAAATCACTTCATTTTTCTTCTCCAAGCTCCGTGAAGACGATCTAAAGCTTCATATAACCTTAGAATCTTCCAAAAACTCCACATTTACGTGTGCATGAACAGTCCCTCGAATCTGGGTTTCTTTTCTTGGGATTTCCGACGGCTTCACGTCCAAAAAATGGTACCACTCGACTCCTAAGCTTGTAAGTAGTCCAAAGACACCAACTGAAATCTTGATCTGCGACTGGTTGAAGGGTTTTGAGGTTGACCGTACGATTTGTACTGAAATGGAAGGAAATCCGAGAGGGAGAGAGAGAAAGGGTCAACGAGTGTGTTTTTGTGGGTGTGTGTGTGGTTCAGTTTGGGTCAATAACCAAAAACAAAAGAAAACTTAGTCCTAATTGGGTCCAAACAATTAGGACTTAAGATAATTGGCCCATTTCACACACTCATAATCCAACGCTCAAGGGCAAAATCGACATTTCACGCCATTGATAAAAATAATTCGAGGTGGGCTGCCACAGGGGGCCTTCCTACATTGGAAGTGCTCTAAGAGTTGCAAGCAGGTCACTCTTTTAACCTTTTTTTATATTATTTTTTTATAATATATATATATAGGTTGATTTTGTATAAAATCAATAAAAAGTCTCACTATAAAAAATATATTAACAATATTTGTGTTCATAATAAATAGTTTAATCATATATTGTGATACTTAAATGTATTTAAAATAAATTTTTTTTTACAGAATATGCTACTACAGCTGACACCCACTTCAACTAACATCCTCCTTTCTCATATTTTTTATATGTTGGAATAGGTTGTTGATGCACAAAACCGGAGATTTTGGAACAACGTAAATCTGATTGTGAATTTGCTTGAAATGTAAATAACACAAGATGTATCGTGGTTCACCCCAAGGTTTGGGCTACGTCCACACTGATTATGTATTTATCTGAGAAGTGAGGGAGAGAGATTCAGAGCCTCTGAGGGAAAGAGTGAGGTCTCTGATAGCCTAGGCATTGACCTTTCCCAATTGTGAGGGTGAGGTGTCCTTTTATAGAATAAGGACTCCTCATTTATTACATATTTGCCCATTCTTTTATTACATAATTACATTTAAATCCCTCGAGTATTTATACGAGGCCCTAAATATGGTATAAACAGTAGTCTCCCAAGTCTTTAGTCAAGAGAGTCTTTTGGCTGGAGACTTGAAATTCAGTCCAAGTGTGGGCCGAAGTAACTAGATGTTGTCTTGAACTGATGTTCGATATGAGGCTGTGCTCAATCTGAAATGATGCTCAACTAGAAGTAGCACATGTTGCGAGGCTGTTCGGCTTGTGGCTTATGTTGCCTTGGTTGGCTGGGGTTGTGGCGTTTGACGGTGAGGGAGTCCCTTTTATAGAATAAGGGCTCGCTTCTCAAAACATAGATAATGAGCTAAGCCCCCCAAGTATTTTTCATGAGGCCCAGTTGAGGCCCAATATATGGTACATAATGTAGTCCCTCAAGTCTTCGGTCAATAGAGTCTATTGGCTGGAGACTTCAAATTGAATCCATGTATGGGCCGAAGTGGCGGTTGTTCAGAGGTGGTATTTGTATACCCTGCACTGAAGCTTTGTAGGTGAAGCTTTGCAAGTGAAGCTTTGAAGCTAGAGTTCTGTAAATGGAGCTTTTGAAGCTAGAGCTCTGTAAATGAAGGTTTTGAAGCTGATTGACATAAGTGATGCTCATGAATGTTTATGTTGATTGACATGAGTGATGCTCATGAATGTTAACATGAGTGATGCTCATGAATATTGACATGAATAATGGTCATGAATGTTTATGTATGATTGTCATGAGTGATGCTCATGAATGTTTATGTATGAATGACATGAGTAATGCTCATGTATAATTTGGAGTACTAGGCGTACTTTTGATCACCTGGTTGGTGGCATGAAGGAGAGTACGGTTTGTACATTTCATCACCTAGTTGGTGGCATGAATGGCTAGTTGCCAAATGATATTTAGAGTACGGGTTGTACATTTCATCACCTGATTGGTGGTAATAGCGGCAGGTTGCCGAAGAATTTTGGAGTACTGGGCGTACTTTGGATCAATTGGTTGGTGGTAATAGTGGCATGTTGCCGAATAATTGTGGAGTACTGGGCGTACTTTTTATCACCTGTTGGTGGTAATAGCGGCAGGTTGCCGAATAATTTTTTGTAGTGCTGGACGTACTTTTAATCACCTGGTTGGTGCTATTTTGGGCTTATGGGCCTTCGCCCTCCACACAACATGCCAGCCCATTTATTTTGGGCTTTGCCGTTTTTGATTTTATTTTTTATTTTTATTTTTTTATCATTACCCTCTGATGGGGTTTATACATATTACCCTCCGATGGGATTTATACAGATGTCTCCAAAAGTTAAGAAAGATAATTTACACCATTCAGAAACAAGAAAAGTAAATCACATCATTCTGGTGGGGTATTTATTCCTTGCTTTTGTTTTCTGCTTTTTCTTTTCCACCGCACCTCTCTATCTCTGCGTTGCCAGATATCTGGCTTCCACTTGGTGACGCTGTTCCTTTCCACTTTGGAAAATAGCCAGCTCCTGTTTGTAAAAGCAAGAAGATACCATTTGTAAAAGCATCTTTTCCTTTTCCTTTTTCTTTTCACTTTGTTTTCCACTGCCTTTCTCTTTTGATTTTTGTGCTGTCATCTGAAAACTCTTCTGCTCTCGTTCACAGCTCATCGTCGGTGTGATGTTCATCTGATTCATTGACCTGCATTTCACAATAAAATGGATGCAGCAGAGGATAGGTGGGGCCGGCAGCAGCAGATGCGGTGGGGTTAAGGAGAACGGCAGCAGTAGAGGCGGTCGTAGATTTGCTTGCCGACGAGGAGTCCTAAACTCTGTCAAAGCATATGTATATTCCCTAGGATGACACGTCTTCAAAGCTGGATATGTGCGCGTCCATAATGAACTTGAGATCAACAGTCACCAACAGCCCGTCTTGGTACATCTCGGCCGTTCCTTTCAGATAAAGGTCTGTGATGGTGAGATCGGGGCCTAGCAACAGCCCCTATTGATGGAAACCATGTTCAGTCCTCGGTCTATTGCTAAAGCCCACGCTGTCCTCTCGGCCAGGGTTTTGGAGAGGGCATGCCAGAGCTTGAATTTTGCCTAAACATTGACATCGCTCTAGTTTCTCTAGTCAATTCCATGGGACGAGGAGGACGCCGACGACGATGCATTACGGTTGTCCCTCCAAATGACAATTTCAAGATTAAGACTAGCTGAGTAGTGATCCTCCAAAGCCTCTCTCCTCCCTCTCTTGCAACACACGTGGTAGTACCCTTCTCTATCTTCCACCATCATCTCTCTCCGACCGACCGTCGACAACGTCGACGGAGCAGTCCTAAATCCCAGGGACACCACCGGAATACAAAGCTTTACCGGCCTCTTCCTCTTCAGCTGCGTCACTGGAGACCTCGGACCCGAACATGAAGCCAATCCCGACGGCAGCGGAGGTAAAGGTAAGGTCTCTGGGGCCGGAGAGATCATGGAGGATTTGTTGCAGAACAGAGACGACGGCGGAGAAAGCATCGGCGAGTTAGCAACTGTAACGGAGCACGACATGTTTCCCCTTTTCGATTTCATTTTTCCGATACCAAAGCCAATTTGTGCTTCTTCTTTTTTTGTGTTTTTTTTTCTTCCTTTTCTTCCTTTGTTTGAATTTTTTATGTTCTCTCTCTTCTGGAGATTCTTCTGATGAGAGAGAAAGTGAGACCTTTGGTTTGAAGGTTGTGAAACAAACTAGACAAAGAAAGGGATTTTTCAGAAGGGGGCCGATGTCCCTTGGGTTTTGTAGTGACTTTGGTTCCTGGGTTTCTGTAGATTCACGGTGGATGTTGTGAGATTTGATGAAAAAAATGAAAGAGAACCGACATAGTTTTTTTGTGTCGATTCCCACAAATGGCGCCAAATGTTGATGCACAAAACCGAAAGTCTTGGAACAACGTAAATCCGACCGTTAATCTGCATGAAATGTAAATAACACAAGATGTATCGTGGTTCACCTCAAGGTTTGGGCTACGTCCATACTGATTATGTATTTATCTGAGAAGTGAGGGAGAGAGATTTAGGGCCTCTGAGGGAGAGAGTGAGATCTCTGATAGCCTAGGCATTGGCCTCTCCCAATTGTGAGGGTGAGGGGTCCTTTTATAGAATAAGGACTCATCACTAATTACATATTTGCCCATTCTTTTATTACATAATTACATTTAAGTCACACGAGTATTTATACGAGGTCTAAATATGGTATAAACAGTGAGGAGTCCTTATTCTATAAAAGGACCCCTCATCCTCACAATTGGGAGAGGCCAATGCCTAGGCTATCAGAGACCTCACTCTCTCCCTCAGAGGTTCTAAATCTCTCTCCCTCACTTCTCAGATAAATACATAATCAGTGTGGACGTAGCCCAAACCTTGGGGTAAACCACGATAAATCTTGTGTTATTTAAATTTTATGCAGATTCACGGTCGGATTTACATTGTTCCAAGACCTCCGGTTTTGTGCATCAACATAGGTCAATGTGGATTTTGGCATTTCAACACAACGTCTGTATCATGGTTCTATTTTTTACATTTGAATTCAAACGCTGTGATGTAGTGTCCATTTCTTGGATTTTTTTAAATATTTTTTAAATATTTTTTTATCACTCACACGCTTCCTACACTTCACACCTCACACGGCTTTAGTTTTCTACATTTGGATTCAGACACTTCAACGCGGTGTCCCCCTTTTTGGTTCTGTTTTTTACATATATGGATTCAGACGCTATGCCCCTTTTTGGTTCTGTTTTTTACATATATGGATTCAGACGCTATGTTGTAGTGTTTGTTTTTAGGTTCATTTTTCCATCCCTCACACGCGTCCTACACTTTAGACTTCGCGCAACACTTGTTTTTTGCATTTGAATTCAGATTTTTTGTGGAAATGGGAGAGTGGAGGTCGGGGTGGAGTGTGCAGGTGGTGGTTGGGTGGAATTTTTCGAAAAACCCGACAAAAATCGTCAAAATTTGCTATCTAGAACCAGGTCGGGTCACACAGGGAAACGAGTCAAAAGAGGGATCTGGTTCCCTCATTTCCTGATTGGGCAGCCCCTCTCTCATTTCCCTCATTTTTCCTTTTTTCCTTCCAACCTAGCCACACGCGTGACACCCAGATTACTGCTCCAGCAAAACTGGAGTCTTCTAGATTAATGGTCAAATGACCATTTTACCCTTACCTTCACTCATTTTTATCTCCTTTGTTATAACACCGTTTCACGAATAGTTCTGCCTACGAACTCATAGGATCGACCTCTATGCGAAGAAATACGGCGAAACATATAAGGATAAAATACGTCCTCGTACATTTTCATCTTTTTATCACTTTTCGAACAAATATACTCTGTAAATATAAATACGTCATAACTCCGAATATGACTATAAAATATGTAATTAATAATAGAGTCCAGGAACAGAATTTCACATTTCCATTCATTTGAATTTCATAATCTTCAATTAATTTGAAATTCATAACTAATCACATATTTAAAAAAAAATTATCAGGGTATTACAATACTTATACTAGAAACAATAATTGTCACTCAGTATTACAATCTAGTGATATTCTTCTTCACTTGGAAGTGAGATGTCTTAGGTTCGAATCTTGTAGATGACATTCGATACCAAATTAGGTTGCCCATTGTATGGCTTAGCCGAACTCCTCCTCCCCCTAATGTAAAAATATCAATGTACTAAAAAAAAAAAAATTAATACAGACATAGACACGTGATAATAAATTTTAAATATTCAGAAAAAAATTAGAAGAAATCAAATAAAAAATAAAAAATCAAACGGTTACATGTAATTACTAGGATTTTAAGATGTAGAAAAATTCATTTATGAAATTCTAAACAAGAATTTTGATAGACATGGACATGGGGCATAATCATAGTCACTTTTGTTTTTTAAATTAATCTCATCCGTTCAATACTAAATAAATAATTAAATTATACATTAAAAAAATTGTGAATGGTAATAACCATGTCATTATTTATAATGGGCTGAGAGTCAATAGTACCAACTATCACAATTTACTTCTTTTTATTTATTTTTTTAATTTTGTTTAACAAAAGATAGTATCTAAACAAAATTAGTAAGAGAGTGAGCTAAGCCATACTATGGACTTACCATAATAATATGATTCAACTTTGCATTTCGCGTGAATCTAATGTAAGACCTCTTACGTACAAGTAAAGTAGAATATCATTAGATCGTATTACCAAGTGACGGCAATTTACTATTTTAAGTGAATGGTAACTATCATAAGTCTAGTCGTACATCCAAATTCCCTAAATAGGTGATAATGCTCCTAGAGACTACAAGCATTCCAATCCAAACCCAACTGAAGCCCAATTTGAGAGATTAATCTAAAATGGGCCTTAGCTTAAATGAATATGTAAGGCCGAACTAATTGGGCCGAATAATATACAACAGTTGGGTGGAGAGAGAGAGAGAGAGAGAGAGAGAGAGAGGCACAAACTTTGTTATGATTGAATTGTGTTTGGAAGTGGTGGTAGCTCTCTAGGTCTCCCATCTCATAAACACAGTCTCTCTCTCTCTCTCTCTCTGCAGTCGGATCACACAGAGAAGAATCAAAGCAAAATGTCAGGCGTCACGAACCAGGAGGAGGACAAGAAGCCCACCGATCAGGCCGCCCACATCAATCTCAAAGTCAAGGGCCAGGTCCTCTCTCTCTATTAGGGTTTTATTTCTGTTTATGGAAATTTGTGTTAATCTTGATCAACATATACCCTGGAAAATTGGGTTTTGTTTTGTTTTTATGTCTTTGGTTTTGAATGTTTCATCAAGCATGTTTTGTCTTTCCTATGTTTTATGTTTTTATTTTCCCTTGTTAGAATTTTCCCGTATGAGTTAGGATTTGCTATTTTTCCTAAATTTTAGAAATTTTGTGATGTTTGGTATTTTGATATATTTTTTTTAATTTCTTTGCATGTGCCCTTTATTTTTTGATGTGGTGCCTGAAATTACTGTTCAGCATACCTTAAACTGATCCTATTTTCTTAATATTTTAGATATTAGGGATTGTTTTATGAAAGAGGAATTTGATATCAGCCTTGAATGTTTTCTCCTTTTACTTTACAAATTTTTGGAATTTTACGAAGCGTCTTAAGGTTTGCTGACAATGGATACTCTTTGTATGTGATTTATTGCTAATGCTGAGAATATGTTGGTTTGATTATGTAGGATGGGAATGAAGTGTTTTTCAGGATCAAGAGAAGTACCCAGCTGAAGAAGCTTATGAATGCTTACTGCGACAGACAGTCGGTGGAGTTCAACTCCATTGCATTCCTGTTTGATGGCCGTCGTCTCAGAGCCGAGCAGACCCCTGATGAGGTTCGTTTCTTTCTCACTCTCCCGATATGTCAGTATGTGTGTGAATGTTGATTTTGATGTTTGGTTTTTCGAATTCTGACCGACTATTATTTCTTCTCCTGCAGTTGGAAATGGAAGATGGGGATGAAATAGATGCAATGCTGCATCAAACTGGAGGTTCTTTTGCCTAATCAATGAATATGGAAGGTTGTTTTCCTAGTAGACGCTAAGTATGTGTAGACTATCTCGAAGGGCGATGTCTGTACTTTTAGTATCTATCAACGCTACTAGTTGTATTTAAGCTTTATTGCTAGATGTTTGTCAATACTTGGCAATTGTGTGTGTATTAAGTACGGTGTTATGGTTTCAAAGTATATGAGGTATGGTTTCTCCTTTACATTCTCTCTGTGTGTCTTATTCTTTTATTCCTGGCACTAGTATCTGGCTGTTCTTCATGCTACTCGTATTTCTTTTTGTGTGTCTATGGTGGTCTACAGGTTTGTGAATAATGGTTGAAGTTTGATCATGAGGGAGCAGATGGATGCATCTTGAGATGGTCTGCGTGACAAATCCTTGGCTGTCAATTGACTTGTCAAGATGAAATTGTTGCCTGATTTGTCAATTGCTTGTTGAATCTTGAGGATGATCATCGTGGGTGATTAGTGTTGGTTTTGGATACAAGACCATGAATCACATCAAAAATCAACGACATTGTGACACAACTTTGTCGTCATTGACACTTGATGAAGTGTTGTTAGCATTTAATTCGTTCTTAGCTGCTGCTTCACTTTTGTTTTCCAGCCCAGCTTACGTTTTTCGCCCTTTTGCATTAGGAAGCAGTTTGTCCTCTCTAAGCTTCTCTGCTGTCAGGTCATCGTAGGATCATTTAGGGGTTTCTTTAGCTAATCCATTGCATTACTAGACACCAAACAAGCTCTTAAATTTGAGTGTTTTAGTAGTTCTTCTGGTAAAACTTATTGAAATAGTATTTTACCTTTCAATAGCTGTCATAGTACTCTGTTTTTTTGGATGAAATTTGGGGCAACGCCAACTTATTGTTAAAGAGTGCTCTGCCTGTTTGCATTTGCTTGGTATATTTGAGTTGTTTGATGTTCCATCGAAATACTTGAACAGTACACTCTGTTTAACATCGAAATACTTTATGATCTTCCATCTTGCAACTCCTTCTGCACCGCGATTACCAGCTTACGACCATGGATTGTTTTCAAGAAATTAAGGGGTAGAGGGTGGCGGCATCTAACCTGATGGACCGACTGTGATGGTTGCGACATCCCATCAGAAGACCTTGGCTGGCCTATTGCCAAACCAGGGGACCAAAATGTGGAGAGCATATGCAACATTCTACCAAGTTTTCTTTGCTGTGAAATGGAATTTTCTGATCCAACCCTCACCTCTTGTTTTATCTATTCGCTTATTACATATCACGTAAAGGCTGTGGCGAACATTTATTAATTGGTGACGCAAATGAGACTAATTCTTTGTTGAGTTTGAATAGAACCATTGCGGGTGAAAAATTGGTGTGGACGGCACTCTTTTTGTCAACCGATAGGGTAATTTATTAACATCAACAACAAAAATATTTAAGAGTCGGAATGGCTTCAGAGGCATCCCACTCATAACACTCTCTCCCTTAGAACCAAACGTAGCTACATGAAGAAATTTTCATTGTGACCGAAATACGGTGGTACATCACGCTTCTGCAATAATCACTAACTGGAACACGGGTGGACGTCCACCGCTTGATTACTGCACCTTCGAGGATAGAAGCCAGGCCAAGCTGCCAAACACAAGGGTTTGCAAATGGGAAGCAAGGACACGAATGTCATGGATAATCCCTTCTACCCATCTCCGTTGTCTTCCCCTCTCACAACCACATACAACCACCGCATTAGCAAAACCTCGTTCCAAGCATGCAGTCAATCCCGCTCTTACTGTCTTAGCCTCCGATTCCAGAGCCGCTTCTTTCTCTAGAGATGGAGAAACCCCAAACGCAGAGTTTGTGATCTTCCTTGTCATTATCGATGGGGTTTGAAAACTGCTGTCAGATTCTTGTGATGGGACTTGTGATTATGAATAGGGTTTGAATACTGACGGCAACAACAGTCAGTTTCTTCCACCTTTTTTCTCACCCCTTCTCTCTCCTAAGATGGAGGAGGAGTTGGTTCGGCCCCCCCTTGGATTCAGTTTTTGACAGGTGGAAGAAAGCGATAAATCAAAAAAGCAACTGCACATAGCAGTTTCAAACCACACCATGTTCAACTTCCCTCCTGTGGAGTTGCAGGTTTTTATTTCTTCGTTTTATTCTCTTTTTTTTTTTTTTTTGTTCTTTGATTATCTGGCTTATTGTTTTACAAAAATGCCCCTTTAAAAATTAGGAATTGTTATTGGCACTTCAAAATTATCATTCTACACTTTAAACTTTTTATATTTAGAAAGAAAAATATTCTATATTTAGAAAGAAAAATACGAGTGTAGGATGAGATTTTTGAATTGCTAATAACATTCTCTAAAAATTATATCCCTTTTATTTTTATTTTTTATTTGAACAAATAATATTATTTATATTAGGAGTACGCTTAGTAATAATGTTGTTCAAACTCTCAAAGAATCTAAAATCTTTACGAGGAGATGTATCAGTGTATAAACCACGTCCTTCAGTTTGGCTTTCTCCCTCTCCTTCCACTTTTTTTTTTTTTTTTTTTTTTTTTTTTTTTTCACGTTGATTTATTTTCATTTCCCAGGATTTTCCCTTCAGTTGTTCATTTTTTTGTTTGAGGGATTTTATGTTCAAATATTTTAAAGTCTTGGGATACTAAATAAATTTTTAGTTTTTTAATATTAGAGATTAGAGATTAGAGACTAGTAGAGATGTATGGATGTATAAAAAAGAAAAATAGAAAAATGTAAATTTAATTGACATTTGATAATTAATACACTCGTAAAATTATTCAAAAATTATATTTGTAGGATACGTCGGCTTTCCAAATTTAAATGCCCAACCAACGTCTTATAAAACCAACACTGCCTCCAGACACTATGCTACCAAAATCTGGCGAAGAAAATATTTGGGGCACAATTATGCCAGATATTATTACCTGAATTTGGTCAAAACGTTGATTAGGTAAACCTGATTTCGCGTGGGAGCACTTGCATGTATTTAGTCAATTTAAGGCTCAATCAGGAGTTTTTATTTTGTGGAATTTTTTGCTTCTAATTCCTATTTATTATTGATTTAATTTAATTATATTTTAACGACTGTAAATTATTGATAGAAATGAGTTTCATATTATAAGATATGTTCTAATATGTGATTCAGAATCACCTACCAATTTGTGGACACAACTATAATGTTTTTCATTTGTTGAGTATGCATTTTTTTAGTTGAAGCGGTAGAATTTTATTGACATGATTAATCCTAATAGAATCTTTAAAAAGGACATCCGGATAAAGTCCGGGGTTCCAAAATAAATAGAAATCTTGCTTAAAAAATAAAGCCATCATAATCAATTGCTTATAAATTATGATCATTATTCACTCACCTCTTATTGTGTTGTATAAAAAAAAACATGTTGATTTGCTAACTGAACCAATCAAATGGGGGGCATCCATTTAAGCTCGCGTGGTCTTGACCTCACACGAATTGAGCAGGAGTATAAATAGGGGATCCTGTGGGAGGGCTAGGAAGGAAAGAGAGTGAGAAACACAATATTATTACGGAGGTCATGAAGCAAGGTATTGTCCTCCATTGGTTTTCTCTACTCTCCATTTTCACACTCTTTTCCTTGTCTCAGTCCTTCGACTACGGCGAAGCTCTCTCCAAGAGTCTCCTCTACTTTGAGTCCCAACGTTCCGGCCGCTTGCCCCACAACCAACGGGTCACCTGGCGTCACCATTCCGGCCTCAACGATGGCCTAGAACAAGGGGTCAGTCATCCATTTTATCATTACAACTCATCAATCATATTCAACATGTTAGTAGTTCAATTGGTTAGCATTCGTCAATCGTAATTATCGTTTAAATAAGGTGTATACGTGATTGGTGTGATGTATTTTGTTTGGCGTATGTGTTCATGTATATTTTTCAGGTAGACTTGGTGGGAGGGTACTATGATGCTGGTGATAATGTGAAATTTGGTCTGCCAATGGCTTTTACAATAACAATGCTCTCTTGGGGTGTAATTGAGTACGGCAAACAAATGGAGGATGCTGGAGAGTACAATCATGCCTTAGCAGCTATCAAATGGGGGACTGACTATTTCATCAAGGCTCATACTCACCCAAATGTTTTGTGGGCTGAGGTAATAATGAAATAAAACTGTGGAAACATCTCACAGTCTGACTTGTTATTAGAATTTTAAATTAAATGTGGTATAGATTCAGTTTGCAACATAATATTTCAAACTATCAAGAACTTCGAGTCCTTCAATAACTTTATTGCGTATATGATTGTTAGGTTGGCGATGGATCTACTGATCACTACTGTTGGCAAAGGCCGGAGGACATGACGACCTCTCGACAAGCCTACAAGGTTGATGGGAATCATCCCGGATCAGATATTGCCGGTGAGACTGCGGCCGCTACGGCAGCGGCTGCCATTGTGTTTAGGAAAACCAACCCACATTACTCTGGCCTACTTCTACACCATGCACAACAGGTAACATATTTAATTAGTGTGATGTTGCCCTATAGGTTGATATACATCTATGCAAAGGTTGGTGTACTGGTTACCAAAGTATAATGGTATTGGTCAAACTATGCACTTTCAAATATTTTTTACAAATTTATTCAATGTATTGAACATTAATAACTAATCAGGGAATTGGATTTGTTGGCAGTTGTTTGAATTTGGTGACAAATATAGAGGGAAGTATGATGAGAGTATTGAAGTGGTGAAAGGGCACTACACATCTTGGAGTGGTTACATGGATGAGTTGCTTTGGGCAGCTTTGTGGTTGTACAAAGCCACAAACAATGAGGATTATTTGAACTATGTTTTGAACAATGCTCAGTCTCTTGGGGGCACTACTTGGGCCATCAAAGAGTTCAGCTGGGATGTTAAGTATGCTGGTGTTCAAATCATTGCTTCAATGGTAAATAAACTTAACCTTTGCTACGTTTATACACTACAAGAAAAACCGACAATAATCGCTAATATTAGTTTTACATAATGCTATAAACTCTGTACTGGTAAGCAAATAGAGCGGGTAAAAAGCATGTCAGTGGCTAATGGGTTAGCAAATTGTAGGATTTTACACAACGCATTTTGTGAAAATATCGATTGTCAATTTTTCTTGTATTGCTAAAAAAAAATTATAATAAGTTTATGTGCATAGATTTTCATGAACCAATTATGTATTGTGAAGCTCATAATGCAACATCGCCTCACCGCAAATATTGCATCTAAGACTCCCAGTTACTTACGCCGACGAGCTTTGGGATCCTCTATTATAGATGTGATTTACCATGTGATTTGTAATATTTACAAATATTTAACTTGATGGTTTCAATTCTCTCACATACGTTTTCTTTTCCAGTTTCTAAAGGAAGAGAAGCACAAGCAACACATGCATCTACTGCAACAGTACCGTTCTAAAGCAGAGTTTTACATGTGTGCTTGCCTTGACAAAAACAATGTAACCAACGTGCAACGCACCCCAGGAGGATTATTGTACATCCGCCAATGGAACAACATGCAATACGTTTCAAACGCAGCGTTTTTACTCACAATATACTCTGATTACATCCAAGCCGCTCATCACAATCTTACTTGCGACAAGGGACAGGTGGGCCCACAAGAAATCTTATCGTTTACCAAATCACAGGTTGATTACATTCTGGGGTCCAATCCAATGGGCATGAGCTACTTGGTTGGGTATGGACCAAAATACCCTCGAAGGCTGCACCACAGAGGAGCATCCATTGATTCGTATAAGAAAAACAAGGGTTTCATTGGGTGCACTCAGGGGTACCATAACTGGTATGGGAGGCAGGGTCCAAACCCTAACGTGCTTGTTGGGGCACTGGTTGGTGGGCCCGATGGCAACGATGGATTCAGAGATGAAAGGTGGAATTACATGCAGACTGAGGCATGCACTTATAACACTGCAACATTAGTGGGAGTTCTTGCTAAATTGAATGGATTAGAAGGTGATTATCTGTCTAATCAACCATTAATAGCTTCAAGCTAGCTAGTTAATAAGATGTGTATGTATGAAAATGTCTTTCAATTGGTCTCATAGTTTTGATAAACAACTCAACATACAGTGCTATATCAATGTATAATCATATATACTTGGAAAAAAAAATGTATAACTATATATACAAAGAAGCAAATACAATGAGGAATGAATTAACGAAGTTTTGACGTTAAATTTCAGCACAATAAAAGCTAGTCACTAGATGCGAAAATTACAAATAGGTATCAAAATCTACCACAAATATATATGTAACGTCATTATATTCATTTGAGTCGCATATAAGGCCTTTCTTCTACCAAATTGAGACAACTAATATTAGATCTAATGCTACTCAATCTAGTTGTCAATTGAATGAAACAAACATTTCTTCACAACAAAGATAATGTGGTTGTAAGAATGATAGCACAAACTCAATAAGCTGGAGGATAACTTATGATATCAACGGATTTTAGATTCAACTCAAACTTCCAAGATTTTGGTTGGTCTTTGTTCTTCTTGTGCTTCCTCACTGATTTGGCCTTCATGTATTTGATTTGAGCAGAATTAATATGTTTTAATTTTTTATGTCAGTTACTGACCTTTTTGTACCAACTTATGAGAATGCAAAGGTGAAAATAGGTGCAGTGTTTACCTAGTGGCGGAAAGTGTTTATGTCTATGATTTGTGGTGTGGGTTCGATCCTAACCAATTCTCCTCCCTCTTAATTGCTAACTATTTAACCTACTAACACAATCTTTCTCGGCAAAAATGAAAACAACATCATCATGCAGCAGAGCAGCATAATTAACCATATGTAGGGATTTCAACCAAACGAGTCCTTAATATTTTTGAATTTCTTTAGCATTTTATTTTATTTTCTTATCCTAACGTCTCCGCACTAAGAGCTCCCGGCGACAATAGAGGAATCAACCGCCTGCCGCGAAGGGGCGGCTTTCAATTTTCTAATTTCAATTATTTTCCAATTAAATTATATAACAGGAATTTGAATAGAATGTAGTTGAGGATAGGGATGAAACTGGTTAAAGAGATTATGGTTTTGTTTAAAAAAAAAAAAAAACACAACTGCATTTATCAAGTGGATTAGAACTTAGAAGAGGTTCAACCACAATTGCAATTGCAACCAAAGAAAACAAGTCTTGAATTCTTAAAGATTACAAATTAACCAGACAAATTATAAACCTTAAAAACAAAACATATTCTTCTAGTCCAAATCAAATCAAATCTTGCTTCAATCTCTTCCTTCCTTAAGCCCTCTCGCCCCGGATTCTCCTGGCAAGCTGGACATCCTTGGGCATGATCGTGACGCGCCTGGCATGAATGGCGCACAGGTTAGTGTCCTCAAACAACCCAACAAGGTACGCCTCCGCAGCCTCCTGCAGTGCAAACACAGCGTGGCTCTGGAAACGCAGATCCGTCATGAAGTCCTGCGCTATCTCACGAACCAGCCTCTGGAACGGCAGCTTCCTGATCAGAAGCTCTGTGCTCTTCTGGTACTTGCGGATTTCACGAAGAGCGACTGTTCCAGGGCGGTATCTGTGCGGCTTCTTCACGCCTCCGGTGGTTGGGGCGGCTTTCCTATATATCGTGGCCGCAAGTTGCTTCCTTGGAGCCTTGCCTCCGGTGGACTTGCGAGCAGTTTGCTTTGTACGGGCCATCTCGAAAATCGAAATTAGGTTTGGAGAAGATAGGAGATTCTGTTCTCAGAAACTTAGGTCGCACCTGTCGCTGTGTTTCGTCCGTGCGTAAACTATATATAGTGCTCAAAGAGGCGGTGGAGTCGTGGGACGCCTCGTTTCACATTTACATTTTTGTCGCGCTTTCTGATCAAATGGTCATTATATCCGCCTGTTGTGTTTTTTACGACCCTTAATTAACGAATGGGATGTCATCTTTTGCCTGTGCCACGGATTGTGAAACTAAAACAGTCGCCTCTTATTGGTTCAACCTTTCCATGCACCCTCCCCATCCAACCCAAGTTTAACAAGACTCCACTTGGTTTAAAAGCGAATTAGGTTGTTGGATTCTTTGGAGGTTCTAGATTCATCTCCGAGGTAATAAGATCAGCGCTTTCGTATTAGATGGATGTGTCAATGTGACGAGGAAAGCATGAAAGGCTGGGATGATGAGAGAGAGCTATTGTGTTCATAGAGGATCATCCTAGATCTGCAGGAACGAGTAATTTCGGCTGATGACATGGGTCGAAATTGCAGGGAGGTGTAAAACGGAAATGCTGGATCTTCATATCAATGTAGATGAAGAAGAATTTTTCCAGACTCCGTCAGTACCATTTTGCGTCTCTAAGGACTCTACTGTTGCACCTTCAGTTCTGTAGTTCCTAATAAGCCCTCCACATTTTCCTCTAGTCTGGAATGCTTGGACTTGAGATATGTCGAGACAAGAATAAATTCATGTTTATGCTTTTAGTTTGGTTTGAAATGTTTGTCTATTGAAGGAAGGACCTCCGGTTACTTATGACTACTCTTCATTAGGGTTTTATCTAGTTAATAGCTGTCTATTTTTCTTCTTGATCTTATCATCTTGTGTAAGGGTCTTATCTCCTCATTTCAAGGAAGATTAGTGTGGCCTTATGTCGGCTGCTTTGCATGATTTAAGGAGATTAGTGTGGCTCCCTATGTCTCAATTAGCTGTCTTGCATGATTTAAGGAGATTAGTGTGGCATCCTATGCTGGCTATCGTGAGTGTTGAGTGCAGTTTGCAACTCACTCAAACTCTTCTATATATTTTGTGTAACCTTTGGATGCTGGTTGATATAATGAAAACCACAAACTTCAACATGGTATCAGAGCGGACATCATTCTGAGCCTGTTCTGTATATCGAAACTGCTGTGTTTATTTTATTTTTTTTCAAAAACAATGGCAGATGGAAGTCTAGAGGATGTAAGCATCATTGCTTCTTCTTCTATAAGCGCGTCTGAAATGGATATCAATCCAAACCAACGTCTCAGTTCAGTGTTATTGAATGAGTTTAATTATTTGCCATGGGCAAGGGCTGCCAGTCTTGCTCTCAGTGGAAGATCCAAACTAGGTTTCATCAATGGCAGTCAACCTGCACCAGATGCTTCTTCTCCAGAATTTGGAGGGTGGCTATGTAAAGATCAATTGGTCATGTCATGGTTGTTAAATTCTATGGAAAGGAAGGTTGCTGAAATCTTCAGCTATTCTGAGTCGTCTCTCATTCTTTGGACCACCGTGAAGGAGATGTATGGCAATCAAAACAATGCAGCTCGCATCTTTCAACTCAAGAAGGATATCTCCAATATACAGCAAGAAGGTAAAAGCTTTGTTCAACATCTTGGTTCCTTGAGAAGCATGTGGAATGAGTTAGATGTGTACAGGCCTCACACAACTGATTCCTCAGTGCTCCTTAAAAGAACTGAAGAAGATAAAATTTTTCAATTATTGTCTAGCTTAAGCTCAGAATATGAGGATTTGAGAAGTCACATTCTCACCCCCGGAGCTACCATCCTTCACTAGTGTCTGTGCAACTATCCAACGTGAGGAAGTAAGGAGAAAAGTCATGAACAATGGTATAAAAACCAACGTGACAGAAGCTAGGGCTTACCTAACAAATGAAAAAAGGTATAAAGGGAAAAACCCTCATTTGAAGTGTCTACATTGTGACAACATCGGGCATGTGAGAGACAAGTGCTGGATCCTACATCCAGAACTCAAACCTGACTTCATGAAGGATAAATCCGCACCAAAGACAAGTCGAGCATACCCTCGTGCCAACACTGCAACATCTTCATCTATCAACAGTTTCGATACCTATCAACAGTTTACTGCAAATCCTGCCACCCTGTTAAATGAGTTCGCAACGTATCTCCAACAAAAGAAGGGAAGAGATGAGGGATCTGTTGATCATGAAGATGGAAGTACTACTGCATTGATGGGCAAATTTGTAGGTTTTTTAGCTGATGCTGATTGTGTACCTCAGACAGACTTGAAAGGTATTATAACTGCTTTCCAAACTGCTCTTAAAATAAATGAGTTACATGATTTTTGGGTTGTAGATTCTGGTGCCACAGACCATATGACAAATCAAATGTCAAAGTTACATAAATTTGAGAAACTACATAATCCTTCACATGTATCTGTTGCTAATGGTGAAGGTGCTAGGATTGTAGGAAAGGGAAAAATTCACCTGATATCAGATCAAATAGAGTCTATGGCCCTATATGTCCCATCTTTTCCTTTTCAACTTCTCTCAGTGGGAAGAATCACAAATTCCTTAAATTGTTTGGCCATTTTTTCACCAAAAACTGTCATTTTTCAGGATTGTATAACCAAGAGGACGATTGGTGAGGGGTTTTACAGTGATGGTCTCTATTACATATCGAAAAACTCTTCCTGTGGGTTTCATGCCAAGTCAAAGTCCATCCATACCTCCATTCAAAAGGCCTCATTATGGCACCAACGACTAGCCTATCCATCTCAACCTATCTTGTCCACCTTATTTCCTGATTTAGGCAAAGAATCAACCCACTGTGAAACTTGCCATTTGTCAAAGGCAACAAGACTACCTCTAGGGTATTCGATGTCTAGAGTTTTTCACCTTTTTGCGCTTGTACACTCTGATATATGGGGACCAACAAGTGAATCTTTTGATGGTTATAAATATTTCATAACTTTTGTTGATGATTATTCAAGAACCACCTGGTTATATTTGTTAAAATAAAAAAGTGAGGTGATGGAAGTGTTTAAGGACTTTCACAACCTTGTTAAAAATCATTTTTCTTCTCAAATCAAAACCCTAAGGTCTGATAATGGCACCGAATACATGTCCCAAGTCATGACTCAATATTTGAGTAACAATGGCATCATACATCAAACTAGTTGTGTTGGCACACCCCAACAAAATGGTGTTGCCTAGAGGAAAAACCGTGATCTCCTTGAAAAAACTAGGGCATTGATGTTACAAATGAATGTACCAAAACGTTTTTGGTCTCAAAGCGTCATGATAGCAGCTTACCTGATCAACAGGTTACCTAGTAGGGTTTTGGGGTTCAAATCTCCAATAGAGATAGTCAAGAACAGAAAGGTGGACTTGTCTCACCTTAAAGTCTTTGGATGCATCTGTTTTGTTCATGTTCAGCCCTTACATCGAGACAAACTTGATCCTAGGGCAACTAAATGCATTTTTCTTGGCTACTCGTCCACACAAAAAGGGTATAAGTGTTACAATCCACAACTTAAGAGATTAATTGTTTCAAAGGATGTTCAATTTCATGAAACTAATTCTTATTACAGTAAGTCTCTGGATAGTACAAGTCAGGGGGAGATTAGCTTGGACATGTTTCCACTGCCAAGGACTGAGATACCCAACAATGTGGGTGATCAACCTCACACGATGGATCTTGTGGCCCCAAATCCACCGGCTCCATATGACAACAACAACATGCCTGTGGAAGATGAAGCTCTACACAGTATTCATCTTGAAGAATCCTTAGAGGAGTCTCTTCCTATCATACCTCGATGAAATCCAACTCGTGAGAGGCACCCACCAGCAAGATTGCAAGATTTTGTTACGTACAAGCCCAAACACCCTTTATCCAACTACTGTTCTTACCAAAAGTTGTCACCTAATTATACTGCCTATTTGAGTAATATATCTGCACATGAAGAGCCTCAATTATTTCAAGAAGCTAACCAATCACAGGTGTGGAAGCAAGCCATGCAGGATGAATTGCATGCACTCGATCAACATAAAACCTGGAGCATTGTGCCACTGCCCAAAGGAAAGAAAATAGTAGGCTGCAGGTGGATATACAAGATTAAATTCAACTTGGATGGGTCTATAGAAAGACACAAGGCACGATTAGTGGCCCGGGGCTTCACTCAAACATTTGATGTGGATTACAAGGAAACCTTTGCCCCGGTTGCAAAGATGAACACAGTGCGTGTAATCTTGTCCGTGGCTGTCAACAAAGGATGGCCTATGTATCAAATGGATGTAAAAAATGCCTTCTTACATGGTGAGCTTGAAGAAGACGTCTACATGAGATTACCACCGGGTCACTCTCAAAGTCATAAATAGGATGTTGTGTTTAAACTGCACAAATCAATTTATGGCCTTAAACAATCACCGAGAGCTTGGTATGCTAAGCTTAGTTCAGTCCTTATCAGTGTTGGTTTTGGAAGAACCAATGCGGACTCTTCTTTATTTTTACGCTCAGGCACTGCTGGTACATTGGTTGTTCTTGTGTATGTTGATGACTTGATCATCACCGGAGATAACCCTGAAGAAATCAAAGAACTCAAGCATTCTCTTCAGCAACGCTTTGCAATAAAAGATCTTGGTGTATTGAGATACTTCCTTGGCATCGAAATGGCTACCTCTCACAAGGGCTTATTCCTTAACCAGCGCAAATATGTTCTTGATCTCCTTAAGGAAGCAAACATGAGTGATGCTAAACCGGTCCCTACACCTCTCGACATTAAACTTAAGCTCAGCTTAGAGGGTCAACCTCTTCCGAACATAAGCTATTATCAGCGGTTGGTTGGTAAGTTGATATATCTGACCATCACAAGGCCCGACATTACGTATGCTGTCAATATTGTTAGCCAATTTATGCACTCTCCCACGATGGAACACTTTAACCTGGTCAAAAGGATACTTCGGTATCTAAAAGGTTCTGTTGGACGTGGTATAATCATGAAGAACAATGCAAGCACTCAGATTACAGGTTATTGTGATGCAGATTGGGCTGGCAATTCCATTGATCGTAAGTCTACAACGGGATATTGCACGTTTGTGGGAGGCAACCTAGTCTCATGGAAAAGCAAAAAACAGATTGTCGTTGCAAGATCCAGTGCTGAGGCAGAATATCGGGCCATGGCATCTACTGCGTGTGAACTAATTTGGCTCAAAGGTTTACTGTGTGACTTAGGTGTTTTCAATCATCAATCCATGTCTCTTTTATGTGACAATCAGGCTGCAATGCACATTGCTTCCAACCCAGTTTTTCACGAGAGAACCAAGCACATTGAAGTCGATTGTCACTATGTTCGTACACAAGTTCAATCTCAGGTTATCCAAAAGCATTTTGTAAGGAGCTCGGATCAACTTGCGGACCTATTCACCAAATCCTTGGCCTCTCATCAATTTCAGCTTCTCCTTGGCAAGCTTGGATCCATCAACCTTTTGGATCCAGCTTGAGGGGGAGTATTGAAGGAAGGACCTCTGGTTACTTATGACTACTCTTCATTAGGGTTTTATCTAGTTAATAACTGTCTATTTTTCTTCTTGATCTTATCATCTTGTGTAAGGGTCTTATCTCCTCATTTCAAGGAAGATTAGTGTGGCCCTATGTCAGCTGCTTTGCATGATTTAAGGAGATTAGTGTGGCTCCCTATGTCTCAATTAGCTGTCTTGCATGATTTAAGGAGATTAGTGTGGCATCCTATGCTGGCTGTCGTGAGTGTTGAGTGCAGTTTGCAACTCACTCAAACTCTTCTATATATTTTGTGTAACCTTTGGATGCTGGTTGATATAATGAAAACCATAAACTTCAACAGGAATGCTTTGCAAAACTTTGAGAGCTTTAGGAAACTGACAAACATGGTTGAACTGTAAACCATAATGATTAAGAATCTTTCAATCGACTGGATTACCAAAATATAACTATACCATTCGTATTGATTTTTGGGTTTCTTCCTTATTCTATTAAGTTTTGTGTTTATAACTTGTATGTTCTGGCTAAGGGAGGTTCCATGCCAGCACCAGAGAATGTTTCTTACTTGTGTTTGCAGATTATCTGTTGGGAAATTTTATTTAAACCCATTTAACTTCTTTTAACACCCAACTTAAATTTTAAATGTTAATTGTCTATTTCATCCTATTGCATAATTACTATTAAGTACAAAATGAAATTAATAATAAAACTCAAATTTATCAATAAACCCAAACACTGTAATTAAATTAAACCCTACGATCACTCTTTGTTAATCCTAAATTAAACCCAAACACTATTGCTCTGATATTTATCTTATTTGTATTACTTGGAAGGCTAATTTTCTCTTTACTCGGGAAGATGTTGAAGACAAATATATTCCTGGAGGCACAACCAATGTAACTCTAACAGAAAAGAATGAAACTAAAAGAAAGAAGGTAAAAATTTTGAAGCTTAAACTTTTCTCTGTAATATTTTAGGCACTAACTTCTGTGACATTCCCAGGTTTCTGTTGTTGATAATGTTCGCTGGAAGGAACTTGGAGCTCTTGTAGCAGTCTGGCTTGTAATACTTGCATTGCAGATTGCTAAGGTTTTTATCTAGTGTCATACGTAGTCGGTTTTCCTCACCGAATCTTTCCATTTGGAGTCTCCTTCACTTCTTTGCATAAAGAAATTAGATTAACGTGAATCTTACTTGTCGGTGCAGACTTATGTGAAGAAATGTTCTGGAACATATTGGTTGATAGAACTCTTGCAGTTACATACATCTTCCATGCTTCTTGTACCAGGAAAAGAAAAACTTCTTTGTGCTTGCAGATAGCCAGAAATATGACCAAAATGAGACTCCCATTGATGGAATTTTTTCTTGTCGTATAAATTAGATTCCGGTGGCTATTGGAGTAACTTCATATCAGGCAGTTAATCTGTACAAAGGGCGCAGAGTAATTGCATCGAAGGAAGAAGCAAGCACAAAGTGGCCAGTTTACAAGCTTATTGCATATTGCGCTGGTGGCATAGCAGTTGGTATCCTTGGTGGATTGCTTGGCCTTGGCGGAACATTCATGTTAGGTCCCCTTTTTTTTGGAGATGGGAAAGCAAGTCAGTGCAAAGATAAATCCACATATTGAACTGGGTTTATGGGGGTATATTAGGTATTAAATTTGGGTTTAAAGAGATATTAATAGTTTAGTTAAAAATTAAATGGGTTAAAAGAGTAAGTTGGGTGTAGAAATATGTTAGATGGGTTTAAATAAAATTTCCCTTATCTGTTTCGTGATAACCTAATCCCGGCAGTGGTATCTCTTTTTAAACTATTGCCTAATTTGAGTACTTTGGAGATAATATCTTCGGATGGTGGGAAGCCGACGCAAGTAAAAGTCTGAACTCCCTCTCTCTCTCTCTCTCCCTCTCTCTCTCATTTTTCCGTTACTCCTTTCTGGAATCAGATGTAAATGATTAACCAAAGAAATCTAATGTTATAAAGATGGTCAATATAAAATCAAGAGGATGTCCAAGGGCAGGGTTGTGTTTGAGGAATCATAATGTACTACTAGTTGACCCTAGAGTGGACACGGCTTATCGCTTATGTGTGAACTGTAAGAATAAGGTTGAAAATTAGACAGAAAAATGACTTTGAGGCACGTTAATACGTTTTCCTTAAAGTGATATTTGTCCCCAATATGAGTTTGCTAACGAGTCTAAAGCAAATCACTTCCAGGATACAACAAAGTTTGGAATTTTAGTTTAGCCAGAACTGAAATTCGCTTAAAATCTTCTAAAAAGAAACCGTATGATTTTGATGGAGAGAAAGAGGACAAGAAACTATTGTTTGAAGAATTGTATATAATATGCAGCCAACATGGGCTATTTATAGATAATATGAAACCCTTTGAAGATGGATCAAAGTGTGCATATAAAAGTCATGTTTTTTCATGCATCATTACCATCGAATGGATGCATCTTTTAATCAAAGTCGCACCTGCTACATCCTTCATTTTCTGATTTCATAGCAAGGGACATATCCCTTAGTTGTGCTTCTTCATCCAAGAGATATGGAACTACAGTCATGTTTCTTCACAAAAAAAGACATGGAACTGCCGTCTGCAGCCATGCACCTTTTACTAAAAGACACAGCACTGCAGCAGAAACATGGAACTGTAGCTATGCCTTTTGGCAAAAGACACGGCATTGCTGCCTTCTCCCACTATGCACGCAACTTCATATAAATATACTAACATGAACCATTTCCAGAAATCTCGTGGTTCCTCCCCATCAGTTTGACAAGCCTGGCTCAGAAATCTGTGTATACAACTGGTTATACCCCAGAGTTTGCCCTACTCACGCCATTTAAATCGTCCAAAAAACAGTAAGGCAAGAAACTGTAACTTTGAGGAAGGTGGCGTACATTGTGCTGAAGGAAGATTCCAGTACGAAAGTAGGGTGGCAATTCCGAACAGACATGGTAACACGATTAAACTCAATTAACGTACTGACATAAGTTTTCTTTTTTATGGATATTTTTTAATTGATTTACATGTTGATCACAACAGGAATACGAGATAAGATATAAATAGTAACTCGAACACGACCTGATTGCCACCTACATATATACAGCAAGTTGAGAAACAAAATGTACTCGTTATTTCAGGGTTTTTTGTTTTAGGTTTAACTTCCCAACCTTTTGGGTTGATTTTACACACACCTCAATTTCTTAAAACATTTTAAATAACGAATCCAATGTTTTGAAAATTAAACATCCATGAAATCACAAGCATTAAGTGAATGCTATCATAGGGAAAACAAATATTATTGAAGCTATTTTTCACTTATCTTGATCTTTTAAGATCTAAGTTCCTAAACCAACCCCTTTTAGCCACCAAAATTGCTTGACAAATCGATTTAGTTATTCAGCCAATTTGCACCTAAAATTGCTTGACAAAACAATTTATATATATTCAGATCTCCATAAATATCGTAAGAGTTCATACCCACTTTAATATTTGTCCGTGACCTAGTAAATGTATGATTTTTAAAATGTAAGATAGTTATGTGAAACATTTTAAACGATTTTCAATTTAGGATCAATTTGAAATCACAGTTGTCGTACTTAACCCTTTTTTTATTGCTTAACCCTTCGTTTTATTGCTCAAATTATAGCAAGGTGTACAGAAACAACTATACTTGGCGCTTGGTGACTCTCTTACGTAAAAAACCTACTACATTACATAGTTTTGAAACACAAATAAGGTAGCTCTCTGCCTCTGTTTCTTTTCGGATGCAAATTATACATGAATAGCAGACATAATATGATTTAATTAGACAAATAAAATGTTTAATTTAGTCGTCATGTGGCCTCCCTTTGTAGTCATCCCCGGGCTCATGTTCCTTGTACCTATTCTTGACAGAGTCGACGTTAGAGTCACCCACGGTAGCTTCCTCTGTTCCATCGTATGTCTTCTCCACTGTCTGGCTGGCCACATCTTGCTCCGCCGCCTTCAGCTTCTCCTCGGCCATTCTCTTGAACTCCTCAGCCATAGAAGGTGCTCTCTCTTCTATATCTATGTTGCCGTCGTGCTCTCCCTTGCTCCCTTGGCTGCTATATCTCTGAATTCAAAATTCAGATAGCATAGCAATCAAGTCCCAATTCCAACACTGACCAAAATGAAAAGTGCCAATTCCAATTGATTCACTCAATCATATATAGTACAAATATCACCACTCAATGAATGTTATCTTATTTTGATTCAAAATGTACTTTTTCTTTCAATTCGAAATGTATTATAATTCATAAAATTTGAATTCAGAACCTGTTACAATAAACCAAAGAATATTGAAATAGTACAAGTTGTTTTGGCATTTCGCCTCATGCACTTTTTTTTGTTTAAAGATGTAAAATCAACGAAGAATTAACATAGATTGAATAAATTAGAAAAATCGACAAAAATAAAGAGGAAAGTGCAGAATAAGAAAACACGAAGTTCAAATCATTTCCTTATTAAGTAATTTGTTAAAAAAAGTACAAATTATAGCTCAATTAAATCAATTAGTTACTTTGACCTAAAACATGTGTGTAAATCATTCATAATTTATAAAGTAAATGAACAAGTGATGAAACGAAACTAACCTGCTTGGTTGAATAATGACATGCTGCTAATGACTTCAAAACTGTGGATCTTGATCTTGATGGGAAGGTGTGGAGAGTAAAAATATGGCCTGCCATCTTGAAGTCGAACACACTAACTAGCTTTTGATGTATTGATTTTCCAGATTGCAATACAAGGAGAAGGAAAGGAAGTGCCAATATATGGATAAAGGTCAGAAATGCAATGACAATAATGCAGAGGTAAATGCCAATACACGCGTCTTCTCTTTTGAGTCATGTCAGTGATTTATATAGAGACGTGGTCCTGTGTAAATTTGCCATGTCATTTGAGGCATGCAAACGTTGTGACATCTTTTGTTTCCCTTGGGATGTGTAGAAATTTGGTCTCTCTGTTGAATGGTGATCAGAGGATTAACAACACTTTGTATGAAAATATCTTAACCAATACATTGCCCCACCTGTTGTAAACATTGGTGGATGACCACTAAATGATGTAATGGATGACTATATCAACCACTTTAGAGTATTGTAGCTTAGCTGGCAGCAAGGCAGTAAACTATCATCTGTGCCTATAAAAGGGAATGTTGAGGATGAGAGAAAATACATAGAAGTAAGAAGTTCACGGAAGAGGAAAACAGAAAAGAGAGGAAGAGAAGAGAAGATAATAGAAATAGTCATCTTTGTACTCCTATTATTCTAAATTATAATGAAAACATCACTGCTGTCTCAAGGACGTACTTCGGTCACATTGACTGTAGAGAAATCTCTTAAATTTTGTGTCTTGTTTCATTTATTCCACTGCACACACTATCGATTTTACAACACGTTATCAGCACGAGAAGCTCTCGTGTTAGTGGAAAACACAACGCCATAAATCCGGTAAAGCATTACCTACCTTTCACCTCTGTTAGCTAAAATCTCACAGAATAAAAGGTATGTCTATTTTTCATCTCTCCCATCGCGCCAGAAGCGCCCTACCGAATTCCGGTGAGAATTGAAATTTACGACCTATAGTTGTCACGAGACAAGAAAACTCGTACCAGACAACTGGTTTCCAGATATCCAGAAGAATCTCATCAGACTTGGAAACCCAGATCGCGTCATTTTCAACGGATCTCGAGAACTCCCATGAATACTCAGTTGTCTGAGATGGTGATGGCATGACTGACTTCACGCATGCCTCCCTCTCTTGTACCTCCATGAACCCCGTTGTCATCTATGTTCCTGTATGGAGGTTCTTGCTTCGCGATGCCATATTCTCTGGGCCATGCAAAGAAAAATGAAGAAAACAAGGGGATGGGAAATGGTACAAGATGCGTATGAACCAAAGGAGATACCTCCTGGCTCAGCAGCTCCACCCTCTACCCTGAACTATGTATTTCCACCATCTTCGGTTTACAATGCTGGGGTTATGCGCATGGAACTTTTCTGCACCCCACTAAACAAAAGGTGACAAGAAAAGTAATAATAACAAAAGAAAAAAAAAAAAAAGGAGAGATGATGCATCTGCACCATCTAAATAATAAAATAAAAATAAAAAAGGGGAAAAGTCTTTGAATGGTGCACGACACCATGTGGAAAAAGAAAAAAAATAAAAAATAATAATAAAGTTGATAGTGGGAAGTTGATGGGACCATCACCATTATGAAAAGAAAGAAGAAAAATATATATTTATTTATGTGAATGGTGTTGACTTAAAATCATTTCACAAGTTCTATTTACTTTAAAGCAATCTATTTACTATGGACAATATTATTGCCTACTGCTTTAAGTTTTGATTTATGTGAATGGTGCTGAATTAAAGCCCTTGTCACAAACTTTATTTTACTTAAATGCAATTTATTCAACATGACTGGAATTACCGCCTATTGCTTTAATTTATTTATTGTACTTCTCTTTTGTTACGATGAGTATATACAGGACCTGAAGTTCCTTGATTAGATCAGAACCTACAGTTTCTTGATCCTCATCATATAAAATGATTAGACCCGAAGTTTCATCATACAAAAAGATCGGGCATAAAGTCCCTTGATCCTTAAGATCAGGACATGAAGTTCCTTAATGAGTACTGTAAGTTTGAAGTGCTGCAGTGCCTCAACTTAATTGTAATAAAAGCTATAAGAGTCTTAGTCTACAGACTATTAAATAAGGACTAGAAGTTCCTCATGTCCATACTCAAAATGGTTTAGCAGAAATATTTATTAAGCAGATGAAATTGATTACCCGCGCTCTGCTCATGAAAACAAAATTGTCAAGTTTTCTACATGGTGACATGTCATGATGCATTATTACTTTGGTTTGAGACATGTTGCCAACCATCAATACTTCTCAGTACAACTCGTGTTTGGGTACCAGCCAAACATTATACATTTACTAGTTTTTGATTGTGTTATCTATGTGCCTATTGCACTACCACAATGTACTAAAATGAGGCATTATCGCGGATCAGACATTGATGTTGAACACTATCTATCATTCAATATTTAGAACCCTTGACTGGGGATATGTTTACCGCGTGGTTTGTAGACTGTCATTTTGATAAGACAATTTTCCCGCCGTTAGGGGGATAAAATATCGTTCCAGAAGAACAATGAGAAAATATCATTCCAGAAGAATGATGAGAAAAGACCGTTCCAGAAGAACGAAGAGAATTTGTCTTATTTTGATTCATGAAGCAATCAACATTAATGAATGATGCAACGATGTATCAATCAAATGCCAGATGCATTTAATGATGCAACAAAAGTGATGAAATCACATATATTTGCTGCAAATGTGCCTACAAAAATTGATGTCCTCATTGGACAATATTGTAAGGCAGCAAATGATTTATCTGTTGTACGCCTGAAGTGTGGCAAACCTTTAGACTCAAAAGGTTTAGTCATTTGAAAGAAGAAGAATATGGCACTACTGAACTATTGCATTCCTTAAGCATACCTGTTGCATGCCAGAAGCATGATAGTCGCCGCATGGATATACATCCTAGAAAGGACAATCCGTTAACATGGGAATGTTGATGTCTCATGCATGAAGCATGATAGACGTATAGGTTCCAATGACTCAACTCCGGGAAGTGGAGATTAAAATGCAAGCTCTATAACGCTCAAGAAGAGGTTATGATCCGCATTCTCTAAACTATGACTATCCTGGAAGAGATAGTATAATGCCCTTGAAAAGACAATGGATATACAAAAGAAATGAAAAACTTTTATGCATGCGCATGCACATGAGAATATGGGATCATAAATTGATGATAACCAATGGTAATTTTGGTTTTTATAATTAGCTACTAAATTCATCAATGAGCTGTGTTGATATTGAGTCCCGTTCTTTTTCCATCAACAAAATTTATTGGTCAAAAATGGAGAAAGGCAATTCCATTACAATTTTGTAAGAACGTGGAAAAATGGACCTATGTACTTCAATATAATACAAATAGCCAAAAGATGTTGAACCAAGGAGGTTACATTGGACATTTGTAATACAATAACATACACTCACATGATATAACACAAGGTTACTAATTGAAACCTGAAATTATACTCTTATAAACGAGTTCATATGAATGGAGAATTATATACTAAGGGTTGTGAATCGCCCACATCATATCTCCATAAGTAAATTCCTTAAGTATACAAGGGAGCAAATTGCTTTGAATAAATTCCAAAGAAAAAATGTGTCATGAAGTGTAGAAAATCTTTGAAGGATTCAGATTGCTTGAAGAAAGCCTTGGAAAGGTAAAGCGTAAATTATATACTCAATACCAATGGATGATATAATTGCCTTAGTGAGTACTATCATTAAGATATTGTTGCAACATACTAAATCTATTGCAAGAGTCGATGACATTAAATTAGAACTCCTGAAGAGTTGATGATATTAAATTGGGACTCCTGAAGAGTCAAGAAAGACTATAAAGTGTTGAGAGAAATATTGTCTCAAACTGCAGATCGAACAATATGACAACACGAATATTGTCCATGATGTTTATGATATTAAAGAATCATATGGATTGAAGATCATGAATTGAACACTCAAGTGGTTATTAATATTTAGACACTAAGAAAAATCATTCATCCTCGTGAGGGAGAAGATGAATTGATATTTGGTTCAGAAGTACCACGTCTTAGTGAAGTATATGCTTTATTGTATTTGGCACAATACATTGAATGAAATAAAGCTTATCTATTAATATCTCCTAGAAATTACAGATATGTGCATACACATGAATTAAAACAAACAAACAAGATGGAGCCTTCACAAAGGTTGCTCATGTGAAGCCTCAGTGCTCGGCAATACCCCATAAAGAAGAGGCACTGGAGATTGATCATGTGGCACCCCAGTACTTGACAAAACACTAGAAGGGAAATGCAACAGTTGCTTTCGAAATCTAGCAACGAACCTCTGGTGATCACTTTGAATCTGACTTTTGGATTCCTGTAGCTGGTCGAGCTTTCTTTTCTTGCTCATTGAGTAATTATTTGCAAGCACGTGTAACACTCTATTCTCGTGCTTGAGCCATTTGATCTCTTGTTTAAGACTTGCCACCTCAACCATCAATGATTCAACTTGAAGAGTTTGAGCAAGTAGGCGTTGGCCTATATTGGATACAGAGCCTCCACATTGAACACTGAGAGCCAATGAGTCTTGAACGGCTGACTCATCAGACCGTTTTGAAAGGATTTTATTATCTTTTGGAGTGAGAAGATTTCTAGCTACCACAGTAGCAGTTACGTTATTCTTCATCACAGAGTCCTCAACCGTAAGATGACCATTAGAAGATAAGAAGGACGGGAGCCATATATTATCCTGACGCTGCTCGTCTGTATCACTTCTAAGACTCAAATCTAAGCAAATGTTAGATGGGCAAGCCATTTCAGAAATGATGAAGGAAAACGGAGGTCAAATAAAATTTCAGAAGTGCAAGAAAGGGAAATTTTTTACAAGCATCAACTTTCTGAGCATACTCTTGAACACAATTGATGTCTCTATAAAAGAAGAAGCAGCATAGCCACTTGTTCAGAGATTGAAGAGGCACAGCTCTCTGAATTTCAAAAGCTAGATTTTCCTGAATAAAGTTCATTGGTATTTTTCAGACGCAATCTCAACTTTTTCGGATATCGCGTGCAACTTTGTAAAAGATCTTTGATAAAGTTGAAAATGCGTAAATCTTACTTTGTAAAATATCTATATATGTCGACCTTCGTTCTCCATAACAAGGCATACTATCAAGAATACCTAACTCTTCCTCATCTCTGAAAATGCATTTTCAACAAAGCATCTCAAAATACTCAGTTTTCTTCCTCTCCGAGAATACCTCTTCAAAACAAGTTACACCAGAATAAGAGTATCTCATATCATTAGGGTCGAAAGCAAGAGTATCTCATATCATGCTTTCTCCCTGTCATTTCTTTTGTCCTTATTCTTACCTACAAAGACAAGGATAAAGAAAGCAATATGTCGGAACCTCCAATCAAACTTCCGATAAGGAACCGACTGCCCAGAACCTTTGCCTGGTTGCTTACCTTGCATTGCTCTCGAGTACTTATCTTCAACTGTTGATATGATGTTGGCTATTTACACTGAAGCTGCCACACATGGATGAGTCACCAAGAAGTGATGAACCATCCAAATGCAAGGTTTGCATTCCACTCCTGCATTAGTGAACAAATACTACAAGAGAAGATGCCTCACATGCATAAGGGAAAACCAAGGAAAATACCACTTATGCAAGGGGAATGGATAAGGCAAGCTAAAATGATACATTGAAGCATATGGAAACAAGCGTAACAAACACGTGCTGATTCATCCCCAACAAAGCCGAAGATCACTTGCCACGTGAAGCTCCTCATAGTCCAATTTCATTCAAGATCAAGCCTCGAAGGTCCTTGAAGAAATCACAAGTCTGATTCAAGATCAAGTGTCCACCACCCTTGAATAAAATTCAGCTCCAGATAAAAGGAGTAAAATTCAGACATTTGGAGGAAATCTAGTAGAAGGCCTTCCAGCCCAGTTCAAGAACAATCCTGTGGAAAGTCAATAAGCATAACAAATATGGTACTACTCATCAGGGGGAGCATCCAAAAACGGATCAAGATTTTAATGAGTCAATCGAAGATTTATGGTCATCCAAGGGGGAGTGTTGTAAACCTTGGTAGCTGACCACTAAATGATGTAATGGATGACTATATCAACCACTTTAGAGCAATGTAGCTTAGCTGGCAGCAAGGCAGCAAGCACTATCATCTGTGCCTATAAAAGGGAATGTTGAGGATGAGAGAAAATACATAGAAGTAAGAAGTTTGTTGATGCACAAAATCAGTGAGGACTTTGGTACAACATAAAGTGTTAAGTTTATAACCTTCGCTAGATTGCTCCGGTCACTAGTGTGGATAAGTATGTAAATGGATAGAGGCAGGGAAGCAAACACAAGATGTATGTGGTTCACCCAGATTGGCAACGTCCACGGAGTAGAGGAGTTCTCATTAATTGTGAAAGGTTTACACAAGTACATAGGTTCAATCTCTCCTTTTGTGAGTACTAGTGAATGATTTATTACAAATGATATTAGGAAATATTGTGAAAGAATGGTCTCTATTTATAGAAGAGAGTTTCTAGTTTCATTCTGACATTGACACGTGTCGTGTTGTGATTGGCTTCTGATGTTGACATGTGTCGCGCTATGATTGGCTTCTGATGTCGACACGTGTCGCGCTATGATTGGCCTCCTGGTTGGAGGGAAACTCTTCTAGGTCCTTGATGGTATAACGTTGACCGGTGCTCAGTAGTTTCAAGATTGGTCAAGTATGGTACAAATAGTGCTCCCCTAAGTTCTCGAGTGAGGGAAGCTTCTCGGTTGGGGACTTGCAAGATCCAAGCTATTAAGTAATCACGAAACTTCTAAGTACTGAAGTGTGGTATCATTTTCACTTGCCTTATCTGTCTCATATGTAGATATGGCATCTTCTCTGGAAGTACTTTTCCTCCATCCAGGGATGATATCTTTAACCAATGACGATGCACAAGGTAATGTATCAATTTCACTTGAAGCTTACTTGTAGTTTCGGGTTTGGTCAAGTGTGATACAAACCCTATAGTAGGAGTCCCCCAAGTCGCAGAGCTAGGAGATTTGCCGAATGAGGTAACAAACAATGTAAGTAATCAGACTTCCAAGCAAGCAACTTGGATCGGAGGTTCAACTTTGGCTTCCGGTTGATTGTTCTCATTCTTCTTGTGTCGTAAACAGCAACAAGGATAAGGAGAAGCAAATGGAGAAGAGATGATATGAGATACTTTTGCTTTTGAAGAAGTAACTTTCCACAGGCTTATTCTTGAACTGGGCTGGAGGGTTTTCTGGTTTCCTCCAGAGTATAAAGCCGACTCAAGAATTTGAGGGTCAAAACAAGTCCATCAAATCTAAAGTACGTTCTACCTTGATGATATGGGATACTTTTGCTATTGACAAAGTAGTGGATGTATCGACACGTGTTCTGTTACGCTTGTCTCCACATGCTTCCTTGTATCCTTCTCACTTGCCCTATCTGTTCCTCAGGCAGATGTGGTATCTTCTCTAGATGCATAAGATGTTGAAGATGAGTACTCGAGAGCAATGCCCAGTAAGTAATCAGGCAAGGGGTTCCAGGCAATCAGTTTTTGATTGGAAGCTTGATTCGAAGTGCTAACTGATTGCTCTCTTTCTCCTTGTCTTGCAGGTAAGACCAAGGCCAAAGGAAAAGACAAGGAAAAAGCATGATATGGGATACTCTTGCTTTTAACCATGATGATATGAGATACTCTTGCTTTGGTGTGGCTTGTTTGCAGAGGTATTATTGGGAGGAAAAAAAGCTGAGTATTTCGAGAGACTCTATTGAGAGTGCCCTCTCGGATGTGAAGAAAAGTTGAGCATTTTTTTTTATTTGCAGGTTTGCTTGGCTGTGGTAGATGGAGGTCGACATATATATGAGTCTCCCTAACAACAAGTAGTAGTGTTATTCCTTTACCTTTCTTGGTCATAACAATGTAGTGGGAGCTGCAAACTTCACATGTTTTAACTTTGTCAGAGCACTTTGAAAAAGTGGTATGTGGTATCTGGAAAGCTGATGTTGCGTGTGAAGATTGCAGACAAGCTTTATCCAAGGAAATCTGGCTCTCGAAGTTCGAAGAACGGTGCCTTTTTGGTTTTTGAACAAGCAATCCTGTCGGGGATCTAGCTCTCGAGATTCAGAGAACGGTGCCTTTTCAATTTTTGAGAAAGTAATCCTGTTGGGAGTCTAACTCTTGAGATTTGAATAGCAGTGTCTCTTCGATTTTTGAGAAAGTAATCCTGTTGGGAGTCTGGCTCTCGAGATTCGGAGGGCGATGCCTTTTCGATTTTTGAGCACGTAATCCTATTGTGAGTCTGGCTCTCGAGATTCGGAGAGCGGTGCCTCTTCGATTTTTGAGAAAGCAATCATGCTGGGAGTCTGACTCTTGAGATTCGGAGAGCAGTGTTTCTTCGATTTTTTAGAAAGTAATCCTGTTGGGAGTCTGGCTCTCGAGATTAAGAGGGCGGTGCCTCTTCTATTTTTGAGCAAGCAATCTTGTTGGGAGTGTTTTCTCGAATGTGAGTAAATGTTTGGCATTTTTGCCAGTTTACCTTGACACGGAGCACGGAGGTTGACACACATTGAGACTTTCTAGTTATCAAGCAGTGGTGCTGTTTCTTTACCCTTGTGGGTAATAGTAGGGTAGCTGGACCTTCAAAATTTATGTGTCTAAACTTTGTCAGAGATATTTGGCAAAGTTATCTGTGGTACCCGAGGAGTTGATGTTGCGTGTGGAAAGTGGAGCCTCTTCAGAATCTGGAGAGTGGTGCCTCTTCGATTTTTGAACCAACGGATCTGTTGCCCTTTCTTTTATAAGGGCACTAATTGTGTGCAAGAAGTACATTCAGAGAGTTATTGCTTGTAGGAATTTTCTCCTTACTTCAGAGATTTATTACACCTCATTTCTCCTTCATCATTCTGAGAATATCTGGCCCATCCGACCGTCGTTTTGACTTGAACTTTGGTGAAGAGGCAGCCATGCCTTCTCAAGACAACATATGGGCCCCATCATTCTTAACCCCTACTGGTCTTCTTACCGTTGGGGACTCTATGATAAAGAATGATATGACCGTTGCGGTGGTGGCCAGGAACCTTTCCACTCCCAAAGATAACAGATTACTTTCCAAACGGTCTGATGAGTTGGCTGTTAAGGATTCTCTGGCTCTCAGTGTTTAATGTGCAGGTTCTGTGTCTAATATGGCCCAACGCCTATTTGCTTGAACCCGCCAAGTTGAATCATTGGCGGCTGAAGTGATAAGTCTCAAACAGGAGATCAGAGGGCTCAAGCATGAGAATAAACAGTTGCACAGGCTCGCACATGACTATGCTACAAACATGAAGAGGAAGCTCGACCAACTGCAGGAATCCGATGGTTAGATTTTACTTGATCATCAGAGGTTTATGGGTTTGTTCCAAAGGCATTTATTGCCTTCGTCTTCTGGGGCTGTACCGCGTAATGAAGCTCCAAACGATCAACCTTCGGTGCCTCCTCCTTCTGGGGTTCTGCCTAGTGCTGAGGCTCCGAATAATCACCTTCTAGTGCCTCATTTTTCTGGGGCTATGCCGACTGCTGAGACTTCTCCTGAGCAACCTTTGTGAAGGCTCCATCTTGTTTGTTTATTTTGATTCATGTATATGTACATATTTGTAACTTATCGGAGATATCTTTAAACAAGCTTTGCTTCATTTCAACGTATTGTGTTAAATACACCAAGGCCTTCTTCACTAAGTTCTTTGAATTTTTCCTTTTGTTGAATCTTGTATGTTGAAGCTTTGTGAGTGAAGCATGTAGGTTGAGGTAGTGCTCCCTTAATTTCCCGAGTGAGGAAAACTTCTCGGTTGGAGACTTGAAAAAATCCAAGTCACTGAGTGGTCGTGAGACTTCCGAGTATCAAGGTGCAATAGCATATGGTAGAAGTCCCCCAAGTCTCCGGTCGAGAGAGTTAACGAAAGAGGTGTCTTGCTAGTAGCCAAGTTTCCAAAGTAACAAAACTTTACCATTTTCCTTTCTAAGTGGTAGCCCAAAACTCCTCCTTCATATATATTTGTTATGAAAGTTGTTAGGCCCAAAGAAGAGGATGCCTAGGCTATTTTATTTTATTTTTTGAATTTTCGAATTTTCGAATTTTCGAATTTCCGAAGAAAAAAAAAAAATATATATATATATATATATATATTTTTTAAGCTTTATAGGTGAAGCTTTGAGGTTGAAGCTTTGTTGGGTACCATAAATTGATTTTGCTTCACACTATCTTGATCAAGATAGTGTGAAGCTTTTGTAGGTGAAGCTTTTGTGTTGAAGGTTTGTAGGTGAAGCTTTTGTGGGTGAAGCTTTTGTGGTGGGGGAAGCTTTTGTGGGAAACTAGAAATTTGAAAATGTGGGAGAGATAACATGTACAAATTTTGCTTCCACACTATTGAGCAAGAGATTGTGATGCAAGCCACACCTTATAGTAGTCGAAGGTTTGGATGAACCATATAAATTGAATTTGCTTCGAACAATCTTGAATTTGCCTTGAAGGTTTGAGAATTGTATTTGCCCTCCATTGATGAAGCTTTTGTTGGCACCATAAATTGGTTTTGCTTCACACTGTCTTGATCAAAAGTGTGAAGCTTTCTACGAGTTGTAGTGTTTGCATTGTTACAGAGGGGAAATGTCTGAAGCAGATGCAAGAAGGTTGAATAGTTTGATCTTCGTATGCCATGCACTGAAGTTGTTGTTGGCTTGCAATAAAACTTTGTTGGTGACTATAACTCTTTTTGGGCATAAGTGATCCCCTAGTTGAGTTGTCAAGCTTGAGAGTTTTTAATTATTTGTGAATGCTAGGAGTTCACATGTACAAGTTGTACCACTCGTCTTCTGGTAGGTGGAATGAATGGTGAGTTGCTTTCATCACTTAGTTAGTGGTATGAATGTGAATTCCTTCATCACCTTTCATCACATTTCATCACCTGGTTGGTGGCATGAAGATGAGTTCCTTCTTCACTTGGTTGGTGGCATGAGTGGCAAGTTGCCAAATGATATTAGAGTACGGGTTGTACAGTTCATCACTTGGTTGGTGGCATGAATGAGAGTACGGGTTGTACATTTCATCACCTGGTTGGTGGCATGAAGATGAGTTCCTTCTTCACTTGGTTGGTGGCATGAGTGGCAAGTTGCCAAATGATATTAAAGTACGGGTTATATAGTTCATCACCTGGTTGGTGGCATAAAGGAAAGTACGGGTTGTACATTTTATCATCTGGTTGGTGGCATGAAGGAGAGTACAGGTTGTACATTTCATCACCTGGTTGGTGGCATGAAGATGAGTTCCTTCTTCACATTTCATCACCTGGTTGGTGAGAATAAGGGCAAGGTGTTGAGGCACATTGTAGCAAGTGTCGAAGACACAAAGTATGTTGAACCCTTTCGAAGCACAATTAGCTTATGTATGGATGTGTTGGAATGTATGATGTTTATGTATGAATGTGTTGGAATATATGATGTTTATGTATGAATGTGTTGGAATGTATAATGTTTATGTTGATTGATATGAGTGATGCTTATGAATGTTTTGCTATGCATGAAGGGATCCATGCTTTTGATATGTGAACCATGTTGGTTGTAACACTTAGTATCACATACTTTGTGTCAAAGTACGCATGTTGAAACTCTGAGTTGGAGTATAAGGGTAGGTCAGTGTAGACCAAGTGTTCCAGTGCTAGGAACATAAAAGACTCAGAAGAAGTTGTCTGAATTCCCTCTTTTTTAAATATTTGCCGAATGGCTTGTATGACAAAAGATCTCAAACGATTGAGAGTCAAAACATTTGTAATGTGTATGTCTTCTTATAATAGCATTTCCTTCAGTACCTAGTCCTCCACTTTGAAAGAGTGAGGCTTGGCCCCATAGTCATAATAGTCGACGGTACGTTCACCCCTGGTTATCTTGATACGAACTTTTATCCCACTTGTTGTAATAGGCTTGCTGAGAGTAAAAATCCTTTATCTTACCAAGAGACAGATACGTTTGGTGACTTAGCGAGTAGCTAAATGAGGCATGAGATGATGTAATGGGTGTCTGAATGGCCAATATATCCTCACTTGGTAGAACTTGATTTCCACTTCCCATTTTTTGATAGGGGTTAACCATATAGGGGTTTCCTTGGTATGTCCTTGCTTCGGCCGAGGCGTGGTTGTAAGCTTGTGCCATCACCTCATAGTAAGTCTTCCGAGTGTTGGCATTAATCATGTACTTGAAGAAACAATCACGTAGGCCTGCCGTGAAGGCCTTGAGGGTGGTCTTGTCATCTGCCTTAGCGCAACGAGAATACTCATGGCTGAAGCGACCGGCATACTCTCATAGTGACTCGTCCGGCTTCTGGCGAATAGTGTACAAGTTATCTACAGAATGCAAGTGATCGGTCTGGAAGATGTGTTGAGAGACAAACAGTTTCCTCAATTCCTCAAATGAGTCTACTATCTCAGGTGGAAGAAGGCAATACCAGTTTAGAGCTCCGCTAGAGAGGGTGGAGGGGAAGAGAAAACATCGCTCTTCGTCGGTGTGCATCCGATATGCCATGGTGGACTCAAAGAGGTTAAGGTGTTCAATTGGGTCCTCCCTTCCAGTATAGAGTTGTAAACCAAGCTTTTGTTTTGTCTTCGCTTGAAGAGGGGTGTCGATGATCCTTCTTGTGAAAGGGCTAGGCCTGGGTTGGTTCCAGTCACGTATCTCGGCCTGACGTTCGGCCTTCAACTTGTTTACTTCCTCAAGGAGCTGTAGGACAATAGGGTCCTGAGTGGAGTCATGTACCACTGGAATTTTCTTTCGTAAGTCTCCATCGCCTCTTGGAAGTAGGAAAGTTTGAGCAAGGGCGTGTGGTTTTTTCTTGGACTTGTCGTACTGATTTCTAGGGCGAGTCTGTCGGAATACCTTAGAGTCCCCCGTACCTTTATGTTCCTCTGGGACCTGTCGTTCCTTCCCTAGATTGGCAGTTGGCTTGGGTCGTGGGAGGGGACCGAGTCTTTCAGAAACCCTTGGGTCATTGATCTTCGAGCATATATGGAGGGGATTCTCTCGACGTTGCTTTAGGAAGTCTCGGAAGTCACGATAAACGGCTTTCGATCCTTCCAACCCTTCTGCAATGAAGTGTCTTCCTCCACTTCTTCTACTTCAGGTCGAAGCATCTGGGTTGAGAGAAGTCTCATGTTGATCAATGTTTTGATGATTAGCTCGCTCCTCATCAGGGATACCCATGTCGAAGGGAGGTGACCCTCCGTGTTGGGGGGCACCCAAATGATGGTTGATGTCCACAAGGGCAACGAGCTCGCGTGTTTGAGTACGCCTAGTTTCGTGGAGCGTCTCAAAGAGCTTCTCATACTGCTCCTGGATGACCTCATTCTTCATTGCTATCTTGTTGTTCTGAGCTTCTAGCTTATCGACTTTAGCTTGTAGAGAAACCCTATTTCCTTCCTTCTTTCGTTGCTTCGCACTAGGTGCAAGATGGGTGCCATTCTGTGTGCTGTGGCTTCCTTCGCTCCCCATGTTGGAGAGGGATGCCTGGTCAAAAGAGAGTGTACGAATGGTGGAAACCAGCTTGGCAAAGCTGAAGAGAGTGGGAATAAGTGTTGTTCCCACAGACGGCGCCAAATGTTGATGCACAAAATCAGTGAAGACTTTGGTACAACAGAAAATGTTAAGTTTATGACCTTCGCTAGATTGCTCCAGTCACTAATGTGGATAAGTATGTAAATGGATAGAGACAGGGAAGCAAACATAAGATGTACGTGGTTCACCCCTGGTTGGCTACGTCCACGGAGTAGAGGAGTTCTCATTAATTGTGAAGGGTTTACACAAGTACATAGTTTCAAGCTCTCCTTTTGTGAGTACTAGTGAATGATTTAGTACAAATGACATTGGGAAATATTGTGAGAGAATGGTCTCTATTTATATAAGGGAGATTCTAGTTTTATTCTGACATTAACACGTGTCGTGTTGTGATTGGCTTCTGATGTTGACACGTGTCGCGCTATGATTGGCTTCTGATGTCGACACGTGTCGCGCTGTGATTGGCCTCCTGGTTGGAGGGAAACTCTTTTGGGTCCTTGATGGTATAACGTTGACCGATGCTCAGTAGTTTTGGGATTGATCAAGTATGGAAGAGGAAGAGAGAAAAGAGAGGAAGAGGAGATGAGATAATAGAGAGAGTCATCTTTGTACTCCTATTATTCCAAATTATAATGAAAACATCACTGCTGTCCCGATGACGTACTCCGGTCACACTGACTAAACCTCGTAAATTTTGTGTCCTATTTCATTTATTCCACTACACACACTATCGATTTTACAACACCACCACATTAATAATCCCCAATTTTGAAACAAAAATTAGATTTCGAAAGTGGAGGCCAGATATTTCGTAAAGTGTGGTTAGTATTAAAGATAATAGTTTTGTTGATTGTTTTTTAGATACTTGAAGTGTAAATGGTTTATGTATTTAAAGCATCCTCACTTAGATGTTTTTGGATATAGAAATGCAAATTTGGCATGCTCAATTATTGATAGAATTTCAACTTTAGATTATTTTCACATTTGTAATTGCGGCAAGAAACAAAACATTGTTGCTAGATAAATTGTTAAGGCTGAGCTTTAAGGGATTTGAAATTGACATTTGTTTGAATCCCACATCGGTTAGAGGGAAAGGAGAAAAAAAATTTAAATAGAATTACTCTACTCTAACTAACACCGAGGTTTTTTTATGGTAAAACTCCACACCTGACTGATTGTGCAGGTGGTAATTATCAAGTTGGGGACAATATTGATATTGGTGGAGTGGGGTTCCCGATCCGTCGACTTGAAAAATTCAACATGGTATCAGAGCCAGAGAGCGGACCTGTACTATTACATGATGGATGAGTCCCCTTAGCCCCGCGTGATGATGGTGGGTCCCTTGGCCCTTGTAATACCATGAAAATTTAAAATATATGAATACATGGAGTAAATCGAGAATAAATACATTTTTGGTTATGAAAATTTGATTAGAGAAATTTTAGAATTTTGTTTCCGGGATTTATTATAATTTACGTAGAAAAATTTATTGATAAGTGGAAAAGATGAAAATGCCCCTAGTTGACTAAACGTAATTTTCCAAGGATGTATTTTATCCTCATATATTTTATTGTATTTCTTGACATATTTGGATAGATGATGATTCCATGAGCGTGTAGGCGAAAACCGTTCGACAAACGGAGTTATAACGAATGAAATAGAAACGAACGAAAGTAGGGGCAAAATAGTCATTTTGCCATGAATTTGGAAGGCTCTAGATTTGGTTGGAGGTGTGTTTTGGTGGAAATATGCCACGTGAAGGGCTGTGAAAAGGGAGGAGAGGAGGGGCCAATTGGGAAGGGAAGAAAGGAGGGAAAGGAAGAAAGGAGAAAAAAGGAAGGGGAAAAACTGGGTCTCTCTTGACCTGCGTGACCTGACCCGATAGGCACGGTCAAAATAAATCCTCTCCGGCCACTTTTCGGGCACAATTTGACGGGGAAAATACTTAAGAAAACATCCTTGATCCATTTTCTTTCATTTTCACCCAGAAATTAAGGGAAATTGGCCTTGATTTCTCCTAGAACATGCCGACGGGTTTTGTTGGGGGTGCTGCGGCAATCGGCCAATTTTGCAGGTAACACCATCTAATACCACCATCATCCAACTCGTTTTGGTCCCAAGAACAAACCCCAAACATATTTTGAGGCGATGGAACACCGGAATGATCGAATCAAAGTGGACCCATTTCTAGGGTTCCGACGGATCAAGGGCTATTTCAGGTAATTCCAAACTGAATTGGACTTTGGCCAGGTATGACAAAATTTCCCCTTGTTGTGTTCTACAACCCTGTAAAATTTGGTAATTTTTGGAGTTCGTTGGAAAATTGGGTTTCCGTACGTCGGAAATCGTCACATGTAGCAGCGCGTGGTCAGTGGACCGACACTGCCTTTTCATGCAAATTTTGATATTTTAAATCCGTAATTGGTACCCATTTGATGTGATTCAATTATGAAAGCTAATGTTGAATATTCCGTTACTAGAATATTTTCGGAAATGGATAAAAGAATGAATGGTGAACTATGGAAGGCTTGATCCCACCCAAGGGTACGTAGACAGTCTAACAGGGGTTAGATGTAGTCTTAAATAATCGAGATTAATCTTTTGTTGGGAATTTGATTTAAGAAAAGAAATTTGGTGATTAATTTGAAAATTTAATCTTATGTTTTTGGTAAGTAAATTTTGGGATTTTGTGAGTGATTAAGAAATTTAAATAAAGAATTGTGATTAATGGTAGTTAAATAAACAAGAGTTTAATTTGGCTTATAACTGAAATTATTTTCCGAAATAAATTTTCGGGGCGTTACAGCCCTCGTGTAAGGTGAGTCCCTTTGGCTCCATGTCGTTGCCGATATATGGATCTCCACGTGTGACCCACAAAAATGGGGTCTCACGTATTGGGGCGTGTTGAATTCCAAATCAGCTAGAGGGAAAAGAGAAAAGCAATTTAAATAGAACTACCCACACTCTAACTAATACCGAGACCCTTTGTGGTAAAACCTCACACCTGACTAATTTTATAGGTGGTAATTACCAAGTTGGAGACAACATCGGTGTTGTTGGAAGTGAGCCATCGGCCCGTCTCTCTGATAATTCTACAACATTCAGTTGGGGTACCACACCTGACTGATTGTGTAGGTGGTAATTACCAAGTTGGAGACAATATCAGTGTTGTTGGAAGAGAGCCCTTGGCCCGTCTTTCTAATAATTCTACAACATTCAGTTGGGGTTTGAACCTTGAAAGCTTACGTAGTTGAATTGTGGTATAAGGGTAGCGATTGATATTGTTCACAATCTAGTTCAACGTGATCAGCCTAAACATGTTAAAATAGATAGACATTTTGCTAAGTGAGGATCAACTGGCAGATTTGTCCTCCGTTTCCTCATTGGTGGAGTAGTAGAGTCCCTAATTTTTGGAATTGTTCGTGCGTAATTGTGTAGTCTTAGTCTGGTCACCTCTCTCTCTAGAATCTAGAGTCATGTATGCCATGCCAGTTAGTTTGGTTATTTGGAGTCTTTGGTTCTCAAATTGGAGTTCCATGCATGGTAATAGGAGGCTAGGAGCTAGGGCTTTGTTGTTTTGACGATGCTGTTAAGAGTACGATCGGTGCCATGCACATGCAAGTTTATTTGTCGATGTACGTAGCCCTTATTATTGATGATCAATTTCCTTTCATGCGATCTATATGTATTTCTTTTTTAATTAGACTATTTGAGCACCGAGTTTAATAATCTTCTAGGAATGTGCATAAGAATTTATTTCTAAATATCCCATTCTATGAACTAAATAGATCCTAAGAGGAACCATTAAACTATTTATTAAACTCTAGAAATCCCCCTAGATCTTTTGTTTGATGGAATCCAAGTACCATACAGAGTTGGTCCTGAGATTTCAAGGGCTCTGTGGGAAAGTGAATTGGAGGCCTTAAAAAGTACTAAGAATTTTATTTTTTTTATTTTTTTGTTCAATATTTTTTTGTTCAAAAAAATAATTTTAGTTTTCAATTGAGTTTCTATAAATTCTAATAGCACAAACAAATTTAACAAAATCAACAAGTGGAAATGCGGCGTATTGTTTTTCCTTAACTATCTAGAGGGTCAGGGTTTGAATTTTTATGTCATTGTGTGGAAGCAATAATACCACTAGGCCGATGTAAAGAAGCAATAATACCACTTACGCTAAGACTCAAGTTTGTAATATTCTACACATACTACTATATGTACGTATATGCATGCAAATTAATTTGAAAAATTGGCAGCCCTTTCGATTTGGAGGCCCGATGCGGTAGCACCACTTGCACCCACTCAGGACCGGCCCTGGTACCATATGACCGATCTTCAATCTAAAATTAATCCTCCCTTGCTAATTTCATGTTACTTGAATTGATGATCAGTGGAATTATTGAGTATTGACTTCTGCTTTTATTAACATACGAGTGCAGAATAATTCCAAATAAGGACTGAACTTTGATAATTCAATAATGGTGGCTAGTTTGAAGCTCTTTTTCTTTCCTCTTTGGTTAAGGCCTGCAAAATGAGGTGAAAAGTCTCCTAAATTGGGGACGCCGGTTCTAAAAGTGGACTATTGGATTTGCATGACTAAATTTTGACTCTGGCAATTCAAATGTTCAAACACATGTCTCTTTATAGAGTTGAGTTTACATATACAGGGATAAGTATCTATTCCTTTTAGATTTTGTCCGGTGTGAAATCCTACACTCATGCTGACATGGCATCCTGTGAGTGGTCATACTCATGCTGACATGGCATCGTGTGAGTGGTTTATTTTTAACCATTTGGAGTCTCGCAAGACTTGGGAATGAAGTTTCGTTTCTCTTGTCTAATTTGCATTTTAATTTTTGTATTCCCTTCAGGCCACGATTGCAAGTATAAAAAACAGATTCCATGAGTGTAAAACATGCAAAATTACACATAAGCAGAGAGCTAGAACACTACAAAACGTCAAAGCCGGTAAATGGCTTGTCTATGAGGAAAAAGGACAAATAATTCCAACCGAATTACCACTTTATGTGTACAATACATGAAAATACAACACTAATACCCAATATAAATACTGTATATCACGAAGTACACGTGCACACTTGGACGGGGAAAGACAAAGAGGGTATAGAGTGCACACAAGTTCCAGAACTTAGTCCTGCTAATAAGTAGGGACGTTTGGATCGACCTCATGCGCCCAGCCCTCCAGTCCTCCGATGATGTCTTTGGCCGATGTGAAACCCATCTTGTGGAGATACTGAACAGCCCTTTGAGAATCGTTACCCCTTCTACATATTACATATACCTTTCCACCTGAACCAGAATCAGTACCCCTATGGTCTTCCTTTTCCTTTAAGGCTGAAGTTATTTCCGGCAACCGAGCCTCCAAACGTGGGAGCGGGATGTTTAAGGAATTGGGCAGAGAAACAATCTTGAAATGATGTTCTGGACGAACGTCGATTAAAACATGTGCCTCACCACTAATTATTTTCTCCTTGTACTCTTTACTATTTATTCTGGCGTCTGGCTGAAGTAGGTTTAACTTCAAAGGTAACTGCATAGAGCAAACAGCAATATTGTGTTTGTGACCAGAAAAAAATACCAGTTCTCATTATACGGTGAAAAATCCAATTATGCATTTAAAAATCAGATACTTCAAAATCCTTTAAGAAAAAAATTATAAGACAAATATTTACCGGAGTCAGTGGAGACTGAGTGAAGTTTTCATAATCAAATTCTTGAAACTGCTGCTTAGAGAATGGTGCATTCTCACCACACACTACGCACTGCGGTGACCTTCCTCGAATCTTAACCTGCAATGAAAATAAAATAAATAACACCAGCAGAAAAATGTGCCATATCTGATGAGCGAGCGAACTCAACTGTGAAGCTAGTTCATTTTCAGTTCTAAAAGAACAGAACAAATCCAGATACCAAAAAGGGAGGCAACAAGTCCAGGTAGTAGGATGATATCCATCTTCTTATTAAGACTTCGGTACAATTTGATTTGAAATTGAGCATGTGATCTAATATTTAAAGAATTGAGAGGTGATAAGGGAAGGGAAGGATGAATGGTCATTGTGTAGGCGGCCCATTGGTCCAAAAGCCTAAATAACTAACATACTGAGGTTACACTAATACAAAGCCACTCTGGCTTCAACGATTCTTGTTCTAAGACTAATGCATTCATAAAATCAAAGCAGATTAAAGTCTAGGAATCACAGCTGGAAGTAATGTCAGGTACTGGACGAAGAAGCATACATTTCGTATCCGTCCTGAAAATGCATCAAATAAAAGCATGCGTTCTGAGAGTGGTTCGCCAACTCCACTTGCAATCTTAATAGCTTCTAGGGCTTGGAGACAGCCAATGACACCTGGTACTGGAATGATAAAGGAGTAGTAAGAAACAAGGACTTGGTTTGTCAAGCAAGGAATGAAAAACTACGTGAGATACTTTAAATCAAACAAGATATGAATGATGATTAACCTCCTGATTACCAAATTTCCTCCTAACCACTATGCAAGTCATCAAACTACTCTCTCTTCATAAAACATTTCACTTTGTATTGCAGCACACTGGGAATATTAATAGGCAATTTTCCAGCAGTGCATAACTTTGTATTCCATGATTTTTTAATATAAACAATTTATTGACATACCAACGCCTAGGACACCAGCGTCAGAACATCTTTGGCATGCGGTTGTAGGTGGCGGAGTTGGAAATAGGCATCGATAGCATGGACCACTTTTATAATTGAAAACTGTGAGCTGCACAAATCTATTTGGAGTAAATACTTGGAATCTTTAACATGATAAAATACTGCAAATGACAATTTATACTACCTCATTATAGACAATCATATATTACAAAAGGACCAAATAAGATTTCTACACAATGTACCTGCCCTTCTAATCCCACTGCAGCACCAGATACAAGAGGCTGTAAGAGTATATACGATACCCATTAGTACTTAGTAGAGAAAATTGAATAAATGAGTAAATGGAAAGTTAAACCAATACAAGAACAGCCTACAAATCCATACAATTATATGTACATATACTTATATGTTGCAACCATGAGCTAGTAATGAAAAAGGTAACACAGACTGCCTTTGTAACATCATCACAAGGAGCCAATGTACCTTCCCTATCACCACACAACAATCGCTAATCATGTAACGACTAGGAGCATTGTCCGTTGCATCTACTACTATATCATATCTTAGAGATGTCAACAGTTAAGGATGATACAATATTTCTGCAATTTGGGACCAAAAATAAATATGTAGGATTGTTTGTAAAAGTGTATCTCTGAATTACGATAAAGAAACAAAAGAGAATTAAAAAAGTGGAAATTTTCAAGGATACTTGCTCATAATTTCCAAAGCATTGGATGTACGTAATGGTTCTTGGTACTCCACAACCTGAATAGTGGAGTTAATCCTGGGATATGAATCCATGTTAGAATGATGCCAAATAATTATACTAAAACAGGAGGGTTTCAACAAAATAAAAAACAGAAGAGTTTTCCTGTTAGAAGCAATTGAATGAGTGGACACGGCACAAATTTCTTTCCAACAAGCTTCCAACTCATTGAAAAAAATTACCCCCTGTCCCTGTCCACAGCTGCCTCCCTCCAACTCAACTGCTAAATACCCCCTCCTCTCTTCCTCTCTGGCTTTCTTTTGGGAAAGTGGGGGAGGGGACCAAGGGTAAAATTGCAAGTCTAAAAGAAAAAACTTAGTGCTCGTTTACTCATTCACCTTCCGAGTGTTAACAGAAGCCCTCAAACAGAAATTTTATTAGAAAACAAAGGTTAGTGTATCATTTGAAATACTAATTCAACTTAGGTCATTCTTTTACGCTGAAAAGTAACCAAAAGACAAACATACGAATGACAAGCCGCTGCAGCAGATTTCACTTTTGGCTGACCAATAAAACCTTCAGCATGGATAATCTGAAATAAGAAAAAAAAATGTAAAAAATCATTAATAAAGTGAAAAAATATCCACACACATTCGCACACGCACAAACTCTGCCTAAAAAATGCAATTAAGTGTGCCTCCCAACAGTAATTTAACTGAGCTTTACCAGTCAGCATTGATAGCTTATATACCATTAAATACATGATATTAAAGTTAGTGAACAATATGAAGAACATGAATAGGAACATGATTTCCAACTTGTACCTGTCTGTGCATATTATTGAGCTCAACCACATCATGATCAACGATCCCCAAGCAGCCTAAAGATACAGTCCCATTACAAGTATTCAGTTCCCGAAAATAATAAGAGTTCAATTTCAGTTTCATGGTATCAAATCATCATAAATACAGTATCTATAGCAGCCATTGTTAAAATCCCAATTATCTGGAAACATTACCAACACCACAGGCTGCAAGATACAGCAGAACAGGCGAGCCTAACCCTCCAGCTCCGACCACCAAAATCGATGACTTCAAGAGCTTTGACTGCCCTGAGCCAATTAGGATATAAGTCCAATTAGAAAATCTCAGCCATTAAAAAAGATGCAAAAATCATCTCATCGTTTACATAGATGTTACATGAATTAATTACAAAGCTCAAAATTCAATGCTTCATCTCAGTGCCTCAACTTTTATTTATTTAACAAGAATATGAGGCCTTGTTTGGCATCTAGAATTGGATTGAAATACATAATCCACTAATTCAACAAGCATGTTGAGGGAAGAAATAAAAAACTGTGTCCAACTTGAATGTCGAAGATAGATTACTCATTAAGTAAACTTATCCATTTCAATCCACCAAAATGGTAGAATTACAATGGACAAGTTTCCTTCCCGTCTAACCCCTTTAAATCCCACAAAATATAAAATCATTAACCGCTCCCTTTAATCCACCTTTACTATAAATATAGTGGATTATCCATTCCATTTCAATTCTAAACACAAACGAGAACTAAGTTCTTTTGTGACAATCATTTCGTTTTAAGTTTGAAGTTTTTTATTTTTGGTTTTTAGTTTTCAGTATTGAAAAAAGTTATCAAACAAGATTTCAGTTTTCAAAAAATTGAAAACAAAAACTAGAAACTGAAACCGAAATGGTTATCAAACAGCCCCTAAAATTACTACTAGAAGTGAGCACTTCTGGATAATTCTAGACCCTACTTGCATTAGAAAGGTTATAACTTTGTAACATATGCATGCCATACATATATACATACATACTACACATACACACGTAGGGGACTTGTAAAATTACCTTGGACTCCGAACGAAGGAAGCAAGAGGTGGCGACTGTAGCGGTGAATCATCTGAGGCGACAAATCGTGACCATAGCCCGAATCAACGGACGGTATATGGGGAGGACAAGAGCCATTAGAAACGCTGCCGTTCGGTTTCTGAAGGGTAATCTCTCGGAGCTGAGCTTCGAGGGCCGATATTTGGCGCTCTATTTCGCTCTTACTGGCCTTCAAGTCTTCGAGTTGGCGAAGAATCACAGAGGCCTCGCCGCCCCGATCGGAATCCATGGAGTCGCAGTCGCAGAGAGCAAAAGCTGAGCTGATCAGGGAGCTTTGGAGGTTTGGAAGAGACGGTCGCTGCGCGCGAGTCCCTGCGGGTTTTGTCAATGTTTCACTTTTAAGGGGCAATCTTGTCATTTGGCACATTCGGTCAAGCCGTCACGTCCTTGACGCCGTTAAAACTTAAAGCCCTCTCTCTCGTTCTCTTTTCTTCCAATGGTTGGCGTCTGTCTTTCTTCTTTGATTTATTTAGTCTGATTGCTGAAAATTTAAATTACAATGTAAGAAGTAAAATAAGTCATGTGGATAACATATTGTTTGTGAAAAATGCATGAGTTAAGAGCATCTCCAAAGAAGATGTCAAGTATAGTATGTCAAAATTTTATTTGATGGCTGATGTAGCAAATTGAATACAAGTGATAAATTCTCTTATTTTTCAATGGATGTGTCAAATATTTATTTTATTATTTTATTGGGCTTAAAGTTACATAAACTATTAAAAATTATCAAAATTAGTTTTTCAATGGATGTGTCAAATATTTATTTTATTATTTTATTGGGCTTAAAGTTACATAAACTATTAAAAATTATCAAAATTAGCTTTAGTTTTTATTTTATTAATTGTTACTTGGAACCATGCATTAAAAATTAAATTAAATATATTTGACTCATTCTTTGTTTTCTGTAAAAAAAGGCAGCTAGAAAGCAAGAAGTCAAATGACTCATATGCCACATTATATATGACATATCCATTGGAGAACACATAAATATCTTTTAATCTTATTTGATGTATTTGACATCTCTTTTGGAAATGGTCTAAGGATAGGTGAGTTTCTCATCTTAATTTGCATGAAGGAATTTAATTTGATTTTAAGAGGCTATGGATTGATGTTTTTTTATTTATTTATTTATTTGTTTTGTTTTGGTCTATGGGATCCAAAAAGATCGCCACCAAGGAACTTTTATTAAAACAAACACATACTTACAAAACAAACAAATGTCCAAATTATTCCTATAAACAAACAAAGAACGGGCTTAAAAACAAAGAAAACATAAAAAAGAACAACAGTGAAGCCCAAACACAACAGAATGTCTGAGAACCTTCCACTGATTGCATATTAAGAGTTAATTTGGTTTTATAAATTTCTTAATTGCCAGAAGAAAAAAAAATTAGGAAGTTTTGTGTTAAAATTGGTTGTGCTGCGTATTCTGTGTGTGGTGTTTGAACAGCTTGCCTATTAGGTGTTTGTGAAAACTCCTCTTAATATCAGAAGCAAGGGATTTCGGTGCAAATTCGAATGTGGGGCGTTAATATGTATGTATGTATGTATGTATGTATGCATAGGTTTGTTATACATGTGGAGATGAATTTTAGTGATTTTACGAAGATAAATGGTTGTTGTCAGAAGGTACCTTGCATTTTTCCAGCAGAGTAATTAATTGAAATAGGATTTCATGCAAAAATACAGAAAGTGATGCATAACCTTCTTCACAGTCAGCTGTGGCCAGAGTTTGGTTAATTATCTCAACCCCAACTCGTGAAATATAGAATTGTGAAAGGCTTTTTGTATACGTTACTCTGTCAATCTCATTGTTTTCCACTGGAAATTTAGTCAATTGTTTACCGCCGGAAGTTGGATTAAGAGAACGAAATGAAGAGATGGTATTTTATCTGTTTCCATACCATAACACCACCAACAAGTGAGGAAATTTCCCATGCTTAATTTTCTATCCAAAATGTGCTGGCAAGCTGCAGCAACTGCTCTCTTTTCACAACCTCTAGTTTTTAGTTTTAGAGAGAGTAAATGGTTTCTTGACTGCGTAATTGTAAAATTTTAGGTGTCAGAGGCTGGAAAAATTAAGTTGGCTAGCCATGTCATGTTGGTACGTTTGGCTTCGATATTGGCGTGGATGCGTTTGTGTTCGTGTGGCATGTATGTGTGCATTTAGGCACTCAGAAAAATGTTTTGAGGAGCAGAACTAATAAGAGCATGCAGAGGCACCTTAATCGCAGCCTCAGTGTCTTCAGCTCGTAGGCACAAGTAACTGGTAGTTAGTCCCTTCGGATTTTTGTAGAACAAAATGCCTCGATACAAAGATGAACCTCTGGCGGTCGGCGTTTACTCAGTCTGCGACGAATCAAGGTCTCCCCATGGTGCTTATTTATGTTTTCAGAAAGTAGAAACTTGTTTCAGCGTTCATTTATATATTGATTTTGTGGCAGGTATTTGATTGTGAGGAATGTTCCACCTTTGGGGTGTGGCGATGATCTGTTAAAATTGTTTGCGTCCTACGGAGAAGTAGAAGAGTACTTTAAATTGGAAAATTGAACATCCTGTCGAAGATTCAAAAAAGCATTTGAAAGCTGAATTGCCTTTCTTTTCTATTCAGGGACTCAGGAGAATCACAACTTGCTTCACACGTTACCAATCCTCCCCTTTCAAGGATTTCCTCTCACCAGGTTTGTTATTATTTTTAAATTTTTGGGGAGATTGGTCGGGATAAGTTTCCTTAATGAGTAATTTCATCTTCCGCCTTCAAGTCACACCCAATTTTTTCATATTTCCCTTCAGCATAGCTTGAATATATTGGGGTTATCCGTCGCAATACAATCCTAGACCCCAAACAAACCTTACTCTTATGCTATCTTGCTGGTTAATTGGCTAGACTAACACTCGATCCTCTTGTAATTCGTTGACGGAGTATTTTCTTTCCCAATCTATGAATCAAACTGTCAAGATGGTGAGGGAGAAGCTCAGTAAGGTGATAACCTCAATGGCATCTTCTTTTTCTTTGGCCTTTATTCTAGGTTTTGTTAGAAATGTAAGGCATTTCTTATTCTCTACCAGGTTCAGTCGAGTAGTGAGCATCTGCAAGATGAACGTGCTTCCAAGAAAACGCGGGTGGATAGTAGAAGGAGAATCTAATGATTTTTTCTTTTCTTCCAGAGATGGAGTATCGAGTAATCCTACTGGGTCTACGAGAAAAGTTTCTGAAGGACGATCATAGCACGGACTCGTGCTGGTGGCATGAGTTTGTAAGACACAAACAAGCTCTCCTTGTTTACATGAACTAGGTTAATTGCCATGTAAACTACACCATACCGGGCAGTATGTCCTTGTACACAAACAAGCTCTCCTTGTTTACATGACGAAAATGATCAAAACCAAATCATATGGACGACAAAGTAGATAATATAACCGTGGCATACAAGCTCTGTTAATATGCATACAATAGACATGGTAATCCAAAGCCAAATTGTACAACAGAAGTAGAAAAGAGCGGTAAGAACTCAAACTCGCGAATCGGAAAAGTTCTCCAACGAAAAATATCAATGGCAGTCAACATGAAAAACATAATCAGAACAGGAAAAGTGCTTAGAAGTTGTCTCAGAATACAAACCCTTTGGCATTTCGAATGCACATTGAAGTAGCACTCAAGGCTCGTCTTTCGGGGCAATCTGCTTCTCGTACCGCTGCTTAAACTTGGCAACCTGGCCGATGTTCTCAGCCATTTGGCGTTTCGCCTTCAAGTGGTAGACTTTACCAACGGGGTGGATTTTGGTCATCATAACCTGCATCAATCTGCCGCTCTGCGTCACGTACGATATCCATTGCATCTGAGGGTGCAACCCTTTCTTCATCTTCCCTAACAATCTGCAACTTTAAACCATAACTTGTCAGCAATCCAAACATCACCTTTCACAAATTCACACCCAAACAGTATCAAAAAAGAAAACAAAATCGCGAAACAATCACTCTCCTCCCCTATCACCAAAAATAAATATTAAAACTCGAAAAAACAACATTATTCAGAGTATCGAATGGTTGGTAGAAGCATTTCATCGAACAGTTGGTGTTCATTCAAATTTTATCGCATCGGTTTGGTTCCAAAATATACTTTAAATAAAAAAAAGTACGAGAAATCTGATGGCGTGCGAAGTGCGAAGTGGTACTTACCGAGATAAAAGCAAATCCGAGGAAAGAATGAGATCTTCCAAATAGATGGATCGTGTGGTTTGGACAAAATCAGCATCAGCCTCTCCGCCGCCCTTGTTTTTGGTGGTCGTCAAAACAGTGTAATAAAATGTGATCGACGGCCTTGCTATCGCGGGCTTACTCTGACATTTGGGCCTCCACCTTACAATTTCATGTTTAATCGGACTCGCTAGGGGCTTTTTTTATTTTTTATTTATTAAATAGATGCTTTATTAAAAGGAGACGGTCAAAAAAATGACAACTCAAAACCCAACATGAATGTAGGTGGTCTTTTATTACAATAGTAGAAAGGTGTTGAGCTCTTGTATAACGGTGTGGATTCAAACTCAATCGATGTTAATCTAATATCTAATTTAACAAAATTTATCATTTGGTAGAAAAAAAAATCACAGCATTAATATTAGGAGCAAAAGCTGCATCTTATAAAAGATACGCTGCCTGGCAACTATTACAAGGAGAACAACAACAAAAAAGAAAACAAGTGGAACTATAATAATTAAGATACAACAATAAATTTTCAATTACGGGTGAAGAATTTGAGTTAAGTTACACAATAGGGCAACTATAATAATTAACATCAAACTTGTCATTCACATTTACAGGTATAGAACCTAAGTCCTTCCACTTACATCTTCCTTCTCCTATACTAATTGCACCAATACTAGGTAAACAACATACTTGGGCATAATCACATTAGCTAGGTGCTCCCCCGAGACTCGAGTTCGAATCCTCTTCTATATTATTTATCGTTGGAAAATATTAGTATTTTGATTTATTTTACTGTTTATTTCTTGAGCTTAACCCCGTTAGTATTATGAATACGGTTTCTGATCTTTTAGGGTTAGAATAAGTTTATTATAAATACCATGTTTGTTATTCAATCATCAACTAGTCAGACACAATTAAGGTAGTGTTTTGGGGTTTTGTAGGCGCTCGGCTTTCTTTGTTTTTTCATTAATCAAATAATCGTTGTAGTTTGTTTGTATGTTTGTTAGCGCACTCTGATTGTCAACTGTTACGTAAGCATAATATTGTTTTTTTAAGAAGGAAATGATTAGAGGGACTCTCTCCTAGCTACCTAGCCAAGAAGGAGCGCATGCAAAAAACATTTTTTGAATCATGTGGTGCTAAACACAACTTACATATTTTAAATATATTTATATGCGTGAATTGCTTCAATGATTTTTTATTTCATTATTTTCTTTTTTTATGAGTCAAATTAGAAACATAAAAGAAACGTGATCATCATCACTATCTAATGTAAACAAAATGAAAATTGAAACACTAAACAGGAAAATGTTGAAATTTCTTTTTTAGATTCCATCATTTTGAATTTCCTTGATCTAAAACTCCATCACTCAAATGCATTGTTAGAGGTTCAAGAGAAGTATTTTTACTTAACAGTGATAAACACTTTATTGCAACCTTTGAAAGGACCACAACATACACAAATGAAGGTTTTTTGTTTAACTCTTGTCTACTATCTACCCAACATACCTATTTTCGCAAAGAAAAAAAAAATGAAATTTCTATAAACAGTTGGGATTTCTAAAGTAAAATTTAGAACTTGATGCACGTCCCTCGTTTTTTATTTTATTTTCCTTTCATTTCCTGCTGACACTATCATATAACTTTTATGATTTTGCTTATTTTTTATTATATTTTCCTTTTCCATTCAACTTTCACTCATCATTTTATTTTTTTATTCTTTTCTCTTTTCTCACTTTCTCCAAGTATATTAAAAATAATAATTATTATTATTAAAAAAACATTATTTTTATGACGAAATTACTCCTACTCAAGGTATAAAATATCGATGATATTGGAAATATCTGTAGTCCAAAAACACAGAAATTTCGATGGAAATATCGGGATATTATCGATATCGATAAAAATTGAATAAAAACCACGGAAATTGTAAGAAAAACTTGAAAATTTTTATTGAAACTTTACATGATGTTTATTTAGTCAATTATCTATTAGTTTATCATAAAAAATTAGAAGGAAATGCATTGCATGATGGATTTAACTGATTTAAGTTGATTATATAGCGAACTGGCAAACATTGTGAGTGTAGAAAATATGTAGTAATTAATGAAATAAGTTTAAACACACCATAATCATTTATATATAATAAATTAGTACAATATTTTACACTTTATACATTGCATGGTAAGATACATGAGTGACTTAGTACCACCAAGGTATAAAATATTGATGATATCGGAAATATCGGTAGTCCAAAAACACGGAAATATCGATGGAAATATCGGGATATTATCGATATCGATAAAAATAATATGGAAACCACGGAAATTGTAAGAAAACTTGGAAATTTTTGTTGAAACTTTGCAGGATGTTTATTTAGTCAATTATCTATTAGTTTATCACAAAAAATTGGAAGGAAATGCATTGCATGATGGATTTAACTGATTTAAGTTGATTATATAGCGAGCCGGCAAACATTGTGAGTATAGAAAATATAAAATAATTAATGAAAGAAGTTTAAACACACCATAATCATTTATATATAATGAATTAGTACAAAAAGAATTCAAAACAAAACCATATATATAAATATTTTAGCATATTTTCACAAAAACATAAGTGATATTTTAGCATATTTTCATAATAAAAGAATAATAAAATGCAAAAAAAGTATCCAACAAACAAGTCCAAAATTTAAAAACACATAATTTTGAGATAATTGATTTTACATCCTACTTTAATAAAAACGAACGCCTAAGACAAAGAAACTAAAAGAAAGGAAAAACATAAAAGAAACAAATAAATTAAAATAAACAAATAATAAAAGAAAAAGGAAAGGGCTCACCTGGATTCGAAATTAAGACCTAGAGCCAAGGGAAAAGCGCATCAAAAAGAAAGAAAAATTTGATGGGCGCACGGGTTCGAACTGGAGAACTTAGGGATTGTGAGGACATGTTGACCAACACATCCAAGTTCACATTGGTGTCAATCTTTGGCAACAACTATAATATATGCGAATTTAGCAGCTTATGTTCATTTCAGAAAAAAAAAAACCCTAGCACTTTCTGTCTTGCCTCGAGCCCAGAGCCCCAAAAGGCTCTTTGTCTTTCCGTGTCAAACTTTTCCCATTCAATAGACATGGCATGCACACATTTCATGCATCCATGTGGTGAACTTCTTAGGATTCCAAAATAAAGGCTAAGATGTGCCCCATTTTCCCCATTTCTGATTACCTTTTAGAAATCCTAGGCCTCTCTCAAAGATATCTCTCAATAATTCAAGGACCTCCTTTCATTTCACTCGGCCCTCTCTTCCCATTTCTCTCAGACCTCTCTCTCTTTAAGATAAAAAAAAAAAAAAAAATAGCTCTCGTCGACGCCGTCTCTCTCTCGAAACTCTTATCTCTCTCATTTCTCTCTGCACTGAGACCCACATACACACACGCACACCATCGCACCTGCTTGAGGAAGACACCCATCGTCATCAGTAACCTCGTCTTTCTCCCTCTCCTTCTCCTTCTCGTCTCTGCAACTCGGCGACGCAGGAACCCTCCGGCGAGTTTCTTGAATTTCTCCGGTTAAGTAAGCTTCGAGTTTACCTCATTTTGTTCTAGATTGAAGCTTAGATGTGAAATTTAAGTTCTATCTCGTGTTTTTGCAAGGTTTTTGGGACGAAATCGGCTCGAGAATAGGCACACCCATCTCCGACGAGGCCGTGGGTGTCGACAAACTTTCCGAACATCTCCGATCGTTTCACGGCAAACGGAAGTTATAAAAACATTCCTCTCGTCTTGTATTTTATTTTGATACCTAGATTAGAGTCTAGGGTGCTCTTTTACAGTCGGCCAAAGCTGTAGAAGCTCCAGCGTTCTTCTCCGATTTGCACATCTCCAAAATATTGTGATATTATCGATAATATCGCGATATCGTCGATATTATTGATAATATTGCGATATTTTGACGAAAACTCAATGGATAAGTATTAAAATATCGGTAACTCAAAAAAACCGATATTATAGGCGAAATATCGCCGATAATATCAGCATTTCATACCTTGAGTACCACATAGAGTTCATATCAAGGTCTAAAATATCGATGATATCGGAAATATCAGTAGTCTAAAAACACGAAAATTTCGATGGAAATACCAGGATAATATCGATATTTTAGACTTTGCTCCTACTTTATTTCATGCATTATTTTAAGTTGCTTTTAAAAATTTTTGTTTAGGAGGCATTTTTGTCCAAATTTTTTTGGTGAAGCTATGACCCCATAATAGAGCCTACTGGCCTTTTATTCAGCCACAAACGAAACCACCACAATAAAGCATTTTACATATCCATAAAGCACCCTAAAATAGATCAATGTTGTTATGCAGTATACATGCACAACACACTGCAAACAATGAAAAGCTGCAAAACCAGTTTTGCTTATTTAGGCATCGGCTAGCATCCAAGAAAAGTAGAGACATTAACCCAAATCGTAAACTGCAATAGTGGATTCACATTGTAAACACCCGACAAATCTGCTCATTTACTGCAGAACAATGCACTCTTTTGTTGATGGTGTTGACTTCTTCATGAGAACGAGGCTTAACTTCTGGATCCTTGAGCAAGTTTTCATTCCCGTTATCACCTGAAGCAATACCTTCGAAAATAAGAGCATTCACTTCTAGGAACCTTTCTTCAGAAAGGGAGACCTCTGCCAGGAGCTTCCAAGCATTTTCATCCGACGCCTCATCATAGTCCTTTTTCCTCTTTAGCACCATATGCCCACTAATTTCCCACACAGCTGGATTCACCTGTGTATCCAGAATCTCTGCTCTCACTTCCCCAAGAGCTTGTTTCTCAGCATAACACTGCATTTCATAAGACCATACGCGTGGGGGGTTAGTGAAACGGCCTGTGAATAACAAAAATATGCCAAATGAAATATTAAGTTTCATTAACTACATACCTGTGGCACGAGAAAGATTCGCTTTCCACAGTCAGAGATAAGGACATTGTAAGGTATGTTGTTCTCTTGAAGGCATATGCAGGCATCAGAGACGGTGTTTGACAAATCTTGCAGAGTATTTCCACCCTCAAAAACAAGACCTCTGACTGGATAATTCAGAAGCTCAGAGACCTTCACCTCGGCATTCAAAGTGGATATTTTTTTGGTAGGAGCCTTCTCAATGGGAAAGGTCACGGCCAGGTAGTAAGCCTATAAATGGAAGAAAAAACTGTTGAGTGACAACTATAAATAGTAGTGAACCATATCAGAAGCTGAATCCAATATTTAAGGCCAGCTTGCTTGAGAGGCACGCAGTTAGAAACCTGGAAGTGAAGGTGATTGATGGTAGCAAATGCACCCAAGCTGTTGTAACCCAATCGAAAGTAAGGATTCCCTGCTTCAGCCGCCATGTGAAGTGCAAGCAAGAAGCTTTCCCGGTCAATCCTTTGAGGCAATCGCTCAAGAATGTGAGGAATCAACAGCACATGGCCATATTCAATCGGACTGACCTGTGGAATTGTGGACAAAAAGCAATTAAACTTTTTATCCTCAAATAACTAGTAAAGAACTAACAATGCATAAGAAGAAAGAGCATACATTAATGGCCACAACGCTCGGAGAACTTTCAACATCAATGGGTGCGCTGGGGAAAAACTGAACTTCACCATCTTTGCTGGCTTCAAACTGGAACAGAACCTCCTCTTGTCCAACTTTAGTGAAGTTAAACTTGCTGCCATCAAAGGGCTGGAGGACCTTATCAACTCGAAACTCTGTTGGCCTCTTCTTAAGATGGCGACCCTCATTCAGCTGGGCTATGAAACCAAATTGCCCTGGGATCACCTACACCAAATTATCAAAGAAATTGGTACCCATATCCCAAATAAGTATATAGTGTGTACGTTCCTAAGCTCGAATTCCAAATCCCGTTTACGGAAACTACAAAATTGAGGAAACAGTAAGTGAATTCACCTTGGTTTCACAAGCAGTGACATCATAGCGAAATAGCCCTCTCTGCATGCGATCCTCCCACTGTACCATGGAGCGGTAAACAAATTTTATTCCATAATACTTAACTACAAAAGGAAACAAACAAAGCTGGTGACTCTTTCTTCATCTCCTGTAAATCAATTTACCTCCCCGAGAAGCAGTGAGTCAAGAAATGCAACGGGAGGCTCTCTTTTCTCACGTCCTAGCAAACCCGTGTCACCATCATTCACGTTCAGCTTCTTGAAGGCATACAATGGAAGTTTTGCACCTACGCAAACCGAAAATGGTACACAACCCAGTCATAAACGGTAAAAATCATTTTCTTCAAATCCCAAAAAAAAAAAAAAAAAAAGGAATAAAAAGAAAAAGAAAAAAAAGAAAGAAGCTTCGCAACTACTCCAACCCGTATAGATTGAGTAACTGACAAATACCCAGATAAGAAATAACGCCCGAACCCGTCGAAAAACCAGAAAATAACCAAATGAAGCAATTTCTTGACAACATATCACATAGGGAGGTTTGTTTTGGAAAACACCAATTCAAGTACGTAAAAGATAAAGCACAAAAATTCAAATTCAAAGTGGAGGACGTTTCAACAAATACCTGGAATGCAACATTGGTTAAGGCAGTTGCGGCCACAGCCCCCGACGCGGCGAGCACCTTCCTCCGCCTCATCTTTCTGGTAATTCGAAACGACGGTGGGAACCCTCTTGATCCTCAACGTCATGCTCATACTCGCCTTCTTTCTCTCTCTCTCTCTCTCTCCCTTTTTTCTCGATTTCTCAGTAAAAATCAAACACCACAAAAAATAAAAAAACCCCCGAAAACAAAAATACGATCTACTCGAGCGCTTTATAGAACAAAAAATCTCTAAAAATCTAAGCAAGAAACTCTATAAAAATAAAACTAATAAAAGCAGAAGAGAAAAACAGAGGAAGGGGAGCCGCCACCGGCGAGGAAGAGGAGGTCAGACGGGCTACCGCCTTCGGAAGGCAAAGCACCACGCCCGCCGTGCGGCGAAGGGTTGCTCTCAATTACACAACCCTTTCGTCCGACACCCCGGACATGAACGAGCGGCCGAGGAGCTCTGGGTATAGCCGTGATGTCTACAACTCGTCGAACCTGGGTCTTACCCCAAAAGAAATTCGAAAAGAAAATGATCAAAACGCCTTCCTTTCTTCTTCCTCCTTAAAACCCAGATAGGAAAACAACCAGAAAGGTGAAGACCGCCTGGTTTCGAACTGAATCGAAAAACACAAATGGGTACGGGGAATTGGGGGAGCAGGTGGGGTTTGTGGTTGTGGGGGTGTGGAGAGGAGATGAGGGGGTGGATTTATAGGCATGGGGAGGAAAAGTGGATTTGTGGTAGAGGATGTGCCGTGGGGTTTGTGTTTGTATTTTGGGGGGTTTCGTGGCCTTGGTTGGTTTGATGGTGTATTTTCTAGGGACCTGTCTTCTTTGTCCTCCCATTTTTAATACATTGTTATCTTTTTTTTATTTGTGCGATTACGGTTAAATTATATTAATATTTTATATTATTATTATTTTATGTTTTATTATCTTTATAAAAAAAAATTAATATAAAATATTAACATAACTTAACCGTAACTGCATAAATAAATTAAGAAGAGTTGAAAGTGTATAGAAAGTGAGAACGAAGAAAAGCCGGGTCCTTTTTTGGGACAATAATTGAGAAAAAAAATGTGTGAGAGATTGAGGTTCACTGGTACTTATGATTGCCGTATATGGACCACTTTGTGTACGGATGGAGGGAAAAAAGACTTGACTTTATATGCAAGAAAATGAGGGTTGAAATATATAATACTTAAACCGCTTTGAATTAAAAAGAAACTAATGAAAAAAACTTGAAAACTTTGAGTTTTAATGATAAGGACAAAATAAAGGGTAAAGTGAATAGTACAAGGATTGACTTTTTAGTTTAAAAATATGATTTTTATTAAAGTGAACAGTAACGAAAGCTTTTCGTTAAAGTTCTCTTGAATTAATTGAGAAAGAGAAAGAGTTTATCGGATTAAAAATATGTCAATTCCCGTTTACAACATTTCTCTTTTGTTGAAATGAAGAAAATTGTTCAAGATTTCGGAAATTTACAATTGCTAAAATTCAGATTGAAAATTTCATAACATGGTGAAAATTAGGGTATGGCAATGTGTACAAGCATTTTTATATAGAAATTCTGTTGTGTTTGTTTTGATTTTCCGTAGCTGTTGGTTTATTTTCCAAGTGTTGCAATCGACTTCTTCTGGAAACATAATAAAATCAATTTTGTGGTTGATAAGCTTGCTTACGTTGGGGTGTTGGTGTCCAATCCCCACTTTTAGAATTATTGCCTCCATGCTTCGGAGTTAGATGCTTTGAACTTTAATTGAATTGGGAGTTGGAACATGTTGTTCGAGATGATTTTCTCTTTAATAAATTTATTTTCCATAAAAAAAATAAAACCGAATATTGTAGTTTTGGATGGGTGAGGTGAAAGAAGAGAGAAAAAATTGATGGGAATATGTGAAAGAGGGAGAGAGAGAAAGATGTTGAACAACCCCGAGCTTGGTTGCCCAAGGTAGGAAGTCCAGCGTTGGCTGGCAAGGGAGCCCGAGCAACCCCGAGCGCTAGGCCCGTCGATTCTCGCCGGCCCGAGAGCCTGAGGTGGATCTGACGTTAGACGCCTGTTTTAATATTTTTTTTTGTCAGGCCTCTAACTCCTCCAACATCGTGCTGATCTCGTCCACTATCCCCATCCTCTCCACTTCTAGTGGTGGTCACAGTGGAGGAGGAGAAGGAGCTGACGGAGGATTCGGAGCATGCGATTCCGGCGTCTGCGATGCGAGAGATGGAGACTGCGCAGCAAAGGACGTGGCGGTGGAGGAGAAGAAGGGGAGGGAAGGATAGGTAGCATAGTAATGGTTGGCGAGTAGGAAGAATGAGAGGGAGAGGAGGGCAATGGTTGTAATTTTGATGCAAGTCGGAGAGGGCGATGGCCGTCATGATTGGATTTGATTTTCTCGGGAATGCAAAGGAAACAACTGGAAAATTTTGAAGGGAAAACAGAGGATGGGTATTAATGGAAACTAAGTAATTTAATTAATTAAAAATTAAATGAAAAATTAAATAATCGCCTAGTGGACTTTGCGAAATTACAAATCTTATACGAAATTACAAATAAAATTATTTTGTATTATTTTATAAATAAAAAAATAGTAATATTTTATTGCTAATTGCCAGGGCTATTCAAGTGCAACAGTGGAGATGCAAAAGGCAGTTACTGTTCATTAAGGGCATTTATTGTTTACTAGGTGGATTGAATAGTGAATAGCCTGATGGGAGGGCTCCCATGCTGGGATTGCTCTTATAAACCTAGAACCTTAAGTACAGAGAAATATTTTTAATCATTTAACTTACGAGTCATTTTTAGAGGACTAGTCTTCATATATAATTAGACGGATTAACTTTGGAAAAAAAAAAAAGAAATAGACGGGTTTACCCGCACAGAGTTTTAAATAAGACAAAAAAAAATCAATCAAAGTCTTTTTTTCCATTTACTTCAAGAAACGATAAATATACCAAAAACAGTAAACCCCTTTCTTATATCTCTCCATCTTATAAACAAAACAACATGATGAGCCCCATAAGCATTCGCTCCAATAAAATCTAGATCTTGTTTCTTTGGAAGAGCAATCGGAACAAATACTGGGAGCGATTCAACCTCAAGTGCAGAGAGTATAGCACTACCCCAAATAAAGTAACCCACGTTTCCTTATGTCACAAACACAAGAGTCCACATAGGAAACTTCCCAACCCCAAAGGCAACATTTGATCTGCCACATCTCACCATCCCGATCCATAAAACCAAAATTCGCACTGCATCTCCGAAGCTTCCCCCTTTACAAATTCTGGATATTGTGAATCATTATTTAATTCCTTATTGGCCCCAAAAAGGAAGGAAAAAGAACTAAATATCTGATCTAAGAGAGAATTTTCAATGTGACTGGTACACTACATGTCACTATACAAATGGTGAAATATATGTGTTAAAAAGTTAATAACTTAAAAAATAAAATTTCTCACCACTTACATAAAAGCACGTGGTGTACCATGCGTGTTCCCGTCACAATGAAAAAATTTCTCCTAATTTAATCCCACTTAAAGGAATCCACCAATCAGAAAGAGTGAATATTCTAAAAGAGGATTATTTTTTAAATAATCCAAAAATATTAGGGAACTTTAACGAAAAGCTCCCGGTACTGTTTACTTTAACAAAAAACCACATTTTTACACTAAAAAATTAATCATGGTACTGTTCACTTTACTTTTTATTTTGTCTTTTTTATTAAAACTCAAAGTTTTCAAGCCATTTTCATTAGTTTTTCCAAAATATTATTCAATATTCGTGTCGCATCAACATCCTAACAAGATAATTGATAGAATATTTTTTTAATACATCGATATTTTTACACTAAGGGGAGAGGGAGTTCAGATAAGCCACACAATGGGTAACTTAATTTGGTATCAAATTCGTCATTCACGAGATTCGAACATAAAACCTCATGAAGAGGAATACCAACAAATAACCAAATGGATGTTTGAGTAAATTTCATGAACGGCATTGATGAATTTTTAACTTGAGAGACTAAAAAAAAGAAGGCTAATGGTATTTGAATTTCAAGAAAAAATTGTAATAATAGTCTCTTAACTTTAACCTAATTGGAGTAATGGTCCCTCAACTAAACATTCATGACCATTAGTCCCTTAACTCTTCAAAACGTGTAGCTATGGTCTTTTTCATTAACTCTGTTAGAACTTCCGTCAAAATGAGCCACGTGCCACACGTGAGAAGGTTATCAAGGGGTAAATATGGAAAATGAAATAATATAAATTGTAACAATAGTTCCTCAATTTTAACCTAATTGGAGAAATGGTCCATCAACTTTAACAAAATTGGAGCAATGATCCATCAACTTTAACCCAATTGTAGCAATGGTCATTCTAACATGATTCATTTTGACAAAATTCTGACTGATTTGACGAAAAAGATCATAGCTGCACATTTTGATGAATTAAGGAACCAATAATCATAAATTTTTAATTAAAAAGCCATTACTCCAATTGAGTTAAAATTAAAATAACAATACTACAATTTTCTCTTGAATTTCAAATACCGTATTTGATAAAGGGGTGTGCTATCCACACACCTCATTTTACTTCTCACACACCCATTTTTAATTTATGTCCTTTGAACTTTTTCAATTCATCCGATCCGATGATCGAAAATTAAAAAGATGTGAGAGAAATAAAAAATGATGTGTGGATAGATAAAAACCATTAGATAAGAAAAAAGAAATAAATCTAATCCCATTTAACGGACCCACCAATCAAAGAGGGTAACACGTGGGTTGTACGCTTGCCTGTTGGTAACTGGACGAAGATTACCAGGGTCGCAGATTCTATCATAAAAAATTGGAGCCGAGTAAGAAATTTACAGGTTCTCGGTCCACAGAGCAAGCAGACAAATTTTGACTGAAAACGTTTGATGATTCGGGATCTGAGGAGGAATCATACTACGTGATGCAATTGCTAAAGTATTGGTGCCACCCATGTTGTCTTTTGGATGACATGGACTTGTAACTTCATACCGACCATTGATGATGGATAGTGTGCCTTCCAAGTATTTACGAGCCTAACTACCCTCATCGTCATGCTTGTAGATTTTTTTTAGGAAGTCTTACCCAAACACTCTTAGTACTATTCATTTTTAACGTTAAAAATATTTTACTTTAAAAAGTCATTCCGGGTACAATTCGCTTACAACATTTTTTTGTCATTTTCGTTAAAATTCAAAGTTTTCAATCACTTTTCATTATTATTATTATTATTTAATGGGAGATGGGGACGTCAAGCAAAAATTAATCAATTTCTTGGTGTTCAAGTCACTCACTTAGCACTACCGTATTCATTTTCACTTGTATACTTAGGCGGGATTACTTAAGTTTAATTTGTGTAGATGTTGAACTCGATACCAAATTATTACCCCTCATACACCTTTTTTAATTTTCAGCCATTCATAATCCGACAGCCAAAAATTAAGAGAGGTGTGTGAGAAGTAAAAATGAGTGTGTGGATAACACTACCTTTAATAAGTTGAATAGTTCTAATTATTTCTTTATGAAATTGGTATTTGATTTGTAGTTTAATTGTATTCAAGTATTGAGTTGAAATGTTATTTAGTACTACGGTCTAATGATATTCCTCTTTACTTGTAAGCAAGAGGTAACACACCTCAACCCGGGAGTTCCATCTGGACTCCAAATCGAGCTGTGCTGGCCGACGCCGGGAGGTAATGAAGCCATAAATTGTAGTGATGTAGAAAATGTGGATAAATTTAAACCTAAAACTACCTAAATATAAGAGTGCGCTTGTGAGTAGAATTGAACCCAATTCACACGTGAGGCAGAGCATAAGTAAAGTACAGTAAAGTAGATTGAGAATTATACCATCGAAGGTAATCTCCATTTCCAAGAATCCCGGTCGATACGAAAGCTCAGCTACTAAAACCTGGAGGGGTGAAAAACAAAGGTGAGTGGGCCTAAAAAAATAAAGCTTTGTAAATCCTTTTCAAAACGTAATAACCTCTCGTTATAAAACAAGTATAGTTTCCAAATATACATACTACGTATAGTATGCAAATACTTATCGTAGCATGCAATTTCTCAAGAATTCAATACATCACAATAAACTTCATTAATAAACATCTAACGTCTAGAAATCACATAATCTCGTATAGACAAACATATCATATCAAGTGCTCATCGACATATGCTAACACATGAGTCCATGCAGAGGTATTATGACATGAACATGACTAGGTGTAATAATGATTTACGCTCTAGTACTACAATCATGTGAAGACTGGCGTTATGCGCATCACATACGAGTCCTAATTGCCTATAGCAATCTAGGATAGGACTGGTACCTATAATGGATCCAAAGTGAGTGTACTGTGCAAAATGAATATAAATGTGAAACCCAGCCCTGACTCGGGCGAGTATAAACACCAGTATAGCACACGATGAGCAGACAACGTAAATATAGTCATACCACAGTGATTTGATAAATCTAGTGAACAACATACTATTCAAATAAAATATTGATCATAGTCGTATATAAAATTTCATAATAGTACACATACCTATGCATCCCGTAGATTTAGCGTACTTTCATAAATTCCTTCGTTTAGCTAATTCTTATAAACGTTAATCTAATATAGGTATACGTAGTAAATTCATTATTAAACATATATATGGAAACTAGATAAATATATATACTATTTAAAAGCAAAGACCCACTTACAAATCATGTCGTCAAGTCGAACCCGCCTCGCGGGAATCGAAGATCCTTGCAATGCGTTTGACATAGAAACGAAACCATTTACGTAAATATATAACATACGAACGTATAAACGTGTCTTTGTACGAAGTATGGCAAATAAAGAAACTATTTTAAAATGGTTGAATTTTAGAGAACAGACGGTGAATTCGGATTGGGCACGTCGAGAAACTTAAAGAGGGACCTCGGGTTTCCCCACGCGCCGCCGTACGTGCCACCACAGGACGGCGGTCCGGGAAGCCAGCGCCACCGCATGCGCCGAATTAAGTTGCTGAAAAGTTGGCTAGAAAAGTCACCAGCTCCGCCGTCCACAGTACCTCTGAGGAGGCATGTGTGCTCCACCCACCGAGCACTGCAACATCACATACAGCCCACATGCCCGTGAGTACAACAGTATTTGCCGTCTTCACGAAGCACAGGTTCGACCTGATTTCTAGGCCAACTTTCAGGGTTAATATCTAGCTCGATTCACCACCAAAATTGATGATACAAAAACCAACTTGAAGTTAGAAATGTAGGGAGTCGATCTATACCTATTGGTAGCCTAGTCGTGGTCGGTGTTAGCTGGGAAGTTAGTATGAAAGTGGTTGGATAACCATGGTTTTTCCCTACCAGTTTTCTGGAAAATTGTCCTCGAGGTTTTTCTACGCTTGAACACCACCAAAACAAGTGCATAACTTCAGAAGTAAACTCAGAGCAACAAGAAGGGAAATATCGAGGAAGTCTCGAGGCTTACCTTGGTCAGGATCGTGGAGAACTCGTTAGTAAACTCCTCGAACAGAAACGGTGCTACAGTGACTTATAGGGTCTGTTTTAGGTGTGATATGAAGATCTGAGTTCAACAGAGGTGTGGAGAATGATAAGGTGTGGTGGTTTGACGGTTTGGCTTGTCGGAGCTGGCAAGTGATGGTGCTCGGGTTTGTAGGATTCTCTACACTTGCAGAGAGATAGACAAGAGTAAGCTGAGAGATGAAAGCATGAGTGAAGAGAGATAGATCCGGATTTGTTGGAGAAAAATGAGACACACGGCAAAAAAATGAGAGGATAACTTGGGTAAGGTGTGGGTCCCACGGGCCTAAAAATATTATTAAACTATTAAAAATACCCCCAAATAATAATAAAATAATAAAATAATAATTATGAGAAATATATAAAATTGTTATAAACTTCTTATTTAAGTGTTATTGTGTAAATCCTATATTAGATTTGATTATAGTTATTATTCCCTATTAGGACTTGTATTCCTTTGAGGATAAGGATTTCTTCTCTCCTTTATTACTATAAATAAAGGCACTGCGTAGGGGAATAACACATCCTCTACACAACCCTACAAACACATCTCTCTATGTGCCACTAACCCTATTTTTCTTGTCAATTAAATATAGGCCACAACACTTTATCTGCACGCTCTTACCGCTGCGCTTAGGAATTTGACGTGGAAGTTTTTCTGCATCAAACCAGTTCATCAATATCATCACGCAATCAGGTTCTTTCAAAACAACAATTTTTATCTCGATATTTTTGCAGCCCTGATAGCATGAACATTCACCATAATGCATTACCCAACTTTACGTTTTTCTAATTTTAGATTCTACATAAATTGTATATGCATTATATCCATAATTGTTGAATTATGTGAATTGATATTGCCATGAATTTCATCATATATTTGCTCATGCATTAAATTATATGTTGAATTAATCTGATTTTTTTTCAAAAAAAAAAAAAAGGTTTCGTAAAACCCTAGCATCTCCGGCTCCATACCGTACTGCCGTGCGAGCTGCCAATACCAGGCCAGCAACCTACGTCGGCTTAGCAATCCCAGCCCAGCCATGAATTACAAGGCTGCAAGCCCAAAACCAAATAGTGCGGTTTAGGCACCATCGTCCTTATTCCAAACCCTTGGCCTGAAGCCAAGGTCATCCCCGTCGACTTTTTCTGCAAAAACATAACCAGCAGTCGTGTGATTTAGACGAAAATCATCATTTTCACCAATAATCTTCTGAATTCCAAAAGAATTTTGTGAGTTTTTCGTAGGATTCACTCGAATCCTTTCAGTTCTCACATCCCCGACATTGAGGTTCAACCTTCATTGTCCAATCTTGGTTCTCCGATGAACCAAGGCTTGCACCAACCATGGAGCACTACCTAAAGCGGTGTCGTTGACCATCTCCGGTGGATCCCCACACCCAATGCCGCTAAGGTGGCCCGAAGATCCAACCCGAGCCCTAACAGACCTCGGATTCCTTTTGGTCCATATTGCACAACACCATTTTTGTTGGGCCTGCTTGTGACTAGATCATTGACCCACATCACCAGCCCTTTAGGCTTTGGTGATAACCCGGCTCGAGAACTAGTTGAGTCTTTCTGGGTTCCTGCCATTTCTCCCATGCATTGCATCACACACAATCACAGCCTTTGTTAGTGTATGTGTGTCTATGCCGTACTAGATCCCAGCCCACGTTTTGATGCATCTGTATATGCATCACACCATATCAGAGCCCTTCATGGGACCCTATTTTGGGCTTGCGCATGCAACTCACTTATTTGTGATGCTGGGCCTGCCTGTCTGCTAGGCCCTAGCCCAACCTTGCCCAATTTTTTGGGCCTGGACCACGGTACTAAATTTGATAAGCCCACCCGTGGGCTTTGGCCCCTGATTTTGGGCCCTACTCTTATGTGAATGGATTGATTTTTTCTCCATTACACTTAACCATATCTTATCCATTTATTTTATGATAGGAACATATTGAATTTGAACAAACTCGACTTCACCGCTTTATAGGTCTCTAGAAAGAATTACCTCAAGTAGGTCCAAGATGTGAAGCTCTACCTCACTGCAAAGAATTTGCTTCCCATCATTGAAGATCAGATGGATAACCCGGTTAGCGAAGCTGAGAAAGCCATTGCCATGATCTTTATCCAAAGATACATTCATGATGCACTGCAAACCGAGTACCTTGATGAGGAAGATCTACTAGCACTTTGGGTAGCTTTGGCTGATCGTTTTGATCACCAAAATAATATTTTCTTGCCTGAAGCAAGACATGACTGGCAACATCTACGCTTCCAAAACTTTAAGTCTATGAATGAATATAATTCTAAAGTTGAATTCGATCACTTCTCAAGTTTTGTAACGAGAACTTGACTAAAAGGATCTCTTGGAGAAGACCTATTCGACCTTCTTTACTATTAATATTATCCTATAGCAATAATATTAGGCTCATAAGTTCACTAATTTTTCGGATTTGATCTCTGTTTTACTTCTCGTTGAAAAACAGAATCAACTGTTAATGAAGAATCGTCAAACTCAACCTACTGGGGCGACTGCTGTGCCTGAAGCACACTATAGCACAAACCAACGCCCAAAACGCCAACATAGTGGTGGTAGGGGTGGCTAGAAGCCACCTCGTCAAGGTCAACAGAGCCAATGCCCATCTAAGGGAAGAAACCGAGCCCGAAAACACCTTAACCTTACTCCTAAGGCCCCAAACTTCAAGAATAAGGGCAAAGCACGTGAAACCATAGATGCAGACATGTGCTACCAATGTGGTTCAAAGAACCATTGGTCTTGTGTTTGCCGAGCTGCCCAGAAGGTTGTAGCTGAATATCATTCTAGTCGTAAAAAGTTTGAATCAAATTTTTTGCAAGTGGATGAACCGGAGAGTACCAAGATAGAGGTTTATGACTTTCAGGAGGATACCACCCCTATGGAAGATTAGAATCTTAGACATAAACTAATTTTTAGTTGAAGTTGGAACAATGGGGTCGAATTCCGCCTAGTGGCGAACCCCTTTATTTTTTTGGTTTAATTTTGCACAATTTTCCTTTATGTTTGGATTATTTGTTGGTGATATATTTTTTGGATATTAAGTTTTTATTAATTAGCATCCTTGAATACTTAAATTATTTTGAATGGATATTTGTTTTTAGAACTTTTATGCATGTGGCTGATTCAAATTAATTTTTATTTCTAGTTATGACTAGTGAGAAAGTTAGTTGTTTGGAAAATAATTCAACCACGCACACCATTTTGCGTGAACGCATCTATTTTACTAACTTCATACCTAAGAATGCACCTCCGACAACCCTCTCAAGACCATCCAACCTGATCGAAGGATATGGTAATGCACGTATAATGTTGTCCAATGGTACAATTTCGAACATTGATGAGGCACTCTATTCTCCACGTTCCGGAAGAACGTTGTTGAGTTTCAAGTACATTAGAGATAATAATTACCACACTGAAACCTATGTAGAAAATGGAGTTGAATTTTTGTGCATTACTTCCTACGAATATGGCCAGAAGCGTATTCTAGAGAAGATTGAGCGTATCTTGAGTGGTCTGTATATTATGACTATATTCTCTATAGAAAGTCACTATATGCCCGGCCCTACCTCTGGGACAACGCATGAAATTACACTTTGGCATGATTGTTTAGGACACGCTAGACAAACAACGATTCGATGTATCCTCAAATCATCACACGAACATCCACTAACTCGAAGTTTAGGTTGGATTCAAGGAATCGCATGTCAAACCTGCTCAATTGGAAAACTTATTATTAAGCATTCTTATGACAAGATTCATTCTAATCCTTCCACTTTTTTACAAAGGATTAAGGGGGACATTTGTGGACCGATTCACCCTCCATGCGGACCATTTAGATATTTTATGGTTTTGGTTGACGCTTCCATACGTTGGTCACACCTATGCTTATTGTCCATAAGGAACGCTGCATTCTCTAAACTGTTGACTCATGTCATTAAGCTCAAGGCTCACCAGCCTGATTATTCGATTAAATCTATTCGATTGGATAATGCTGGAAAATTCACATCTAAAACTTTTGATGACTATTGCATGTTGGTTGGGGTTGAAGTTGAACATCCAGTACCCCATGTTCACACTAGAACGACCTAACATAGGCATTTATTAAGCGTTTACAAATGATTGCTCGATCGCTGGTCATATGTACCAAGCTCCCGATTGCTGCTTGGGGCCATGTAATATTGCACGCAACCATGTTGGTCCGCCTGAGGCCTGTTGTGACCTAACCATATAACGTCTTTCCGTTGATTACTGGATACGAACCCGACATATCACATCCACACATTTTTGGTTGTGCGGTCTATCTGCTGATTTCGCCGCCCTTACGTTCAAAATTGGGCCTAAGAAAAGGATGGGAATCTATATTGGATATGATTCTTCTTCGATCATTCGTTACTTAGAACCTTTGGCAGGTGATCTATTTAACACTCATTTTGTAGATTGTCACTTCTATGAGACAATCTTTCCGTCGTTAAGGTGAGATAAGAACGTCAACATTCCTGAAGAATGACACGAATTATCGTGGACAACTCTCACTTTATCTCATTTAGATCCCCGTATAGCTGAGTCTGAAACTGAAGTGCATCACATAATAGATCTTCAGAGCATAACTCAGAGCATGCCAGATGCTTTCACCGATCTAGTGCGAGTGACAAGATCATGTATTCCAGCTGTGAATGTGCCTACAAAGATGGATGTATACAACGGTCTTCCTTCCTGGAGGCCTGGGACACTATTTTGGCCAATCCACATTCATTAATAGTTAGCCAATCATTTGCCCCAACACATAAGTGTGGCAGACCACTTGGTTCAAAGGATTCACACCCTCGAAAGAGGAAACCCAATGCATAGGCCCCTAAAGAGCTTACCATGAATCCAACAGTTGCCTACTCATTCTATCCAACTCATGAGGAAATTCTAGATGATGGAAGTGTCATTGAATAGACAAATCCACCTCCCTAGAATCGTGAGATTTTCGTCCATTATGCTAGCTTGGATGATGTTTGGTATAGAAATGAGATGATCGTCGACGATGCATTAGCATATACAGTAGCTACTGAAATCATATTGAGTGATCACATTGAACCTCGTTCCATTGATGAATGTCGACATAGAACCGATTGGTCAAATTGGAAACAAGCAAACGAAGTCGAACTCGATTCGCTTGCAAAACGTAAGGTGTTTGGACCTGTATCTCCTACTCCTCCAGACGTGAAGCCCATTGACTACAAATGGGCTTTTGTTTGAAAGTGTAATGAGAAGAACGAAATTGTGCATTACAAAGCTTATCTTATTGCTTAAGGCTCTTCATAACGCCCTGGGATTGACTATGATGAAACTTATTCACCTGTTATGGATGTGATTACTTTTTGCTACCGTATCCGTTTAGTAGTTTCTGAAAAACTGAGTATGCAGCTGATAGACGTAGTAACTACGTATCTCTATGGGGATCTTGATACGAAAATTTATATGAAAGTTCCCGAATGACTTACATTGATTGGTTCAAATATTTCCAAACCCTAGAACACATTCTCAATTTGGCTGAGGCATTCACTCTACGGTTTGAAGCAATCCGGAAGAATGTGGTATAACCGTTTGAGTGAGTATTGTACTAGTCAGGGAAATGTGAACAACGAACTATGCCCTTGTGTGTTCATTGAGAAGTCACATTCCAGTTTTGTGATTGTTATAGTATATGTCGATGACATGAATCTCATCAGAACTCCTGAAGAGCTCCAGAGAACTGTCGCACGCCTGAAGTCAGAATTTGAGATGAAAGATTTAAGAAAGACTCACTACTGTCTTGATCTCGAGATAGAGCACAATTTGGATGGAATCTTAGTACATCAATCGAACTACACCCAGAAGGTGTTGTGCACTTTAACGAGGATAAAACTAAGCCATCGAGTACTCATATGGTCATTCGATCGCTAGATGTAACCTTCCGTCCGAATAAGGATGATGAAGAGATTTTGGAGCCTGAAGTTCCTTATCTAAGTACGATAGGCGCTTTATTGTACTTAGCACAATGCATTAAACCCAACATCTCATTCACTGTTAATCTTTTGACAAGATACATTAATGCACCAACACGCAAACACTAGACTAATGTTAAAGACATCTTCTGCTACCTTAAGGGTACCACAGATTTGGGCTAGTTTTATCCATATGGATCCTTAAGTGATGTTTCACCCTTTTATCTCGAGTCAATTCTCGCCTTGTTGGTTATGCCGACGCGGGATACTTATCAGATCTGCACAAGGTGCACTTTTAAACATGTTATGTCTTTACTGTTGGAGGCACCGCCTCTTAGAGGTCAACTAAACAAGTCTTAGTTGCCACTTCATCTAACCATGCTAAAATTCTCACCCTACACAAAGCAACTCGGGAATACTTTTAGCTGAGAGCAGTTGTGGGCTATATTCGAAGCTTCTGCAATCTTTACCCCGTCGTTAACATCCTGACAACAATCTATGAAGACAACGCAACATGCATCGAATAGCTCAAGAAATGTTACATCAAATGAGATAACACCAAGCACATTGTGCCGAAGTTCTTCTTTTCACATCAACAACAAGAGCATCAGAAGATTGAAGTCACACAAATTCATTCACAAGACAATCTGGCCGACTTTTTCACCAATTCACTATTGAAGGCGACGTTTTAGAAGCTTGTTCAAGGAATTGGTATGAATAAACTTTCTGAGTTGTAACATTGTTAGTTCTCTCTGGAATTATGTCAAACTCAGGGGGAGTATCCTCAAGTATACTTGCTTGAACTTAATGTACTCTTTTTCCCTACGATAAAGAGCATTTTCCCACTGGGTTTTTGCTACCTAAAGAGGTTTGGACGAGGCACCCACCTTCGGTTGACCATATCCTTGATGATGTCCCGTAAACGTTTCATTAACTTTGCATTAACTCACGCATTTTTCCCTAAACTATGGATTTTGTCCCTACTTAGGTTTTTACCATAGCCTTAGGGTTTTTTGTGAGACTTGCTTCCTTATGCAAGTTCCTACCTTATTGAGACTAGTGTGTTCCCAAAATCAGTGCCGACGAGATGACTTCCTCAACTACTGCATGATGCTGAATCTACTTGAGTATTTACATACTCAATAGGGAGTGTTATAAACTTTTTATTTAAGTGTGATTGTGTAAATCCTAAATTAGATTTGATTTTAGTTATTCTTCCCTCCCTTATCACTATAAATAAAGGCACTGCGTAGGAGGAATAACACATCCTCTACGCAACCCTACAAACACATCTCTCTATTCTCTCTCTGTGTCGCCGGCACTCTCTTCCTTGTCAGTTAAATATAAGCCATAGCAAAAATAATAAATAGTAATTTTTACAAAACTATTTTTCGGATTCGTAGTTCCATAAAATCCATCGTAACTCCAAATTCGTTTCTACTTGCGCCTACACTTTAGTACCGTCGAGTACTTCAAGAATACGATAAAATGGTAGCTCATACGCATCACGAAAATACGGTCAACAAAAGTTAATAATCTTGCCTCAAGGGCATTTTCGTCAATTCACTCTTTTAAAATTAATAAAATCGTAAAATTAGGAACGGGTTGTTACAATCTACCCACCTTAAAAGAAATTTCATCCCCAAATTTTGAAATCATTTGTTATAAAAAAAAATACTCATAGATAGAAAGCAAATATATAAAGAAGAAATCAAGCTAGAGCGGTTGCATAAAAGAGATTGATATTCCATCGCGATTGGAGTGCAATGATTCCTTTTTCATGCCTCCAAACTCATACTCTCATTCTCCTTCAGTATAATGCTATAATATAATACCTTTATAAAAATATGAGGTAAAAAATACATACGTAATAACATAACGTCAATATATATATATATATATATATATATATATATATATATATATATAATAACATAACTTAAAATAATTGTATTGAAATCAAAACTAAACATAGAAATGATTTTCCATCTACGCGCTTGTAGCGTCATGTACTCCGAAGATATGCATGTAGTATATTTGGGTAAAGCCCAAACTATAAATAAAAATACTAAAGTAGATGAGACTACTTGTCCACTTGCTTAACGAACCCAATGAATAAGTTATCGATATTACAGTCTGCAGCCCGTAACACTGACAACTCATTGTTGTCTCGATAAGCAAGAAAGAAATTCCCGAGGGTGCAATATTACCATCATGCCCCCCATTAGGGAAGTACACATATTCGTCTGATTTAAGCCTTGATTGAGCTCACACACTACCTTCTCGGCGACAACGTCAATAGCACACAATATTGCTACATTGTAATCCCGACCATTCGTATACCTGTTCACAATACTCGTCTATCAAACATGTACAGTGTGTAAAATCTCTATACAACAACTTAAATGGTACCATACATATAAACAAAATAGTAATCGTAGTTACACACAACTCTAATAAAGATAAATGTTTGTTACAACCATACCAAGTCTGCAAAACGCACATTACACTAAGGTCTGGATAGTTCGTTCAAACTAACCGTTAGTTTGAGGATGAAATGTGGAACTAGCCAAAAACTTATTACACATGGTCTTCAAGAAGACTTCCTAAGACTTGGAAGTGAAACATGCATCACAGTGATGTGAAATTTAACTAACACTCAAATTAAAACCCTATGATTGTAGTATATGTAAGTAGGGATCGTTTTAGGCTGGGGATTAGAAGAGATGCTAATCTACTCAATTTAAACTTTAAAACACTAAACTAGACTCAAAAACAGAAAACTAAACTCTTATGACTCAAAAATGACCACATTGACTTAAAACAGCAAAACTAAGCTAAAAGGACTCAAAATAGACGCTAGGGAGTGATTTGGACGAATTTAAGATTATAAAGACTCAAAACACTAAATTAGACAAATTTGAACTCAATTAACTAAACTAAGACACCAAATAAGAACTAAGGGGGTTTTTAGACGAATTTGACAAAACTAAGTGAATTGCAGCAAACAAAGCAAGTTAAAACGAAATTAAGATGAATCCAAGGGTGAAAAGCTAGTTAGAGGGTCCTTCTCCACACATGAACATATGCAACATAAATCGATTTCCAGTATTGTTTCTTTAAACCATGAATGACAATGCCCCAAATTAATCGTGAATGCACAAATTAACTCTCAAATTTCCCTAAATTTATTGAATTGAATGGACAACGCATCGCAATCAAATTATTCTTCTCAAGTTCCCTATATGAACAGCATGATAAAGATACATTCAAAGATCATTAAGTTCCATGGAAATCATAAGCATTGACAAGGCTATCATAACTATGAACTGCATGATACTCCAGCCAAGAATCTACTTAACACGATTGTGACTAGCAATCTTCACTACTTTTAATTATAAGTTCCTAACGATTAGGTGAAATTCCCTTATAATTTAGCATCAGATTCATGTATGCAAACTAAGTATGCATCATTAACCAACACACAAGAATAAGTTATCAATCAAATAGATAAGTAAATCACATCCATGTTTTACAAAACAAAAACTGAAAGGAATCAATTCATATTAAACATATGTCCATGGCTTTAAATTCACCTGTAACTAAGAAAAACTTAGTTACACATGTTCATGGCAATTGAAAAGCAAACTGAAATAAACATTGAATTTAAAACGAGGGAAGAAAGAACTCATAGAACTCCAATGGTTGCAGGTGGCTTGTGCACAAGGACCTCCTTCATCAATGGAAGGCATGACAAGACTCTCTTCCTCTTCAATGGCGCATCAAATGGTGTAGAATGGTGTATGTGTTGCGGCAGGATGTGTTTCAATGGTATGGGGGTGGTGTACAAATTTTGGCTTAAAACACATATATATATATATATATAGGCACGGCAAAACCCTAGAGTAATCAGGTTAAGGTTAGAAATAAGCAAAAATAAAGAATTAAGGCCCTAGGGTGCGACACACATGTATAAGTCCACCAGGAAACAGGTTTGGCCCAATTAATTTCTAAAAAGGACTTGCATAACCCAAATCCACAAGGAAAATGGCTAATTAAATCAGAATCCATAGGGAATTTGGTGAGGAAAGGTGCGACAGAAATTGGAAGGAATGGGAGTGGCTTGCAAGGCAAGACAAAGCTTTTTAGAAGGATTTAGGCGCCACATTTTTAGGGTTTCTAGAAACAATTTGTTTTGTGGCAGAAATTAGGACTTCTAGAAGGGAATGCTTCTAGAAATAGCTTCTAGAAATAAATATTTAAGTCCCCTTGCAGCTAGATTTAAGGTATGATAAGATTATGATATGATAAGATAAGATAAGGTTGGATAAGGTTTTGGATAATGTTTCCTCTTTTGAGCTGATTCCTTATCTTCTTTGTCTTGAATTTAATTTCTTCATCTCCTTATCATATTCCTAGCCTTTTGAACTTCAAAAAAGTCCATCCAATGTGCTCCCCACGTATGCTATCCATTTGATGCTCAAAACTACTCCAAAATGCTTTAAAATGCACTTTCTTGCCAACTTTGCTAATTAGACCTACAAACACACGAAAATAGCTTAAAACACTATAATAAGTAAGAACTAACAACATAAATGCAAGAAAACAAGCTAACTAAGTCGCATAAATATGCTTATATCACACAGTGAGATACAGTAGCGACATGAACACCATGCAGTCGAACAATATGGTTCACAACGCCTTAGCAAGCAGATTCGTGGTGAAGCTCTCTTGAATTTAGCGAAAAATTATGTTGAGAAGGCTAAAAGAACACTCAAGAATTTGAGGGTCCAAAACAAGTCCACCAAATCTAGAATACAAGGTAACTGGACTAAATGCATATATCTTGCTACAATTGTAGCTTCCGGAAGAATCAATCGCCAACGTTAAAATTCGTTTAGCAAATTATTTGTTTGGTGATTGAGGGATTAATGGTCACAACTAAAATTTCAATGTATGAGCGATTCTTCTGAACAATACACTTGCCTCAGAAATAATATGAAGTACGGTAGAGTAGACACGTACCCAAGGTTGATTGGAATGTCCTCCAACACAAAGAGGTGACTATGGAATCATGGTCAAAGTAGATGTTGAACAAAACGCTAAAAAATCTGATAAATTCAAGAATGAGTAATTTTATCAAGTGATCCAAAATGTAGTCCATCTGGACCAACGGAAAGTGAGTTGACTTGTCAAATCAGTCTATAATCATCGAAACATCATCATAATCTCTACATATACAAGATATCTCGTACCAGGAGCTTATGGTGATATTTTCCATCTCCATTTGGATACAAGAAGTGATTATAACCACTTGAACGATTCTTAATGATTTGTAAGTAACGTTATATCAATACTTATGAATTCTAATTGAAATGAGGTATGATAGGTTGAAAGTGTTTAAGGGTAGATATGTCTTTTGCTGCGGTAATCAATAATTACATTTGTGCAACCGAGGTAATACATGATGGTGCAATCATAGGCATTGATTTGGTTTCTCCACCATCAATGTCATAAATTTAGCTCTTTTCAAGAGAATGTGTATTTGAGAAGTTTGTGAGGTTGGTAAAGATTTTAGACACATTTCTCCACAGAGAAGTGTCATCCAATATTTCAAATAAAGATGATAATTGTTGACTCTTGGTCATGAGTAAGAGGGTTCATTTCGTACAATTCTAACGGTTAGGGAGCATAAGCGATACACCGTCACGTTAAATCGGTACGCAGTCAAAGCATTCAAAGAAAACGTCTTCGTGGATTTCGAAATTATCAAGTTATTGAAGAGTGTACCAACAAGGGTAGGAAATAGACAACACCTCAGTTATCGCAACTTAAATCTTATTCCACGTCTTAACTAAACTACCAACTTGGAATGAAAAGTGCAACAGTTGAAAAGTCGCTAACAAACTGCCGATTAAATCGACAAGACCAAGGATATCATGTATTTCACAACACTTTGTGATTTCAACTTTCTTCCAGTAAAACCTTTTAGGAAAAAGAAAAGAATATTGTCTACTTAGATCACGTCTCCCAAGAAAAGTACCAATCTAAACAAAATTAACATTTGAAGACTAGTATAAAGTGAACTGTCAATGTTTAGAAAATTTGATCTCATTGCTGAAGTATGTGGGAAAGTCGTCAATAAGACTACCACGAATTCGTCAGGCTATAGAAGAAAAGTCGTGCTCCAAAAGTTGGTCGGAGGGACCATCAACTTGAAGTAGGGGTTAACGATTTTTAATCGTCACCCAATTGAGCTGCTAAAATCTAGGTACAATTCCAATGTTCAGTCTTTTATCTTTGCAGATAAGTTTGAGGTTTCCAAGGTAAAGTGTTTGGTTAGGTAAATTCTTAATCGGTCAGTTTTTGCAACTAAGTTTTCTCAATGATGTCGAAGTTGTTCAAGAAGATACAAAGAAAATAGGTGTAATACTGAAAGGTGAATTGATGGTGTATTCTACTTCTCCCTTCAGTAGTATCTTAGATAAATTATGAGAAATGACGCCAGATATATATGTCCTCGAAACATACCATACTACTTCTTTTCACAACGCCATGTACTAAAGACCTTCACAACTTCTTCAATACTCATCTTGTTCTTACAACAGGAGTTTAACTAGTGCTACAATTCTAATGTTTGCCTATGGAAATGATCGGAAAGATGGTTGATAGAAGAGGTTTAGTTACCTAAATGGAAAGTATAGTTAAAACAACTACAAGTTTACTGTTCTCTAATAAGGCTTGCTCTTAAGTTTCCACTGATTTTAATTTCTTCGGCTTAGGTTGTCATTGTTAATTAGTCTATCAGTCGTGCCGCTAATTAACGCAATAATGATATTTTCATATTGTTCGTTGCCCATAAACCGTGAACCGGTGTTTTGGCACTAAGGTATCACTCCTAGATACTAGCATGAGTCCGGTATCACAAATCTTACTACTTGAATACTGGTTGAAAACTTCTGGATATCGAACGATATTGTCAATTAGTAGCACCACCAGAGGCTGATTACAGGTTAGAGCCCGCCCTGGTGGATGGTTTCTGATGATTGGTAAGGAATTGATCCTAAGAGTTGGTTTCCTTGGTTCTAGGGGAAATTGATTACTACTTCTGGAATTTATGCTAATCGAAGGTATAATAACTCGCACTTTTATGCCTATACTCATCAAAATAACGAGTACAGCATTGAAAGAAATTCTGGAAACTAGTGTTAGTTGAAATGTCCTAAGGCCGGAAAAAGAATTTGCTAATAACACAGTTCAGAACAGGTTTAATGAGATTTGATCTTCCTCTTGAAGATCTGAAATTATAACTAGTGCGTTTGAGAAGTTTAGTGCTATCGGGGACCAAAAGTGACTGTCCCCCAGATGTTCTTCCATCGAGCACTACCACTTTATCACCACATTGTCACTCGAGACATTTCTGGAAATTTCGATGGAAGGAAAAACTTCGTAGGAATTCCAATAGGTGGTATACTAATGGGTGCTGCCAACGAATCAAAACTATTTCTGGTTTCCTATCATGATGGTTGGTAATGATAACGAGATAGTAGTAGTTGGATTGATTAGTAAAATCTTTGGTGGCACTTAATTACCGATACATTAGCCCTGCTTTAGGACCAACAATATATTCCAATTCGAAATTTTTCCTTAGCAGGGAGGTTCTTTATTTAAGTCTAGAGGCGGTCGTCAAAATGTTCTTCTAGAAGGTCGATAAGTTGTCTAAGTAACCCAAAACTTAGGAAAATTTACCATGTTTTTTTTCTTTTTTTTTCTTTCATATTCGATGAGGTGGCATGGTTCGACATTAGGTTCAAAAATCGAGAATGCTTACATCATGTGTGTGATGAGCACAATACTGCCCAAACTTATGCTCTAATACCAAACTAACACACCTCGACCCGGGAGGTCCACCTAGACTCCGAATCGAGCTGTGTTTGTCGACACCGGGAGGTGGCGAAGCCATAAGGTGTAATGCTGTGGAAAATGTGGATAAATTTAAACCTAAAAGTGCCTAAATATAAAAGTGTGCTTATGAGCGGAATTGAACCCAATTCATACGTGAGGTAGAGTACAAGTAAAATACAGTAGAGTAGATTGAGAATTATACCATCGAAGGTGATCTCCATTGCCAAGAATCCTCGTTGATACAAAAGCTAAGCTACTAAAACCTGAAGCGGCGAAAAACAAAGGTGAGTGGGCCTAAAAAAAGAAAGCTTTATAAAACATTTTCAAAATGTAATAACCCCTCGCTGTAAAACAAGTATAGTTTCCAAATATACGTATGAAAATACTTACCGTAGCTTGCAATTTCTCAAGAATTCAATACGTCACAATATATTTCGTAAATAAACATCTAACGTCCGTAAATCACATAATCTCGTACAAACATATCATAACGAGTGCTCATAGACATATGCTGACACACGAGGTCATGCAAAGGTATTCTGACATAAACATGACTGGGTGTAATAACGATTTACACTCTAGTATTACAATCACGTAAAAAATGGCACTATGTGCATCACATACAAGTCCTAATTGCCTATAGCAATCTAGGATAGGACTGGCACCTACAATGGATCCAAAGTGAGTGTACGGTGCAATGTGACCATACACGTGAAACCTGGCCTTGACCCGGGCGCGTACAAACACCAGTGGAGCACACAATGAGTAGACAACATAAATATAGTCATACCACAATGATTTGATAAATCTAGTCAACAACTTACTATTCAAATAAAATATTGATCATGGCCGTATATAAAATTATATAATAGTACGCACACCTGTGCATCCCAAAGGATTTAGCATACTTTGGTAAATTTTGTTGTTTCGCTAATTCTTATAAGCGTTAATCTAATCTAGGTATATGTAGTAAATTCTTTATTAAACATATATATGGAAACTCGATAAATATATATAGTATTTAAAAGCAAAGACCCATTATAAATCATGTCATCAAGTCGAACCCACCTCGCGGGCATCAAAGAACCTTGAAATACGTTTCACCTTGAAACGAAACTATTTATGTAACTATATAAAGTACTAACGTATAAACGCGTTTTTGGAGAACGGACGGTGAATTCGGATTCAACACGTCGTGAAATATAAGGAGAGACCTCGAGTTCCCCCACGCGTCGCCGCACGTGCCGCCACATGCCACAGGACGGAGGCCCTGAAGGCCACGCGCCACCACACTCGCCAAATTGAGCAGCCAGAAAGTTGACTGGAAAAGTTGCTGACATCGTCGTGGACGGCGACGGAGTATAATACTTCCAGGGAGGCGTGTGTGCTCCATGTGTCGTGCACTGCAGCTCCAAGCGCAACCCATACGCTCGTGTGTACAACGGTACTCATCGTCTTCATGAAGCACATATTCGTCCTGATTACTGGGCCAACTTCTAGGGCTAATATCTAGCTCGATTCACCACCAAAATCTATTATACAAAAACCAACTTGAAGCTAGAAATGTAGGGAGTCGATCTATACCAATTAGTAACCCAGTTGTGGTCGGTGTTGGCCGGTAAGTTGGTTTGAAAGTGGTCGGATAGCCATGGTTTTTCCCTACCAGTTTTCTGAAAAATTGTCCCCAAGGTTTTTCTACGCCTGAACACCATTTAAACAAATGCGTAACTTCAGAAGTAAACTCAGAGCAACAAGAAGGGAAAATTTGAAGAAGTCCCAAGGCTTACCTTGGTCGGGATCGTGGAGAACTTGCCGAAAAACTCCTCGAACAGAAATGGTGCTACAATGACGCATGAGGTCTAGTCTAGGTTCAATATGAAGATCTGAGTTTAACAGAGATGTGGGGAATGATAAGGTGTGGTGGTTTGGCTCGCCGGAGCCAATGAGTGATGGTGATCGGGTTTGCAAGATTCTCTACAGAAAATGAGAGTGCGAGAGATGAGAGTGTGAGTGAAGAGTGAAGAGTGAAGAGAGAGAGAGAGAGAGAAGAAAGAGCTGAGAGATGAGAGTGTGAGTGAAGAGAGAGAGATATCCGAATTTGTTGGAGAAAAATGAGACACACGACAGAAAATGAGAGGAGAGCTTAGGTGAGGTGTGGGTCCCACGGGCCTAAAAATATTATTAAACTATTTAAAAAATGCCCAAATAATATTAAAATAATAATATAATAATTATGGGAAATATATAAAATAATAAATAGTAATTTTTACAAAAGTATTTTTCGGATTCTTAGTTCCGTAAAATTTCCATTGTAATTTTATTAATTTTAAAGGAGTGAATTGACGAAAATGCTCTTGAGGTGAGATTGTGAATTCACAAAATGATGGTCAACGAAAGTCAACAATCTCACCTCAAGAGCATTTTCCTCAATTCACTCCTTTAAAATTAATAAAATCGTAAAATTAGGGACGGGTTGTGACAAGAGGTCTTAGGTTCGGTTCCCACCAAAGACGGATTTAAAGCACATTATTGCTAGCCCATTGTGAAGCTAAGGCCATCTCCAACCGAGAGGGCTATGTTTAGCCCTCGTCTAGATTATAGCTCTGCAAGAAATAATTTTTAAAGAACAGTGCTAGATTATACTTATATACCAACTTCAACAAAAAGAGGGCTATTTTTTAGCCCCCCAATAATTTATCCTTTGGTTGAAGATGTGACCTTTTGAAAAAATATTGAAAATTTTAAATTCAGATTATTGGAAGAGGTAAATGAGGGGTGTTTATGAAAGGGATGTGAGAAATGACTTAAGTATTTATAGGAACAAAATATATTAATTTTTTATTTTTCTTTTAAATTTCGGCTTATAAAAAAAATATGGGCCTCTCAAACGGGTTACTCGGCTGGCTAAGAATGCCAGCCCGATGTCCAAAGGGCTAAAGCTTGGCCTAGTGGGTCCCTTTTTTTCTTAGTCCAGACCTCAATTGGAGTTGGGTTTTGGAGCATTTCGGGCTGGGTTTAGCCTATAGCCATCTCCATTGGAGATGTCTTAAGCTCACACCCTAGATATTGTCGTTTGTTTTATATATATTGGTTGGAGCAATTTTTGAATTTAGCTGAGTTAATCTAAATAAGGACATGTGCATGTCCCACATAAGATGGGAGTATATTACATTTTTTGGTTATACAATGTTAAATTTACACTAAGAGAGTAAAAATATACACTAAGAGAGTAAAAATATAAATTATTTAAGGCCACATTGTTAACAAGATTCGAAATTAATACATCTAACTTATAAATAATAAAAAATATTAATAAACATTAATACTAAGTGACAATAGTGTAACATTACTGAGTACCTTGTTAAATACCCAATGCTTTGCAAAGCGAAAAATATCAGGTTACATATTAAAATGTCAGGTGTGCTCACATGCCCGTGTTGTTTTGCCTGCAATTCCCCAACCAAAGAGGCACTCACGTGACTTCTGACATGTACCATGCCACAAGGTTGTCTTTTTTTCATCAAATAACAGTGCTAGTAGTAGTCCTAAAAAATAAAGGACATACACCAGAATATCCAAGGACGATTACCTTGTCTATTGGCATTGTTATATCTTCCCCACATGGGTGTAGGTGATGACCATAAAAAATGAATTGGGTGGGTCTTCGTTAGGTCTGGCAATTTCTGACACAATCCGATAATCTGATACGATACGACACGAAATTAACAGGTGTCGGGTCGACACGATAACGAATCGGATCGTTATCAGATAACCCAATAAGCATCTGTTAAGATAACGGGTTGATTCTGGTATACACGTGGGTAACACGATACACGATAAGCAGAATATTGATTTAATAATTTTATAACCCTAAAAAATACTATAATTATTTATATATATATATATATATATATATATTAAATTAACTATAATAATTATATATACTATAATAATTATACCCCCAAAATATTAACTATAATAATTATATACATATAATTTTAAATTAAATTTTATACCCCTAAAAACTATAATAATTATACTTACAAAATAAATAGATTTAAATCTACTTAATATATATATATATACCATTGAACTTGATGAGATACGAATTATACGAAACTAATTTCAACAATCCACCTGTCAAACTTGTTTGTATATGCTTCGAGATCGCATCATTAAAAAATCGCAAAAAACAAACATTCAGAGATCAAGTAACCGAACAAAACTTTTCGACGGTTATAAAACGAAAAATCACGATTTAACGGTTATTTTAACTCCGATTTTTATGATTTTTTATAGCTACACTCCTTGACCCTATATGAATACAATGAATGAATTCGATCTTCAATTTAAAATATTTACATCAGTGGATACCACAAAATCTTATGTTATACTTAATAAAAGTATAAATAAACTCTTAAGTGTTAGTGAATTTATTGTTTTGATGAGATACACATTCCACGAAATTAGTTTCAACGATCCAATCGTCAAACTTGTTTGTATATTCTTTAAGATTGCATACGCCAAAAATTGCTAAAAACAAACATTCAAAGATTAAGTAACCGAACAAAACTTTTCGATGGTTATAAAATGAAAAATCACGATTTAACGGTTATTTTAACTCCGATTTTGATGATTTTTTACAGCTACACTCCTTGACTCTATATGAATACAATGAATGAATTCGATCTTCAATTTAAAATGTTTACACAAGTGGATACCACAAAATCTTATGTTATACTTAATGAAAGTATGAATAAACTTTTAAGTGTTAGTGAATCTATTATTTTGATGGGATACGCATTCTACGAAACTAGTTTCAAGGATCCAACCGTCAAACATGTTTGTATATACTTCGAGATCACATATGCCCAAAATTGAAAAAAACAAACATATAGAGATCAAGTAACTGGACAAAACTTTTTGACGGTTATAAAACGAAAAATCACGATTTAACGGTTATTTTAACTCCGATTTTGATGATTTTTTATAGCTACACTCCTTGACCTTATATGAATACAATGAATGAATTCGATCTTCAATTTAAAATATTTACACTAGTGGATACCACAAAATCTTTTGTTATACTTAATGAAAGTATAAATAAACTCTTAAGTGTCAGTGAATCTATTGTTTATATGGGATACGCATTCTACGAAACTAGTTTCAATGATCCAACCGTCAAACATGTTTGTATATACTTTGAGATCGCATACACCAAAAATTGCAAAAAACAAACATTCAGAGATCAAGTACTGAGACAAAACTTTTCGACGGTTATAAAAAGAAAAATCACGATTTAATGGTTATTTTAACTCCGATTTTGATGATTCTTTACAGCTACACTCCTTGACCCTATATGAATATAATGAATGAATTCGATCTTCAATTTAAAATATTTACACTAGTGGTTATAATTAATGAAATTATGAATAAACTCTTGAATGTTAGTGAATCTATTGTTTTGATGGGATACGCGTTCTACAAAACTAGTTTCAACGATCCAATCGTCAAACATGTTTGTATATACTTCGACTTCGCATATGCCAGAAATTGCAAAAAACAAACATATAGAGATCAAGTAACCGAACAAAACCTTTCGAAGGTTATAAAAGGAACAATCACGATTTAACGGTTATTTTAACTCCAATTTTGATGATTTTTTTACAGCTACACTCCTTGACCCTATATGAATACAATGAATGAATTTGATCTTCAATTTAAAATATTTACACTAGTGGATATCACAAAATCTTATGTTATACTTAATGAAAGTATGAATAAACTCTTAAGTGTTAATGAATCTATTGTTTTGATGGGATACGCATTCTACGAAATTAGTTTCAACGATCCAACCGTCAAACATGTTTGCATATACTTCGAGATCGCATACGCCAAAAATTGCAAAAAACAAACATTCAGAGATTAAGTAATTGAACAAAACTTTTCGACGGTTATAAAATGAAAAATCACGATTTAACAGTTATTTTAACTCCGATTTCGATGATTTTTTACAGCCACACTCCTTGACCCTATATGAATACAATGAATGAATTCGATCTTCAATTTAAATATTTACACTAGTGGATACCACAAAATCTTTTGTTATACTTAATGAAAGTATGAATAAACTCTTAAGTGTTAGTGAATCTATTGTTTTTATGGGATACGCATTTTACGAAACTAGTTTCAACGATCCAACTGTTAAACATGTTTGTATATTTACACTAGTGGATACCACAAAATCTTATGTTATAATTAATGAAAGTATGAATAAACTCTTAAGTGTTAATGAATATATTGTTTTGATGAGATATGCATTCTACGAAACTAGTTTCAATGATCCAACCGTCAAACATGTTTCAATGATCCAACCGTCAAACATGTTTGTATATACTTCGAGATCGCATACGCAAAAAATTGTAAAAAACAAACATTCAGAGATCAAGTAACGAGACAAAACTTTTCGACGGTTATAAAACGACAAATCACGATTTAGCGGTTATTTTAACCCCGATTTTGATGATTTTTTACAGCTACACTCCTTGACCCTATATGAATACAATAAATGAATTCGATCTTCAATTTAAAAAAGTACACTAGTGGATACCACGAAATCTTATGTTATACTTAATGAAAGTATGAATAAACTATAATAATTATATATATTAATTTAACAATTTTATACCCCTAAAAACTAAAATAATTATATATATATATATATATATATTAAATTATGTGTTTTAATGTTTTGAAGTAATATTTATGTGGCAAAGTGTGGTATGTGCAAATTTAATAAAAAAATATATTTTTCTTAACGGGTCATAACGGGTCGGGTCACTTTACCTAACAGGTGTGACACAACATGATCCGTTAAGATAACAGGTGTTACACGAAAATGACACGAACACGACAGACACGACCCGTTTGCCAGACCTAGTCTTTATGCCACTATCACTACACGGCTGCATTATTCTTATGTTCTTAAGCTTGTACCTCAACACCTATATATTGGTATCCAACGCTAAACTTTCGTACATTGAGCATGTAACCAACAACACAGAGATATTGTGCCTAATTAATTTTATTGAATCACAAGATGGTAGTTAAGAGGAGACTGAAATGTCTCTGTGAGTTTTTTCCGGCTTCCGAAAGAGTGGGTTGTCAACAAAATCACTAGCTAGTCTCCTTTTAAAAAGAAAAAGAAAATTAAGAGATACCTTGAGTTTGTCACAATGTGGAGCAACATTTATTTTGATAATATCTTTAGAACTGTCATACAAAATACATGGTTAAGGGGACAAATAAATGACGTAAGTCCTCCTAGCAATGTTACTCAAAACGATTATTGTTCTATATTGACGAGTTTTGTGACTATTTACTCATGGATTTTTAGTTCAAAAACCAAAGCTATTTGACTAAAATTCAAGGACCAATACTCCAATTTTATTTTCTTATTTACTTCTTTAATATGATCTCACGTGTTTTTTTTACAAAAAAGATACATTAATACTCTAATCTAGATAGAATGATTTGAACTTGATTGCAGAAGAGGAAGCACACTAATATAATCAACTTGAATAAGCCCATCTCATAGTTTGTTTCATAAGTACGTCTTCAATAGTCCGGACTACTGGGTAGTCTAGTTTTATATCCATTAGATTGACCACAAATTAAAAATATTATTTTCTCAATCTAATCACGATCACCGTTTATTTTCTGTACTATTGAGTAGGGCTAAGTTTGGTTTCGGTTTTTTGTTTTTGTTTTTTTTTTGTTTTTTTTTTCAAAGAATGAAAAAAAATGAAAATCTTAAATTTTAACATCTCCAACACAATCATAACATAAATATGCCAACTAGAATCAAAGACAATGAAAATAAACATTTAAAGTTCAACTAGAATTATAACATAAATGTTTTTTTTTAAATATTTTGGGTTTAAAGTTTAACTGTAAATAGGGGTGGTTTGGTATGGGATCCCATACCGAAACCCTTGTTCCGATTCCCAAACCGAAATTTTCAGGAATCCCAATTTCAATACCGATCCCAAACCAAATTTTCGGGAATCTATAAATAGTTTCGGGATTTCAGGACAAATCGGGAATCCCGAAATACTTTTGGGCTTTTGGACAAAAAAGCTAATATTGGGCCGTGCCCAAAATCTGTCACACCAAATAATGGACCTATCAGTCCAATTGGACAAAAACCTAATATTGGGCCGTGCCCACTGAATGTAACAGCCCGTATGGGCTTAACTTGATTCAACCAAATAAACTTTTCCATCTGGTGTAAATAAACTTGAGACCTCCATTAGTGAGTTTCCCATCTGGTGTAAATAAACTTTTCCATTGTTTGGGTAGAAGGGCATGTTTTTTTCTCCTACGGGACCAAGGTGATTTAAGACTGCCCCTGAAGAAAGAGACAAATAGAAGTGATCAGAGTTCACTGCACGAAGTATAAGTAAAACAAACATAACTAATAATCCAAAGTGGTATACAAAAGACAGGAAGATCTCCAGAAAGAACAATGTGCAATTCCCCTATAAAAATAAGGTCCGCTACGAAAGGACAAAGAGAAACATTGCCACCAAAGTAGAGAGAATTTTTCTGGACAGTGCAAGGTTTATGACTAAATAGAAAACACATAAAGCACTTTTATTGTAAATCCAAGACAACAGAAGAACTGAACCTCTAAATTTGTGGCAAGAAAAGCCTATTCAAACCCGATTTCATTTCCGACATTCCACAACTAATGCATACTAGTAACGGGACAATTCAATCTAACCAATATAGAAAAGCAAGGAAGCAATAATCAGAATCTGAATCCTATAGGATTCATACATGCAGCGCATAAACATATGAACAATTGACATATAAAAACATTCACTCTTCAAACAATTGACGTATATAAACATATGAAACCAGTAAGGGAAGATTCAAGATTGAAATTAGGTTTCAAAAGGAAGACAGAAATTAAGATTCAAGATTCAAACCCTAAATTAAATTTCAAAAGGAAGACAAAAATTAGGTTTCAAAACACTAAATTAATTACCTAAGTTGGGGTGAGAGTGACACTCGGACTCGGTGTGGTGGTGAGAGAGATCGCAAGTTCTGTTCTGTCCATGAGAGAAATTCGCCCGAGAGAGAGATCGCGAGAGAGAGCAGTGGCTGTGTGGAGAGTCAGAGACGACAATATGGTGTGGTGGTAGGCCGGTGGATGGCCGGAATTCGACACAGACAATTAGGTCAGATGAGAGATGAGGGCTCGGTGAGGGAGGGCTGCGTTTTGAGACTTCGAGTTCGATTGATGGAAACAAATGAACGGAAAGATTACCATTTGGATCTGACCTAAAAATAAATCAATGGCACAGATTAAATCCAAAATAATCAACGGTTGAAATAATTCTCTTATAATTAAAAAATAATATTTATATATATATATATTTTTTTTTTCGGTTCGCTATGGGAATACTGAAAAATGGAGATGCAATACCGAATCCCATACCGAAAATTTCGGTTTGGTTTGGGATGACATCCCGAAAATTTCGGGAATTTTGGTTTAAGATTTTTTTGGTTTGGGATCGGGATTTTTTTGGTTTGGTTTGGGATTTTTGGGATTTTTTTCCAACCCTAACTGTAAATAGATTTCTTTTTAGAAAAGTAAAATTTTCTACCATTTTCTTCACACGTCAACTCTTAACTATGAATAATATAAAGAGCTGGTATAGGGTGGTGGACATGAGCTGAATTATTTTATCACGATAGTACATACAATGAGAGCATTATCATACTATAGCCCACTTTCAACCAACAAGGATTATATATCGATTATGCTCTCTTTGTATGTATTATCGATCATTTAGTAATGTAATTTACTATTTAGTCGGCATAAGTAATATCAAAAGGGAAAACACTTGATCAAAACCAATACCTGATCACTACATATAACAATAAGCAATGAAGTACTGAGGACGGAATGCAGACTGAATGGCAGAAACTATAGCTTCCCCTAATTGAGCAATATAGGGGAAGCTAGGCTCAGTTGAGTGACGGGGCTCTATATGAGGCAGCATAGTTCTAACATAAAACATCACAAGGATTAGAACATTCAGAATTGTACAAGACTGCTAAACCTAGGCTCTGATACCAAACTGACACACCCCGACCAAGATCAAGGCATGATGGCCGTCACGTGAGAGTGATGTAGCCATGTGCACAGTGTGAAAGCAATAATGATAGGAAATATACGAATAATTAAAAACCGAATTACTAGAGTGCACTACTAAACGGGAAGTGATATGAGTTAGTTTCAAAAGTAAACACTCCTAATCAGAGCATAATAAGTCTAGGTGCAGTCCAGTAGGACAAGTACTAATTACATAGTACCATGAATGTCCTACTATTATTTAGATAGGTCAGAACTGCCGACGTTCTCAAGCCACCAACAGCAAGCTTACTTAAAACCTGGAGGGGCGCAAAACAAAAAACGTGAGTGGGCAAAAATAAATGTTTTACAAAACCATTTCATTTATCAACATATCTAACCCCTCGCTGTAAAACATGTATAATTTTTCCCAGAATCAAGATATAGGCATATACATAAATATATGTGTAATCATATCACTTTATATCATGCTTCACATAATCAAAATCATATGTATGTCATGCCAAGATATAACAGAGTAAGCAATTCAAGTAAGAATAATTTCATAGAAATATAACATATTAACCGGAACCCCTGTGGTAGTCTGTATAGCTGAATTCTTAGCTCAAAAGTCAATCTAGTCGGAGTCACTACAATGACCTATACGGCAACATACTACACAAGAGTCGGAACCAAATAAAAAGGTCTATGCGACAATAATGGGTGTAATACAATCATGCTCAAGACTACTTTCACATAATAGCTGGGCGATAAATCGCTAGTCACATATTAGTCGAAACCATAAGTAAGGTCTGTGACTGTGCACCTAAATTGGATCCAATATGAGCATATGGTGCGGGAGGTGACATAATAAACAGGTCTGTGCCATATCTATGGCTAAATCACAATCATCCTAAGTGCAGTTTTATGAGCTCAACATTATTCAATCACATATCGAATCATCGATGATTCACATAACCAAACACAACTTACCTGAGCTTACTTGAGCGTCCACAACACCACAATTATATATATATAAAGCATCACATACCAATTCATGTATGAATTATAAACTTATATGCATGGCATTTATGGCATACTATTATTTAAACACATATTTCTGGGAAAATATCAAGTATATAATATATACTTGTTTAGGCCCAAAATATTGGTTTGGGCCGAGTGTAGAATCATTCTCGGCCCGGAAGGATTTATTTGATAAAAACTGCTAGCGGTCGTCTTGTTCATAGGCCGCATGGTTAGGGTCGTTTTAGGAAAAGGAATGGCCTGGATAAGGAAGATGCGGGGGAAGTTCTGTAGTTAACAGAAATCCTGGTGTGACAAGGAGTCCTGGTGAGATGAGGAGGTCGAGACACATTTTGAATGTGGCCTGATAGAAAGGTTAGGTCCAAAATCCTGATGGGAGTAGGAGTACTCGAGATGGTGTTTGATTAGAAGAATAAGTCCTAATCCGAGTAGGGTTTAACTACTCAGATTAACTCTACTTAGGAAGTATCTGATGCTATAAATAGAAGAGGCTGCGTATTGTTCAAGCCCTTCCAATTCAACACACAACTGCCCTGCACAAACTCTCTTAACAACTTTGAAATTTTTTATTTTCTATTTTCGTTGACACATCTTCCGTTGGCATCAACAGCACTGTGAAAGCAACCGGTGATATCTTCAGTCGGCATAGATAGCTCTGTCGCCGTAGAATCAGCCGATCTCGCAGCATCTTCCGTTGGCATCAACAGCACTGCGGTGAGGACGGTTGGTTACCTATCAAAGTCTCGGTCGAAAGGGGTTTCCGAATCCTTATTGATCGAGGTCATCTCATTAGCCTTCTCGGCGAAGTGAGATGTTACATCTTACTGAGCTCGGCGCATTGCACGCCAAGTTATTTTATGATTGGATACTCTCAAGTGGGATTTAGAGTTCGGCATTCGGACGGCCGAACCACGTTCACTATTAAGACTTATATCCACTTTGAGTATTTGTGCCCTTACACTTTGTTGTCGATTCGGCGTGAGTTTACTCTGACGAATACCATCACTGTGATTAAATCCGGCGACGACGATTCGTGAACTTCGTAAGAATAGTAGCCTTGTCTTCAGGTTCAGAACCCAAGAGGTCGAGACGTGTTCCTTCCTTGGCTGCAATCGCAAGACGCATAAGTCAACCGCGCACCCAACGCAACATCAACAAATTTTACTCCTCGACCGAGCTCAGCCGACGAGTTGGCACGCCCCGCATTCATCGAAGGGCGTAGTTAGCTTATAGATTACTCGGCATGCGTGCCACGTAGGCTTGGTAGTTTTTAGGGTTAACATTTTGGCACGCCCAATAGGACCCAGTGTTAAACTACGAAGTTCATGCCAATTGAAACGTGATCGGTAAAAAAGAAAACAGCTATGGGAAAATTAACAACTGATTTTCCAATTCAGAACATAGGACAAAGTGTGCCACAGGCGCAGAATCCTCTTAATGCCGTGACACTTGAGTCCACAAGCGCGACTCGTCGAGAAAGGGAAGTTAATCTCGGCGGTCAGCTTCGCAGTCTAGAAATCCCTAACAGAAACACCTGCGTTCTCAATGAAGGGATAGTGGAGGATTGTGACGAGGATGATGGTGAAGGATCTGATCCACCAACAAGATAGTTTCTTCGAAAACGACTTCACGAGCAGTCTCGAACGGTTGAACAGACACTTAGTCGAGGAATCGATAAACTGCATGATGTGATACGCAGTACCAGTGAGACACAAACTAGATTGCTCGAAATACTGGTTAGTAAGGTCAGCGACAGCAGGTCTTTCGATCTTTTCCAGCACTTGCCACCAAGAAATAATCTGTTACCAATTGTACAGGCTGAGTCAATCCCTGCTCGGCTCAAACCAATTAACTTGGAAAAAGGAGGAGGATCGAATAGTAAGTCAGACGGATCCAACAATAGAGTAGAAGCAACACCCGTTGATATGACCGAGGTTCAGCGGATGATCGATTCGGCCATGAAAAAGGGCCGAAGTTCCCTAAATTTATCCATCCGTATCCAGCTTATGTGGAAAAGATCGAATACCCTAAAGGTTTCAAAATCCCAGATTTTAGCCTTTTTGCCAGTGAATCGTCCCTGTCTTCGTTGGAACATGTAGCTCGTTTTACCGCGCAATGCGGAAATGTTAATAGTGACTTTCATAAGCTACAACTATTCAACTTTTCGTTGACCGGCTCAGCATTTGCCTGGTATATCAACCTTTCTCCTAATTCCATCCAAAGTTGAGAGGAGTAGGTCGAGAAATTTCACGAGCAGTTTTATCGGCCAGGGATGGAAATGTTAGTTTCTTCATTAGCAAGGATGGCTCAAGCATCTGATGAGTCACCAATGGATTATCTTAGCATATTCAAATCGGCCAGGAATTGGTGCGGAGTGCCTCTACCCGAAGTCGAATTTGTCAGACTCACTCTGAACGGCCTCGACGTGGAATACAAAAAGAAATTCTTAGGGGCAAACTTTCGGGATATGTATGAACTAGCCCAACATGTCGAGCAATATGATTATTTACTCCGAGAAGAGAAGATCTCGAAATCTCCATCTCGAGAGATGATATACAAAAATCCCACAATCAGTTATGCATTGACCGAAGGCGAAGAGTCTTAGTACGTCAGCGTGGACGTGGCCGAGATAGTAATTGATAAACTATACATTTGCAAGGCGTTGACTCAAATTAATTCCAAGGATGCCAAAATTCGCTCGACCACGGAAGGAACGGCGAAGACTTCAAAAGTTTACACCTTTGATATTACAAAGGCCGAAGCAATTTTTGATCAATTGCTATCAACAAAGATCATCAAGCTTCGGCCAGGGCATAACATTCCCACGACCGAAGAGCTTAAAGGAAAGACATATTGTAAATATCATAACTCGACCAAACATGCCACAAACAATTGTGTCGTATTTCGTGATGATATCCAGAGTTGGATTGACAAAGGCAAGCTAAAGTTCCCTGAAAAACGCATGACGGTTGATACGGATCCATTCCCTTCAGCGACAGTCGGCATGGTAGACGCCCACTTGCCCAAAAGAAAAGGAAAAGAAAAGGTCGAATTTACCCCAGTACAACACATCTGGAAGCAAAGCTCCCAGCCTCGACTCAAGATAGATCTATTTTCCAACGCGCCACCTACCGAGCTATCAGGACCAGCTATAGTTGAACCAATGTCGAACTACAATAACGAAGAAAATGGCGGGCCAATAATACCACAAATCTTAAAGAAAGGTTCCCAACCTCGACTCAAGATCGACTTGTTTTCTAATGCACCATTTACCGAACTCTAAGGCCGATAGTTCTGTGTAGTAATTGTAAGGCACACGTTGTATTAACCGAGCCCAAGGGGAAACTGTCTCCAATGAAGATGCCGATATCACAACACCAATCGGTGATTACAGTAAAACCTTCAAAGGAACCTAGTAAAGGCCAGCGCCAGAAAGTATTCGACAGGCTCGGCCCAAGAAAACAGACAGATGGACCTACATTGGTCAGACGACGCCTTGATTTCGACGCACCGTTTTACAACAAGGACTTTTACTCCCGCAATTCCAGTAGTTCGAGCTCATCAACAAATAAAACAACCTTCAAGCCACCTGAACCACGTGACCAATGTTGGTACAACTACAATTCTCCTACCGGTATGTATATCACGCTATCCAAATCCCAGAAATGTTGACGTCAACGTATAGATTGCTTGGCTTGATGACAAGTTGTACAACCTGTTTCGGTCACTAAATGGCAGCCGAAAGAGACGGCAGGAAGCGCAGATGATCGACCAACCCCAACAATCATGGCTAAATTACAAGGACATAAGGAAACTAATCGGGACTTCGAAACTACCATTGAAGCAGCCGAGAAGTGCATTAAACTTTTTCTTTGGCCCTGGGAAATGAAAGCTCATTTCGAGCAATTCAAGAAAGAGGCCGAAAGCTAACTGCCTCCATTATCGTTGAAAGAACCTCTAATCAAAGTTCGACGGAATCTGCATCCCCCATTTCGTCGGCGAATCATTAGAATATATGAAAGAATTTCACAAGAAATATTTTGCCAATGATTTATATGGGTTTCCCAAGGCCTGCCAAGAAGTTCTTGACCTGACATTAACTTGCCCCGATGCTGAGCAGATTATCAAAAAAACCACCGATCCGGCGATGAAAGCCAGATTCCAGCACATTCGAGAGGCTAGGGTTCTCGGCTTCGAGGTCGATCCATACACGGACATTGACACAGCCGAGCTCCATTTTTCTCTCGACGACTTTAAACACCTTCGATATTACTTCGAGGTCTTTTCAGCTATCTCCTTATTCGGTTTAACGGCCAATGAGACAGAACGGGTGGCACGTCTGGATGCTTACCTGGACACCAGGAATGCCCGGATCGCCTATGAAGAACGAGCTCGCCAAATACAGCAGGAGCAGAATTCGACGCCAGATGCATGCAAGTTCGAAGATGACAGTCAACAGGATACAACGTCGAATTGTGTAACACAAGCACCTGAATATGTTGGGACATACAGCGAATTGGCCGCTAATGATCCAACACACATGATATAGTCCTCCCCATTCTGAAATATGACGACCAAGATCCAATCGGTCTTTCAGTCCTTGAAAATATGGAAATCAGCATGGTCCATGTCCTTCCTGCCGAATTTCAGTTGACTACGCACCAACCAAGTTCCTTGGACGGCGATGTGGTCGCCGATGAGGCAACACAGGTTGATTTCGTCACTACTCCTGAAGACGAATCAACTAACGGCGATGATAAACTTAAAATAACCTTGGACATCTTGTTTCCCCGTTCATCCTCGACTAATCTTCAACATTTAAAACCATTGTATGTCATGGCCCATATCGAAGGCTACCCAATCTCTAAGATTTTCGTCGATTGTGGAGCGACAGTCAATATCATGCCTGTATCTGTCATGAAAGCATTATGACGATCTACCGACGAACTCATTCATCCAGGAATCACCATGAGTAACTTTGTCGGTGACAAGTCTCAGACCAAAGGGGTTCTCCCTCTAGAGGTCAACATTGCAGGTTGCAATCACATGATTGCATTTTTTATCGTCGACTCAAAAACTGAATATGATGTTTTGCTCGGTAGGGATTGGATTCATCAAACGAATTGCATTCCTTATTCTTTATACCAAGTCCTCATTTTTTGGGATGGTAAATCGGTTGTGGTCCACCCAGCTGATACTCAGCCGTTTGAAGCCAACATAATTCAAGCCCGCTATTATGATGATCACGTCGGCTATATTACCCTACAAGGTTTTAATGCAGATGGACGACTGACTCGGATCTCAATCCAGAAAGCCATCGAGGTAGGCGCCGAGACTGTTCACCAGGATTCAACGAGACTCGGTTTGGCTAATTTTTTCCCAACCACTGATGATTGACATCAACAGCGCAAGGCATCGGGCCGTGGTTTCATCCACGATGGAACGCCTGCTGGCCCATTGGTATGCAATTTCTAAGCACCCGCATTCGGGCATCAACTTAATCGAATTCCTGGCCGAGGAAGATAATGGCCCAGTACTATCGTTGGACAAAGTTCAGGCCGTACCAGCCGAACTCGAAGACAATCGGCCCCAAGTTAAAAATCATTTAGAGGAAATCAATGTTGGGACAACAGATGATCATCGGCCGTTGTTTATTAGTGCGTTACTACCTCATACCATGAAAGTTGAACTCCATCAATTACTTCATGAGTTCAAAGACTGTTTTGCGTGGAGCTATCATGAGATGCTTGGCCTTGACCGAGCCCTTATCGAGCATGAATTACGTATCAAACCTGGATGCAAGCCTTTTCGACAACCTCCTCGATAGTTCTCGACCGAAGTACAACTCGGCATTAAAGATGAAATTGTTCGACTCTTGAATGCCGGATTCATCCGCACTGCCTGATACGTCGACTGGCTGGCGAATATTGTACTAGTATTAAAGAAAAATAGGGCCCTACGCATCTGCATTGATTTTTGAAATTTGAATCTAGCAACGCCTAAGGATGCATATCCCATGCCGATTTCAGATTTGCTAATCGACACCGTAGCTAACCATGAGATATTGTCATTCATGGATGGACATGCCAGTTATAACCAGATATTCATTGCCGAGGCCAATGTTCATAAAACTGCTTTTCGCTACCCGGGGGCACTTGGAACCTACGAGTCGGTAGTCATGCCATTCGGTCTAAAAAACGCTGGGGCCACATATCAACGAGCGATGAACACTATTTTTCATAACATGATCGGCACAACCGTAGAAGTATATATTGATGACGTCGTGGTTAAATCGAAAAGTCACCGAACGTATATTAATGATCTTCGACAAGCTTTCCGTCGCATGTGTCGGCATAACCTTAAGATGAACCCAGCCAAATGCACATTCGGTGTGTCAGCCGACAACTTCTTAGGATTTCTTGTCCACCATCGCGGCATCAAGGTAGACGAGAATAAAGCTCGTGCGATTATTGACGCCCCACACCCGACGATAAAAAAACAACTCCAGTCCTTGCTGGGGAAAATAAATTTTCTTCGTCGCTTCATAGCTAATTCCACTGGCAAAATGACGACATTGTCCACGCTTTTGAAACTTAAAGATTCAGACAAGTTTGAGTGGCGTGAAGAACATCGAGCAGCTTTCACACAAATCAAGGTTGCTCTTGCGACTCCGCCTGTCCTCGTACCACCTTGGCGTGATAAACCCCTTAAGCTTTACATTTCGGCGGTCGAAGAATCCATCGGCTACCTTCTTGCACAAGATACTGATGCTGGGCGAGAACAAGCTATTTTCTATCTCAGCAGACACCTCAACCCTCCAGAGATCAATTATTCGCCCGTCGAGAAACTTTGTTTGGCTTTGTTCTTCACCGCATCAAAACTCCGGCACTATATGCTCCCATCCGTTACGCAGGTCATCGCCCAGACCGATGTTATTCGATATATGCTTACCCAGCCAATAGTCAAAGGCTGAATCGGGAAATGGACGCTGGCACTATCTGAGTTCAGTTTGCAGTACGTCCCACAAAAGGTCGTTAAAGGACAATCGCTTACCGATTTCTTAGCCCACCACCCTTCTCCATATGGGTTCGGGGGCACAGATGTTGAAATCGGAATGGTGGAAGCACAGGACAATTATTGGATGATGTATTTCGATGGTTCCAGCATGTCAACATCGGTCGGTGTGGGGATCGTACTCCAGTCTCCCTACCAACATCTTTGGTTCTTTTCCCTCAAGTTGGATTTCGATTGTACCAACAATCAAGCCGAGTACAAAGCTCTTGTTATCGGCCTTAGCGTACTTCATGACTTGCACGCTGCCCGCGTCTTCGTCTTTAGAGATTCATAGCTTGTGATTAACAAACTTAATGGCACTTTTCGGTGCATGAGTTGTACTCTGGCGCCCTATCATATGGTGGCCAGTTACTTGACCGAGTCATTTGACGGTATCACATTCAATCATATTTCCCGTGGGCAGAACACCGTCGCAGACGAACTCGCTCAGATAGCCTTCGGAGCATAACTCATGGGGGGCAAAAGTGGACCAATAATACCCGTTTTACGGCAATCATGTCCAGCTATGGTTAATCAATAAGTCCTTCAGCGAAACCAAGTCATCCGTACACGGGTAATGTCTTTACCTTCGTTGTTGGAACGGGAGGATCCTGTAAAGGTGTGCGCGGTTGAAACGCTACCAAACGACTGGAGAAAGTCAATTATGCAATACCTTGATAACCCAGAGGCAAACACGACAGGAAAACAAAGGTCTATGCCACAAACTATGTCTCATACCAGAATGAGTTGTATCGAAAAGGCGAGGACGGTTTATTATTGTTATGCCTCAGCCCACAAGAAGCTGCCCAAGCAATCACAGAAGTACATGAAGGAATTTATCGAGCCCATCAATCAGGACGCAAAATGCGTTGGTTACTTCGCCGACACGGTTACTTTTAGCCAAGCATGTTGAAAGATTGTATTGAGTATGCACGAGAATGTATCCAGTGTCAAATTCATAGACCTATCCAAAGGTCCCTAGCCGAATTACTTCATTCGGTCACTAAACCTTGGTCGTTCAAAAGATGGGCAATGGACGTGATCGGCAAAATCACACCATCCTCTGGAGCAGCAAAATATGCATGGATACTCGTGGCAACGGATTATTTCACTAAGTGGGTTGAAGCAAAATCATACGCCTAATTAACATCCAAGGAGGTTTACGATTTTGTGGAGGAACATATTGTGACCAGGTTCGGCGTACCAGAAACGATCATAACTGATAATGGCACAGTCTTTGCAGCCGAAAGGTTCAAAGAGTATACGGCAAACTTAAAAATTCGGCTTGAGCAGTCCACACCATACTATCCATAATCGAATGGACAAGCCGAATCAAGTAATAAGGTTTTGATCGGTATTCTAAAAAAAATGATAAAAGAAAGACCGGGCTTATGGCATTTAAAATTGAATGAAGCCTTATGGGCATACCAGACTTCACCTTGGTCGGCAACAGGGACCACCCCATATGCGCTAACCTATGGACATGACGCGATGTTGCCAGTCTAGCTAAGTGTAAATTCGTTACGTGTGATCGAGCAGAGTAGTTTGTCCAGTGTCGAATACAACTAGGCCATGTTACAAGAGTTAGAAGATTTGGAAGAAGATCGGCTTGACGCCTACAACCTCTTAATGGCACAAAAGAAAATTGTCGAGCGAGCATATAATCAAAGGGTCAAACAAAAAACGTTCGGCGAGGGGGAATTAGTTTGGCAAACTGTCCTACCCGTGGGGATTAAAGACCCCAGGTTCGGTAAATGGTCACCGAACTAGGAAGGGCCATTCATCATCCATAAAGTCCTCGGCACAGGGGCATACCATCTTAAAGATCGAACCGGTGTTATTCACAGGTTGCCAATTAATGGAAAGTTTTTAAAGAAATATTACCCAGTCTCATGAGAGATGCAAGAATAAAAGTTTTCTTTTATTTAATGAATAAGATGGGTTACAGTCAAAATATTCTAAGGCGACGAAGGAAGAAGAGTTCCAAGAAATGCCTTCAGCTCCAACCACTGCACCTCGCCCATTATGACCTCAGCTTGTCGGTTCTTCCTATCCATTTTCAACTGCTCGATTCGCTTTGTGCTCACCGCATATTCGGTTAAACAATCTTTGCCGCCCGACTCGAAGTCCTTCACAAGCTTGGAAGCAATAGCCGACCTTCGTTTTGCCAATTCAGCCATTTGACGATCGAGATGGGCCAAGGCTTCTCCTTTCGCCTTTAAAGCATCGATCTTCGGACGAAGAGTGTCTTGGACAGCCACGGTAGCTTTTAGATCTTGTTCAGCCTTCAGAACGTTCTCGAGGACACTAAAAGTTTCCCGAACTCGCTTCAAGGAGGACGACGCTTGAACGATAGCCTCGGCGCTCATTTGACCATCGGTTCCGAGGTCGTTTAGGCATGCACCCAACAAATTAAGACATTTGCGCTCAAGGACTTGCGACACCAAGAGAGACAAGACTTCTTGCAACCGAACCAGAGCAGTTGAATCAGCGGGTTCAGTTATGGTGGTCGAAGGACCAGCCGCTCCGGTAGTGCTTGACAAGAGAGCTTTGAACTCGACTTCCCATGAAGGCTGCACACAAAAATCAGTTTAAGCTCAAGGAAATCATGAAAAAGATAACAAGAAGGTTTTGTTTTAAACTTGCCGAGAGGAGACGTCGGCCATGTCCTCAGGTTTGTTGCTTGAACCTAAAGAACTTAATGGCCGAGCCCAGTTTCTAAGATTGCTTCTTAGTTCTTGCGGCCGATGGAGGTTATCTACGTTCGATGGCCACTGAGGCAGCCAAGAAATATAGAATTTTTGATGAAAAGAGTGGGCAGGCACCTGACATTTAATATTTTCCTGGTTTAGAGCTCTAAGGTAGAAAAATAACCAGGGAAAAGCCGTAGGGGTACTTACAAAGGTCGAAATGGTTTCTTGGGGAGGAATGTTGAGGTCATGGTCCTACGGGTGAACAGGCGTTTCTGCCGTCGCTTCTGGCTCTACGATAGGTCGTTTGCCACGGTCGGCCGTAGAAGGGCCGACTTGGACAGTTGCCTTGGACGCATGGGGAGGTTGATTGCGTGATTGAAGGCGACCCGCCAATGGAATCTCGTCTCTCCCGTCACTCTCTTCTGGCTCTACGGCAGGTCGTTTACCACGGTCGATCGCAGAAGGGCCGACTTGGACAGCTACCTCGGACGTAGGAGGAAGTTAATTGCGTGGTTAAAGGTGACCCGCCAGTGGAATCTCATCGCTCTCATCGCTCTTTTCTAGAACGACTGCCGTGTGTTTTGAATTTTTAGGATAAGTTCTCTCGACCAATGGGACTGCCTCTTCCAAGACAGGTGCAGCGGCCGACCTCAAAACCACAAACACCTAGACCAGTGGAGCACCAGCTGGTTTAGCGACCTTAGAAACAGGTCATACTTGGGCTATTTCTTCGGCCAGAGTTGGCCGTTTCTCCACCGAGGTTTGGGCGATGGGGGGAGAATGGGAAACACTAGGAATCGTCGCTCCCGTAGTTTGACTAGAGATAACATGAATCTCCCGTTCTCCTTTCTTCGTTAGCATTTTGACCCGTTTGGCAGGCCGAGGGGGTTCGATGGCCGGCTCAGCCTCCTGATGAGGTCGTTTGCTCAGCAAGGCCTGCGCAGTGGTCCTAGCCCTCTTAGAGATGATCAATTTTTTCTTAGCCACAGCCACAGTGACCACTTCCACCTTTTTAATGACCGACTACCTGAGAAAGTAAAAGCAAATCAGTAGAGTTCAAAGTTGAAGGAAAAAGGTGGAAATAAACTATTACCTTGGGATTGGGGGGCAGAGACCTTCTTAGGTCGATTGCCGAAGATCTTGTTTAGAATGGTTTCGACCGGAACACCAAAAAAGTGTTGGGTATACTCTTCCCACCAATCACCGAAAGTGTTAGTGCAAAAAGATTCTGGAACGGTTGGTCGAAGGCGAAATTTCTAGCACTGTTCCTAAAACTCCCTTTTGGCGTCCTTACATTCCTTCTCTGAAGAACCAGGTTCACGTCCACGGCTTAGGACGGATCGTGATGAGAGAAAGGGGACCGGGCAACCTTGGAGGTAGCCAAGCTGTCGAGCGAGGAAGTTGGGATGATACACTTCCCAGCCCGCTCGGTGACCATCACAGCCGAGGGGCAGGTCGCAGGTAAGCACGAATGACCCCCAAGACTAACGAAGGTCAACATCTTCATCCGCACCCCACGCTGATGTAGGAAGCTTAATTGATGAAGGGTATTCTCGACGAAGACATATCAAGAACTCGTCGTCAGAAAGGTCGTCAAGGATAAAAAAGTATCTAAATACCTCTTCGGCTTGGTGAGGGGGTGTTGGCCGGGAAGCCAACTGAGGACCAAGCACTTTCGTAGGTGAGAAATTGGCAATTTCTGGCCGAAGAGAGGCGAAGTAAACTTGTAGCCAGAGTTGAAAGATCCAGAGGGGACCGTTTTGGTACAGGTCGATATTATGTTGGGTTGTCTCGGCCAAGCAGCGCAAGAGATGGGTGAGAACGGCTGAGCTAAGTGCCAGAGTGTGACCGCTAGCCAGGGCTTCGGCCACTGGTATGTTCTTGACTAGGCACTTGTTAGATTTGGTACAACATGTATATTTGTTGTACCAATAGAAGAGGAAAGTCTCGTGTTCCCCTTTTCGCAAAGCCCGGCAAAATGGAGATAGAGGGTGTGGTAGTTGAAGAAGTTCTTTTGAAGCTTCTGAACTTCTTCTTTCGAGGGTGATTGATCCTCACCGCTCAATGTCTCAAGAGCCCGTTTTTAAAATAGCGTCTTCAGGCCAAGGTTCGACGGGTACCCAGAGAGGGCAGCATCAATTGGGATTCCAGATGGAGAAGTCCCCAAAATAGCAGTAATATCAAGAATTGTGGGATCGATGGGACCAAGAGGGAGGACCATGGTGTTGGTGGCCGAACACCAGAAGCATAAGGCTGCTATGAGGAGCTCCTTGTCCAGGACGATGTCCATAGATGAAAGATGAATGGCGTCATAGATGCCTAGGGCTTTCTATTGCTCGCCGAAGAGTTTTTCCATTTGTACAACCCAGGCTGCCCAGGTTGTAGTGGTCGAGGGCCAAGAGCCTTGAGGTCTTGCCAAATCCCACTTCGACCATTTAAATCCTTGCAGCATGGATGATAGGCAGTGTTCTTTGAGAAGGCTGGTGAAAGTTCGTGGTGCCGCCGCTTTGAAAAGAGGACCAAGAATTTGGTGAGGGGTGCTCATGTCATTTTCAAAACGTATGGTCTTGATTGAACTCCGATCAATGATTTTCTAGCATTGGTCACATTCCTTATAAAGCTTGGAGATAAATGAGGCCATCGTGAATGGTTTGAAGGGATGAAAAGAAAAGAATCTTTAGGTTTAGGGTGAAGACGAAGACCCAAAAAAAAGGGATTTTCTGGAGAACAATGGCAATAAGTTTTTTAGAAAATTTGAAAGCGTAAAGTATAAATGGAAAATTTTGATATTTATAGACTGTTGGAAAGGAAAAAGTTCAAACGTTTGAAATTCAAAATAAGAGGTAAAATCGACCGAAGAATTCGCTAATCATTACGAACATTCAGGGAATCCGGTTGAAAGGACTGAGGATTTCGTGTTTTGGGGGTCGCACGATTGAGTGTGGCGGCAAGATTTATGACGAAAGGACGTTTTGGAATCTGCACGATGTTAAAGTGTTCGTGGATCAAGGTGGCGTGGTTGTGTTCAGCAATAGGGTCGTGATAATGAAACGGTTCAGTAAGCCACATGCTTTTAGTGTCATTATTAGAGGGAAGTCGGGTTAGAAGATGCCACGTCCATCGTGCTCCATTAATGCACCTTGGAAATAAAGTATTCGGATTCTTAGGTTTAAATTTGCTTCTTCAAGGTCGAAGCTTAACCAGAGAATTCAGGCCGAAGACCTCAGAAGCAAGGGGGCAATGTTGAGGCCCAAAATATTGGTTTGGGCCAAGTGTAGAATCATTCTCGACCCTGAAGGATTTATTTGAAAAAAACTGCTAGGGGTCGTCTTGTTCATGGGCCGCATGGTTAGGGTCGTTTTAGGAAAATGAATGGCCTGGATAAGGAAGAGGCGGGGGAAGTTCTGCAGTTAATAGAAATCCTGGTGTGATAAGGAGTCCCGGTGAGATGAGGATGTCGAGACACATTTTGAATGTGGCCTGATAAAAAGGTTAGGTCCAAAATCCTAAATGGAGTAGGAATACTCGAGATGGTGTTTGATTAGAAGAAGAAGTCCTAATCCGAGTAAGGTTTAACTACTCGGATTAACTCTACTTGTAAAGTATCTGATGCTATAAATAGAGGAGGCTGTGCATTGTTCAAACCCCTCCAATTCAACACACAACTGCCCTGCGCAAACTCTTTTAACAACTTTGAGATTTTTTATTTTCTCTTTTCGCTGACACATCTTCCGTTGGCATCAACAACACTGCGGTTAGGACGATTGGTTACCTATCCAAGTGTCGGTCGAGAGGGGTTTCCGAATCCTTATTGATCGAGGTCATCTCATTAGCCTTCTCGGAGAAGTGAGGTGTTACAGCTTACTGAGCTCGGCGCATTGCACGCAAAAGTTATTTTATGATTGGATACTCTCAAGTGGAATTTAGAGTTTGGCATTCGGATGGCCGAACCACGTTCACTATTAAGACTTATATCCGCTTTGAGTATTTGTGCCCTTACACTTTGGTGTCGATTCGGCATAAGTTTACTCTGACGAATACCATCACTGTGATCGAATCTGGCGACGACAATTCGTGAACTTCGTAAGAATAGTAGCCTTATCTTCAGGTTCGAGAACCCAAGAGGTCTAGACGTGTTCCTTCCTCGGCCGCAATCGCAAGACGTAGAAGTCAGCCGCGCACCCAATGGAACATCAACAAATTTTACTCCTCGGCCGACGAGTTGGCACGCCCTGCATTCACCGAAGGACGTAGTTAGCTCATAGATTACTCGGCCTGCGCGCCACGTAGGCTTGGTAGTTTTTAGGGTTAACAATACCGAAAACCAAAAGCCCATTCACTGGTAAGTCGAAGGGTTGTAGCCCCGAGTAGCCCTTGGATACACTCGTCCTCGGGATAAGTCTCACCTATATGCGAATTAACTATAAAAACGTTATTTTAAAGCACATAGGTAAAATTAGCTAATAACTTTTCATACATAGCTCAAAATGGGTATATGAATATACCACAATGACCTACACAACCTCAGGATCATCCCTAAATTTTTAGAATAATTTTTGGAAGCTTCATGTGCCCCCACGCGCCGGCAATGGCAAGGCCAGACGCGCCCCCCACGCGCGGCCATGTGCCAGGCACACTGACGGCGTCAATTAACGCCGTTAGGAATATTCCGAGAATATTCCGTCAATTCCTTAACCCTCCTTAACGCCATCACCTAACTCCGTCAGAATATTACATCAGTTTTGACGGAATATGCCACTGTCTTCTCCGATGAGTCACCGGTCGCCGATGACTTTGCCAGTTTTCTGGAAAAACTTCCAAACCTTATAACTTTCTCATTTCTTCACCATTTTTCATAAAATTGGTACCAAAATGAAGCTAATAACATGTAGAATCACGTTATACTATTTTAAGCCTTGAAATCCACTAGAATTTACCTGAGGAAGCTCGATAATCCGGTCAACTCTGAAAAACTTTGATCTCGGCCCTCCGACGTCCAAACTCTTCCAACGAACTACCCCAAGCTTCCTTAAGACCTCCTAAAGCTCCCTGTGAGCTTGCAATCCTCTGAAACACAAGGTTTTACGTCCACATGAATAGTGCATGAAAAATGAGTTTTGGGTTCTCGAGATTTCGAAGGAATCCTTACCTGAAATGGGTACCAACCAACTCGAAATGGCATGAGGAATGCAATGGTGCCTTTAGAATCTTCGATCTGTGACTAGGAAGCTCACCTCGAGCTTGGTCCATACGAGGAAGAAGAGAGAGAGAGTGAGTTTGAGAGAGATGAGAGGGTACGGGAGAGAAAAGAGAGAACATAGGTGGGTGTGTGTGTGGTCTGGGATTGGTTAACAACCAAAATACACAATAACTTAATCCTAATTGGTTCCAAACAATTAGGATTTAAGAATAGTGACCCAAAAACAACACTTAAACCACATCACACAATCTAACGCCCATGGACATTTTCGTCAATTCACGTCAACAAGAATTATCTCCCGGGATGGGTTATGAAATTCTAGACCACTGAAACCGAACCGAACCAAAAGAATTTGGTTCGGTTTAGTTTTTTCAGTTTCGGTTTGGTTTGGTTTTCGGTTTTTTTTCGATTTTCGATTTTTGATTTTTTGAACCCACCCGTACTATTAAGTAGTCTGAACTATTTCAAAATATTAATCTTTCACTGCTGCAAAGTATAAGTTTTATACCCTATAAAAAATAATATTATATATAAGAGCATGTCATTTTCGGGTTGAAACATGCCAGCATAAGGATTCGGCCCAATTCATCTTACCCGGCTCTCTAAAATGCATTCTCATTTGCAGCCCAATTTTTTCTCCGTACCAACATATTACTTGCAACATGAGCCCTTCAAACTAGATTTGAGTAATAAGGGTGAAAAAAGAGTTTTTTTTTTTCTTTATTTTATTATATATTATTCTAAACGGGGTTAGTTCATAGACTAGGCTGATCCATTAAGGGGCAAGAGGTTCAGCTGCCCATTTGAATTTCAGTAAATTTCCATGAATAATTTAGGTGATGCCTTTTCGAAGGTTAGATTTGCCCTTTATACATGCCCTCCAATTGCTTGATAAAATGCCTCAAAAAGAAGTTGCCTTCTTATTTATTTATTACCTACAAAAGGAGTGTTGTCGGCCTAGAGGAGTTGCCTATAATAAAGCATTTTCCACAAAGACTTTTTTCTGGAGTTCCTCGACGCTTTAATTCTGAATGGTATGATGAGTTTTCTACTTGTGAACTCTTGACGCTTCAATATCAACTTGGGCATTATATTTTTTATATGCGTTCGAGTAATGAATTTTCTCAATTGAAAAGAATTGGTAATCTTGCAAAAAAAAAAAAAAAAAGAATGGTGGAGACGGGAGGGAGGGAGTATATAATCATGTTTAATTGCTAATCACATTGACTGTTACCAATTCAATAAATTGTGAAACTATGGTTAATTTTTAAGGTTATTATATGTCTAAGAAATGTTTGTGAACTTTTATATGTGACCTTCTAAATAATTTTTTCTAAATCTGCCATTGTTCACGCATAAGGTTAAAATATCATTCTTTTTCTGCCTCCAATCCAATCCCCATCCATGTTTTTTATTCTTCATACTCGACTCATTAAGGGAAGAAACCTACGAAGATCCAAATCCGTTGAGAAAATAGCCATCCCTATATTTAGTTGCCTTTGATTGGTCTATTTAACCAACTACGCTTGTCCCTGCAAACGAGAGGAACTTACACACAACAGTAAATGTGTTTAACTTTACTTTATGTTTTGTCCTATAATGTATTTTCATGTATAAGTTTTTCTCTACATGACAATGTACTATTGTGCCAAGACACCACGATAACTGTAAACGTGTCTCATATAAGTTGTTCTCATACCAAATATGAAAATAAAGTTAAATTATTTTGTATTCTATTTAATGCTGTGTTAAAAGGGTTAAGATTCGAAAACACATTTGAACATACATTTTTATGAGACTCACTCAATAATGTATATTAAAAATTCGAACTTTTTTAGATTTGGATAATCACCATCTTTAATTAACTATTTAGAAAGAAAATAAAATAAAAATTAGGTAGTGCTATGCACACATCAATTTTTACTTCTCACACAAATTCTCTCAATTTTCAATTGTCAGATTGAATAAATTAAAGAAGAAAAATAAAACAATTAACAAACATGTATGGGATGTAAATTCGATGTGTGAATAGCGAGGTACAAATTTAACTTAGAACAGAGCTTGGCTACTGAAAAATCAGCAGCAGCTCCTGCTACTAGCGAATCACGGGTGGACACATGTCCAAGTTGTGATTAAAATCAATTCCTTGGACACATGTCCACCCGTGATTCGCTAGCAGCAGGAGCTGCTGTTGATTTTTTCAGCAGCCAAGCTTTCTCCCTTAAGGCCATCTCTAACCAAATGGTCCAGATGGCAAAGGACTCGTGGGCCCCACAGAATCTGAAAAAGCCAAAGGGCTGGCCTCATGCAGCCAGCCCGGGCTCGCCAGAAAATTAGAGCAATCCTGTCGGATATAACCGACATGAGTATATTTAATATAAATATATTCTTGTCAGTTATATCCGACATGATTGCTTAAAGAAAAATTTGAATCCAACGGCTAGTTGACGCCAGTTACCGTTGGATTCTATTTTATTTTATTTTATGGTTTTTTGGGCCAATTTTTTTTTCCTATAAATACCTAAACCATTCATTCAACATTCCTCACAAAATTTTCACTATTCCTACACCATTTCAATTCTCATATTTTCTTTCCTCTTTCAAAAATCTATCCTTCAATTTTTTCAATAATTTTCAAATGGCCTCGTCTGCAATGAAAGGTAGGGCTTGGAGCCGAAAAAAAGATGAAGCTCTTTGCAAGGCTTATAGATGGGTGTCGGAAGATAAGTGTTTTCATAATTTATTTTAAATATTTAATTATATTACATTTAATTTCATAAATTAATTTCCCTTAATTTTTGTAATTATATTTTCTAGGTACGCCAAGCGGAGGAATTGTATATGGAGAGTAGCTCGAAACCCTTTTAGTTTCACATTTGTTGGGAAATTTGTAAAGGGTGGGTGTTATTTGATGATCCACCTCAACATAGAGCTCCTAAGCTGGTGTTCAGAACTGCATCCTCAGCTGCAGATATGGATGAAGATGGATCTCCTACCATTCAACAAACAAGGGTAGAAAATTTGTTTTCAGGTGAAGGCTCCATACTTAGGGCTATGGGACAAAACAAGGCGCGGAGGTTGAAGGAAAAGGGCAAGGCAAATGATGATTACGCCGCTCAACATGAAGTGGCGGCCTCATTGCGATTAATGACAGAGCAAAATGCCCTTGAGGCGGAAGAAAGGACATGTAGGCATGAAGAACGGGCCCAACAAATACAAGAAGATATGAATGATAAGAATATGGAAATGAACACTTCGAATTACACTCTAATGAGTAAGGCCGATTTGATAGGAAAAAAGAAAGAAATTATGACTCGACGACAGTTGTTTACCTCTAACTATACTTCTACAATGGCAGATGATGAAGATGATGTTGATTATGGATATTAAATTTAAGGTATTGTAGTTTTTTAATTTAAGTTAATGTTGTTTTTAAATTTAATTTGTAGCTTTAAATTTAATTTGTCGTTTTTAAATTTAAGTTGTACTTTTTAAATATAAGTTGTAGATTTTAAATAATAAATTATGTTTGGCCCTATAACCCTTTGACCCTTGGTTGGAGACTGTTTTTTGTGATAGGGCTAAAACGAGCCCTATGGCCTTTGACCCTCGATTAGAGACGGAGACAAATATAATCATGTACTGTTCATTAAAATATTAATATCTTGAAAGATCATAGAGCTAAAACGAACTCTCTGACCAGAATCCGATTGGAGATGGCATAACTTATTGGGTCGACAAAAAAAAAAAGGATTATGAAGTCAGAAATATGTGGAAAAAAAAAAGTCGGAAATTTGTAATTTTGACGTCTCACGAGTCAGAATCTGAATCCAATTCCAGCTGGGTACGCAACCACGCGGTTTCATTTTTCATTTTATTTTTGCATCGATCTCGTCGTCTTCGAGCTCTATCCCTCCCTGACTCAGATCATCGGGGCTTCCATGGACGAGGTACTCACTGCTGCTGATGCCTCATCAAATGGATCTGCATCATCACAGCCGTCCATTCTTCCCTACAATCTCCCCCTCCTCTCTGCCTTCCTGTCCTGCGCTCTCGCTCAGTTTCTCAAGCTCTTCACTACCTGGTAACATCCTCTCTCTCTGCATTTGAACATGTACTTTTATGCTAGTGATTTGTTATTTTGCATTTTCTGGTATTTTGCTTGATGGGTAAAATGGGTTCCTTTTGATTTTGTGAAATTATGTGACAGTTTGAGTTAATTGGATGATTAAGTTAATCTAAACGCACCATTCTGTTAAAAAGTAGACGAATTTTTGTTCGGTTTTGTTAATTCTATCTTGATCTTTTGATTTTCCATTTTGGGTATGCTTAACAAAGTAGTTTGCTCAGGTTTTAAAATATTTCGTCGTAGACGTGCAGGTACAAAGAGAGAAGATGGGATTCCAGAAGAATGCTTGGGTCAGGAGGAATGCCCTCATCGCATTCCTCAACTGTGACGGCGTTGGTAGTTGCTATTGGTTTACAGGAAGGAACCGGAGGGTCTGCATTTGCCATTGCCGTAGTTTTGGCATGTGTTGTATGTAACTCTTAACCAGGTTTTGTTCATTCTTTTTGGGTAGGCTCGCATGCTCACGTTTAATATCTTTTGGATTGTCATGTGAAATGCTCCGCATAACGCCAAAGTCCCATTTTGTTTGTTTTTTGAACTTGTTGCATTCTCTCTAGATTTAATACCCTGAATTCTTATTAATGTCATATTTGAAACTGCAATTGATTTGTTGTGCTTCACACACTCATTACTCCTACTTCTGCAAGAGGATTATCTCTTTTTTGCTTGTGTGTCATCAACTTTCCGTTTGTGATTGGATTGTCTTCACTTATATGGAATCATTTATCTTTGTTCTGTACAACTTAGTTGACTAATCTTGGACCAACAATCTTCTTTGATTGAAGAGAACATAACAAAAGATAAGTGCCAGAATGTTGATCTTTGACACATTTGTGAACCGTCAAGTGAATAATATAGATTTAAGATCTAATGAAGCCTTTTACTGGTACTATGAACTTGTTGTTTCTTATTGTTTTTACTCTGTCTATTTTGATATTTAAACACACCCAGTTGTCTTTTTGTTTCCTGGGAAAATGTAAGTCTTCTACTTCATAACGTGAGGTTTGACCAGTTATAGCTGTAGAGTCCTAGAAGCCCTTGATACAAAAGTTACTATAGGTGGTAATTGACCTTAAACAAAGATGAAACTTGAGAATCACAATCAAAACTGATAATAATTTAAAGAGATGATACCTCTATTCCCAGTTCTCAACCTTTTTTGTGACTTTACTTGCCATGCACAATTTCTCGTGGAATTAGGTTTCGTGCATCTAAAATTACTGTTTCTTGCAGGTCATGTATGATGCCACTGGTGTAAGACTTCATGCTGGTCGTCAAGCTGAAGTAAGATTTTTTTGAACCCCACATGCTTTGTTGATATTACACATACAATTGCACTAACTAAAGTATGGGGGTAGTTTGGTGAAGTTTGTTAAGTAAGCTTGGGGTAACGGGATGCATACTGATTGAATATGCCCCCATTTTAGCCAATTTGCTTCTAGTTTCTTCTATTTTATTTTCTGTGGATGCTATGTGATAATTGTTCTCTTTACATCAGTTATTAGTATGCATTGTTTTATTTATCCTTGTAGCATATATTACGTAGACACACATGTTCACAGTTAACTCTTATATTAAAGAGAGAAAAAAGCCATATAACAATGGATCCATGATGTGTTCATTCATTATCGACGTTTCATGTTAACTTCACCTAAAATTCTGGATAAGGCCTGGTTTATATTTGAAGTTACGAACCTTCATCTTCGATTCAAAACCTTAGTTGTTTTTTGTAAATATATGAAGACTAGTGATTTGATTTTGGTGGTTGTTTAGTGTGTACTTGTTCACGTGACTTGTGTAAGTGTTACTGTATATTTGGTTTGTTCCATGCTTTTGTTTTTATTGTATTTTTCTTTTCTAATTCCATACAATATGTTGCTTATTGCAGTTATTAAATCAAATAGTGTGTGAGCTACCTCCAGAACACCCTGTTTCTAGTGTTAGACCTCTGCGGGATTCACTTGGTCATACTCCATTGCAGGTCTGCTACATTTGCGTCTTCATGTTCATTTAGCATGAGCCTTTGTTTATTTATGCGCTTGATCGTCAGTGATGAAATACGTATGATCATAACCTGTATCTCAGTTTTGTTGGATTCATATTGCTGCAGGTTCTCGCAGGTGCAGTGTTGGGATGTATAGTAGCGTATCTTATGAAAAGTTCCAGCTAGCAGATAATTAGTACGACACAGGCTTTAGCGGTGATTTGCATTTCCACAAAAGATTTCTCAACATTTTTTCCCCCGCCGATAGTGAAAGGATTTAGCAAAAAGAATGCCAAGTTTGTACCCAGGAACTCAACTGTAAAATCGCTAGAAAGTGCGTTTTAATTTCCTTCAACAATTGGCTGTATGATAATATGATTGTTTACCCAATTATATAAAAGATGATTTTCAGCTTGGATACTTACAGTGCCGTGCGCAATGGCGTTCTAGAATTCATATAGCCGACCCCACTTAGTGGGAAAAAGCTTTGTTGTTGTTGTTGTTATACTTACAGTGCCGTGCATTTTCACTCATCCACGGTTCATCTGATAGGCAAAAGTCCCGTACAACCCAGCCAAATAACTGGCTGAACAGAACCGTGCCCGGTACATCTGGTCGGGTTCACTAGTCCGGCATACAAGGCCGCATACAAGCTTGCCGAGGCAGTTACTTAAAAGAGTATTCCCAGATAATATTAACACATGAAACCAGTGAATCTCAATTAAAAGTCGCAAGTGGTCACAAAAGAGGAATATCCAGTTTCTTCATTTCTGAGTTTTTGATGCATCACCAGGATCAAACAACTTTGCTTGCTTAACTACTGTACATTCGTCTCCTGAATGTTCAGCAAAAGTTCATCGGCGTTCAAGTAAATCTTGTTTTTGGAATCTGAGATAACTCGTGCGATTTCTCTTGCAGCCTCGATCTTCCTTAGAGTGATAAACGCTGGATTGTTGGCGATGACTTGACTGATCAGCTTTGCACTCGTGGCTTCGCCCTGGAAAGGATGGGCAACTGAACAACGTTGCCGCCGCAGTACCACCATGCTATCTTTGATTATGAAATACATTACGGATAAGTAGACACAAATTTGAGGAATTAGCATTCCTCCATCTCACCTCTGCTTTGATGACAGCACTTTTCTTGTCTTGTTCGGCTTTCTCCACAACGAATTTTACCCTCTCAGCCTCTTGTGCAGCTACCTGTTTCGCTTCAATTGCATTCAGAAACTCCTTTCCGAAAGTCAGGTTAGTGATAGACATATCATCCAGTGCAATGTTAAACTTCGCTGCCTTCTCTGTCAAAATTTTCCGCATCTCCCTACTGATGGCCTACGAAATAAAAAGAATACAGTCAATAAACGGTTAGTAAGTTCTCCCTCGGATAATATGTACATCGGGATGTACCATGAAGGAAGGGGAAATAATAGACCTTACTAATCATCAGTACTGCTTCAAATGATTTGAGTTATGGAAATCAACCATTTGAATTGCACCAGAAATAATCCAAGAAACACTTCCCACTAGCCACTGAACATAACCAAACAGTCCTAATTATAGCCAAAAGAAAATGATAAACCTTCTGCTTACCTCTCTCTGAGTAATAAGTTGGCTGGCATTATACTGTGCAACTACAGCTTTCAAAGTTTTATGGATAATTGAAGGCAAGACCCTCTCAACATAATTCTCACCCAGAGTTGGATAAACTGTAGGTAATTCGTCTGGTACGGGACGGGTCAGCACTCGAAGCTCTACTAACACCTGAAAAGAAAAACCAAGGCACGTACAAATAAAATTTAGTAGAAAAATTTCACCAAAACTTTTACTACCCTTTAAACCTATGTACCTTAAATTCTTAAGCAGCACTATAAACACTTCATTGGAAACTAGAAACTACAAAAGGATATACCAGTTTCAACTCAATACGACAGCAGACTACAATTCTTACACATAAACAACCAGGAGTGACAGGGAAAATGGGTGCCAAACATAATGGGTGGGAGGAGTTAACGATACAAGTTTTCATAAGAATTCTGAAACTTTTGGGAACTGGTGGGTAGAATAATAAACACCAAATAATGCAGAGCACTTAGGATAAGTCCATGACAAGTGCTCATGGGTTTTGATAAAGGATGAGTTGATGAAACATCACTGTAGGCATTAGCCACAACGATAACTTCATCACAAGATTTAAGGGGGTTTATGAAGTGTTCTATAGATGTAATGAAAGTTGATGCAAGTGTTTTAACCTTTGACGTACGTTATTCGTGGGGATTGCTTTTGTACCTTACCATATCCTATCCGAAAGATAAATCATAATTTAACTTTCATATGGAAAATAACTGATCATATTCATAGAGTTCAATGTTTTAAAAGGCGAAGGCGTGAGCGGGCCGCTTCATGGATAGCCCCACCTAGGCAAAAGCCTTGAGACGTGGGTGAAGCCTCACGAAACCTAAATTTTTTAACATATATTAGCATTTGCCTACACATTTTGTGTGTATGAACACATTTTTTTAGAAAATGAGAAGGAGACAGGGAGAGAGAGAACGTGGGGGGAGTGGGAGGTTTTTGTTTTTGGTCTTTTTTATTTTATTTTTTATATTAGAGGTATTTTAACATCACCTGTAGGTAAGGTTTCAATAAAAAACGGTAAAATTTGAACTTTGAAATTACATTATTGCCCATCATTTTTTTTTGTGTGTGATAGAAGACTAATTTGTCTTTTCACCCTCTTTTGGTTGACGAATAGGGTTTCATTAATTAGTAGAGATTATATAATATATAAAGGAAAAATTAGTATCCGGTCCTTAGTTTTTACTGTTCATTGACTAAGACCTTATTAGTTCTCAAATTTTGATTCAAGTCCCTAGCATTAATGTGATAATGAATTTACTTGTTTATTATATAATTTTTTAATATAAAAATTAGTAATTAATTTAGGGTTTAATACTCACACCTCTATTAAACTTCTAATTAATTTTCAATTCAAACATTTCCAAAATAATAAAAAATTAAATTAAATTAAGTTTGTACCTATTAGTTTTTTTTTATATATAAAAAGATTCTCAATTTTTTAATCTTAAATGTGCCCATTCATATAATTTTTCAATTTTTTTAATCTTAAATGTACCCATTCTCAAATATATCAATTTGTTATATGTAAAATGTACCCTTTTTTTAATATAAAATCCATTCAAATTTTTTAATCCATGTTTAAACTTATATTGGTACATTCTTTTTCGTTGATTTGAGAATGTATCCATGTTTTGGTACAATAACTTTTTTTATTAATTTTGGTTAATGTACCCATACATATATGTATACACACACACATACACACACACAATATAATAGAGAGTATAATTTATATTTTATTATTTTTAATCCCATAAATTATGGGTTTTATTTAAAATCTCATTAATATAAACAATTACAAATTTCAATTTTTAATTTTTAATTAAAAAAATATAGTAACTTACATTATTACATTAATGTCAGGGACCTCAATCAAAAACTAAAAACTAACAAGGTTTCAATCAAAGAATATTGATAGCTAGGGACCGCATCCAAAGTGTCCCATATATAAATATATAATACTTTGCTAAAGCTCTTAACTAAAAAAATGAACATAAAGAAAGATGGTGGGGTAATAATCATCAGCAAAGTGGGGGGTAATAAATGTTAGGAGGTGAGGTAATAAAAAGTATAGAAAAACAAAAAGTGAAGAGAAAGGAAAATAGTGGGATCAACAAATAGGGGTAATAAATGTCGGCAAAGTAGGTAATAAAAAATTTAGAAAAATGAAAAGTCAGAAATAAAAAACCCTAGCTATCCTCAGAGCACCTCCAGCGGGGGAGGTTGCTCGGGGGCCAGTGGGTCAAACAGTAGCAAATTGCTGGGGGGATGACCTCCAGCGTATGGAAGCCCGAGCGACAGGCGAGGCCCGAGGAGCAGGCCCGTCGAGGATTGCCAGCCCGAGAGCCCGAGGGCTGCGTCAGGCGCGTGCGTTTCACGCGCGCGTGGGCGCAAGTCGTCCGACAAAAAAACAGGGCAGGGGCCCGCGATTTCAGTTTTGAAAAGTTACCGTTGGGGAAGCCACGTGGCTTCCCCATGTCCGTTTGATTGAAACGGTCCTATTTTATGGGCCGTTGGATTTCCAACGGTAAAAAACATTTAAAAATCTAATTTAATTTCATCCGTTTGATCTAAGATCAACGGTCCACGTTATTAGGCTTTGTAAATTAAAAAAAAAAAAGAAAAAACAGTTTAAAAATCTAAAATGTTACCGTTGTGACACGTGGCACAATCTGGAGTGTTGGAATTTAAATTTTTTTAAATCCAACGGCAGAGATTAATTAGGTGAATAAAAATTAAAAAAAAATGTAAAAAAATTCTTAAAAATCCGAAAAAAAATTATGAAAAATTATAAAAAATTTTGATTTCACTTCACCTATAAATACCTTCTCATTATCTTCTACCCTACACCACAATTTCATATTTTCTCAACTACTTTCAACCACATTCCTATCTTTCTTTCAAAGTTTCAATCCAATTTTTTTCCAACAAAATGACTACTCAACCAGGTACGAATTGGACGCTTCTTGAAGATGTTGCGTTGTGTACTAGTTGGGTTCAAGTTACTCATGATTCGATTACGGGTAATGAGATGCAGTTGCGAGAAATGTGGAGTCTTATTCATACCAATTATCTTGAGAAAATGGGTGGGCAAAGAACTAAGGAATCGATGTCCAGTCGTTGGAAATTACTTAGTCAATCGTTTAGTACGTGGAGAGACGCCTTGGCACAAGCTAGTGGTAATCTTCGAAGTGGGGAAAATTTAACGGATCAGGTAACAATATATTATTTATTTGTTAGCTACTTTCATTATATTTATTTGTTTGTATTATTTATTTGTTATCTTCTTTCATTATAATTATTTGTTAGCTACTTTCATTATATTTATTTGTTTGTATTATTTGTTACCTACTTTCATTATAATTATTTGTTAGCTACTTTCATTATAATTATTTGTTTGTATTATTTATTTGTTACCTACTTTCATTATAAGTATTTGGTTGTATTATTTATTTGTTACCTACTTTCATTATAATTATTTGTTAGCTACTTTCATTATATTTATTTGTTTGTATTATTTATTTGTTACCTACTTTCATTATAATTATTTGTTAGCTACTTTCATTTATAATTATTTGTTTGTATTATTTATTTGTTACATACTTTCATTATAATTATTTATTTGTTACCTATTCTCATTATAATTATTTGTTTGTGTAGGAACTTCAAGCACAAGCTTGGTATGGTGCCAAAACCAAAAGCAAAAACAAAACATTCACCCGGTTTGAATGTTGGAATATTGTCAAAGATTGTCCTAAATTTAGAGTTGTGCATGTCGGTCCAGAAGTTTTCATGAACAGCACCCCTCTACACTCTACACCTGAGCATGCCTCGCATGATCATGATGAAGATGATGAAGAAGTGCCTGAAACGCCCCCCGTTGAACAAGCGTCGGGGTCGACCCGTTATCCAATTAGGCCTCAAGGTAAGAAGGCTTCAAAGAGAAAAGGTAATGCTTCCAAGAATGATTATGCAAAGTATATGGAAGATCTTGCCCGCCAAGGTGAATTGAATTTGGCCCGGGAAATGGCTAAATTTGAGGCTGATAAGGCTAGAGAGGATGCAAAAGCTGCAGCTTTTGAGAGAAAATTTGAAGCTGATGAGAGAGAAAGAGAACTACTTCGGCAAGAAAGGGAACATAGAAGAGAAGAAAGAATGGCTGAACGAGATCGTGACATTATGAAGGAGCCTTTAGAAGGGAAGTCTCCAGACTCTAAATATTTTTGGAAGTCAGAGAAAGCGGATGTGTTGCGAAGGAGGCGTGCAAGAGAAGCGAGAGCAAGAGGAGATGGTCCTAGCACCACAAGAGAAGATTATCCTAGCATGACAAGAGAAGATCATCCTAGCACCACAAATTGGTTAGGTGATGGTTATCATCCATTCACGAACCCATAATTTTCCAATCAATTCGGGTTGTAATTTCTTATTCATTGAATAGAGTACTTTATGTTGTTTCCAATTTATTGAACTTAGTACTTTATTCAAAACACATTTAAACACACCAAATAAAATAACATCAACACACCAAATAAACACACCAAATAAAAACAAACACCAAAAAAAATAAAATTACATTTCAACTCACTAAATGAACTAAAAAAACACACCAAATAAAATAAAATAAACACACCAAATAAAAACAAACACCAAATAAAATAAAATTACATTTCATCTCACTAAATGAACTAAAAAAACACACCACATAAAATAAAATAAACACACCAAATAAAATAAAATTACATTTCAACTCACTAAATGAACTAAAAAAACACACCACATAAAATAAAATAAACACACCAAATAAAAACAAACACCAAATAAAATAAAATTACATTTCAACTCACTAAATGAACTAAAAAAACACACCACATAAAATAAAATAAACACACCAAATAAAAACAAACACTAATGAACTTAAGTATCGTCAGCACCCCTCAATTCCCACTGGTGCTCTATCAAGTCAAGTTGGCGGGCATTGTGCATATTTGACCTTTGAAGTGCAGTATATCGTTGGATGATCCTTTCATTGTAACGTCCATCCCTTTCTAATGGCTCATGTTGCACGGGCTCATCGGTGGCGTCATGAGCACAATATATACGTGTTCTTGAATTGTTCATCGTGTCTGGCTCATATTCATCAACGGCTTCATAATCGTACTCATCTTCCACAATCATGTTGTGAAGAATGATGCACGTCATCATGATGGATCGAAGCGACTCTACATCAAACAATCTGGCAGCACCCCTGATGATCGCCCAGCGAGCTTGGAGGATACCGAAACAACGCTCCACATCCTTCCTGCACCCTTCTTGACATCTTGCAAAGTGTTTTTCCTTTGCACTGCGCGGACGTGGCACTGTTTTGACAAATGTTGACCACCTTGGGTAAATGCCATCAGCTAGGTAGTATGGCCCGTCGTACATACGTCCATTGACCTCATACGTGACTTTTGGTGCATTTCCTTGCAGGACATCGTTGAACACTGGGGATTGGGCAAGGACGTTGAGGTCATTTTGAGCTCCCGGAACCCCGAAAAAGGCGTGCCAAATCCATGTATCAAAAGATGCCACCGCCTCCAAAATGATACTTTTTGATCCTTTTCTGTCCCCATAAGCGCCTTGCCATGCACTTGGACAGTTTTTCCAAGTCCAGTGCATACAATCAATGCTTCCAATCATCCCTGGAAAACCTCGCATCTCGCCTTTCTTCAGAAGCCTTTGCAAGTCCATATGAGTAGGTCTCCGGAGGTACTCTGCGGTGTAGATAGATTCGATTGCCGAACAAAACCTCATGAGGGACTCAAGAATGGTTGATTGTCCCATCCTCGTTATCTCGTCCACTTGGTCTGCAGCTGCTCCATATGCAAGCATCCGCAAGGCAGCAGTAATTTTTTGCTGAGGCAGGAGACCCATAGCACCAAAAGCATCCGGCTTTTGCACAAAGTAAGAATCATGGTTGCAAACAGCGCCCATGATTTTGTTGAACAAATGTCGTTCCATTCTAAAACGACGTCGGAAGTATGTTTCAGGGAATGCACTGTTACGGACAAAATAATCGTCCAAGAGCTCCTGACCTCGTCGTTGCCTGTTTCTATCAATGTTTACAGCACGGTTGGGCCTGCAGATATGAGCCACAGCTTGGACGACTCGACGGGATTGTGAGGCTCCTGCCATTCTTGATTCGTCATCTCTCCGTCTACGCTCGTCATCCTCTTCCATCTCATTTTGGGCCCAATCCCTAACATTGAACATTCCTTGTGATTGGTTAAACAATTCTTCCTCTTCTTGCTCGATTTCCCACATCATCTTTGAAGAAGAAGAAGAAGACATTGTAAAAAGGAAGCAGAAACTATGAATAATGATAGGGATTTTAGTGAAGAAGGAAGCAAAAACTATGAATAATGATAGGGATTTTGGCGAAGAAGGAAGCAGAAACTATGAATAATGATAGAGATCTTGAGAAAATTGGTGTGAGATTTATGAGGATGGATGGGGGATTATATGGAGGATTTAGAAGGGATTAGGTTGTAGATAATGCCACGTGGCATGCCGTCATTCGTTAAAAATCTGGTGGAAATCTATCCTCAAAGATTGTAATCGGATTGTGACACGTGGCACGACGTGATTGGTTAAAAATCTTATCAGAAATCCATCACCAATAATTGTCTTTTCAGATAATGACACGTGCCTTGACACAACGATTAAAAATCTTATCGGAAATCCATCACCAATAATTTTCTTTGCGGATAATGACACGTGGCGCAACGAGAACGATTAAAAATCTTATCCGAAATAACAAATATAATTATTTTGAATTATTTTATAAATACAAAAATACAAAAATTTTATTGCTATTGGCTTTTCGGATAATGACACGTGGTGCAACGAGAACGATTAAAAATCTTATCCGAAATTACAAATAAAATTATTATGTATTATTTTATAAATAAAAAAATATTAATATTTTATTGCCAATTGCCAGGGCTATTCAGTGCAGGGGTGGAGATGCAAAAGGCAATTGACAGGGGAATGCACTATTCATTAAGGGCAGTTACTGTTCACTAGGTGGATTAAATAGTGAATTGCCTGGGGGGAGGGCTCCTACACTGGAGTTGCTCTCATCATGCAACTTAAAGAATTCTAGATTTCTGCAACTTAAGAATGAAAAAGGGATGACTCAGCCGCCTAGGCGCGCCCCACGAAGCCTAGGCGAGTATTTCAACGACTCCCACAAAACAGAGGCAAAAATATTGAAGCCCTGCCTCTAAACCGCCTAGGTGCACTCCGAGTCTAATTTTTTAAAACATTGATAGAGATATAGGATGTCCTGCTTTAAGACTTTAAAGCCATGCTCTTCAAAGTTCACTACAAACTTAAACAAGGCAATGAGAAAATTGTTTAGGAAAAATTTGAATAACCGCGATCACATTCTTTATTACATTAAGCGGCCAATTCGTATCTATTTTAAGGCTTTTTTTTTTTTTTTTTAAGAATTTTCCTGGAACAGGATTAGGAAATATACATACCATCTGGAGGTCACGGCTTCCAGCTTTACTCTCCACTACATAAGGTTTTGCACGAACATCATAGATGACTGGCCTTTCATACCATGGGATTATTAGGTGTGTCCCTTCAGGATAAACCTGCAATTTTAAGATGTAATTATATTGTGTTGACATAGTAGATATAGAAAAAAGACATGCTATAGATATAGTTATGGATATACAAGTATAGAACAAAACTGTTCAATTCGTAGTAATGTGATAGTCCACTTTTGTTTCCACGTTGTGCAAAGTGTGTGCTGAATTCGACATAGATCGGCTCCATGTGGGCTATATAAGCGATTACAGCAAACCTCAACCGTCCTCTTAAAGTCATTCTTAGGTCGTGGACAATGTGTTCAACAAGTTTTTAAGACGACTGAACGTTACGCAATTCCCAAGAATTGGAGAAAAGTACTAACCTTGTCATTGATCACAACAAGACGATTGAAAACAATGGACCTATGCCTTCCATGACATTGTAGAGACTATTGTTAAGTCCATATACACCAAGACCACCAACAACTCCCACCGTAAGCAAAGTAGCAATGCCACGAGCTCCAGGCAGTTTGGGAACTTTCATCTTGTTCAGATTCGTGTTTGTGAATGCTGAGTGTGGACAAGTTAAATGCCAATGTTATCAATCCAAGTAAAATCATTCAATCCTTATGCTTGATATAAACGTTAAGAACTTGCAGGAATAATCTAGATATGCATTGAAGAATAGAGATACAGAGATAAAAAATATAAAGCGATCGATGTGCAAGGTATACGATACACACGAGTAGAAAAGAAACGCACAATTTTCTCATAAAATCCTCTTTCCTTTTGGTTCTGAGATAAATGAGAAACAAAAAGGAAATTGGTAACCAAAGCTGTTTCAACTTCCACACAAAGAGAACCCCAAATCGAGTAACCTCGACAACAAAATTACCAATTAAGAATGCCCAGTTCTCACTTTCCAAAACACTCAGTGCTACCATAAAGAACACAATGCAGAAATGTCGATTACCCTAATGGCCAAGGCAACCAAAAAAAAAAAAAAAAAAAAAAAAAAAAAATCCCAACAGGTATTCTCATTTTTCGTTACTCCTAAAATTTTCTTACCTGCCAAACATAACCTAGAAACTTGGAGGAAAATAAGAAAAGAAAACGAACCCAACTTGCAAATCTCATTGTTTTGTTGCCTAAACAGTAAACAAAGAACGATTAAACAACCTGTTTGGGTTAAAACTTAAATTTTGGGCTTGGGGGAAGTTGGCCCAAAAAGAGAAAGAAAAGCCCGAAGTTAGCCGAAGTCCAGAAGATAGGAGAAGCCCGTTTCTGACTAGGTGCAGACCACTTGCTTACCTACCCAAAGGCCAAGTGGTATAGACCAGCCAGCTATACAGCCCAAAAAGTACTTTTAGATGGCAGTACAAGTAAAATAGCTGATAATTCACTACCCTTCAAATTGCATTCGGGCAAGATTGTCGCTACAAGATGCCAAGTCAAGGTGTCTATAAAAGGAGCAGGAGAGGTCAGAATCAAGGACACTCAAACAAACAAATACAAGCACAAACTCTGCTCAAAGCCAAATTTGCCTTCAAAACGAAGCTGTAGTCAGCCTAAGCCTTCATCCCTTTCGGGATAAACCTTTTGTAATAGCTCTGCTACCCTGCTCAACTCTTGCTGTAGTATTGATTCCTCCTGTAAACTCACCTCCCTACCCTTCAAACCTCTTGCAAGACGATCAGCCTTGCCCGACCCTCTTTGTTTTTGTCTGTGCATTCATTAGCCTAGCAATATGTTGTATACTACAAGTTATATCCAAATTATTTATAGTAATATGGCTATCAAAAGATTCTCTCAGTGCTTAGATCCGATTTGAATATGTCTCCATAGTTCAAGTCAGATCTAAGTGCTAAGCCCTCGGGCATATAAGATTTGATCACCCTAAAAGTCCTTAGCCTCAAGGCATAAAAAAGAACCTGATGTGGACTTAACCCATCCACTACAAGCTTTGATAACAAGAAGTCCGAAGTTACTTGGGGCGCAAGTAATTGACCTGTCACTTAGTTTTATTGCTGTGATATTATGATTACCATATAACGTTCGGGGACGGGATGAATTCTGAGGGGAAGCCTCAAGGCCTACACCTAAGGCCCAACAAAGGCACCTATTTGGATTCATCCTGTTTCTCGGGCAAGAACATTGAGAATGGAAGGGGTTCTAATGGGAAGCCTCAAGGCCTATTCAAGGCCCCGCAAAGGCACCTATTTGGATCCATTCTGCTCTTTAAGTTCGAGTAATCAGAAGTATGATGGTTATAAGATCTACATAACCAAGAAAAGGAACCTTATATGTTCAAATACTAAGTTAGTTATTAATGGGAAGCCTCAAGGCCTATACCTAAGGCCCCACAAAGACACATTTCAATAACTAACATAGTCTTTCGAATATATAATTAAACTTAAACATCAATTCTACATCTGCCATACTGAAGATGGCAGTGGCACGCTTGAACACTTATAAGTTAATCTTGATCGTGAGCCTCAAGGTCTACACCTAAGGCCTCACGAAGGCACCTTTCAAAGTTAACTTTGTCCTTCTCTTTCAGCCTTACCCGACAAGCCTTGCTCGACAAGCCCGCCAGTAAAGCAGGAGCCCGACAGAAAAAGCATCAACCGGCGCCAAACCTCTCGGGGAGCTGTGTGCTCGTCGGACAGGAAGCATTCCCCACGGGAAATTTCCCCAACGAACACAACCATCGGTTGAAAACTAAGATCCAAATTCTCGATTTTTCCCTAAAGTTTTTTTTGTTTGCTAAATAACTTTCTCACCATCCAAACACAAAACAAACACAAAAATGTAGAAATGTCGAAGAAAGTTGGGTGGATAGATTGGAACCCTAAAACACGAAATACAGAAAAGATCGAACAGAAATCACCAGAGACTGGAGAGTCCTCTAACGAACAGGGTTGAGCTGCACGTGGAGGGTTTAGGGTTTATGCGTGAGGAAGGGGTTGGAATTGTACAATAAACGACATGTCGTCTCCTCTCAGTCCCATGTTGGCGGGAACCACATCAATTTTTTCAACTACACGTCGTTTCCCGTCTCGGGGATTGGAATCGGAATGGTAACCGTTTTGAAATTGCAAACCCACACGCAACCGTCATTTTCCCCTCTTTTCAAAATTTCACCTGCTCTCTCTCTCTTTGCTCATCAATGGCGGAGGCAATAAGTCCAAAACCGCCAGCTGCGCCGAGGAATACGGAGTCGACGCCGAACCGTCCCCATTCTCCCACCAGTCCACTCTTCGTTTTGGGATCCAACGACGACCAGCTCGAACGTGCACAGGCACGCGCGGCACGTGCCGCCGGGATTCGTCGCAAGGCGGCTACGGTTGCAGCTCATTCTTCTCCGCCTGACGATTGTCTCAGTAGAGAGCAGATTATCAAACTCTTCCAAGAATGCATCAAACTTGCCAGAGAAAGTGTCCGTACATACTCACACTCGCTCTGCTTCTAATCTATGAATGGCATACAAATAATAGATTATTGATTGCGTTTAGTAGTATAATTACTACTTTCTTGAAAAAATTTGTGAACTTTTCTGTTATTGACTAGATTTTATGAGGGTTTGTTTGATTGCTGAGAAAATGCGGACAGGCAAAATGCACTAGAGTCAGCATATTAAGGACAAGGAATAAGAAGCATATATTTAAAAATCATACCTTTCTTAGTTTTTTCATTCCTAAAGCAAAAAATGAAAAGATATGAGGCTCATTAATTTTTTTTTTTTTTAAGTTTTCGATATTGTTGTGATTTTTTTATCTTAGCGACATTATTAAGGTTGAAACCGAAAATGGCACGCAGGCTAATTTCCAAAAGGTTTGGAGCACTTATCGTGAAAATTGGTTGGTATTTGAGATATTGTTGGGGTTTATGTACGTACGCAGATAATACTGTTATTGGTATTGAGTGGCTAGGCAAGTTGTACATTGGAAGCCGGGTTGAAAATTTACTCGGTGAGGGTGGATTCATTGCACGCTGAGGCATATAAGGTCCTAAGTGGGATGAATCGATGTCTTGAAGATGAACAAGGTTGGTGGTATTAGACATTGGTTTAGATCTGATTATTTTTGTGTCTCAGATTTTGTGGTTTGTTTTTCTTTATTTCAGTTAGTTTTCGGATTTAGTAGCTTCGAGTTTCACTGCTTCTTTGCTTTGGTCAGTTCCCTAATATGTTGCTTTGGCGACAGAATCTACTCTGGAGGATGACCATGTCAGCAACAAGCAGGGTAGGGAGAAAGAGTCAGAGAGGAAGGTATGAACTTTCTTGGTATTTTAATACAAATTAGAACTTCACTACAAAATTTGACTGCAGTTTGAAAGTAATGAATGTAGTTTTAACAGATAGATCCGATGTCCACAGTGGAATCCTCCTTCAAAGCTCTTAAAGAAGTTTGATGGTAACGTAGACGACCGTTTTGGTTTTTATCTTTTTATTTTTTAGAAGTTCTAACTTGGTTTATTTTTGAATTTTAGTCACATTGGTGGCGGATCCTCTATATCATCAGACATCTGCACAGTTGAATGAAGGTGGAGCCAAGGGTCTGCTACTGAATAACCTTGGAGTATATGGAGGATGCAAGGTGCTTTTTGATGCGTACGAAGTTCCAGGGAAGTGCAGATCGTGCTCGTTGCACAGTAATGCCTTGGAATTGATTGATCTCTCTTTTGCCAAAGGTGAGTGAGATTAGAATCTCTTGCTTGATTTGACCAAAAAAACCATCTAGAGGTGGCAAATCAACCTATTCGGTTGTTAATGGATAACCATTATGACCCGTTTAGTTTGATTTCACCGTAATATGGTGGTGGGATTGATAGTGGTGATGATGGTGTAATACCCGATCATGGTGAAATCAAACTAAATGGGTCTTAATGGTAGTACGAAGAATAAAAACTATAATAATTCTATTTGACCTACTACACGATGAATAATAGGATTCCTCTGTCAGAACCTCACTTTTACCCATTAACAACCCAATCCGTTGTTTTGCCACCTCTTTCTTACCCCTTCTTCCCTCACTTGCCTTTTTTATTTGTCTTCTCTTTCAGCCATTGATTGGTTTTGGTCTCTATGTAGAATCTCTTGAGCAGATGGTGGTGGGCATATGCGCAAAGAATGAAATATGTCCTACTCCCAAGGAGATATTTTGCAAATTTGATGAAAATAATCATCGATCATCTCTATATTTTAATATAAGCCAGAGTGCAGATCTGAAAACGGATGCCTTTAATGCTGCGAGCCATGACACATCGAACATTTATCATAATGATAATATGGGTGATGATCATGAGAATATGAGTTTCGGAGATCCCTCATTTCAAAGTCATCACAAGGTACCTGTTATGGCTATATGCTGAAGTCATTTAGACCTTGATAAATTGCTTGTTACATAACACGCTTCCGCCAACAATTCTCTAATCTTCTCTATGGATCCCTGCTGAATGAAAAGGATAAGATAAATGGAATGCGTTTTCTAATTTGTGTAGGATAGTAACTCTCATACATTATATGAAGCTGATGTGGATGACAGATTTGAGAAAGTTTCCACGTTTTCGTTTCAAGGTTTGGGATTAGAGAAAAATTTATGGGCTGGTCCTGATCACTGGAAGTATTGGAGGCCTAAGGGTTGGTATTACAAAGGAAATGACTTTTCGGTTTGCTTTCTTGTGGGTAAGCCTTGATTTTTCTGTCTTTCTTATCTATTCTGTAGGTACGGAGGAAGCTCCTGCCACTCGAAGCAGACCTGGTACTAATAGATCAAGGAACACAAACCATAGGGAAGTTGAACTTAATTTCACAGCATCTCTAGACAACGAAATTCCAAATATCTTTGCTGTGCCAAAAAGTTCCAAGTCTTTACTTCCACCTGCAAATAGAGTACCAGTCAGTAAAAGGCTACCAGACTGCCATTATCAACCTGAGAATCTTATCAAGTTGTTTCTTCTTCCCAGTGTTCTGGTAATGATTTCTCCATGTTGTTCTATACAATATACAAATATGTTGTTATCCATGATAAAAATATCAAGGAAAGATGGAGATTCTGTCGTGATCATGATCTCACTCCAAGAATAGGACGCCAATCTGGGGTAGATAATCCATTAGTTGAGTTTGTGATTGCTACAGTATAAGAATCTGCAAATAAAATTTGCCACTTAGTTAGAATTGAATACAAATGATAACATGCTATTGCTCAGAATATGTTGTGCAATTCCATGTTTCATATTGTGTTTGCGTACAAGCTTAATTTCATAATGTAGTAAGGGCTGGTTCTCAGGTCTAAAATCATACAATGGTCTTGTGCCTCGAAACGATGGCCAAATGGTTAGCCTGTCCTAGTTGTAGGCTTAATATTGGACTTTGGACAATTTTTCTCATGTTTCTGCCCAGGTTTCATAAGTTTCTGGATCCTTATGTTTGATGTGGCTAATGGTAAAATTTCAATTTTGACTGTAGTGCCTCGGGAAGAGAAGACAACAGCTTACAGGTATCAGCTTCTTCGTACGTATGCATATGTGTGTGTGTGTGTATCTCAGTTTAAACATCCATCATGATTCATATGTCCATTTAGCATCCACTTGTGATATTGTTTTTAATGATTTTTGATCTATTGGCTTATGATAGCAATCTTATTTTAATTTAGAACGAAAAAGGCTAATATTTGCACAACTCTTACTAGTATTGAAGTATGACTCTTATTTTTAATTTTCAGATTATAACTCCTGGAAACAAAGTCATAATTTTGATGAAGCATTGCCATCATGGGACAATGAGAGTGTGCTTGGTGGCCAATATTACGATGGATGTATTCATAGCGATGTTGAAGACTCGGATACTCTTGCCTCTCCACCTCGTCAGGTTTCAAATTTTTCTTCGTTATTTTGTGAACATGAAAACTTTATCCTTGGTAGTTGGTGCTCATTTGGAATTTTGGATTAGGTCAGTAGATGTTCCAATAGATTGGGCGAAACTGCAATGAGATAGAAGTGAAGAGATTTCTCTGAAATGGGTTACAGGGTGCCACTGAAATTAGGTTGGGAAAACGTGGCTAACTCTACCTTGCATGCTGGGTTTATTCATTTTTTGTTGCTTTCCTGGACATGCAATTGCTTTGTATCTGAAATTACAATGTTCTCATTGTCTAATGATAAGAACGCACTAAGAAAATCATTTTTTTGGGAATTCTTGGGGTTGTGGTTCTGCAATAGGAAGTTTTGGTTAAGGACTGTCACCAGACAAATTACTTCATAACTGTGCTAGTCATGCTTGTCTTGAGTTGTGACTTGTGACGTTTCAGGTAAGCAAAATTGAAGTTCAGTACGACAGAACTTCAAAACAAGTTGATGTTCATGCATTGAAGGAAACTCTGTGGGGTCATATGCAAGAATCTGCCGAAGTTCCTACTGCGGTAAGCATATTCTGTTTGCATGTGCGGAATTCATTTTCTTCTTCAACATGTTCATGAAATTTTTTTCCAAGTTCATTACTTAAGTATCTATTTGCAAGTTCCCCAGGGGTATACTTTGTTGTTTTATCTACTAAATGAATCATTTTGAATACTATCTTACAGAAGGAATTGAAAGATGTATCCTTCAAGTATATCCTGTCAATTGCCAAGCTGCAGTATCTCAGGACATAACGCCCCATTTGTGTTTCATTTGCCTTTTGCATCTGGCTCACGGGCTAAGCATACATGACAGCCCAACTTTAGATGACGTTAGCATTCATCTCCCCTCTCGTTGAAACTCAGATGGAGTGGACCAGCCCTCATCGTAGCCAAAAATGCAGTGTACATTTTGATATGTGAATATTTGAGACTAGCATGCCTCCGCGATATGCAAGCTGCCAGGGCCTTTCGAGCAGTACTGAAAGAAACGTAAGCCTATTTCAGTCGCCTTCGTTATCATGTTTTGTTGCCTGATGCTGTGTTGATTTTGAGCATGCCCTGAACTTGCTTAAGCTAATCCAGCTTCTGTATATGCTGTCCAATGCGTCTTTGGTGAATATGATATGAAATATCAGCTCCCAATTGCTTTCCGTGTACTAATTTGATTTGATTGTTGCTTCCAACCCAACATTTTATTGCCAACCTTCCACTTTAACTGCGAACCATTTTGTCAGAATGCTAACACTAGTTGCGCATGACCGAATGCTAGCCATTGTTCTTTATGTTTCCCGCTTTGGGTCCCATAATGATCAACGGCTAGGATCAACAGGGCTCACGCGCGATTGATGCTGGCACAACCCTTGTGTCAATTTTTAGAAATTGACAAGGCATGCAAGGTGAGCTGGGACTGTAGTTTCATGTGACCAATTATATGCAGTGTAGCTATTTTTAACTGCTAGGCTCTCAACTCAAAAGTCAATAAGTTGTTTGCTGGCAGGGCAAGTTATACCATAATTGGGCTTGTTTGATACGTAGAGTTGGATTGGACTGGGCAACTTCTAATTATAAGGTATGTTGAGATGATTTACTCACGAAAAAAATTTATCAATTCCAATCTTTTTTAAAATTGCAGGATTACAAGGGATGAGTTTTTTTTCATGCCTAATCCTCTTCGAATTTGCTCCAAATGAAAAATTATTCGTTTTTACTTTCAATAGCCTTAAAAATAAGAATTTATTCATTCCAATCAAATCATACATACCAAACGAAATCCCGGTCAAAAAATACATGAAGAAAACTGTGACTTATCTGGCGCTTGGTTGGATCAAAAGGATAAGAGAGTATCTAAATCCCTGGAAAACATACGTTGGTGCAAAGCACGTTGAGCATTGCTCTCTTTCCTGTCCATTTCAAGCCAAAGATCTCTTCCAATTAGAAAAGTGAATCCTCAACCTCCAAACCTAGGAAAAGTGAAATCATCATCTTACTACCTACATGTTTGTGTAGGCTATCTGACGTGGGTCCTATAATTGTCTGTCTACCCAAATATTATTGACTACATTAGTAGATAAATTTTTCATTATGTTCAAAACACGGTTGACACATCACTTGTCCTTATATAAGTGAAGGAAAATTTTATTTTTTAAGTTGTTAATTATTTAATACAACTATCTCACCACTTGTATAATGATAAATAATATATTATCCTGTGTTCTGGACACATTAAAAACTCTCTTACATCGGCGATCTATTTAGTACTTTGGACCATTTAAATTTTAAGATAAGAGATTGTTCAAAAAGTTGATAAAATTGCTTTTGAAGATTTGTGGATAAACTAGAAAAGTTTGAATTGAATAGTAAAATCCATGTGCTCTTTGCATCCTTTTTCCTTATCCACTTTTCATTGGGAGCCATCTATTTATAGGTTATCCTTTGAGAAATATTGAAAGCTAGGGTTTAGTAAATAAATTCGCCTTTATTTTCAGGATTATTTTTAAGAGATTGTTATCGACACTTTAAAATAAGCGTCGTGCATTTTTGCGTTGTAATTCGTGATGAGATTAGCATTGTACCAAGGAGTGCGAGACTACTAGAACAGGTAATAGTAGAAGAAAAGGAAAAAGTCGGGTCGTTTTATTTTGATTGTGAGAGGCTGAAGTGCATGGACAAGTGGGCCTTGGAATTGGAGGGAGATTGTGAGGTACCACTCACCACAGGCGCACTAGTGCTACAAGTGGGACTCTCTTGTGGGGTCCACAAGAAGACTCCAAATTAGCTGATTCTTAAAAAATTTGAGCTTGACATCACACCTATACGTGCTATGATTGATTTACTTATGTCATTAGAATAAATGTAATTTTTAATAGCGTGAATCTTTATCATATGAATTATATCGTGTTCATTTTTATTTTTGTAAATTAGTAATAGAAGTTAAACACAATTAGTCTATTGTGGGACCCGATACAAGCTTAATCTTTAGAAAACCGCACATTTCTGCTAAAGGTAGTTAACCGTGGAAACAAAAAGAACAAAAGAAAGCAATTGAAGATATGATTTCACCGACCTTATCAACCATTGTCCAATTACATTCAAATCTCGCTCCCTCTTGCATGTTCTCTGCCGTTATATCTTTCTTTGTATAGAACGTGCTTCGAAAATGGATGGTATTCTATGTTGGGGAAGGGAGGAATCAAATACGAAATTTGAGATATAATGGTTTTTATTTTTGTTAAACGATAGATTTTGTTAGATTAGTCAGCGACGGAGTTCAAACCCACGCCGTCATACAAGAGCTCACTTATTTCCACCATTGTAGTAAAGGCCACTTGCGATATAATGTTGAATGTTCTTAATTATTTGATATTAAAAGTAGAAATCAAACATAGAGCATTGAATGTAAGGCTAAATGCTCTTAAAATCTAACTAAAAAATAGAGAGCATGATTGGAGATGCTCTTTCGATAATATTGTAGAAGTCTCAAATGTAAGGCCAAATGTTCCTTACTACATGAGCTACAAGTGGCTTACGATGATGTTGTAGATACTAGATTGTAGAAGGGAGAATTGAATATAAAATCTCAAATATAAAGTTGAATGCTCTTAGCCATTTAATTTGTTAGTTATTTACTGTGACACTCCTATGAATTTCTTATGTATAACTTCTTTGACTGGTATAATAATATTCTGCAGCTCTCTCTCTCTCTCTATAAATATCTCCCTAGCCTTTTACTTGTTCTCTACTACTAAAAACCACATCCCTCTCTCTCCTCTCATTCTTCTTACTCCTCTCATTTCATCCTTATAATCCTATTACCCGCACCACCTTTTCAGTCCCTCAGCAGACGCCAATGAGCAAGTTTAATGAAAAATCTCAGATTCTTATGTTTTCTCTGCTAGTTATTCTTCTCGTCCTTGCACCTTTGTTGTCCTCATCCCTAAGGACTCCTTACCTCTACATCATCACTAACCTCCTCATCATCGCCCTCGGAGCGCAAGCCGGCCTCCTCTCATCTTTTACCGAACCTAATTCAGACAATGACAAGAAGAATGGCTCCGGCACCGGTTTTTCTTTTGCTCCCAAACCTGTGGTTCCCACGGAATTAGCCTCCTCCGACAAAAGGGTTGTTGCCCGTAACGATGAAAATCAAACGGTTGTTGCTCCACAATATGCTGAAAAGAAGGCTAGGGTTGTTGAGAAATCCAAGTCTGAGAAGATTGTGGACACTGTGAAGGTGGAGAGTGTGGAGAAGTGTACTTCTATGCCTAGCCTTTTCTTCATAGGGGGAGGTGAGACTGATCATGGAGATTACGAGGTGATCGGGGAAAAGCGTTATGTGGAGGAAGAAGAAGAAGAAGTTTTGGGGGAGCTTAGCGGGCAAGAGCTTTTTGCAAAAGCTGAGAACTTTATTGGCAACTTCTACAAGCAGCTGAAAATGCAGAGAGAAGAGTCATGGAAGAATATTCATGAGTTTTATCACATGCCTTCTAATAATTCTGCTGCAATTTTATAAATGTTGTTATCGTATGTCATAATCTAGGTCATTGGTTTTTTGGGGATTATGATGGGTCAGAGGGAAACAATCCATGTAGTTTAAATCATGGTTCTTCCTTAATTTCATTATTTGGGTTTGTACAGAACTACTTAAGTTATTAGTTTAGACATATTAAGAAAAAAAAAGAAAGAAAAATATATCTAATCTGATGATGCATATAGAATTCCTTGTACTGAATCTCCATATATTCAACAAATGTTTAAATATTATTTTATTGGTAATGAGTGATGAAATTTTGTGTGTTTTATTAGATCCATACTGAAACATGTTATAAATTGATATCAAGTTTCTCTTCTTAATTCTTGCCAGCTTAACATTTGCAGTTGTTGTGTCTAATACTCATCTGCAATCCAAGAACTGTTGACATCAGTGAAAAATTAATCAACCCTAGCTCCAGTACTGCCTAAAAAATTCAAATTACGATATTAAGGTGTTGTGGAGAAGGATATCGGCAGAATCTAAAAGGTTATAACATACAAATAATATTTTCTTTATTAAAAGGTAATTAAGTACACATGCATGCAGTACGAATCCAGAATTCTAATCTTGGAAGCACTCTAGTATCAAATATCTAAGTTTTATTTAGATGGAAATTGTGCACACACTTTGCAAAATTTTTTTAGTGAGGAAATTTGTCAAGCACTAGGTGGTGTTGATTTTGTATTTTAGGTAGGATTCCTAATTGATATCAATTCCGTGTAATCTCATGTAATCCCGTGTAATTAGTTTTCTTCCTATTACATCAGGGTTGTACACCTTGTATAAATACCTCTCATTGAGAAGAATAAAATAATTATTCAAAGCAAAAAAAAACCCATAGTTGTGATAGTATTGTTGCGGCTCAGCCGTGTGTGGTGCGCCGACCTCGATCAGCGAGAGACTGTTGTTGTTGCTACCCTCTCTGAATTCGAAACGAACAGTGAGCAACGCCGTCGTTGCTGACCCGAATTCATCGAATTGTTTCACTCTCTGTTTGTGACACGACAGACCAATTGGCCTGTTTGCTTCTGATTAGATCTAAAACCATGAAGGATTGCACAAATTGCAACCCCACTGACTTGTGTTGCTGCCCCGTACCCGACTCGTGGTCCGACGACCCACGAACCTGCTCCAATCCGACCTGCTGATCTGATCGATCCACCATAGCATTGTTGCACCTCAGTCTTGCACCGCTGCTGTACCTGCTGCCTTAGAACCATTCTTTTGTTGCTGTTTGTTCCCACCGCCGCGGCACCAATGCACCACAGACCTCCAGTTTGATTTTGCATTGTCTGCCCAGAAAGAAAGGTCGAAGGGAAGGATAAAAGAAATCTGAAGAAAAGAAAAAAAGGAAAAAAAAAGAATCTTTTGCTGTTGCTTTAGGCCCACACGGGCAAAGGGAAAAATTGTGGTTTTTTTTTAGATTATTATTATTTTTAATTGTTGTATGGTTATCCTTCTTGTTGGCCCGTGCAAATTGAAGCTTCTTGAGCTTGGTTTGCTTGGAAATTTGGGCTTTACTGATCACCGAGTGATGTATTGATTAACGTTACTTAGGAATGGCAGTCTGGACTTGTACGTCTCCAAATCGATCTGACCAACTCGGACATGAGAATACAACCACGCATACCTCGTTTGCTGATGCGAAGGTAGATTCTGAAAATATAGTTGCGGAAGTGTCTGCCACTACTAATACAGGTAACAATGGTAAGGCTTTAAAAGTTTCTGCCTCTGTTACGAATAATACATGAATAATTGATTCTGGTGCTACTGAATATATGACTTGTGATTCTAGACAGGTAGAAACCCTAAAACCATCCACCAAAACTATCATCAGTGTCGCCAATGGTAATCCCGCCCCTGTTATCGGGGAAGGAACCGTCTCCCTTTTAGATACTCTTAGTCTTGATGCCGTACTTGTTGTTCCTTCTCTTGACTATAATTTATTATCTATTGCTCAAATAACTGTCGTCCTGCATTGTCTTGTGATTTTTTGGCTTTTTATTTGTGTTTTTAAGGACATTCGCACTCGAAAGACGATTGGTTATGGTATTAGGAAAGGGAAGCTCTACTACTTGGAGCTGACATCAAACAGTTCCTGAATGTTAACTCAAGCTCTTGCAGTGGAAGGAAATCCAGGGGATAAGAATAAAGCTTCGGAGATTTGGTTGTGGCATTGTCGACTTGGAAATGCTTCGTTCAGCTATATGCGAAGATTGTTTCCTAGCCTGTTTGGTAAGCATGATAATTCTAACTTTAAATGTGGTGTTTGTGAAATGGCTAAAAGTCATCGTACTTCGTTTCCGCCTAGTTTGAATAAAAGTTCAATCCCATTTATGATCATTCATTCTGATGTTTGGGGACCATCTACAACTGCTACACTTGGTGGTGCTCATTGGTTTGTTACTTTTATTGATGACTGCACACGTATGACTTGGGTTTGTTTGATGAAGTCCAAAAGTGAAGTTACTTCTTTGTTTCAGCGATTTTATAAAATGGTACAAGTACAATATAAGTCACAAATACAGGTTCTCAAGAGTGACAATGACGACGAATATATACACTCTAAACTTTGTGCCTTTCTTAATCATTATGGTACTGTTCATTAGACTACATGTCCATATACTTCACAACAAAATGGTGTTACAGAACGCAAGAATCGTCAGCTTCTAGAGGTTGTTTGTGCTTCTTTGATTGAGGCGTGTCTCCCGTTCTCTTTTTGGGGAGAAGCTCTCACTTCAGCTGTGTATCTCATGAATCATGTTCCATCCCGATCAGTCGACTTTCAAACACCGTTCCAGACTTTTTCTTCATATGTTGATGCTCCTACAGTTCCTAATCTTCCACCTTACGTGTTTGGTTGTGTGGCCTTCATTTATCTTCATAAACAGCAGAGAAGTAAGCTTGAGCCTTGGGCCTTACGGTGTGTGTTTGTAGGGTATGCCTCAAATCAAAAGGGGTATCGTTGTTATCATTCTTCGACGAAAAAATTATTTGTCACTGTGGATGTTGCATTTCATGAGAATGATATGTACTTTGCCCATCTCGAGTCTTCACTTTAGGGGGAGAATCAGACAGACGTTCAAACTCTTGATTATCCTATTCCAAATATAGATAATGTGAATGATTTGGAGTTAAGTGGTGATGTCTTAGAGACAAGTGGTGATCACTCACACGAGAACAATGATGTGAATGAATTGGAACTAAGTGGTGATGTCTTGGAAACAAGTGGTGATCATTCACATGGAAACAATGTTGAAAATCTTGAAAGAGACGAGTCGACATCGCCAGATAACTCATTGCCTGATGGCTCACTGCCAGTTTCCTCACCACTGGATAGTTCTACATCTCCAACTATCTCACAGTCGATCTTGAGTCCCAATAACCATAATCAATCATTTTCGATCCCGTATGCACCACTACCACGTCGTCTCCCTGATCACGTTAATCGAGGTATTCCTAAACTTACTTATGAAGTTGACCCTAAATGCAAAACTAGGTATCCGATGAGTAAGCCCGACCCTGAGTCTAATGTGTTATACTCGTTAAGTAAGTATGTGTCTACCAGTCGCATGTCAGAATCAAATAAGTTATTTGTGCATCAATTATCTATTGTATCTATTCCTAACAGTGTGCAGGAGGCTTTAGCTTATCCACATTGGCAATCAACAATGAATGAAGAATTGAAGTCTTTGAAGAAGAATGTTACCTGGGAGATCACAGACTTGCCAGCATGTAAGAAACATGTGGGATGTAAATGGGTCTATACAGTGAAGTACAAAGCTGATGGGATGGTGGATCGCTTCAAGGCAAGACTAGTAGCAAAACGATACACTCAAAAATATGGAATTGACTATACAGATACATTTTCACCTGTAGCCAACATCAATACAGTCCGTGTTTTGTTGTCCTTGGCTGCAAATCTTAATTGGCTATTACAGCAGTTCGATGTGAAGAATGCCTTATTGCATGGGGACTTGACAGAAGAGATTTATATGGATCTTCCACCGGGATGTAATGCTCCAGATAAATACAAAATAAAAGTGTGCAGGTTGAAGAAATCCTTATATGGTTTGAAGCAGTCCCATTGGGCATGGTTTGGAAGATTCACAAAATCTATGAAAGCATTTGGCTACAAACAAAGTAACTCTGATCATACTCTATTCCTGAAAAGATGAAATGGGAAACTTACTGCACTTATTATGTATGTAGATGATATGGTGGTAACAGGTAATGACCCAGAAGAACGTGCAACCTTGCAAAGATGTTTGTCTACCGAATTTGAGATGAAGGACCTTGGATCCTTGAAATATTTTTTAGGGATTGAGGTATCGAGAAGCAGTTCGGGAATTTTCTTATCATAGAGGAAATATATTATTGATTTGTTGCACAAAACCGGCATGTCAGCTTGTCAACCAGTAGCTACACCATTAGAGGAAGGATTGAAGCTTAGTGTTGATCCTAATCAAGTACCAGTTGACAAAGGGAGATACCAAAGGTTAGTAGGTCGTTTAATGTACTTGCCACACACAAGACCGGACCTTGCTTATGCCTTAAGTGTAACAAGTCAATACATGCATGATCCCGGAGAACAACATATGAATGCAGTGATGAGAATTTTGAGATATTTGAAAGGAAGTCTCGGCAAAGGAATTTTGTTTAAAAGGAATAAACATCTTAGAGTTAAAGGTTATACTGATGCAGATTGGGCGAGTTCAACTGACAATAGACGCTCAACATCAGGTTACTTTACATTTGTGGGGGTAACTTGGTTACATAGAGTAGTAAGAAACAGAATGTGGTTACCCGTTCTAGTGCAGAAGCTGAATATAGAGGTATGACTTTGGGGATTTGTGAAATTATGTGGCTTAGGCTCCTGCTTTGCGATTTTGGTATACTACAGATCAGCCCATGAAATTATTTTGTGATAATAAAGCTGCCCGTGACATTGCACATAATCCGATACAACATGATAGAACAAAGCATGTTGAAGTTCATCAGTTCTTCATCAAAGAAAAATTAGAAGAAAAAATAATTGAGCTACCGACAATAAGAACAGAGGATCAGTTGGCAGATATACTCATGAAAGCTGTTTCAAGTCATAAGTTTTCATATTTCTTACACAAGTTGGGCATGAATAACATATATGCACCAACTTGAAGGGAGTGTTGACTTTGTATTTTAGGTAGGATTCCTAATTGATATCAATTCCATGTAATCTCATGTAATCCCATGTAATCCCATGTAAATAGTTTTCTTCCTATTACATTAGGGTTGTACACCTTGTATAAATCCCTCTCATTGAGAAGAATAAAATCATTATTCAAAGCATTCTCTTCTGGTGGGCCTATAGTCATCTGCATTCATGTCGACAAAAGCCAAAACAATCTGTCAAAGGATATCAAGATCCCATGTTGAGTGTCGTCGACACATTTTGCCAAATGGTGTTGAGATATTGCAAGAAGGCAGTTTATCAAACACTTGATGGACACAAAAATATTTCGTATATTAGACATTCAAAGATTCCTAAAAGACCTTTACATGTGTTTTTCTCAATTTTTGGAGGGTTATGGGAGCACCGGTTACCTATGTGGATCCGGTATGCATGCATGAGCATTATTTCCACCATCTAAATTTTTTTCTAGGATATATACATATTTAGTGTGTTCTCTTTTACAAACGATAGGATACTTACACTAATTAATTCATCTAAATTATGAGAGCGGGAGTTCGAACTTAGGTGCGAAAGGTGGAGCATATATATTGCAATCTAGCCAACTTGGCTAAATTCAGTTCTATTAACATATGTAGTGTTGAAGAAGAGAAGATTTAGTTGTTGAAAGTTTGATTATTTAGTGAGTAATAGCCTGTACCGAGGCAATTTAAAATGATTAATTAGAAAGAAAAAAGAGCATAATTTCTTGGAAGAATCATGGTTGGTGCCAAGACGACAATCCTTCAAAAGAAAAAAGAAAGAGAAAATTAAAGAAATTAAAATTTTAAATATTATTTTTCCCACAAAAATATTGATGGTAACATTTACAAGCTACCAATACAAACTCTAAAAAAAGAAGGTGATATTTTGCATCTCCACCTGCTCTCTGGAGTGTAGTGCGTCCGGTGTCAATAGACTGGAAATTGGAAGGATCTTGTTGTCCAAATTTTCTAAACATCTTTTTTCTCTTCTCTCTTTTTATTATTTTTTGTATCTTATTTCTCTTTCTTGTCATATAGAAAGTTGAATCCCTTTTTCTCTTTCTATCTCTGTTCTGGTGGTGAGTGAATGAACAAGAAGGACAATATTCGTCATTTGAGCATTCGAAAGATCGCATGGTCCCAAATATCTTTCTATTACGCACAATGGAATGGACCATTTGATCACGTTATCAACTGAATTCCTCACTTATTTTAAGGGTTCGTAGATCAAGTGCTTCAGGATATTTATTCTCGCATTCAAGATCGTGTATTTGATTCTCCGTCGACTTTGAATTCTATTTGTATCAAAAACCCCAACACCATTTATGTTGGATATATCGTGGGAAATAGCTAGGAGAAGGGTTAAAATAAAGATAAGTTGCTTCAAGGAATGTATTATGTATCTTACGTTTGCTCCTAAAACTTATGGTTGTGCAAAAAAGAACCACAACTATGCCTTGTGATAATAAACGCAAACTCACCCCGTAATCAATAATGTTTATCTCAAACCAGACATGTCTCAAAGTTTTCTCGGACTAGACATGTCTAGAGTTTTATTGTTATAGAAATATATGGAGGAAGTAGAGAATGTTTATTTTCTACAAAAAATCTTCCCTATTTATACAAGATAAAACTTAATTGGTGTTGAATTAACCATCTCTTCACCAAGAGGTACGTACCAGTACCAGTACCACTTCCTATGAAACTTGTCTCTTTAGGTGGAGTCGTGTTTCAATTGCTTAGGATATGTTTGTGAAGGTATTTCAATGCGATACACGTAATATCAAAGTTTGAAAGCAAAGAACCCAACCATATCAATAAAAAATGTATGAGAAATTCAAATTCAAATCGCAAGCGGACCGATGGTTAACATTCATTTGATCAGTTGTAATTTTTCAGGAGCTCGAGTTCATCAGTTTGGCATGGATGACCGACCGCTATTTTAGTCTGGTCGATTGCCATGGGCAAAATCAACATTATGGACATTTTCCAAAATTTTATGTGTCAATTATTAATAGAGATCACAGAGATGTCACACGCAAAATAGATGCAAAAGATTTGAACTTACACACTCAACTTAATTGAAATGACGAAAGCAAGACTAATTTAGATATTTCACCAAAATATATAATAATATAGACCTGGCATTCGTGTCGTTTTCGTGTCATACCCAATATCTTAAAGGGTCGTGTCATGTAACACTCGTTAAAATAAACGGGTAAAATGACCCGATCAAAAATCGACCCGATAATATTAACAGGTAATATAACCCGACCCGTTACCCATTAAGGAAAATATATTTTAAACCAATACATAATCAAATGAAAAACATAATACTAAATAAGTATATACATACTATATTTTGTCACATCCAAAACATAAAAACGCAATTTTCTTTTAAGTATATTTTCGCTTACCTAAATTGATTGCTCTAGCCTTTTTCTTTGCAAGACTCGTATTTGTATTGTTTATACTTTCGCTTCCAAGATCCCGTTCTGTTCCCATTATAATCTCCACGGACTCCTCATCACTAAGGTTTACTGAATCTGAATCTCTTGCATCCATTGCTTCTGAAACAAAAATGGTATAAATTAATTAATAGCTTAATTAATTAAGCAAAGGCTTTAATAGTTTTTTTAATTAATGTAGAAGTGTAAAAAATATAGAATATATAAACGCTCATAATGACAAGCTTTACAACTTTTATGAAGAGCTTAACTTCGAAATTCGCCACTATAATCATATAAATCATAGATCAAAATTTAACTGTTGATTGTTGTTTTCATTTACGCTTCATTGTTCTTATCAAATTTTGTTTTTTCAGATTTTCGTTTTTGAAAACATGATCTGTTAGAGGATGCAGGAAGATGAACGGTTTGGATCATTGATATTATATTCAGAGTTTTACAGTTAGTGAAAATATTGTTTGATGTTTATAAAGTTTCTACAAACTATATGACATCAACTCATATTTCAGTTAAGCGTAAATATCGAAACGTGATATCAAATATCTGAACTGTTCATCTTCTTACATCTGCCAGATGATCATGTTTAAAAAAAAAAGAAGATTTTAAAAATGAAATTCAGTAAGAAGAATAAAGCGTAAATGATAATCGACAGTTAAATATAAATTTAAGGTTTATGGATTATAGTGTTGGATTTCGAAACTGACCCCTTCATGAAAGTTGTAAAGCTTTTTTTTTTTTACATTTTTTACACTTCTACAATAATTATTATTAATTATATTAATTTTGCCCTCAAATAAAAAACATTATTCATGAGGGTTTGGAGGATTTTAAAAATCTAAACAATATTGTAAGTATAACCATTATCTACTTGTAGACGAATAATGATGAATCACGAGTGTTTATATATTCTTTCACATTTTTTGTACTTGTATGTATGTCTTCTTAGTTCTTACCTATACAAATACTATACTAGTTTATTTTAATATTTGGACAACAACATGTTAAGTAAAATTTATCCTAGTAATGATAATAAGGAACTCTCATAATAAAAATAAATAATGACTAAAACTTTTTTTTTTACTTATATAGAATAATAATACAAAACTATATATTTAATATAGAATATATTGTATATATTAATATGGCTATTGTATTTTATAATAAATCTTTTGGTAATTAAACTTTAAAACTATCAAAATAATTTTTTTCTTAACAGGTCGAAACGGGTTACCCACGTGTTACTCGCATGTATACCTGTTAAAAACCCGTTATTAACGGGTCACCTGATAATGACTCGAAACTCGTTATTTTCGTGTCTTTTTTGTGGATGCAAATTTCTTCCTCCTTGTTCTTGGACAAAATTGCACCTACAAAACAAATAACACCTTAGGTCAAGGTTAAGAGTCTCACCCATCCACGATGAATGAAGGGGGGCTTTGGCCGAAGAACCTCCAATGCCAAAATTAGAATTTTGAGGGCAAAATGTTTGGAGAATTTTGAGTGTTTAGCAAGAGTGAAGACCTAGCTTTTTAAAGAAAATGAGGTCAAATATATAATGCATGGCCAGTCCCTTTGGGAGAGAAGGTGACCAGCCTCTTGTGTATTTTTTGGTTGTGATTGATAGTTTAATTGGCAATTAATAGATTAATTAGGCAATAATTCCATTAATTAACCAATTAACATAATTTAAAAGGAATGTTTTGGGGGTTACCTTGCGGAGAAGATGGATAAAATAGGTTTTGAATAAATACCTATTTTGGGTACTTTTTTTACTTGATTGAAAGATGATTGCCCGCTGCTCGCGTGTAGGAATCTCGGTGTGCCTCAAGGGTATTCTTGTTCTTTTTATCCAAAGATCCACGTGTCGCCTTGTGATTATTTTTTGCTCCACAGTTTTCGTGTCGTATCACTGTGTCGTGTCAGAAACTGCCGGATCTAAATATGTGTATTACATCATGCTCCTACCTAACATACAATTATCCTCATCCTTCGTTTAGGTTTGACACTTAATGCTCAAAACTTCTACAAGTAACAAACTTACTTAGTACGAATCACATATAAGTCCAAAAAAGCAGATAGATAATTTCAGGGAATAATCCAAGATAAGAATGGTATATACATACGATCATTTTTGTTGGGACCAATAAAATATCTGTTGAGAAAAATAGCAATTAATAAAAGTTGATAAGTAAAGTGACAGTCTCTGGATCTAACTTTTTTTGCCATTGTGTAATTTAATTGAGCAGTTCCACTATAAAAACGGAAATACAAATATAATTACACAAAAAGTGGCTATATTATCTCTCACATTCTGTGAAGACCTGAATTCTTAACTAGGGAAATTTTATGTGGATTGTTGTCAAATTGACTGTGTGTGCAATGGAATAAATAAACAAAACACAAAATTTAAGAGGTTCCTTTACAGTCAGTTTGACTAGAGTACGTCATCGGGGCAGTAGTGATGCTTTCATTTATAATCTGAAATAATAAGATTACAAAGATAACTCTCTCTATTCTCTCTTCTCTTTTTCTTCTCTTTGCCGTGAGCCTTGTGGCTTCTCTTTTCTTCCTTCTTTCTTTTCTCTCCTCACAGCCCTATGTTCATCTGTGTATATATGCTCTCCTTCTTTTCATTCATTTTATAGACAAAGCTTTAGACAAAGTTGTAGTGGGATGAACAGTGGATTGGTAGTGGGATAGGTGGCCATCCACAATGAATGGCCTGTGCATTACAACACTCCCCCTTGGATGACCACAAGTCTTCAATTGACTTGTTAAAATCTTGATCTGTTTTGGATGCTTCCCATGATGAGTATCTCCTCCTGTTTCCAAATTCTTTAAGCTGATCATTGATCATTCTGCTTTAGTTTCTTAGCGGGGAGAGTTGCCGAAAGAGGTGCTTTACTTGTTGTTAACTTTCCATAGGCTTTTTCTTGAACTGGGCTGGAGGGCTTTCTGCTAGACTTGCATCAAAGGTCTGAATTTACTCATTTTATCTGGAGCGGAATTTGATTCAAGGGTGGTGGACACTTGATATTGAATTGGACTTGTGATTTCTTCAAGGACCTTCGAGGCTTAATCTTGAATGAAATTGGACCATGAAGAGCTTCACATGGCAAGTGATCTTCGGCTTTATCGAGGATGAATCAGTATGTGTTTGTTGCGCTTGTCTCCACATGCTTCAATGTATCATTTTCACTTGCCTTACTTGTTTCCCTTGCATAAGTGGTATTTTCCCTGGTTTTCCCCTATGTATGTGTGGCATCTTCTCTTGTAGTATTTGTCCCCTGATGCAGGAGTGGAATGCAACCCTTGCATTTGGATGATTCATCACTTCTTGGTGACTGGAGACCCAGCTTCATCAACAGTTGAAGATGGTTACTCAAGAGAAATACTAGGTAAGTAATCAGGAAAGTTTTCAGGCAATCGGATCCTTACCAGAAGGTTGATTGCAGGTTCTGACTGATTTATTTCTTTATCCTTGTTTTGCAGGTAAGAACAAGGACAAAGGAAATGATAGGGAAATTGGATGATATGAGATACTTTTGCTCTCGTCCCTAATGATATGAGATACTCTTGCTCTGGTATGACTTGTTTTGAAGAGTTATTCTCGAAGAGAAAGAAAACTGAGTATGTTGAGAGGTTTGGTTGCAGATGCATTTTCGGCAATGAGAGAGAGTTAGGAGTTTTGGATGTGTGCCTTGCCATGGAGGATGAAGGTCGATATATATAGGGATTTCCCCAATAGCAGGTAGTGGTGTGGATGTGGCTTTGTCATCCACGCTTGTCGGCAACAGTGTTGTAGTTGGAATAGTGAAATTTATGCGTTTTCAACTTTATCAGAGATCTTTGACAAAGTTGCAAGTGATATCCAAAAGCTGAAATTGCGTCTAAGAAATGTTGACGAACTTTATCCTGAAAATCTAGCTTTTGAAATTCGGAGAGCGATGTCTCTTTGATTTTTGAACAGGTGACCCTGTTGCCTTTTCTTTTATAGATATATCAATTTTGTTCAGATACACTCATAAAATTGTTGCCTGTAGAAATTTCCTCTTCTTGCGCTTCTGAGATTTTATCTGACCTCCTTTTTCCTTCATCATTTCTGAAAATTGGCTTGCCCATCTAACATTTGGTTAGATTTGAGTCTTAGGACTAATATAGGCGAGCTGCATCAGGATAATATATAGTGCCCATCTTTCTAATCTTCAAATAGTCCTCTTATGGTTGGGGACTCTATGATGAAGAATGACCTAACCATTATAGTGGTAGTTAGGAATCTTCTCACTCCCAAGGATAACAGAATCCTTTCAAACCGGTTTGATGAGTCGACTATTCAAGACTCCTTGGCTCTCAGTATTCAGTGTGCGGGCTCTGTTTCTAATATAGGCCAATGCCTACTTGCTCGAACTCACCAAGTTGAATCATTGATGGTTGTGGTGGCAAGTCTTAAACAAGAGATTGGACGGCTCAAGCACGAGAATAGAATGTTATACATGCTTGCAAATAATTACTCAACGAGCCCGACCAACTACTGGAATCCGAAGGTCGAACTCAAAATGACAATCAAGGGTTCAAGTCTTTAATCCAAAGACACACATTGTCTTAACCGTCTAGAGTTTCACCAAGTATTGAGGCTCCAAATAATCAACCTTCGGTGCCTCTTCCTTCTAGGGTACTTCTGAGTACTGAGGCTTCACATGAGCAACCTTTGTAAAGGTTCCCTCCTATTTGTTCATTTTAACTCATGTGTATGTACATGTCTGTAATTTCTTGGAGATATTAATAGATAACTTTATTTCATTCAGTGTATTGTGCTAAATACAATAAAGCATATACTTCATTAAGATGTGGTACTTCTGGACCGAACATCTATTCATCTTTTCCTCACGATGATGAATGATTTTTCTTAGTGTCTAAATATTAATTAACCACTTGAGTATTCAACTCATGATCTTCAATCCATATGGTTCTTTTAATACTATAAACATCATGGATAAGATTCGTGTTAGTATATTGTTCAATCTGCAGCTCGAGACAATATTTCTCTCAACACTTTATAAACTTTTTAGATTCTTCAGGAGTCTCAACGTAATATTATCAACTCTTGCAAGAAATTTTAGTATGTTACAACAATATCATAATGATAGTACTCACTAAGACAATTTATACCATCCATTGGTATTGAGTACATATTTTATGCTTTACCCTTCCGGGGCTTACTTCAAGCAATTTGAATCCTTTAGGGATTTTTTGAATCCTTTAGGGATTTTCTACACTTCAGGACATATTTTCCTTTGGAATATATACAGAGCAATTTGCTCCCATGTATACTTGAGGGATTTACTTATGGAGATATGATGTGGGCGACTCACAACCCTTCGTATATAATTCTACATTCATATGAACTCGTTTACAAGAGTATAATTTTAGGTTTCAATTAGTAACCTTGTGTCATATCATGTGAGTGTATTCCATTGTATTACAAATACTCATATGTAACCTTCTAGGTTCAACATCTTTTGGCTATTTGTATTATATACATATATATAGATCCATTTTTCTACGTTCTTACAAGATTGTAATGGAATTGCCTTTTCTCCATTTTTGGCAAATAATATTTCCTTTCATCGACGAACAAAAGAACGTGACTCAATATCAATACAGCTCATTGATGAATTTAGTAGCTACTTGTAAAAACCAAAATTATCATTGGTTATCATCAATCCGTGATCCCATATTCTAATGTGCATACGCATGCATATAAACTTTTCATTTCTTTGGATATCCATTGCCTCTTCAAGGGCATTATACTATCTCTCTCAGGATAGTCATAATTTAGAGAATGTGGATCATTACCTCATCTGGAGCGTTATAGAGCTTGGATTTTAAGCTCCACTTTTGGGGGTTGAGTCATTTGGAACCTATACGTCTATCATGCTTCATGCATGAGACATCAATATTCCCATGTCCGCGGATTGTCCTTTCTGGGATGTGTATCCATGCGGCGACTGTTATGCTTCTAAAATGCAACAGTTATACTTCGGGAATGCAATAATTCAATAGTGCCATATTCTTTTTCTTTTGAATGACTGAACATTTTGAGTGTGAGAGTTTGCCACGCTTCAGGCGTGTAACAGATAACTCATTTACTGCCTTATTATTTTGTCCAACAGGGACATCAATTCTTGTAGGCACATTTGTAGCAAGTATATGTGATGTTATCACTTTCGTTGCATCATTAAATGCATCTGGCATTTGACTTGCATATCGTTGCATCATTTAATTATTCTTACTTCGTTTTTATATTGATTGCTTCATAAATCAAAATAAGACAAATTATCTTCGTTCTTTTGGAACGGTCTTTTCTCATCATTCTTCTGGAATGATATTTTCACATTGTTTTTCTGGAATGATGTTATTTTCTTCCCCTAATGGCGGGAAAACTGTCTTAACAAAATCATAGTCTGCAAACCGCGCGGTAAACATATCCCCAGTCAAGGGCTCCAAATGTTGAATGATAGATGGTGGATCAAATTCAACATAAATTCTCAATTTGTAATGATGCCTTATTTTAGTACGTTGTGGCAGTACGACAATCACATAGATAACACAACCAAAAACTCATAAATGTTAATGTTTGGTTGGTGCCTAAACACTAGTTGCACTGAGAAATATTGATAGTTGGCAACTGGTCTCAACCGAACTTAATAATGAATTATGTAAAATGGTACTTACCCATCTTGCAATTTCTTTTTCATGAGCAGAGCGTGGGTAATCAATTTCATCCGCTTAATAAATGCTTCTGTTAAATCATTTTGAGTATGAACATGAGGAACATGGTGTTCAACATCAATGCCCAATGACATGCAATACTCATCAAAACTTCGAGATGTAAACTCTCTAGCGAATATGCATTATATCATCATTTACATAAATCAAGGAACTTCTGGTCCTTATTTAATAGCCTATGAATTGGGATTCTCATGGCCTTTATTACAATTAAGTTGTGGCACTTCGGCTCTTCAAACTTAAGGTACTCATCAAGGAACTTCATGTCCAATCTTGAGGATCTAGGGACTTCATTCCTAATTTTTTTACATGATTGAACTTCGGGTCTAATCATTTTATGTGATGAAGATCAAGAAACTTCAAGTTCTGATCTGATCAAGAAACTTTGGGTCCAGTATATACTTATCGTAACAAAAAGAAGTACAATAAATAAATTAAAGCAATAGACGGTAATTCCAGCCATAGTACATAAATTGCTTTTAAGTAAATAAAGCTTGTGACAAGGGCTTTGATTCAGCACCAATCACATAAATATCAAAGCTTTAAAGCAAAGGGTAATAATTCTACCCACTGTAAATAAACAGAACTTGTGATAGGGCTTCAAACCAACACCATGCACATAAATATGCCAAAACAGAAAAATGCAATGATTAAGTCCTCATCTTTTGCTTTTTCTTTTTCTTGGTCTGCCATTTCTTTTGTTTGATTTCTTTTATTTTTTTTATTTCACAGTTCTGAAGTCATTTTGGTTACTCAGGAAATAATAGTAACAATAAGTTCCAATTGGTGCTCCTCCTCCGTGAGTTTTGAAAAAATCGAAGCGGTTCCCATAAGTTTTGGAGTCAAGAGTGTCTGCAACTTATGAGAAGATCAAACTGTTAGATTTAGCTTAAATTTTAGTATGATATGGATAAGAGGATACCGAACAACTTTCGTGAAGAAACAATTTCGATATGATTTACTGAAATGAAGTTTTGGTACTCATAAGGTGCCTGTCCAATTTTTTGTGGAAATTGGAAACGGGTTTGGCATTTCACGCATCTACGATGATCGCACCGTTGGAATTTGATATGTTGTAGGTACTATGCGGACGAGCAACTTTGAAGAAGAAAATATTTCAATCCGAGTTTTGCAAGTTGAAGATGCGGGGCTGTTTACATGGCTGTCAGATTCTCTACGAATTTTGAGTCTGTACTCTTTTGCTTCTACAAAGGATGATATACAGTCATACAACAATATATATATTTGCTTCAAGAAAATCAGTAGTACAAAGATTTTAGGATGAAATGAAAGGATTTTCTTGTATGTGAGATTCCAGGCGAAGAGGTGAACATGATTTGTGGCGTTGTGCTTTCCACTGACACGAGAGCTTCTTGTTCTGATAACGTGTTGTAAAATTGATGGTGTGTGCAGTGGAATAAATAAACAAGACATAAAATTTACGAGGCTCCTCTACAGTCAGTGTGACTGGAGTATGTCCTCGGGACAGTAGTGATGCTTTCAATTATACAAATGAAATAGTAAGATTACAAAGATAACTCTCTCTATTATCTCCTCTATTTTTCTTCTATCTGCCGTGAGCCTTATGGCTTCTCTCTTCTTCCTCTCTTCTTCCTTCTTTCTTTTCTCTCTTCACAGTTGTATGTCCATTTGTGTATATACGCTCTCCTTCTTTTCATTCATTTTATAGACAAAGCTTTAGACAAAGTTGTAGTGGGATGAACAGTGGATTGGTAGTGGGATAGGTGGCCATCCACAATGAATGGCCTGTGAATTACAACATGGATCCATTTGTTTTATATCTACATCCAACTAAATAATTTTGTCCAACAAATTCTCAAATCTGCCTTTAACAGATAAGAAAAAGAAAATAATGAGAAAAAACAATTTATATAGAATTACCTCACTCCAACTAACATCAATGCCTTTTGTGATAAAACCCCACACCTGACGGATTTGGCAGGTGGTAAAGTGGGGACAGTATTAGTGTTGTTGGAGTGGGCCCTCGGCCCGTCGATCTAAATTTTTTTACATGGTATCAAAGCCAGGGGACGAGCTATCACACCCCGGACCTGGGGTCGGTGAAAAAAATAACCCCGCATCCGGCGCGCAAGTAAAAGTAAAATAAATAAAAGGAAATTGACACGGGTTGAAAAATATAAACTTCTCTTATTAAATATAACTCCAAAATCCTTATAGGGTGTACACAAATAATAAATTAAAATCCTTAAACTTCTCCTCAATCACAACCTCAGCTCTTCCAACACTTGTCTTGCCAAACAACTCATTTGTAAAATAATAGGTGAGGGGTGAGCAACAACCACCGTCTCTCAATGAGTAGAATATATAATATGCTAGTCAAGCTTGCCATTTTAATCACACTATAAAATAGGATAATAATATCAAAGCTTTAGCCACATAATTCCATATCACATCATCCCTTTACGTGTCCATTATATCCTTCATAAATTGTAACTCAGTACGTGACTCCTAATGGCCATCTGCCCTAATGTCCCCATGTGCAGTTTACATATATCCCTTAGATTAATGCAACACTAAAGTTCTTATGCTCCATGAACATCTCAAGTAATTTCATATACAATATATATCCCATCATAAAACATTTACACAAAATCCAACATGCTTGACTTAAAATAGATAGAGATTTGAAATATAGAAAACCCACAATAGCTCGTGGTTTTCATTTATCAGAAAATAAGAATATTTTAAATACATTACATAAACCACTCACCTCGATAACTCGAATCTTTGGCAAGACAACCCAACTAACAAGATCAACACATCAAACTCCAACTCTAAACTCTCTTTCCTTATACTTGAACACCAACACTGCATGTTGCCTTATTTCCATAAAAAATGGAGTAAAGCTCCTATTTATACTAGTAGGAAACGGTTAGCACAAGACTCTAATTGGTTGGTTTGGCAGCCAAACAATGGCGGCATGCAAGGTGTCAACCAAATAAGGAATAAATGATACAGTGCATCCACCTAAGGCTATTTGAAGCCACGTCCAAGTTATAGCTTGGAACACTCAGCAACTAGATTGCTTATTCACTTCTAATACATCACACTACCTCATATTGCATGGCCTTTTGAAGCCACCTCCTGTAACCTATGTGGCTGCTAACGAAAAAGATAATAATTTAAAATGGGACATATTATGTGATAATTGATTGCTACCAAACTATAGTTCATTCTAATAACTGTAAATAATATATAAAATTATGGGATCTCACACGGGCTCATATTGCCACGTGATTGGGTGAGTCCCTTTTGGCCCGCGCGATGGGTGAGTCTCGACATGGCTCCACGTAGGCCAAAGAAGCCACGTGATTGGGTGGGTCCCTGTTTGGCCCTGCGCGATGGGTGAGCCCCGACATGGCTCCACGTGGTTACTGATGTGTGGATCTCCACGTGACCCATAAAATGGGGTCTCACGTAAGCAATTTATATAGAATTACCCCACTCTAAATAACACCGAGACATTTTGTAATAAAATCCCACACTTGACGGATTGGGCAGGTGGTAAAGTGGGGATAGTATCGGTGTTGTTGAAGTGGACCCACGGCTCGTCGACCTGAAAATTCTACAAAAATAAAATGCCCAATACCCTAAACCCACCACCACTATTTTATTTTGTGGATGATCTTGAGCATATACAAGTTCTAATTGTTTTTAAAATCTTTTTATTTATTTCAGGCCACATTTGGATTTTTTTTAAATAATTTTTTAAATTGGATGTAAAGATAAGATAAATGAGTTATTGCAATTAATTTTATTTACCATTGAATTATGACCTGCTTAATCTTTTTCATTTGTTAATTATTTTTAATTAATTTCCCATACAGTAGTTTGAAATATAACTATCTATTCATTATTCATTTCATATTTGGGATGATATTGAATTAGACATAATGATAGAAGTTGTATTCATTTAATTTAGCCTCATAAAGAATTATGAATTGTTTTTATAAGAGGACATTAATTTTTATTCCTTTTTTCTTTTTGTTTAATTTTAGTTTGTGTATCAGATTTCAATTTTTCTACCCATTCTAGGTTCAGAGTGTGATACATTCTCTCGAGAGGACTTTTTCTCCTATATACAAGCACTGTTCTAAAAATCCCCGCCTAGCGCCGCCTAGGCCCCGCCTAGGCGCTAGGCCCCAGCCCACCGCCCCGATTAATGCCTAGGCCCCAGCCCACCGCCTAGACCACCTAGGCACCCGCCTAGCCCGCCTAGCCCGCCTAGGCACCCGCCTAGACCCGCCTAGGTTGCAACTCACTTAGACAGAAAATACATAACTTTCATTTTGCATTTTGTTTTTTTCCAATAAATTGTAAGAGACTTGTTGCATACTTGAATGAACAAACATTATATCCTTATTTCACATGTTTTTATTATGTTCCAATACTTCATGATATATATGCATTCTATTTTGTAGTTTATGATGAAATTATATATATTTCAAGTAGAAGCAGACACTTATTTACCTTAAATATGATAGATTTACTTAAATCCGCCTAGTCCGCCTAGGCTCCCGCCTAGGCCCCGCCTAGCCGCCTAGGCGCTAGGCCCCAGCCCGCCGCCCGACTAGTGCCTAGCGATTTTTAGAACCTTGTATACAAGTCAGGATCTCTTCGTTCTCCTTAGTTCGGTTTTTCTGATACTTTATTTTAAATTTAAGGTTCCATCACAATAGCCCATTAACCACAGGTTGAGAAGATCACTCAAATGAAAATAGTTCAGACGAGATGACCAAGTGTTTACCAAGGGCAAGGATGAATGTTGCATAAGTTCGATAGGAATGATGGTTCCATCCACATAAGTTGGGAGAGGGAGATTGACCCCTCCTTATTTGATGAAGAGAAACAATGACGTTAAAAGAATGAGTAAAGGATAATAAAAGAAAGAGAATTAAGGTGGCTAATGCATGGCTATTGGTGATGAAGAGTAAAGTAAGGAAAGCTCATGTCATGTACCATGACATCTGAGTACTCAGTGATGGATTAGATGTATTTGGTAAATGTTTCTTGCAAATAACCCATAGCAAGAGTGATATAACCTCTAAATGAACCTTAGTCCAGTTTAGGTATGAAGACAGTTACTTTCTATATAATACACGCTTCATATGGCCAAAATACCACTTTAGATTCAATTAATTTTATGTGGCTGCATATTGCTTCCATAAATATACTCTTAAAAAATCAACAAAAAAAAAAGGTGAAAATCATTATCTTAAATAGTTAACTATTTAATGTTTCCTATTATAAGTATCTTCATGCTTAAATAAGGTTTTTTTCAAGAAATTAGTCTAACTTGGAAGTCAGGCTTGTCTAGTTGGTTAAAACTTGCCTCAAGTTTCCCTTATTAGATATCCTAGTGCATCACTGAATATCATTGAAGTAATACATATATCTTCTTACAAGTTTTTTAAAGCATGACTTTCTTGTTTTTAGCTGCTTTGTTGAGATCATAGATGTTGAATAATATATGTCTTGTAATATACCCCAGTAGCTTGTTAGTTGACACAAAATAAATAATAACCATGATACCATTCCTTTTGTTATCATCATTGTTATGTTACAAGAAAATCTACTCATAAGATATCGTTCATTTTGGACTATGTGTACTTGTTGTTTGGTCTACCAATACAAATCAACCACGTACACAGATGGTGGGGTCCTGTGATCACCAAGTTCTCGTACATGGCAGCCAATTTGAGGAATGACAGTAGGATAATATTATTGTGTAACATATGCTTTCGTATAAGCACTCTAGATGTACATTAAAAATTTATCAATCAATAAAGTATTATTTCTTAACAACTGTGTATTGTATTTTGATATGTTTATGTAGTTGTTGAGCATTAAAGTAATTATTAATTTTTTTTTATAAATTAAATGTCCTTCCCGACGAAACCAGTTTTGTCAAGACAGAGAAGACTATGCCGACGAAATATCCATGGTGACAAACATATTTTGTTGGCTTAAAAGTACTATTGGTCGGCTAAAATGCCTTTTAACGACGAAAATATTTGTTGGGACACATGGAAATGCCGACAAAAAACTATTTGTCGGTAAAATTTGAACCTTAGCCGACAAAAATACCAAAATTTGTCGGGAAAACTCTTAGGTGACATGCTTTGCGAGACAAAATGGCCGACAAATTTTTTCGTCGGAAAAGACTCTTTGCCGACAAATTTTGGCCTTTGCCGACAAAGTAGTTTTGTAGGTAAAGTCAAAATTTGTAGTAGTGTATTCTCCTTCGTTCTTGTCTATTTTCTTTCGTTCTAGTTTGTGTGTGTAACCAAAACTCAGCCAAAAACAAATATAACGACCTCACAATCTAGCCACGGAGAAGGATCATCCAAGGGGAATCAAAAGGCTAACAGAACAGGTAATTACTTGGATGATCGTTGTAACAACCCCTTCCTAATTTTACAATTTTATTAATTTTAAAACAATGAATTGACGAAAATGCCCTAGAGGCGAGATTGTTAACTTCGTTGATTGCCATTTCGTGACACGTATGAGCTATTAATTTACCGTATACTCAAACGTGTAGACGCATGCAGAATCGAAATCTGAATTACGATGGAGATTTTACGGAACTACGAATCTGAAAGGTTATTTTTGAAAAAGGACAATTACTATTTTAGTTATTAATATATTATTTTATATTATTTTAAGTAGGATTTTTATGTTGTGGGGGCCCACACCCACCACTCATCTCTGCCACATGTCACTCCTCCTAACTTTCTCGATCTCTTTTCCCTCTCTCTCTCTCTCTCTCTCTCTTTCTCTCTCTCTCTCTCGATCTCTCTCTCGATCTCTTTTCCCTCACTCCACCTCTCTCTCTCTCTCTCTCTCTCTCTCTCTCTCTCTCCAGTAAGACTCCCTTTCTTTCTCCCTTGATGAAACCCAACGACACTGGGAACCACCACCACCTTGTCGCTGCGACTCCGGTGAACTGCACCAACCAACCCAGGCTAGCGCACCATCATCCTTTTTTTTCCTCATCTTGAACCCATACATCGACGTCCACTTCTCCGGTGAGGATCGTCATTTTCCAGTGAAGGTGAGTTGAAAATGCATCGAGATAAATATCTCTCGTCGTTTAGTGTAAATCTAAATGTGATAAGTGGTTTTGGACTGGTTTTATGACAAAAAAATAGCTTAAGGTAACTATTTCCTAGATTTCGGCGAAGTCTGTCAGTTTTAGATCTTTTTCTTGCCAACTTCGACCATGACAAGAGACCACGACGGTATAATCTTACTCTTTATCTCCCTAGCTTCAATTTGACTACTTATATGCTGATAATGGTTGAGTTTTGACCCTGATTGGAGTTGGGAATTTCTGACTTTCTCTTTCGTTAATTTCGGCGACCGAACCCGCAATTGGGACCGGGTCGACTCGACCAAAAGAAAAGAAATAAAGAGGGCCCAAGCCCAAACCCGGCCCAAACTTTTGGACCATTGACCCAATCTGGCCCATTTTTGAAAATATTCCTAGAATATTCTCTAGAATATTCTTTGGATATTCTTAAATATTACTTGTGTTGACTTTTATGAAATTTTCTCGGAAACCTTCCTATACTAATTTCGATGCCCTGAGTTCTTTTTTTCATCCATTTAGTGAAATTCTAAAGTTTTAATGTAGTTGCGTCTCGGTTGACTTTTTTAGGGTTGACCGTTGACTTTTTACGAAAAATTGGCTAGGACATTTCTTAGCATATTTCGACGCCCTGATTCCAAATCTATTCTCCCAAATTTAGTCGTTTTAGTTGGGTTTTACTAATGGGTCCCAATATTATGCTTAGGTGCAATTACTATTGGAGACTCCGACTTCCTTCGTTCGAACGGCTACGACATCGCAAGTATCTGTGAGTAGGTCTTTTCTTTTATATAGTGTGTGTGTGTGTGTATATATATATTTGTTTAGTTTCCTTAATTAAATTAGCTTTTAATTAGAGTTTATAAGAAATGTCGTAATAATGAAATTAGGAAATTGTTATCATCTTACGGGATGCATAGGTAAGCATACTATACGAGGATTCCTTAATTATATTTACAGCCATGAATAATATTATATTGACTAGAATTATTGAATTATTGTGGCATGATCATATTTACGTTATCTGCTCATTGTGTGCTACACTAGTGTTAGTACTCACCAGGGTCAGGGCTAGACCAGGCTTCACGTGTATGTTCACATCACACCGCACGATCACTTTGGATCCATTGTAGGGGCTAGTCTTGTCCTAGATTTCAATAGGCAATTAGGACTCGTATATGATGCGCATAGTGTCATTCTTCACGTGATTGTAGTACTAAAGCATAAATCATTATTGCACCTAGTTCTATTCATGTTAGAATACCTTTGTATGAACTCGTGTGTCAGTATATGTTGATGAGCACTTGATACAATATGTTGTTATGTGAGATTATGTGCTTATCGGACGTTAGGTGTTTATTCACGAAATATTGTGACGTATTGAATTCTTGAGATATTGCAGGTTACAGTAAGTATTTTCATACTATGCGTAGTATGTATATTTTGAAAACTATACTTGTTTTACGACAGGGGTTATTATATTTTCGAAAAGGTTTTTACAAAGCTTTAGTTTTAGGCCTACTTACCCTTGTTTTTCGCCCCTCTAGGTTTTAGTGGCAGAGCTTTCGTGTCGACGAGAACTTTCGAGAAAAACGTTGTTATGGGGATACTCCCGATGGTATAATACTTCTTTTACATTTACTGTACTTTACTTATGCTTTGCATCACGTGTGAATTGGGTTCAATCCCGCTCACATGCGCACTTTTATATTTAGGCACTTTTAGGTTTACATTTATTCACATTTTCCATGTCACTGCACTTTATATCTTCGTCACCTTCCTAATGTCCGTCATCATAGCTCGATTCGGAGGCTAGGTGGACATCCAAGTCCGGGTGTGTCAATCGTGTCCAGAAAAATTTGCGATTCTAGACTCAATGTCTTTGGCAATCATCGCCCTGCACCTACAAAAATTAAAGGTCATGTGATGTGATGTGATGTATAACAAATGGTGCAATTGTACATTTTGCTCATATCATGTATCATACAATTCTCTCTTAAGCCAGGACATACAAGTCCAGTTGGACTGTCAAACTTCCCTGGTTCACAAACTTTGTCTACATCAGGACATTCATTCCGACTTAAATGACACATCTGTCCAAAATTTCCTCCTGTCAAAAGAAAACATGTGCATGACTCTTTAGAAGCAATTGAAAAATGAGTGATAAATGTGAAGGAGAAATTTGTAAAGTATGTTGCGTACCATGCAAAGTTTATCATCCTGTCTCTTTCTTTGAGGAAGGTGAATCCACTAGAAGCGACCTTGGTTTTGATGATGGTGTCTCATCCGATGATGGAGATATTCAAAAGTTGGAGGATGAAGGTGATAGTGATGAAGATGAATACTTCCAGGGAATGACAGAGGACGAATGAAGGGTGCATGATTGGAGGAGGAATTAAGCTTTACAAGATCTAAACAATTAAGTGGTGGTTGTTGTTGATGAGGCTTTTTATGTTGGTCGATGGAGTTTAAGTTTTTTTTTAAAGTTATTTTATTTAGTTCTATTAATCCTCGAACATCAAATTCAAGTATCATGGGATACTTGTTTTTCTTTTTAAATCATCAATTGTTTTGTTGAACATATTACTAACTAGTTTTCAATTGGGGGAGTTTCCACTTCTTTTAAGTTGAATAAGTATAAAATAGATCAACTTAAGGGGGAGTCTCCATTTCTTCTACTAATTGTCATGTGTATTTAATTGTTTTCATTTCACTGCATGTTGGCTGGTTTACTTTGCTTACTCTCTTGACATTTTGATTGTGTTTAGACTTGTCAGATATGTATGCATGATACATATTGTTTGATTTGTTTGTATTGTTTGTTATGAGTATTGACTTGTATATTATGTTGATCTATTCGCAACGTGTATGTTATTATCTATATGAGTGTTGCGTCATTCCTAGCAGCTATGTCTTACTTTTCATCTCTTTGCCTTTCCATGGCAAAATGGTGGAGAAACAATGTCCAAACAAGTCAAACAATGTCCATACTACTGTAACATTATTAACCTTGTTCATTTCTACCGTAATAGATACTGTCCTTTAAGTTTTGAGAAATATGAATTGAAATTGAACAAGGTTAACAATGTTATAGTAACATTGACATTGTTTGACTTGTTTTGACATTATTTCCACCCAATTTGGCCATGGAAAGGCAAATAGAGAAAAAGTAAGACAAAGTTGCTAGAAGGGAGGCAACACTCTTATAGATAATAGCATGAATGTGCGAACAGATTAACATAATATACAAGTCAACAATCATAATAAATAGTACAAACAAATCAAACAACATGTATGATGCACACATATCTGACAAGTATAAACACAACAAAATGTCAATAAAGTAAGCAAAGTATACTCGCCAATAAGCAGTTAAATGAACATAATTAAATACACACTGCAATCAGTAGAACAAGAGGAGACTCTCCATAACTTTATACTTATTCTACTTAAAAGAAGTGGAGACTCCTCCAAAATTAAAAGGCCGTTAGTAATATGTTCAACAAAATAATAAACGATTTAAAAAGAAAATCAAGTATCCCATAGTACATGGATAAGATGTTATAGAATTAATAGAACTAAATAAAATGACTTGAAAAACCTAAACACCACCAACAAACATAAAAAGTCTCATTAGTAATGATCACCACTTGATTGTTTGGATCTTGTAAAGCTTAATTCCTCTTCCAGTCCTGCACCCTTCTCTCGTCCTCTGTCATTCCCTAAAAGTATTCATCTTTGCCATTATCACTATTAGCCTTCAACTTTTCAGTATCTTCATCCTCAGATGACACACCATCATCAGAAATAGAGTCACTTCCAATGGATTCACCTTCCACAAAGATAAAGACCATGCTCATAAACTTTACATGGTTTGTTGCATACTCTGCAAATCTCTCCTTCAAATTTCTCCTTTTTTTTCAGTTGCTTCTAGAGAATAATGCACATGCTTTCTTTTGAGAGGATGAGGAGTTTGGGCAGATACGTCATTCAAGTCAGAATAGATGTCCTAATTTAGACAAATTTTGTGAACACGACAGAGAAGTTTGATAGTCCCACTGGACCTGTATATCCTGACTTGAGAGAGAATCATATGATACATGATATGAGCAAAAGGTAAATGTGCACCATTCATGATACACAAAATCACTTGACCTTCAATTTTTGTAGGTGTGGGCAAGGGTTGTTGAAGACATTGAGTGTAAGAAAGTTCTAGGTACAACTAGGAATAGATTTCTCACTTGTTCTCACAAAAATCCAGACTAAAATATTTGGCCAACTTTAAAAAGACTGTATAATCTTCATAAGATGTGTATAGAAGTTTCAGTATCTAACTAATAATTTGGGGAGAGAACTTGATGAACTTTCCTTTGATATACACCACATGGTCGTTTTTCAAAAACGTATGTGGAAAATTGCTATAGACTCCTTGGACGATAAACAAGTTGAAGTTCTTTGGAGGAGTATTCACTGCATGTTGGAGATATTTGTGGGAACATGATTTCTACCCCATGACACATAGCACCTTAGGGGGTGAAAAGGGCTAAAGTGCTAATAACCCATAAGGCGTAGTTTGACAGTCTTAGTCCAACATGCTAGACTTAAGCCTATTGAAAATGTTACTTCTCTTACTGGACCTGTATATCCTGGTTTGAAAGATAATCATATGATACATGATGTGAGCAAAATATACATGTGCACCATTCATGATACAAAAAATCACTTGAACATGGTGCGGGGCGATGATTCTTGAAAACATTGAGTGTAAGAAAGTTCCAGGTACATCTATGAACAAGTTTCTCACAAAAATCCAAACTGAAATGTTTGGCCGACTTCAGAAAGATTGTATAATCATCATCAGATATGTAGGGAAGCTTTGGTACCTAACTAATATTTGGGTAGAGAACTTGATGAACTTTCCTCTAACATATACCACATGATCGTTTTTCAAAAATGCATGTGGAAAGTTGCTATAGAATCCTTGGACAATAAACATGTTGGAAGTTATTTGGAGGAGTATACACTGCATGTTGGAGATATTTGTTGGACCATGATTTTCTGGCCCATGACACGTGGCACCTTGGGGTGAAAAGGGCCATAATGCCAATAGCTTAGGTGTAGTCCGACAATCTTAGTCCGACATTCTAGGCTTAAGCCCATTGAAGATGTTACTTGTCTTCTAAGTAAGGAAACCCTAGTTCAAGTCAAATTAGGATATCATGGGGATTAGGCAACGTAATCATAACACTAAGAGAATTGGATTCTCTCCTAAATATCTCTCAAATTAATTGGGATTACTTTTCCTACAAGGACTCTCAAGATGTCTATAAATACCCCTCCATCTACGCTTAGACACGTCCATGGAAACCTTATCTCTTAATGCCCTTCTAAAGGTTATTCATCATCCAAGAATGCACTGGCACTCATACCTTCTCGCAACTCTAGATTGTTAGTGAAGTCTACTTTCCTTTTTGGAGCCATCATCCACTTACAAACCTTCTGATACAAGTCTGTATTTGACAGAGTCTGGAATCGCAAACTTCCCTGGACACGATCATCAATTACCTGTCCAATTAGCCTTTTGGTTGCCCTTAGATGATCTTTTCCCATGGTGTGATGGTGAGGCCATTTGGTTTGTTTTTTTGGTTACACACACAAACTAGACCAAAGGAAAATAGGAAACATGAAAGAGGAAGCTGCAACCGATTGAGAAAGCTTCATGATGGACAACCCTAATCGTTTCTTGTCAAAATGTCCAAGAATCTGTAGGAGAACTTAATGAACAGAACCCCACCGTCTTTGAAAATGGTTGATTAGTATTGGTAGATCAAATAACATATACACGGAGTCTAGAATAAACTATATCTTATGAGTATATTTTCTTGTAACCAAACAATGATGATAAAATGTCTATCCACCTCAACATGTTTCGTACGATCATGCTGAACTGGATTATTAGCTATTTCTCTCGCAACTTGATTATCATAATACAACAGCATAGCTCCATGTGGTTTGAACCCAATCTCAGTCAGGAGGATTCTTAGCCACAACAATTCACAAATCCCATGTGCCATACCACGGTATTTGGCCTCTGCAGTGGATCTAGCAACCACATTTTGCTTCTTGCTCCTCCAAGTTACAAGATTACCTCCAATAAATGTAAAGTACCCTGATGTAGAGCGTTTATCAGTAATGTTTCCAGCCCAACCAGCATCTGTGTATCCTTTTACCTCCAAATGCCCATGTTTCCTGAGAATCAACCCTTTTCCAGGTACACCTTTCAAATTACTCAAAATCCGCATTACTGCAGCCATGTGATCTTCACGAGGGGAATGAATGAATTGACTTACCACACTTACAGCATACGCAATATATGGCCTTGTGAGAGACAAGTAAATCAATCTTCCTACTAGCCTCTAGTACCTTTCTCTATTTGCTGGGACTTAGTCAGGATAAATTGCTAGATGATGATTCTGAACTATAGGCGTTTCTGCTGGTTTACACGCCAACATCCCTGTCTCAGACAAAATATCCAAAACATACTTCTGTTGTCATAAGTAAATACCCTCACAAGAATGAGCAACTTCAATTCCCAAGAAGTACTTCAAGCCTCCTAAGTCTTTCATCTCAGACTCCGAAGAGAGATACCCCTGTAGTCTCTTTATCTCTTCAACATCATCACCAGTAACTACCATATCATCCACATAAATTATTAACAAGGTAACCTTACCTTCTCTACGTTTAATAAACAAAGTGTGATTCGTATTTCCTTGTCAGTAACCATATTTCTTCATTGCGATCGTGAATTTCCCAAACCACGCCTTAGGTGACTGTTTGAGTCTATAAAGAGCTTTTCGCAACCTACACACTTTGCCCACTCTGTTCGGCACTTCATACTCTAGTAGAAGCTCCATGTAAACTTCTTCTTCTAGGTCTTCATCCATCACAACAACCTTTTCTCTTCTTTTGTTTGATTTCATAGCTTTGAAGTTTACAAAGACTGCGGTTTGTTTTTTCTGTTTCTAACGCAGTCTATGGTTTAGACTGTGAGGGGGTGTTTGTTTGACCTTCTTAGATGGGACTAGACTGGACTACACTAATTGGTAGTGTAGTCTGATGTTTGGTATGGATAAGGATTAAGTTTAATGGGATTAGATCCGACTCGCACAGATTAAAGCCCTCGCTAGGAGTTCTTAGCGGAGCACCCAAAAAACGCCCGGATTCGTAAGACCGCATGCGCTCCTGCGAGGGAGAACCTCGCTCATCCTGCGAGATAGTGTCATCGATGGCCTCCTCCCTCATCGTCGTCCTTCTCATCCTCATCTCTGCGTCCTGCTCGCCCTTATCTGCTCCTCTTGTCTGGTAAACTTCGAATCTGAATTATTTCTTTGATTTGTTTTGCAAATTGTGATATTACTAAGCTTTATTTGATTTAGGTGTTTTGGGTTTGAGAAATTTTCAATAATAGACCTCTGCACTGAACAAGTTAAGGTTTTGATTTTTAGGGTCAAATTGAGATTAGAATTTGGGGTTTTCTGATTTTATGCCATTTTCAATCCCAAAATGATGATAATCATCATGAAATTGATGTTGTAAGGGCGGATGCAAAACCTTCTATTTGTAATTTAGGTCTAATTTCAACAGATTTTTGGCATCAGGTTTAACTAAAGTTTTTGGATTTTGGTATTGGGTTTGAGAAATGAGTTGAGTTGAATCCTATACATTATATAGTTTTCATTCTTTCTTTGATAGTGAGAGGAATCGCATCCTACATGGTCATGCACCAGTGTTTTCACTTTATGGCAAACTAAGTATACAACAAGCCAACGGTTGTGCAAACATTGACTGCTTCTTATAATACTTATTCATGATTTGAATAATCAGCTGCCAAATCTAGCCAAAACTTACTGCAACGGTGTGTATGTATATTTTTTTTAATATATACGTATTCATGTTTTTGAACACCACAAACAGCTACTTTCAATTCACCCAACCCCAACTTTCTTCTTTATCTCCATGTTATATTTTAGGTTTTTAAAATGGTTTATCAGCGATGGCCTACTCATAATGTTTGATATGCCTAATTCTGTTCTCTACATAAGGTAACTTGTTGCCTTACATGATGTGTGATGTCTTCTTCCTTTTGCCTTCTGAGTTCTAGTCATAATGTTTGAGATGCCTAATTTTGTGGTGCACTTGTACACAATGCATGAGTTTTATGGGAATTAGATTTTCATATGTTGGCTAGGAAGGCATACATGGTAGTTTGAAAGGTAATGTACCAAACAATATATAAGCAAGGATGAAGATGTCAGGATTGGTTGAAATCAGTTTTGACCATTAAATATAGGTTGGACAGCTCGGAATCAACATTTGAAGGTTGAGTTGGTTGAATCTGAACATTTGACAGCCTTGCACTTGTAATTATTATGAGTAATGATAACATAGAGTGAGACGTATGTGATTAATGAAAGATAAGATTCTGAACCTTGCATGCAGTGGTAATTACTTCTTCCATGGCTTTAGAATAGAGAGTACGATGATCAATGCAATAATCATGAGCAAGATTATGGAAATCATCATGCATTTTCTTGACTTCTTTTGCAAGCTCTTTGCATCTTGTAGGGCAACATTCTATAAGAGGAATCCCATTTAGTAATTACTTATTCCTAACTTTTGTTCTTGTGTAATGTCTCATAAACTTTTGTTCTTATGTAATGTAGGGCAACATTCTGATATCTTGAGTGATTCAACACTCCCTTTGGAGCGCCGTTCCTTCGTGCATAGCGATTCAACACACACTTTCCGACGTCGTTTTATCCTCTTCTCCAAGCTCTTTCTTTTGCATATTGTTAATAGAGGATGTTGTATAATTACTAGTATATATATGTATAAATGCACATAATTAGACAAAACAAAATTTCCATACACATGATTATTGTTATTACTAGCCTAGGAATGCATAAATTGTTCATGATCTCTTCCTTTTGTATATTGTTACTAGTTTTCTTCAAACTAGGTGGAGCAAGCCAATTTACGTGCTAGGAATCCAAATGTATCAATGATCAATGCGCAGCTATCCATTTGTCATTGTGCCTCGTATCATTGTGGTCTTGGGATTGAGTGCAATTGTCATGGTATGGACTGAAATTGGCTTATACATATAAGAGCAATTCCAAGTAATTATTTCACAATTGAGTAAAAAACTGAACTTGTCAGACATAATTTTCATTCTACTCAAATACAAGTATAAACCAACACCTTTAACTTCAATCTACAACTTTAAACCAAAGGTGAATAATTAAGAAAAGCATCCTACACCCTGTCGATTGTTGGGAGAACACTTTGTTATATTCATGTTTGGAACAATGCTACTCTTGAATCATGTATGTTTCTTTCATTGGTAGGAAAATTTGGTTTTATATTTTTATTGAGTCTCACTCTAATCCAATATTATTAATTTTAATAATTTTAATAATATCTTTAATAATAAAAAAAAGAAATTAAAATAGAACAATAATGTAGTCCTAGTCTGAGCAAACAACAAACTGGTGACAATACTATTTTCATTATCCTGCTTGTTAGTCTGACACTGCACCAAACGCTTCGCTAATCTAGTCCAGCTTAGTCTAGTCGAGGCCAGTCCAGCTTAGTCCATGCAGCTAGTCTAGTCCGAAACAGTCCGATGAAACAAACGCACCCTGAGAGAGTTTGCTGGGAGTTTGCTGACTGTTGAAGGCAGGCCGAACCTGCTCTTGATACCAAGATAGAATTCTAGGGTTTTCATGAATATTGATCTAATTTATTCTTCTCACATAGAGGAATATATATAAGCTTACACAATCTCCTACAAACTAGGAAACAAGTATCCTAAATATACTAGGATATCTATTACATAATCTCATACCTAAAATATCCCTGCATTCCTTATTTCCCAAAGGTTGACTCACGGCAACATGAGATACTCTCATCACTGCGACAATTCAATGAGCGAGCCAACTTCGTCCATGAACTCAAGTCTTCCCCTTGACCCATGTATCCTATCAAGGGAAGGGTAATCGACGGGACTAGACTTTACATCTCTTTCTTGCCAATTGGCTTTTTCTTTGTATTATTGTGTACCCAAAACTCATTGAGAACTGAACGCAGTAGAAAAGTGGAGAAAAAAAAAATCCAAACCTTAAAACTCAAAAGTGTAATTGTATCAGTATGAATGTGACTCCTTGTTGTCCTTAATGCGTTGCGGTCATTTGAACAGCCAATAGCATATTGTGTTCTTAAGATTTTAACGTGCAGTATATCTGGGTGTATGTGTATATGGACAGCCAAAAGAGTAACACAGAAGGATTCAATATTAAAACAGCTTTCTGTTTTCTTACATTCATTTTTCTTTATGTTCTTTTCTTTAACCAATTAAATATATAGTAATCATATGTATATTATTTAGCATGTAAGTAATACACATTAAATTTAATACGTTGTTCGTGTATCTTTTCTAGATATTTCATAATTGGGAAGTAATAAGGAATGCGACATCCCTACATAACATGGTCAAAAAGTTTGTAGAAGATACTAAATCAGGAAGTTCAATTTCAGCAGAGCTCAATGCGTTTTCGCAATGAACAATTTCGTCTTGTACTTGTGTGAGTATTTGGGAGACCGATTTGTCATTATCTTTGATCCCTCGCACTGAAAAGGCAAAACCGCCTACTGCAAAATCATATGAATCTGCACATTGTTTTACTGCTTCGAAGCCCTTAGCAATACCTTTGTCGGTGGTGTTGAGCGCATTGACAAAGAAAGCTTTGCTTTGTTGTGCATTTGTTAGTGCTAATTTAACAATGGCTGTATCAAGATCTTTGAGATTAGATGCTAATCGAGTTGGATTATCTTTCCAAAGAGATTTTACACATTGATTGTAGTTGTAGCCGAATCGGTCTTGGGTTTGCTTGCAAACACTATTAATTAATGAAGACGTTGTTGCATTTGCAAATGGTGTTGGAGACGATGAGAAACATAAAAGCAAGAATGCAACGAAAGTTGCATATCCAATTGAGGAGTCCATTGCTCAAGGTTTATGTTTCTTAAATTGATGCTAAAGTGATCACAAATTATTTGTTTGATTTAAGCAATGGATGAATGGAGATCATATTTATAATTAAACAACTCAAGGAGGGGGTACGGGTCTAAATTTAGGAGCGCATAAGGTAAAGAAACCCATTTCTTTTGATGTGTTTAGTTTTCTGTTCCCTTGGTTTTTGCTCTTTCTCTTACGTACTAAATAATAATGCATTGGATGCAAACCACCTAACTTATTCTAGTTTAATTAACCAACTCCTCCTTTCTAGAAACTCCAACATAACCAAAAGCGATGCATGCTTATCAAAAGGATTTCTTTCATTACATTGCAAGGATTAATTTAAGCCGTTTCGTTTAATTTTTTTTTATTATTATTTTTTTTAACAACAAAATTCACATTGATAGTGTTAAGGGAGTCTCTTTTAGCTTATTTCGTATTGTTTGGTTAGCAGCTTGAGAGGCTCAAGCCTTATTAAGCGCAGTTACGATAGGCGACCTATGGGATTGGGGACATGGACCTAGATCTAACAATTTCTTACACAACATATTAACACGACACGTAAACGACACAAAAATAATGGGTTTCGAGTGTTAGATTTATGTCAACAATCTGTGATAAATTTATATATGCTAATAAATAAATAGTGTATGAACAATGAACTAATATTAAATAGAAATATTGAAGATCGAGACTTGTGTACCGTAATGTCCTTGAAACAGAAATTTCGCACCTACTCAGTGCTTGTAGCTCTCCGGACGTCTGTTTCACCAGAATTCAACGATCAAGTTAGAATTTCAGCACCGGAAAACTTAACTTCTGGCGAATTTCCTTGTGGTACTCTCAGTAAGAATGCTATGGATTATAGAAGGAGATTTATGTTTTATGTGTTCTAAATGTCATGCAGACGGATGTATATATAGTGGGATTATGCCTATTCGCAACAGGTATAAGAATGAGATGTGAATGTTGTGAGACATCTCTTCAGATAGGGTGCAGTGCTCTTTGCGTTTTTCATTGACTTCAGACTTCATTTGAAAAGATGAGTCTGTTCAAATAAAAATTAATTTAATTAAATTTGAAAGCCCAACCCCAAGGGTGAGCCCAATTGTATTCTCTAGGCCTATTACTCCAATCACTCTTTATAAAGGACAAAGCCTTATAAAGTGATGAAATCTTTTGGGAATGGCCAATGTGGGACAAAGAAATTTCTACTTAAACTACTCAAATTTCCAACATCAGGTCAACATGATAACTAATTGGATCGTTATTGAGTCAAACGATAAGGACCTGTTATTAACGGGTCCTTTACACATTTACACAAGAGTGACATGCAGGTAACTCGTTTCGATACGTTAAGAAAAAAATTATTGGATGATTTTAATTTTTTAACTACTAAAAACACTTACTATAAAATACAATAGCCATAGAGCATATGTATATATGTATATTAATATGTATTATTATATTGTTATTCTATATAAATTTTAAATTTTAAATTTTGTTTATTTATTTTTATAGTATACTATAGGCAAATAGTGAGATTAAAAAATTATAAAACATATTAAACATAAAAATATCAAATAATTTAAAAATACCAAAGACATTAAAAATAAAAATATTAAGTAATTTAAAAATACCAAACACATTTGAATGGTTTACGATGTTTGGTTTATGCTTAGTTTATGTGGAAGAGAGTGTTATAATGTGGAAAGCATTAATGAAAACATCGTCAATATAACTCTTGAAGACAATATCTCAAGACAAAGTTCCAATACCATTTCCTTGATGATTGATGAAAATTTTATTTTTACAAACGTGCAAGGTTTCTCAACTTTGAAATGCAACTCCCTTCATTTTGCATATCTTTAAACATTTGATATTTTGTAGTAATGTACTAATGTTTTTTCATTGGGCTCTTATTTTGGGAGTATATAATACTCGAAAGTCAAATGTTTTTTATTTATTTTATGTTTTGAAGTAATATTTATGTGACAACGTGATATGCATATACTAATTTAGTATTATGTTTTTCATTTTTTTAGTCAAATTATGTTTTTTATTTTCATTATTTATTGATTTAAAATATATTTTCTTTAACTGGTAATGGGTCAGATCATATTACTTGATAATATTAACGGGTCGATTCAGGTCGAGTCATATTACCCGTTTACTTTAACAGGTCTTACACGACATGACCTGTTAAGATATCGGGTATGTCATAAAAGCGACACGAATGCCAGGTCTAAATAATTCACTTATAGGTAGCAATTAGTAAGCAATTTACATAGACAAATATAATTAGACAGATTAAATAAAATAAAAATTAAATACTCGTCTATTTGGGACGAATAATTTGATCTTCATGGCACTTGATTTGTATAAGATTTCAGATTAAAACGTATAAATTCACTGTCCTTAAGATTATATAGCAGGGTATGCTTTCCTACCCTCTATGTAGAAAAGCATGATATCTTCATAAGCACACATTCGCAATACTTATGTCAATTGAAGAACTCAATTCTTTCCTTTGACATTGGCAACTATATGTTCAATGACAAAATAAATAGAGCTTTTTATATAGAACAATGTTGGAAAACGCAAGTTCGACAACGTTACAATAGATGGCTAGAGCATTTAACAATTTATTACAATAGAATTTATAACAAGGATTATTAATAGGAAGGAATGACGTTTCACAAGGTATAACTCCCACACTTGACTTCAATCATAAAATAAATGGAATGAATTAGCTAGCAACATATTTGGTTGTAAATGAAGATTTACTGCAGGTACACTGATGAGTCAATATTATATTATATATTTTACCCTATTTTTAGTATAATTTGGTAATTATTTTGGTAGAATTTTGATATTTTGTTTTATATTTTCAATATAGGACATTCGACTTCCTCTAGAGCAAAACATGATCAAACGGCTGAATTTGTTATTCAAATTGGAGGACGTTCGTGTGTCTCTTGAAATGTTTGTATCAAAGTTTGAGATTTTTTTACTAAGCGGTTATTGTCTGACGATTTATTAAAGAATCAGTGCGCGTTGCTGGAAAATGATGTTTCTAGGCTTAACCTGCATTTTTGGAGCCCAAAATGACCTCATATGGGTTTGTGGCCTTCTGGAGAAGTGTTTAAAATAGTCCAAGCTTTAAATCCAGCTATATTGGGCCAGTTTTGGAGCTAATTTGGGTCTAGAACGTGGCTGTGCAGATTTCTAGGCGAATTTAACAAGTCAATTTAGGATTATGTTCTAGGCGAATTTACCAAGATTTAAATCCAGCTATTTCTTTAATTTTTTTTAATTAAATTCGTTTTTAATAGTTTAGGTCATAAAATCAACCTCTTCCAATCTTTATTTTCATATAATTAACTAGGATTAGGGTTTTTCATAAATTGTTTTAAATAATCCCAGCGGAAAACGACCTTGCTTGAGCTGTTTATATTACAACAACCTTGTTCTCTTGCAAGTATTTTTAAGTGTTTTTATCCCTACTTTTGAAGGTGGTAAAAATCTTATCATACACCATCTTCTATTGATATAAATGAAAATGCAAGATAAGGCAATGATGACGAAAAGAAACGCGTGAGAAGAAAAGAAACAATAATCATAAAAAGGAGGAATTGCAATGCAGGAACCATTCGATATTAATTAGTCTGACCTTATAGTGTGTCATTCATTAGTATTTACTATCACTTTGAATCTCATGTTTTTTGGGTTACAAGACAAAGGCATGTATCTAAAGTGAGAATACTTCACAATTATGCAGCCTTATGTTCCACACTCATTCACGACCTCCTCATTTTGCTGCTTCTATATCACAACCCCAAGCACAACGTACCCAAGTTGATGCTTCTACATCACTGGTTCAGCCTTACTCAGTCAGTACAAATGACAATAGGCTTAGGTACAAGGCTCCAATCAAACGAGGAAGGCCATGGAAAGTGTAGTTGATCAGAATGTGCCATCTGTGTTTTGAACAGAACATTGATGATCTTGTTTTGTTAACTAAAACCTTATTTTGCTTGCGTTTGGTTGAGTGGAATTGCTCTTGTTCATATTATTATTTGTCAAAGAGAAAACAAATATGGTAATACCTGCTCGAAGAAAAAGAGTAATTTCGCTATTCATGAAGGCAATCACGCCATATGCTAATTCTAATACCAGGGGCTCTTGTTCATACTATTATTTGTCAAAGAGAAAAAAAATATGGTAATACCTGCTCCAAGAAAAAGAGTAATTTTGCTATTCATGAAGGCAATCACGCCATATGCTAATTCTAATACCAGGGCATGTGTGGATTGAAAAGAAGGAAAAAATAAAAGGGAGTTTTAATGAAAAGAGCTTGGGTCAACAAATATTTAACCAAAAACCATCCCAAAATGTTATTTAACCAAAATGGCTCAAAGTTTAATAAAAAATCATCCAAAATTATTGTCCACATGTCAAACTTACAAGCACAACCCGCTACAAATCTACATTTCCGTAAATACCCCTGAATGATTTAATATTGTCCTGACTCTTCACCAACCTCAACCCAGCACGAAACAGTCATAATAACTCTCTGTCTTCCTATCAAATTGAATTCCCTCATTTCAAAAACAACCAAATCAAAGTTAAAAAAGGAAGCATTCATCGGAACAAAGTTACCAGCGAAAAAGTGTCTAGAAAAAAAAAAGAACCAAAACATAAAACTGTTTCTTGAGAACCCAAAACATAACACTGTTTCTGAAAAAATAAAAAAATCAGATACAATGTTTGTTTTGTCTGTGCACAAATAACCACTGTATCTGGAAAGAAAAGAATCAAAATCCAGAAATAGCGACTTAAATTTTAGAAACAGTAACTTAGATTCCAAAAACAGTTTATGTTTTAACCTTTGATTGTTTCCTTTCATTCATGCATCAGTTGATTATATTCAAGAAACAGGGTGCTTATTTTGCTTTGAATCCAAATACAATGAATTTCACTATTTCTTTTCTAGCTTATATTTAAGAAACAATGTCTATATCTTTAAAGTTCCAAAAGCAAAAATTTTCACTCTCTCTCTCTAAAAAACCCCTCGCAGAAAACCCTTCCGCCGTCGGCCTCCAGCTCCTGCTTGGGGCTGGTGGCTGCTACCCTTTCAATTTCTGTGTTATCCTCCTCCCCTTTTTCTTCCTCGCTCGACTATGGTCCCGGTTCCCGTTGTGGTTGGAGATCTATCTCCAGGGGCTTTATCCCTCCCCGCAAATACGATCGCCCTGACCCTCTTCTTGGATCGGTGGAGCAACCAGCCATCTAGTGGTGGTATGGACGGAACTCTGTTTCCGGGTTTTGTGCCCTTGTTTCAAGGTATTATTCCGTTGATTTGGGGTTTGTGGGACCAGATTTGGGGTTCGTGGGGTCGACTTTGGGGTTCTACTCTCAATCAACTCAAATACTTCGAATCTGCTCTCAAATTCCACTCCTGTTTTGGGGGATTTCATCTCATCTCTTGTATGCTGCTTCTGGTCAGAGACAACTATATGTTGTCACCCCTACAAAGGTCTGGTATCTGTTTAGAATGGTGTTTACACCACCTGACCTTTTTGGTTACAGCTTGGTTCTGGGTACTCGTTTGTGTTTGTGTTCGTCTGAGGACCGAAGGTGTGGCGTTCGAGAAGGTTTGGGATATTTCTGATCTGCAGGTGGGGTTTCTTTTCTACATCTTTGAAGCTTTGATGGGTTTTTGTATTGCTCTATGCGGTGGTATCTCACAGGTGTTCCGTTCGCCGGGCGTCTCCATCTTTTCGGCGGCGGGTGTTTCTCAGCTTAGGGTTATCAGGTTTTGTAGAGGGGTCACTTTTGGGCCTCTTTGGGTGGACTCTGGCTTTTGGGCCGAGCCATATCTTATGTAATTTTTTGTTTATTAGGTATAATTGAGAACCTTTACTCATGCGATCAATGCATATGTGGCGTCTCTTTTGTACCTCCCTCAGTTATGAGGTTGTTGTCTTTGTACTGTGTCCGTTTGGACTTTGTTATATAAGTCCTCTTTGACCAAAAAAAAGAAACAATGTCTATTTCATTTAGATCCAGAAACAGTGATTTAGATTCCAGAAACAGTAACTTAGATTCCAAAAACAATTTATTTTTACAATCCAGAAACAGTGATCCGTCGTTATTATTGAATAGCATGCAGATCTCAAATTCATCTTCTGAAAAAACAAATGATGAACTCCACTGACGAAGAAAAATTGAAAAATTATACCCCGAATACACTATGAATAATAACGACGATCACATTTCAACGAAATAATACAAAATATAAATTAAATAGCATGAGGATCTATATTTTTGTTTCAAAGAAAAAGAAGAAGGTCTGCAAAACAACGATAAACTCCATTAGCGACAAAAATCTGGAACTCAACCCAAAAAAGTTAGGGGTAAAATCAACAAATCATAATTTATTATAATTGGACCATTTTTAGTTGGACTACTTTAATATGGGCCTTGTACTAATCATTAAACAAAACTTATAACATGGTTTTTTATTAAAACTAAAATTTTTCAAGTTTTTTTCATTAGTTTTCCTAAAATAAAATGGAGAATAGGAGTTGGTGGAAAGAAAGAGAGGGAAAGTTTTTGTTATATTTTATTTTCCAGTTTTTCAATTATTTTTAAGAGTGAAACGACTTACCTACCCTTACATATTGTGCATGTTCTGCCATTTACTCAATTGGGATGGAATATATGAAAAACTGAAATTGGCTAAAAGAATTAGTTTGAGTTCCTAGTTTTCTAATACAAAAGTTTAGGAGAAAAATTAAAAGCTAAGTGAAAGTTCAGGAATCGGCAATTTACTCAATTAAATAAACCAAAAGAACAAGAGGCAGAGGCATCAATGACAGTGTTCCCAAAGAAGATGATTGAACCATTAAGCCACATGACCGGTTGGTCTAGATCACAAAGGCGCCAGTTACTTGGAGGAGGTCTTATGCTGGACTCACGCAAATGATGTTTATCAAAATTAAAATATTCATTAAGCAATTATAAAAATAGGGGCTAACGACCATTACGTAAACAAATATTATGTTTATATGACTCCAGCAAACGTTACCAAAAACTGGTTCTGCAAATACTACAGTGCAGCTCACGTTGCGCTATCTCTGAATTAAATATATCAAATTTAATATAAACAACTAGGAATAAACAAAGTTGATGGCTGCATCATAACAAACTGAGAGGAAAAAAATATTGCCAAGTCTTTGGATACTAATTTCTAAATTGTCTTCTTGTTTTTTTTTTATACATGACTTGAAAATTTTGAGGAGTTTTGGATCATAGATCGATGATGGCGAAGGACTCAAAAACTGGGGTGGTTGGTACAACAATTTCAATGATTTTCTTGCTTACAATTGGTTTGCTTTATGCTGCATTCACCCCCAATATTAATCCCTTTGAAACATGTAAGTTTTCTTAACTTTCGATTTAGTTTAGTCACATTTCGTTAATTAAGCGAAGGTAATGGTTGTGATTAAGATTATCCTTGTTTATCAGTAGCCATGATTTCACTAATTTTTTAGTTTTGAAATTGAAGGGATGCACACCAGAAAAGATGACGAAGTCTTTGGAGTGGAAGAGCCTCTCAATTCTTTCTTCAAAAGACTAGTTAAAGGTTTCTTTTTCGTTCATTACCATTCTGATTATGTACTTATTTTTTCACGAATCAGACGCAAAACATGGGGTGCTGAATTAAAATGCTTTTAACCACTTGAGCTACCATTATGGTAATGTGAGATTATGAACTGCAGGGGTAGATCGAATTCAACTCGAAACCACAGGGTTGTCTTGCCACTCTGACGTTCACTCGGAAGTGTGTGTGGCTAATAGACCAGTTATAGTTGACAAGAGTGCTTTAACAGTTTATGTACCTTCAAATGAAGCCCAAGTTGAATACAAGGTTCAGCCATATGCAAGGAAAGAAGATGGGACTGCAATGAAGGCTGTCACACCAGTGCAAATACTACATGGAAACATTAGTACTCCTCCGGCTTGCAATTTTTCTTACGACATCCCAGCTATGATATTCTCTTCTGGTGGCTTCACCGGAAACCTATTTCACGAATTCAATGAGATCATCATCCCCTTGTTCATCATGTCACGCAGCTTTCGATCCCAGCTTCAGTTTGTCATAACTGATTTTAAGCCATGGTGGGTTAGCAAGTACGAACGAATTCTATCATCGTTGTCCAGTTATGATGTCATAAATTCAGTTGAGAAAGAAGGTGTTCGCTGCTATCCTGGAGCTGTCATAGGCCTTAAGTTTCATGACAACTTAGCGCTAAATTCTTCCGACATTCCAGGAGGGTACTCCATGTTTGACTTCAAGCAGTTCCTAAGAGAATCATACATGCTGAAAATGAAGGATGTCTCAAATCAGATGGGGAAAAAACCAGTGCTCGTTCTTATTTCTCGTCGCAAAACAAGGAAGTTTTTGAATGAAGATAAGATGGTGGAAATGATGGAAGAATTAGGCTTTCAGGTTATCGCTGCAACGCCTAACCAGACATCTAATTTGGACACATTTTCGGGCTTAGTGAACTCGTGCAGTGTCATGGTTGGAGCTCACGGTGCTGGCCTTACAAATGCACTGTTCTTGCCAGCTGGGGCAGTGTTAGTGCAAGTGGTACCGCTAGGCCTAGATTGGCCGTCAGCTAACTATTATGGTGGACCGGCGAGTGAAATGGGGCTGAATTACTTGGAATACAAGATTAAACCAGAGGAGAGTTCACTGATTGATGACTATGGTCCAGATCACCCTGTCATCACGGATCCCATGTCTATTTCCTTGAAGGGCTATCGGGCTTCCAGGGCTGTGTACGTTGATGGACAGAATCTGAAGGTTAACTTGGTGAGGTTCCGAGAAACACTCGTTGAAGCTATGAAACTTGTTGGAGGCTCCACTCCTTCAAATTAAAGAACGAAACATTGTAGTACTTGGTAGAATTCAACTGTTTGCAAATATGTATCAAATGTTGATAGCAATTCATTGTAAGTAGCTTCCAGTCAGGCTCAAGTTCTAAGCAACCATATTTGGGCATGAAAACACAACTTCCTACAACTTAATAACTGATATAACAAATATAGTTAGAAGAGTATTATTATAATTGGAATATACGGCTATATAAGGGATTATTTTTCATCTGTTTCTAGCTTAGTTTCTTTCCAATTTTCCATTAGTTTATGTTTCGAAGGAATACTGCGGAGATTTCACCACCGAGAGAGATTTCACCCCAACTCTTTGAGAGCTTCTCCTATTCAATGTTTTTCGTGGGATTCTTGGGATCAATGACGGAGGAAGACTTGAAGGTGCTGTCAAGGTGGAGCCCGGACAACCGATTCCTCACCGCCTCCAAGAACTGAAGATCTCTGCCGCCTTCCATCTTCTGGCTGTGCTAACTCGCAGGATCTCAAACACCTCTGAATTTGTGGAGCATCTTGGCAAGACCGACTTTCATCGAATATGGGTTCTGCTTGTTTTCTGGCGTCGGTTATTGCGCTGCAGTTGTAGATTGTGACTGCGCCGTCCTCTGCCGCCATCGAGGTGTTTGTGAAAATGCCTGAACGAAATTAAATGCCGCCCTCAGCAATATCTCTTGAGAACCTTCATTTGGAGGAGTGCCACAGGATCACCCAGTTAATTTGGGTTTTTTGGTGGTGGTTCAAAATTGAAGTATGTAGCTTTTGTTTCCCGCGTGGGATTGAAAGATGTAAACTTTGGATCACCAGCTGTGTCTCGATGCCAATCTCTTCGATCGTTGTCCATTCGCAGGTGCCCTGGATTTGGGAACGTTGGCCTGGCTCTTTTGGGTAAGCTTTGCCCTCCATTTCTCACTCGGGTTTTGCTCAGTCTTGAATTTCTCAGTGTGTGTGAGCGAGAAAGGAAAGCCATGGTTGCTGCTAGTTGGTAGATTGATTCGCCAAGGTTTCTGGTTTGCTTCCTCTACGTCCTTTGGCTCAAGATTGAAGTTCTTATCGGGTTCTTGATTTCTGGTTTTCACAGTGCACATGATCTGTTTGATTAAATATTTTAGTAAGAAAGTGTTCTCTATTTTGTCAATTAGTAAGGCCGATAGCCAAAGAGTGGTATATTGAATTTACACTCCGCTTGTGAGTCTTTTCGGGATATTAGTGTGATATTTGGGATATTTGGGTTCAAGATTCTTCATTGCTTCAAGATCAGTGTTTGTCATGGACTTCATTTGGTTTGCTGGATTTTCGAACCATGAACTGTGTAATTTTTATGGTGTCCAATTCTCTCTCTGCCTCACTGAAATTCTATTATCTCTTTATTGGGTTTGAATTGTTCAGAAGCTTATAATAGCCTATAATGTTGATTTCTTGGAGTGTCATTCTCCTTGGTTAATTTTGGTATATGGGAAGATTTAGGAAGCTATCAAGAGTGTCAATCTCCTTGGTTGATTTGGTTTCTTGGAGTGTTATTCTCCTTGGTTAATTTTGGTATCTGGGAAAATTTAGGAAGCTATTAGGAGTGTCACTCTCCTTGATTGATTTGGTTTCTTGGAGTATCATTCTCCTTGGTTGATTTGGGTTCTTGGAGTGTCATTCTCCTTGGTTGTAGTCTTGTGTGATGATAATGGGGTGAGCAGAGGTTTTGGTCGGTAGTTACAACAGTGTCAGTGGGTGCTTTCTTGTTTGCAGCAGGTTAATTCTTGAAGCATGGCAAATATCTTGCTCTTGCAGTTCTAGATCAGTCTCAAATACCTGGCTAGTTCAAACTTCGCTTGGATACTCCAAGTTTAGTTTGAGGGAGGAGTAATAACTGATATAACAGAAATATAGTTAGAATGATATTATTGTAGTTGGGATATATGACTATATGAGGGATTGTATAGCTATCATTTCCTTAAGTTCATTTGTATACATTTTCTCTAATCAATTAATACAATCTATTTTGTTTCTCTCTATCAATTCTTTCTCTTCCCCTGTACCAATCTTCATCTTTTGCAAGTAGTTAACACAACTGATTGAAGGAGCCTCCAGCATTCTCTGATTTCATTCCCATGAAATAAATAAATGCCTATCATCTAAAGACAAAAATTGCATATCTCATGCTAAGTTGATAAAAAAATTTGCACTAATAATAGTTGTAGGTCGAAGTTCACATAGGCAAAAAATTACTCCTCAAGAAATAAATCCACTAGCACCTTAAATTTGGAAGTGGAGCTACAATCAAGCAACATGTTTTTACTTTTTCAATCATGTTCATGCATGAATTTTCTATCTCGTCTCATAACTTCATTCATGATCACACACGAATGAAATCATGTGGTTAACGCAACTTGATGCCCTAATCACCCACTATCATGTGCTCATGACATAGGACATGAAGCGCAAGAAAGACCAATTAACAACACAAGAAAAGAGACGGATAAATTCATCACCATCATTTCTCCTCCCTTTCGCAGCTCAATCTGACTGCTTTTTAAACCATTTTTAAACCAACATGATGTCAACTATGCATTTTTGCATGGTCATCGCTCGAAATCTTTTTTCATGAAACGAGTACCTAGTCCCCCCCCCCCCCCCCCCCGGCGGCGGGAGCTTGGTAAGAGCAGCTACACGGTGCATTAAAATCACTTGGATTTATTGGTTTCCAATTTGATCACTCTACCTTTGTTAGAAAGGAACCAATATTGGTGTTTATTCTTGTTTTATCTTGATGTCACTGGCCATCTTCTCAAGCCTACAAAGAGGTAATAATTGTTCAACTCAGTGTTCTCTTTCCTACTAAAAATTTTGGTCCTTTCCTTTATTTTCTTGGGATTGAAGTTAAAAGATCTTCCTTAGACCATCTCCAACCCTTGGGCTAAAAGCCAAATTTTTTAGCCCGGAAAATTTGGCTTTTAGCCCAGAAACATCTTTTCTGCTCCAACCCTTCTGCCCTAAAATTTTAGCCCGGAATTATTAAAGAATGAACTTAGGCTAATTTTTTTCTTAAATCAATTTTTTTTAAAAAATGAATATGTAGATAATTGTAAATTAATTTTATGAACATTTTAATATAAAAAAATTTAAATTCCAATAAACATTTGGCATTTAGCTCGGGGGGAAAGCTGGGGGGTATTTGGCCCAGAAATAACATTTGGCATTTAGCCTAAATTTTAACATGGGTTGGAGAGTATTTGGGGGGGGTAATTTGGGGGGAGGTAATTTAGCTTTTAGCCCAGGTTTGGAGATGGTCTTATGTCCCAAACTAAGTACTTACTGAATTTACTAAAAAAGGCAAATATGGATGGTGCCAAGCGGGGCTAGGCTTGCTGTGAATGAGGAGGTAATTAAGCTTCGTTGAACATGACACTGGAAGCAAAACTTTTGTACTATATGAAGATGAACTTTTTAGCACATGTTTTGTCACATCCCTACCCGGGCTCCGCCTCTGCCGTAACACTATATTATCCGCTTTGGGCCCCGACCACGCCCTCACGGTTTTGTTTCTGGGAACTCATACGAGAACTTCCCAATAGATCATCCATCCTGGGATTGCTCTCACACGATCTTGCTTAACTTTAGAGTTCTTATGAAATAAGAAGCCAGTGAGCTCTCAAAAGGCCTTGTGCTATATGGAGGTGGGTATGTACATTTAAGGCAAAGGATCCACTCCCCTGGGTGATGTAGGATCTAACATGTTCAAAGAGGCAAATTTGTTAGCCGATCCAAGAGTTTGAGCACGCTACCAATGGAACTTAATTTTGGGACCTATATATATCTAGTTTTTTCTTAATTCTATGCTACCCATAAAAATTTCTCCTTATCATGGGTTGCGAAATCTGGTACTGCACATGAACATATAACATGATTAACATTCAATCCATGACCAACAATCTTATTCAGTAATGAACATCAAACGAGGCCATACAAACAAGCTCTTTAAAATTCCAAGAGGAATCAAAAGTGGCCTACAAACGTGGAAGTCAACGGAAATCAAGCGAAAGGCTACCCGATAACTAATTGAGAGCCTCTTTTATACTCTATAAAGCTATTCTTTGTTATATGAAAGTATTCCAGACAAGTTTCAACCAGAAAAAAAGTAATCCAGACAAGAACCGACCACAGCAAAGAAAATAACTAACAGAATTATTCCTGTGAAACAAAAAACAAGCAGCCTTATCACCCAACAAATCATTAACCACAGTTTGTAGAGTACTGAGGGAAAATAGCCACCCTTAATTTTAGCTGCTTCTGGAAAATAGTCACCCTTAATTTTAGCTGCTTCTATAGTGTTCATCGTAATGATCATCAAGGAAGCCGCAGAATTCTCCGCATATCGTTTTCTTGGCCTTTCATCTCCTGTCTTATATAGCACACCATCTAAAGTTTCAATTTCAACTGATGATACAAATCTCTTCTCATGCGCAGGACCAAATTCTTTCACTCTACAGTAGAAAAGGTAAATATATGCGTGGATTATTTATAAATATTATTGACAACATAATTCTAAAAACACAATTTTTTTTTTTTTCTGAATGTGTTCATACCTGTAAGTTGGTTTACGGATCCTCTTCTTCTCACAAAGCTCCTTCAAATTCTTTTTAGCTTCATTTTCAGCAACAACTTCAAACGACCCATAGTTTATGCCGAATTCGGACAACTTAGATAGGGCTTCACTTGCAGCACGACGCTTGGCAATTGTAATATTTTTTCCAGGAGCCGAGGCAAAGGGGTTACCATCAACATACACACAAGAAATACTTATATTTTTAGCATCATCTCTCGCCTCCTTGGTCTCAACGAGCTTTCCATGCTTCTGGCAAAGCTTAAACAACTTTGACACAGGGTGATCCAGCAAATCTTCGAGAGTAACTATAGGCTCCAAAAGATGCTCATATGTCTACAAATGTACCACAGCAGATAACACAAAAACCACTAGTTAAAGTTCAAACCAACTTACAAACCCTAATTACAAACTCAATAAAAGGTTTCCATAATTGTCATATAAAATGAAACAAGCTATAATGAAATACGCACCTTCCATAGTTTGTGCAGATCAAAGTTCAAGTCAATGTATATGGCAGCTGCCACTGATTCCACAATATCTGCAAGAGCATGATTGGGTTGTATAGTCCCTCCATATAAAAGATCGGTCTCATCTTCTTCATTCGAAACCGCTTTGGCAAACTCCCCAACCTAAAACTTAAATCAAAATATTGCTCATAAAACTAAGAGTAAAAGTACCATTACTTAACGACAAATGATTTATACAAATTTCAAAAAGGAAAACTTACATCAAAAGAGGCAAATATACACAAGGCTCGAGACACCAGTTTTTAAAATACTAACTAATGTGACAGCGTTTAGAAATAAGAAAGAAAGAAAGTTTCACACTAGTTAATTAATTGGTAACCAAAAGTGCATGTAATATGCTAGTGTCTCTAGCTAATTATATATGAGTATACCCTTTGGAATTCAATTTTTTTTCAACTAAAATTCACCGTGGTAAATTTTTCTAATAAAAACCGAATGATTAGGCTCTAACTAAGCAATATCCATAATTAAGTTTGATTGGCAAAAATTGTATTTTTTGGATGTTTAAATTACACCTAATATGATTGACTTTGTGTCTATTATAGGGATGGCAACGGTTCGATTTGGGGACGAAAATACTATATCTATCTCCATAACCACAGAAATTAATCATATCCATAACCGCCAATTCACCATAAGGTATTATCCATAACTATACCCACCGGGTAACGGATTCCTTATCGGTTAACTGTTATACCCATCTTTGTTAATAAAAAAAATATATTCGTTCAATTGACTCATGATAATTTAGTAAATATTAATTTTGTCATTAAATATTTGATATATAAAATGATTTAATGAGTGGATCTTATGGAGCATAAAAATTAAAGTTAAACATTGATAATGTTGGCTGATTTTTTATATCTCCCATAAGTACTATTGGTCTGGATTCTAATAGATTTTGAATCATATCAAAACTTTTTAACTTGCCAACAAAATGCAACTCACACAGTGCAACTTTTGTATTCTTAAGGTAATAGATTCGGTGAATAATAATAATAATAATAATAAATATATATATATATATATATATTTACTATTATATTATATATAATTATGTTCGGATTCGAGGACGGATATGGATAGGGAACCTCTATAACCATATCCAAAACCATAACCAAATATTATTCACAGTTTTTCCCCATATCCAAAATATACCCGAATTTTCATACTCAAATCCAATCAATTCAAACGGTTATTCACGGTTATTAGGTTTAACAGTTAAAAATTGTCATCCCTAGTTTATTACTTGTTATCTACATTTATTTTGTATTATTTCGTTCAATTAAACGTTCTCAAATGCTTATGCGGACGTTTAGTTTTATTCAAACTTATATGGAGTTGATGTAACTTTGTTTTGAGGATAGCTAACTTTCAAAGTTGTTTGTGCAGGATACTGTTTTTCCCTTTGACCGGATTGAAATTCCAGGCAAAGTTTTTTTCGAGGCCCATTTATGCACCTTATTCTCATTTTGTACAAATTCCTCTCACTTCAATGAATATCGTACTTGTTCTATAAAAAAAATTGCTTATGCGGACTTGGAAAAGAAAATTTTAAATGTCATAATTTCAATGCATATTAATAACAAAAATTACATGGTATTAGAGTTTTGATTCCTTATATGGCTGTTTTCACATTTGTGTAAAAATGAGCATTTTTTTTCCTTTTCAAATAATTGTAACAGGTACATTAGTATTTCTTACAATATAAATTTTTTTTTTGTCAAATAATAGTTTTTGTTAAATTAACCATGTAGACATGCAATAGCTCAACTCCTTTACACTACTGTGGTAAAAGACTGATTGCATAAAAATACTATTTTATTCAAACTTACCACTATTTTACATATAAATATAAATATTTTACATTTTTTTTTAGGAAAACTAATTAAAATGACTTGAAAACTTTAAGTTTTAACGATAAGGATAAAATAAAGGGTAAAGTGAATAGTACTATGATTGACTTTTTAATGTAAAAATATGTTTTTTTTTAAGTAAACAGTACCAGGAGCTTTTTTGTTAAAGTTCCATTCTTTCTTCAGGTTATATATATTAGGATATATCAGTAATTAGCCTTAAAAAAAAAAAAAAAAAAAGATGGTATTGGCATGTTAAAAAAGAAAAGAAAAAAAAAAAAAACTCACTCTGCACGATTCAATTTCCTTATATTTGGTGTACTTTTTTAGTATGTCAATAAAAGCTTAAGCTCCTGTGGAAATTAATAAAAAAACCTCCACAAATTGCAAAATGCAAATTCAATTAGCAAAGTACTAAAATAATAATATATGAAATAACTAAAAGAAACCAGATAGCTCAAACAATGACCTGAGTAGCGAGAGGAGGAGAATTGTGACGAAGGCAGTGATCAAACCCATGTTTAACAGCAGCGCGTGCGAACTTCATCGTACTAACATTGGTGGAGCGGAGCTTAGAGAAGTTGCCTTGATCCATGTCGGGGTAAAGAAGAAAGAGGTGCTTACTCATAGCCATGCCAAGGGCAGCGTCACCGAGCACTGCTAAACGCTCATACGATGGGAAGTTCGTGACGGAGGGGTGTGTGAGAGCTTCCTCTAGAAGCCTCTTGTTCTTGAAGTTGTGGCCTACAATTTTCTCCATGGCCGTCACTTTATCTTTCATTTCAGGCGATGGCGGGAGCTCGCGATCGAGGGATGCTGAGGTATTACTGAAGAGTGTCATGTTGCTGAATTGGAAGATCGTCGTTGATGTATGTTGAAGCAAAACTATCTAGTTGGATTTGGAATTGGAAATACCAGAAAATAACTCTTTAGTAGTGATGGAAAGCAATTAAGTTAAGCAACCTTAATGGTAAAAGTAAAGTAAGGAATACGAATGTTAAGGAAAAGAGAAAGAGAAAGGGTAAAACACTTTGTCCGAGGTTGTCATCTGGGCATTGGTGGATGAATCATCGGATTCTATTCCCCAAATGCGTCCAGTTCCAAAGGTCTGGCAGCCAGCTGGCTAGACCACATAAACCAGATATTACGAATCGAATCCTCTTTATGAGGATTTCAAGGATTTGTCAATTGTGTCAATTCATCGTATATTATACAGTCGGAAATTATTTTAAATATTTTTATTTAAAATAAAACACAAACATTAATTGAAAAAAACTGATCGCACAATATACGATGAACGGATACGATTCACAGATCCCTATGATTCTCATCAAAATAATCCAAAAAGGATCCTGTTGGAGATATTACAGCCTCAAATATAATTCCTAACCTAACCTTAAAAGAGATGAAACGCAACAATTTCCTAGTAGGATGGTGCTATCCTCACATTCTCACACGTTCTCCAGTAAATTCTCAAGTTTAATACGTGAACAACACAAATGAGATGATGTAGAATGCGTGTGGCCATTGATGGATCAACCTACTCTAACACTAAGATAACAGAAAGACATATTATAGAGAGAGATAGATAGAGAACTTTAGGGTGAGAAAGTGAGAGAATGAATTATTTTCTTTCTATTTTCAGAATGTGATTAATACAACGATAATAAGAGTATTTATACTCTTTGCACTCATTCTAACCGACTCTAGCATGACCAAGGAAGAAAATCCCAATAATATCGGCGAAATATCGTCGATATTATCGGTTTTTCACGGTAACGATATTTTAATAGGTATCCAATTAGGTTTCGCCTAAATATCATGATATTATCGATATTATCGCGATATTTCCGAAACTATCGCGATATTTTTGATAATATCGCCATATCAAAACCCAAAAATATTTAAAAAAATTCTGAGAAGTCTCAACAAATAACTACACTTGATCTTAGCCAAAAGGGCTGAGCAAGGCATGCTTTTCACAGCTTGGGAATGTGGCTTTTATAGGCCTGTTTGCTTGCTCACTTCCCTTGCGTGGGCGATGTGGGATTACAGAAACCAAGCTTGGGAATGTGGCTTTTATAGGCCTGTTTCCTTGCTCACTGCCCTTGCGTGGGCGATGTGGGATTACAGAAACGAGATTACAGAAACCAAGCTTGGGAATGTGGCTTTTATAGGCCTGTTTCCTTGCTCACTGCCCTTGCGTGGGTGATGTGGGATTACAGAAACCAAAACGTTTTGCTGCGACTTGCGAGGGCTGGTACATGTGAACTTGTGACTCCAACTAGGTAAGACTTAAGAGCCAGATCTAATTTGGGGCATTCTATCCTATATTTGTGGACAACGATCAAATACTAAAGATTAAACAAACATAATATGTTCTACTACTTAGCAAAAAAAGCTACAAACCCTTTGCTTATCAACAAAAAAAGACAAGTCCTTGCACTAGATATACTTTCAAATTACGTTGAGTAGCAACCTGATATATGTATTCGGACAAATTATAAAACAATTGACACACTCCTGACTTTCAAAATTCAATTCTTTTACTTTATATAAACTTGAAAAAACATAATCGGCATCCAAATTAAAGTTTAGTCTTATTCAACGTATTGATTTTCAATCGTTAATTGATATACTATAATTTGGAACTTCAACGCCTAGACGCATGCTTATGTGTAAGAAATTTAAAGTGTCAAATTCGGCACATTATTCTTCATCATTTTATTCACTTCCTTTTTTTTTTTTTTAAATATCCTAAATAAAACCTCCCAATATTGTACTAATTAATTATATATAAATGATTATGGTATGTTTAAACTTCTTTCATTAATTACTACATATTTTCTACACTCACAATGTTTGCCAGCTCGCTATATAATCAACTTAAATCAGTTAAATTCATCATGCAATGCATTTCCTTCCAATTTTTTGTGATAAACTAATAGATAATTGACTAAATAAACATCCTGCAAAGTTTCATTAAAAATTTCCAAGTTTTTCTTACAATTTCCGTGGTTTCCATGTAATTTTTATGGATATCGATATTATCCCGATATTTCCATTGATATTTCCGTGTTTTCGGACTACCGATATTTCCGATATTACCGATATTTTCTTCCTTGAGCATGACTAACATAAACCATTGGATCAATGACATCTGTCACAATCATATACAAACTAACATATCACTTTTTATACACTTATCACACATGTTTCTTAATTTTCAATTGTCCGATTGAATTAATTGAAGAATATCAAAATACATAAATTAAAAAAAGGTGTGAGAGAGGTAAAAATGACTGTGGATAGTAGCAGCACCAGCCTTTCTAGTGATCCATGGCTGTCTTTGCAGGAGCTACATCTTCATCCTAAATGTTTGATTCTTAGTTTTCGTTTTTGGTCTCTTCTCCCATGTAAACCAAAACAATCACATATTCAGAAGAGAAACAGCCACATTTCTTTATGACGAGAGCCGTCACTAGCACTATGTTTTACTTTTGTTGATAATTTTTTATTTGTAATTGAGAGGTATAAGCTTCGACTCATATATGGATGTCAAGTTCAATATCTAATCATTACGATTTACCCATTGTGTTGCTTAATCCAATTCCTCCCATAATATTACACCTATTACATTTTTAAAACCACATAGGTTCTTTACTCACGAGAGCCATCACTAGCACTATACTCGATTAACATCTAATCAGATAAACTCAAATCTTCATGAGGTAAAAATCCACATTAAATGAGTTAAAATCTGGGGGGTACATTTATTTATCACATCATGTGGTATAAAAATGTGGTATGAATAGCATTAATCTACACGCATTTCACTATCAAATTTGTTGCTTAACATTGGGGAGCCAAATTATATGATCAAATTTTATTTACCAGAAAACAAAACAATACTAATTTATCAAAGTTGAGAGTATCGCATTGTGCACCACTGGGTTTGGGTCAATATGGGAGTCTTCGTTGAGTGAAAATCAGACTGCTGGTTAAAGAGCTCAAGGTTGCTATGGAGGTAGAGAGAGAGAGAAGAAGATGGACCACCAGTAAACTCCATCCAATCAAACAATCACTTGAAACAGGGGACAAACAGTCTGAAAACTACGACGAGCGCAAACAAACGTTACAGGCTCAAATCCTAACCTAAATCTGTTGGGCATGAAACGCAACATTTTCCTATAATCCATCGTTGTTATTGCATAACTGCAAGCTCTTATGTTGCATACAGAGTTTTCCTCTAAACTATGCATTCAAATTTCAAATGCGGCAGGGGGTACAAGAAAAGAAAAAGAATTGGAGTTGCATCATATGTAACCAGATTCTTGTAAAGCACAGATCATTGACGAAGCTGCAGAGTTGTCCGCATCTTTTATTCTCGACCTTTCATCTCCCGTTATGCATAGTACACCATCCGCAGTTGCAATTTTGACTGAGGATACAAATCTCTTCTCATGTGAAGGACCTTCATCTTTCTCAATGCTGCAATAGAAAAACAGAAAATCTACGTAACTACGGAATAAACAACATTAATTCCAACAATACAGTGTTTTTCTTCAAATATGTTCAGAGGTCATGATAAGGGCAAAGAGATTCATACGTGTAAATTGGTTTAGGCCACTTCTTCTTGTCACAAAGCTCATGCAACTTCTGTTTTGCTTCTTCAATTTGAAACTTTCCATCAATTCCCGCAATAAATTCCGTCGACCTGCCACTTACCCCCAACGATTTCGACAACTTTAAAAGAGCTATCTTAGCAGCATCAAGCTTGGCAATCTCCTTCTGCTCAGAAGAACCCGAGGCAACAAACACGCCATCAACATAGACACTAGCAATACTTTTGGTCTCATCTCTCCAATGCTTGATATCAACATGTTTCCCGTGCTTCTGGCAAAGCTCAAACAACATTGTAACAGGTTGAGGTTGACCTTGCACTTCTTCAAGAGTAACTATAGGCTCCAAAAGGCGCCTAAATTTCTACAAATGTATATCAACAACAACAACAAAAACTAACAGGTTATATCCAACTTCTAAACGCTTGGAAACTTAACAGAAGGTAATCAAATACACACCATCCATAATTTTTCCAGATCAAAATTCAAGTCAACATACACTGCTGCTGCCACAGACTCCACCATATCTGCAAGAACCTTGGGAGCTCTCACAGAACCACGATATACAAGCGGCGTCTCGTCTTCTCCAGTGACAGCTTCAGTAAACTCCCTAACCTAAAATTGAGAACAAATTGCAGACAAATCCTAAAATTATACCATTGATTGACAACAACAATCCTTTCAAGAAAATTAACCTGGAAAAAAAAATGGGAAAAATATTAAAAGATAACAAAATTAATACCTATGAAACAATTAAACTTTTCCGACACAAATCCAGACAACAAGAAAATATAAACAAAAACAAAAACCCAGCTAAAATGTTCCTCCTTTTGTTCTTTCTTTCCACACATAAAACAGAGAATCAGAAAAAATGAAATTGATTGAGAACAAAGGGAATAATTAATTAATTAATAGTAACGAACCTTATCCCGGAGAGCAGGTGCATTGTGGCGGAGGTGGCAGTAAAGGCCGTGCCGGACAGCCACACGTGCGAGCTTCTCGGTGCTGACGTTGGCGGAGCGCAGCAGAGAGAGAGTGCCGGGTTCGACCCCAGGATAAGCAAGGAAGAAGTAGTTGCTGAGGGCGAGGCCGAGAGCAGCGTCGCCGACGAATTCGAGGCGCTGGTACGACGGCGATTCGGAGTAAGAGGAGTGGGTCAGAGCTTCTTCTAGAAGCCTCTTGTTCCTGAAATCGTGGCCCACGATTTGCTCCACGGCTGCCACGGATTGCTGCATTTCCGGCGATGGCTGGACCGTACGATCCATGATTTGCGGAGTAATTTATTTATTTTATTTGATGGGTTTTTGATGGGTTTGATGCAGGTTGGAAGTTGGAGTTTACTCTGAACTCGTCGTTTTGAGTTTGAAGCACCTGGTTCGTGATGGGTTCGAATGCAAGTACATCTTTAAAGTCACCAGCTTTAAACGACAAAAAAAATAAAATAAAAAACAAAGGACAGATGGACGAGGGGCAGTGTGGAAACGGGTTGCATCAAATTACATTCCAGATTCCATCTCACTTGACTTGAGTACTTGGTGTTTGAAAAGTACGTTACTCGTTCAATAAATAATTTATGTGTGGTTGAAAATACTAAAATTTAAAACGACATGATACTTATCATATTTTAACTGCACTTTCTCCATACATACAAGTCTTGTAGATTTCGTCGTTCTCTTCAAATCTATATATCATGGGCTCAAGATTAGCATGCTAAAATAGAGCTACATTAATTCAGACAGCTTAAAAAGGTTCAAAACATTGACCTTAAAGAAATAACAGCAACAATTGACCTATTAACTCATGAATTACCAATTTCCTTAGCACTTTTCTCGATTAATTGTTGCTTTCTTCTTTTAATGTTCCTTTACTTAAAAAATGATATACTTGCTACGTTTTATATATTACATTTATACCAAATCTTCAATAGAAACGGGACCTACCATATTGATAGGTCTAATCTTTATTAGAAAAGATTTTTTAACCTACGTTTTATATATTACATTTGTACGAAATAATACAATAGGTTCCGCCTCTATTAAATAGTTGGAAAATGGAATATACAAAGGGATTTTCTAGCCAGTGTAACGGTTGGGACTTTCTCGAGCACCCAGTACAACAAGTGTTTTAGATTTATGTTTAAATATACAAAAATTACGATTTAACAGTTAAAACACTCAGAATACCTGGCATTTCAGAGCATTTAAGAATTTTTGGTAGCAGTTCTATATATCATACAAAATGTACGGTCAGTTGAGCTGCAAATGTGGATTCAATCATTCAAATACTACAGGTATGAGAATGATAATTTTAGATTTTTAGTATGAAACTTTTTTAGGCATCATGTTCTAACCGTTAGATATTTGTTTCATAATACAAAAACTAAAATATATTTGTTTGTACCATACTTGACCAATCCCGAAACTATTGAGCACCGGTCAACGTTATACCGTCAAAGACCCAGAAGAGCTTCCCTTCAACCAGGAGGCCAATCACAATGCGACACGTGTCGACATCAGAAGCCAATCACAGCTCGACACGTGTCAACATCAGAAGCCAATCACAACACGACACGTGTCAATGTTAGAACAAAACTAGAAACTCTCTTCTATAAATAGGGATCATTCTCCCACAATAATCTCTAATGTCATTTTGTACTAAACTATTCACTAGAACTCACAAAATGAGAGCTTGAACCTATGTATTTGTGTAAACCCTTCACAATTAATGAGAACTCCTCTACTCCGTGGACGTAGCCGATCTGGGTGAACCACGTACATCTTGTGTTTGCTTCCCTGTCCCTATTCATTTACGTACTTACCTTCACTAGTGATCGAAGCAACCAAGCGAAGGTCGCAAACCTGACACTTTCTGTTGTACCAAAGTCCTCGCTAATTTTGTGCATCAACATTTGGCGCCGTCTGTGGGAAAGACACTTACTCCCACTATCTTCAGCTTTGTTAAGCTGGTTTCCACCGCTCGTACACTTTCTTTTGGCCAAACATCTCTCTCCAACATGGGGAGCGAAAGAAGCCATAGCACACAGAATGACACCCCCATTGGACCTAGTATGAAGCAACGAAAGCAGGAAGGAAATAGAGTTACTCTTCAAGCTAAAGTCGATGAGTTAGAAGCTCAGAACAACAAGATAGTGATGAGGAGCGAGGTCCTCCAGGAGCAGTATGAAAAACTTTTCGAGATGCTTCACGAGGCTAGGCATGCTCAAGCACACAAGCTCGTCGCCCTTGCTGAGGTCAACAATCATCTGAATGCCCCCCAACACGGAGGGTCACCGATATCCAACACGGATATCCCAGATAGGGATCGAGCTACACATCAATGTAATAATCAACATGAGATTTCTCTCAACCCAGCTGCTTCAACCCGAAGCAGAAGAAGTAGAGGAAAGCACCTCCTCACAGAAGGAGTGGAAGGATCAAAAGCCGTCTATCGCGATTGTCAAGACTTCTTAAAGCAACGTCGAGAGAATCCCATCCACATAAGCTCGAAGATCAATGACCCAAGAGTTTCTGAAAGACTCGGTCCTCTCCCACGACCCAGGCCAGCAGTTAATCTAAGGAATGGGCAACAAGTCCCAGAAGAACATGAAGGTACAGGGGACTTGGAAATGTTCCGACATACTCACTCTAGGAGTCAGTGTGACGAGTCCAAGGAAAAATCATGCTATCTTGATCAAACTTTCCTACTTCCAAGAGGCGATGGGGACTTACGGAAGAAAACTTCAGTGATGCACGACTCCACTCAGGACCCTCTCGTCCTACAGCTCCTGGAGGAAGTAAACAAGTTGAAGGCTGAACGTCAAGCCGAGATACCTGACTGGAACCAACCCAGGCCTGGCCCCCTCACAAGAAGGATCCTCAACACCCCCTCCAAGCGAAGACAAAGCAGAAGCTTGACTTACAACTCTATACTGGAAGGGAAAACCCGATTGAACACCTTAACCTCTTTAAGTCCACCATGGTATACCAGAGACACACCTATGAAGAACGGTGCGTTCTCTTCCCCTCCACCCTCTCTGGCGGAGCTTTAAATTGGTATTGCCGCCTTCCACTCGAGACGGTAGACTCATTTGAAGAGTTGAGGAAGTTGTTTGTCTCTCAACACATCTTCCAGACCGATCGCTTGCATTCCGCAGATGACTTGTACACTATTCGCCAGAAGCCGGATGAGTCATTACGAAAGTATGCTGGCCGCTTCAGCCATGAGTATTCCCGCTGCGCTGAGGCAAATGACAAGACCGCCCTCAAGGCCTTCACGGTAGGCTTACGTGACTGTTTCTTCAAGTACATGATCAATGCCAACACTTGGAAGACTTACTCTGAGGTGATGGCACAAGCTTACAACCATGCCTCTGCCGAGGCAAGGACATATCAAGGGAAACCCCCTACAGTCACCCCTTATCAGCAAGTAGGGAGTGAAGGCCAGATCCAACCGAATGAAAAGACCTCAACCTTCCAAACGATAGCAGCACACCCCCCGGCCTCATTTAATGCTTCACCAAGTCAGCAGACATGTCAATCCCAGGGCAAAAGGAAAGATTTCCATCCTCACCAATCTCATTTTAATAAAAAGAATAAGGGGCACTATCGCGATAACTCAGTATATCGTCACAATAACACCCATCCCCAGGCAGTCAACGCAGTGGGCCAATCGCGTGTCAAGACAGGCCCTACCCCGAGGTATGAGACATACACACCTTTGAACGCTACATGCGCGGCCATCTACCCCAGTATAGCTTACCTGATACCAAAGCCAAAGCCAAGACAGCCAGATTACAAGTCTACGAAGAACACGGGCGTGTTTTGCTGCTACCACGAGTATAATGGTCATGATGGCGAGAAGTGCATCATCCTCCGTGATCATATCGAAGCTTTGGCACGTGAAGGAAAAATTGATCAGTTCCTCCTTCACCCTCTAAGGGATAACCGTAACCAACGCCAGGTGAATGTGATATACTCCATAAGCGGCGGCACACCCATGTCTGAATCTTCCAATAGGGCCATGAAAAACAGTGAACGAACTTTGAGACATGGCTATCAAGTGTTTCACGTGGAAGACATCAGGGGAGGCAAGTATCAAAAACCTAATTGGGATCCAATATGTTTCTACCCTGAGGAAGAAAGAGGTATCATCTACCTTCACAACGACCCGCTGATCGTGGAGGCTCACATAGCAAATTTTGATGTGAAACGAATCCTGATAGACACAGGTGCTTCAGTCAATATCATGTTTGCTGAAGCTTTCAAGGCACTTAATGTAGCTGAACACTTGCTCGATCGCTCGATTTCTCCTCTGATAAGCTTCTCTGGCGATATCGTGCAACCTTTAGGGAGTATACACTTACCCCTCACCATTGGTACAGGCCCCTACACAGCTACTATAACCACTAACTTCCTAGTGGTCAATTGCCCGACGGCATACAATGTCATCTTTGGGCGCACATGCATCAATGATCTCAAGGCCATGGTATCCACACATATGTTGTTGATGAAGTTTCCAACCCCTTTCGGCAATGGATACATCAGGGGAGATCAACTTAGTGCTCGATCATGTTACAACACTTCAGTTAAGCAACAACACCTGCCTGTCCCCAAGGAGACCCTCTCTATACATAACCAGGTAGTAAAGACCAGTCCAGATGAAGCCAACTCGGATCTTCATGATGGCAACAGTCAACCCGACGACCCTGGGATGACTCATTCACCCAGCAAGCACAACCCGCTGAAGAGTTAGAGAATGTCTCTATCTCTAAAGACCATCCAGATCGCATGGTGAAGATTGGCACCACTTTGTCACCACCCTTTCGGTTGTCGCTGATCTCCTTTTTGCAAGAGAACACCGAGGTCTTCGCTTGGTCATATAAAGATATGCCGGGCATCTCTCCCGATATCATCTGTCACCACTTGAGTATTGATCCCAAGACCAAACCAGTAAAACAGAAGCGAAGATCTTATGATGTTGAACGATACGAGGCGATGAAAGCAGAAGTTGAAAAACTCAAGGACATAGGCTTCGTCCGTGAAGTCAATTACCCAACATGGGTAGCAAATGTTGTCCTTGTTAAGAAAAATCCGACCAAGGAAAGTCTCCTACTTCAAAAGGTCTTGTGGAGAATGTGTGTCGACTACACCGACCTAAACAAAGGATACCCGAAGGATAGTTTCCCTCTTCCTCTCATTGATAGACTTATATACTCTACGGCAGGGTGTGAGCTCTTAAGCTTCATGGACGCTTATTCAGGATACAACCAAATCCTCATGAACCCCTCATACCAAGAACACACAGCCTTCACTACTGACAGGGGACTATATTGCTACAAAGTCATGCCCTTCGGTCTAAAGAATGCAGGAGCAACTTATCAGAGACTGGTCAATTCAATGTTCGCCGAACAGATTGGGAAGAGCATGGAAGTTTACGTTGATGATATGTTAGTCAAGAGCAAACATGCTGACCAACATATCACCAACCTATCTGAAACTTTCACCATTCTAAAGAGGTATCAAATGAGGTTGAACCCCAACAAATGTGCCTTCGGCGTGGGCTCTGGCAAATTCTTAGGCTTCATGATTAGCCAACGAGGCATTGAAGCTAACCCCGAAAAAATCAAAGCAATCATCGACATGAAAGAGCCAATAACTTCAAAAGACATCCAAAGCCTTACTGGCAAGGTGGCAGCCTTAACCAGATTCATCTCTAAGGCCACAGACGGATGTGCTCCTTTCTTCAAAGCACTCAAGGGAAATAAGAAGTACATTACATGGACGGAGGAATGTGCCAAGGCATTCAGGAACCTCAAAGAGTACATGAGTAAAGCCCATCTGCTCTCCAAACCAGAAGTTGGTGACACTCTCATTATCTATCTATCGGTTTCAGCTTCAGCAGTCAGTTCAGTTCTTATTCGAAATGACAGTGGTGTCGAACGGCCCGTCTACTATGCTAGCAAGGCCCTACAAGATGCGGAGACACGATACTCCAACATTGAGAAATTAGCTCTAGCATTGGTCATGTCTGCTCAAAAACTTCGCCCTTATTTCCAAGCACACGCCATCATCGTGTTTACCAATCACCCTCTTCGACAGATACTCCAGAGTCCTGACACGTCTGGGCGAATGATCAAATGGGCAATAGCATTGGGTGAGTTTGACATCTCCTACCAACCAAAACCAGCCGAAAATGGTCAAGCAGTTGTAGATTTCATTGCCGACTTCACATATCCTGTTGACATTGCTTCTACACCTGAAGCAATAGCTTCATTACCATCGGAAGCTCAGAAGATAGAATCAACAACCCTAGGATGGAGTCTGTATGTTGATGGCTCATCCAACCAACAGGGCTGCGGAGCAGGATTAGTCCTCACTACCCCTGACAAAGTGGCGATAGAATACGTTCTTCGTTTCAAATTCAAGGCATCGAACAACGAGGCCGAATACGAAGCCCTTTTAGCAGGCTTACATTTGGCCAAGCATCTTGGAGTTAAACAAATTGATATCTTCAGTGACTCCCAATTAGTGGTCAACCAAGTCACGAACAACTTTGATGCTAAGGATAGCTCCATGGTAGCATATCTTGCGCAAACACGACTTTGCTCAAGCACTTCCACTACCAGATCACCCAAGTTCCTCGAGCGGCAAACAGTCATGCAGACGTTGGCCCGCATCGCCTCGGCAGTGGAAGACAAGATTGGGAGAAAAATTCATGTCGAATTGTTGGCAGCACCAAGCACCATAGTCGCGGAAGTGTGCAATTTATAACAAGGAGATAGTTGGATCACCCCAATTTATAAATTCCTTGCCCATGGCACCCTCCCAAATGACAAAGTCCAAGCTAAGCAGATTCGATACAAGTCTGCTCGCTACCTGATCATTAATGACCAACTCTACAAGCGCGGTTTTACCCTGCCCTACCTAAGATGCCTTACACCTGCGGAGGCGGAAATTGTCCTTCGGGAAATACATGAAGGAGTCTGCGGAGATCATGCTGGGTCTCGATCCCTAGCACACAAGACTTTTCGCCAAGGATACTATTGGCCAACACTCCACCAAGATGCCATCAGAATATCTCGCTCATGTGATAAGTGTCAACGCTACGCAACTATCCCTCACTCCCCTCCCGAGCCTCTCACTCATATGATCAGCCCTTGGCCCTTCGTCCAATAGGGACTTGATTTGATCGGCCCAATGCCTGCAGGGAAGGGCAAGGTCCGCTATGCAATCGTTGCAGTTGACTACTTCACAAAGTGGGCTGAAGTAGAACCCTTGGCAACCATTACTGAGGGAAAAATAAAAGACTTCGTATGGAATAACATCCTCTGTAGATTCGGCATTCCCAATGCGATAGTCACGGACAATGGGCGACAGTTCGACAACAAGAAGTTCAAGATGTTCTGCTCTAAGTTCAACATCAACTTATGTTTTGCCTCTCCAGCCCATCCCCAGTCTAATGGACAAGTCGAGGCCGTTAACAAAATAATCAAGCGCACTCTGAAAACTAGCTTGGATAAAGCTAAAGGTTGTTGGCCAGAATTCGTACCCCAAGTTCTTTGGTCATACCGCACTTCATATCGGACTTCCACAGGAGAAACTCCATTCTCACTTGCTTTTGGTACAGAAGCAGTTGTTCCGGTTGAGCTTGAGCAAGCAACATACCGAATCCAGAATTACATGCAGAGTGAGAACGACAAACAACTCACCCTCAACCTGGATCTAGTCGAGGAACACAGAAATCAGGCTCACCTGAGGAAAGTCGCCTACAAGCAGCGCATTTCCAACTACTACGACTCAAGGGTCAAACCTCGCTCTTTCAAAGTGGGAGACTGGGTACTGAAGAAAAGATTACTCTGTGATAGGGTCCCGAGTGAAGGAACACTCAGTCCTAACTGGGATGGACCGTTCGAGGTCGTCGGCATCAGCCGCCCTAGCTCCTACAAGCTCAGAAACTCCGACGGCAAGACCCTTGGCCATCCATGGAATGCTGACCACTTGAAGTACTATTACAAATAGACTCACATTGTACAAATGTTAAGCTACAGCCGTTCGACATCCTATGTAACAAAGATCATTTGGTATGAATTCAATAAAGAGGTGATTTAGCCAACTCGGCCCTAAACTCTTTTACATTCTGAGCAATGAAACACTCAAGTGTTGAAGCTTCAACGCAAATGTTTCCAATACAAAACAAAATCTAAGTATGTGTCAACAAGACTATACAAAGGATCTACATCATACATTCCAACACATTCATACATAAACATCATACATTCTAACACATTCATACATAAACATCATACATTCCAATACATTCATACATAAACATCATACATTCCAACACATTCATGCATAAACATCATACATTCCAACACATCCATACATAAGCCAATTGTGCTTCGAAAGGGTTCAACACACTTTGTGTCATTCGACATTTGCCACAATGTGCCTCGACACCTTGCCCTTATTCTCACCAACTAGGTGATGAAGGAACTCACCTTCGTACCACCAACTAGGTGATGAAATGTACAACCCGTACTCTAATATTATTTGGAAACTTGCCACCCTTATCACCAATCAGGTGAAGAAGGAACTCATCTTCATGCCACCAACCAGGTGATGAAATGTACAATGGGTACTTTCCTTCATGCCACCAACCAGGTGATGAAATGTACAACGCGTACTCTCCTTCATGTCACCAACCAGGTGATGAAATGTGATGAAAGGTGATTAAGGAATTCACATTCATACCACCAACCAAGTGATGAAAGCAACCCATCATTCATTCCACTAACCAGAAGACGAGTGGTACAACTTGTACATGTGAACTCCTAGCATTCACAAATAATCAAAAACCATCAAGCTTTACAACTCAACTAGGGGAGCACTTATGCCTAACAAGAGCTATAGTCACCAACACAGTCTTATTGCAAGCCAACAATGGCTTCAGTGCATGGTATACGAAGATCAAGCTCTTTAGCCCTCTTGCATCTGCTTCAGACATTTCTCCTCTATAACAATGCAAACATTACAACTCATAGAAAGCTTCACACGCTCTTGATCAAGACTGTTCGAAGCAAATTCAATTTATATGGTTCATCCAAACCTTCGACTACTACAAGATGTGGCTTGCGTCACAATCTCTCGCTTAATAGTATGGAAGCAAAATTTGTATACGTTGTCTCTCCCACATTTTCAAATTTCTAGTTTTCCCAAAAAAAAAAAAAAAAAAAAAAAAAAAAGAGGAAATTGGAAATTGGGAAATTCAACAAAGCTTCATCAATGGAACACAACTACAATCCTTAATAGCTTCGCACTATCTTCATCAAGATAGTGTGAAGCAAGATCAATTTATGATGCCAACAAAAGCTTCATCAATGGAGGACAAATATCAATCTCAAAAGCTTTGCACTATCATCATCAAGATAGTGTGAAGCAAAATTAATTTATGGTGCCAACAAAAGCTTCATCAATGGAGGACAAATATCAATCTCAAAAGCTTCGCACTATCTTCATCAAGATAGTGTGAAGCAAGATCAATTTATGGTGCCAACAAAAGCTTCATCAATGGAGGACAAATATCAATCTCAAAAGCTTCGCACTATCTTCATCAAGATAGTGTGAAGCAAAATTAATTTATGGTGCCAACAAAAGCTTCACCTATAAAGCTTCAACCCCAAAGCTTCACCTATAAAGCTTTAACACCAAAAGCTTCACCTATAAAGTTTCAACCCTTCAACACCAAAGCTTCACCTATAAAGCTTCAACACCAAAGCTTCACCTATCAAGCTTCAACCCCAAAGCTTCACCTACAATACAAAATTTCAACACCAAAACATATAAAAGCTTCACACACTCTTCATCAAGATAGTGTGAAGCAAAATCAATTCATGGTGCCCAACAAAGCTTCAACCTCAAAGCTTCACCTACAAAGCTTCAACACCAAAGCTTCACCTACAAAGCTTTTAAATATATATATATATATATATATATATATATATATATTATTTTTAATTTTTATTTTTTCGGAAATTCGAAAATTAAAAAATCCGGAAATTTGAAAATTCAAAAAAAAAATAAAATTGCCTAGGCCTCCTCTTCTTTGGGCCTAACAACTTTCATAACAAATATATATGAAGAAGGAGTTTTGGGCTACCACTTAGAAAAGAAATGCCTCATTCGTTAACTCCCTCGACCAGAGACTTGGGGGACTCCTACCATATGCTACTGCACCTTGATACTCGGAAGTCTCACGACCACTTAGTGACTTGGATTTTTCAAGTCTCCAAACGAGAAGTTTTCCTCACTCGGGAAATTAAGGGAGCACTACCTCAACCTACATGCTTCACTCACAAAGTTTCAACATACAAGCTTCAACAAAAGGAAAAATTCAAAGAACTTAGTGAAGAAGGCATTGGTGTATTTAACACAATACGTTGAAATGAAGCAAATCTTGTTTATTGATATTTCCGATAAGTTACAAATATGTACATATACATGAATCAAAATAAACAAACAAGAGGGAGCCTTCACAAAGGTTGCTCAGGGGAAGTCTCAGCAGTCGGTAGAGCCCCAGAAAGAGAAAGCACCGGAGGGTGGTTATCCGGAGCCTCAGTACTGGACAAAACCCCAGAAGGATGAGGCATCGGAGGTTGATCATTTGGAGCTTCATTACGCGGTACAACCCTAGAAGACGACGGCAATAAATGCCTTTGGAACAAACCCACGAACCGCTGATGATCAAGTAAAACCTGACCATCAGATTCCTTCATCTGGTCAAGCTTCCTCTTCATGTTTGTAGCATAGTCATGTGCGAGCCGGTGCAACTGTTTATTCTCATGCTTGAGCCCTCTAATATCCTGTTTGAGACTCATCACTTCAGCAGCCCATGATTCAACTTGGCGGGTTCTAGCAAATAGGCGTTGGGCCATATTAGACACAGAACCTGCACACTGAACACTAAGAGCCAGATAATCCTTAACAGCCAACTCATCAGACCGTTTGGAAAGTAGTCTGTTATCTTTGGGAGTGAGAAGGTTCCTGGCCACCACCGCAGCGGTCATATCATTCTTCATCACAGAATCCCCAACGGTAAGAGGATCAGTAGGGGATATGAAGGATGGGCGCCATATGTTGTCTGGAGAAGGCGTGGCTGTCTCTTCTCTAAGGTTCAAGTCAAAACGACGGTCGGAGGGGCCAGACATTTTCAAAGGTGTTGAAGAGGGAAGAGGTCAGACAAATCAAGATCTTAGAAGTGCAAGAAGGGAGCTTCTACTGGTGGAGATTCAAGTGTGTTGTGGAACTTAATGCCAACCTCTATAAAAATCTGCACTTGACGGAGCTTCAGGAATCGAAGAGGCGTTTGCTTTCTCGAAAGCTGAGCTGTTCAGAGACCACGAGGGCCGATCTCAGAAATCGAAGAAGCACCTGCTTTTTCAGCCTCGTCAGCACCTGTCACATGCACACTCAGCTTTGCGGAAATTACGGGCAATCTGTCGAAGATTTCTGGTGAAGTAGAAAGCACGTGAATCTTACTGTTCAATTACCACTCTCCACACGCACCATCAACTCCTCGGGTACCACATATAACGTTGCCAAAGATCTCTGACAAAGTTTAGGCACGAGAATTTCGAAGTTCCAGCTACCCTACTATTACCCACAAGGGTAAAGGAACAACACCACTGCTTGACAACTGGAAAGTACCTATGTGTGTCGACCTCCGTGTTCCGTGGCAAGACAGGCTAGCAAGAACGTCCAACCTTTACTCACATTCGAGAAAAGACTCTCAACATAATTACTTTCTCCAAAACCGAAGCGGCACCGCTTTCCAAATCTTGAGAGCCAGATCCCCGACGGGATTGCTTGTTCGAAAACCGAAGAGGCACAGCTCTCAGAACTTCGAGAGCCAGATTTCCTTAGATAAAGCTTGTCTGTAATCTTCACACGCAACATCAGCTTTCCAGATACCACATACCATTTTTTCAAAGTGCTCTGACAAAGTTAAAACACGTGAAGCTGGCAGCTCCCACTACATTGTTGTGACCAAGAAGGGTAAAGGAATAGCATTACTACTTGTTATTGGGAAATCCCTATATATATCGACCTCTCTCCTCAACGGACAGGCAAACCTGCAAAAATGCTCAACCCTTTCTCGCATTCGAGAATGCACCCTCAACATAACCTCTCGAAATACTCAGCTTTATTTCCCCCCGATAATACCTCAACAAATAAGCCACACCAAGAACAAGAGTATCTCATCTCATGCGGGTCGAAAGCAAGAGTATCCCATATCATGCTTTCTCCCTGTCCTTGTCTTCGTCCTTGTCCACACCTGCAGGACAAAGAGAAAGAGAGCAGTCAGTCGGAACCTGAAATCAAACCTTCAATCTGGAACTGACTGCCTGAGACCTTTGCCTGGTTACTTACTTAGCATTGCTCTCGAGAACTCATCCTCAACTGCTGTCAAGGTCATGAATTCCACCGGCACATACCTCATGACAGTTGATCAGATATTGGCTCTTTACACTGAAGCTGCCAAGCGTGGATGAGTCACTATGAAGGAATGTTCTGAAGGACCATTTAAATGCAAAGGTTGCACACCACTTCTGCCATGCAAAAGATTGAAGCAGAAGGTTCAATGGTGAGCTGAAACAGATCACTACAACACGACACCTTTCCATACCACATTCATTATTCCGTCAACAGCAAAAGTATCCCATATCATCAAGGTCGAACGTACTCTAGATTTGACGGACTTGTTTTGACCCTCAAATTCTTGAGTCGGCCTTATACTCTGAAGAGAACCAGAAAACCCTCCAGCACAGTTCAAGAATAAGCCTGTGGAAAGTTACTTCTTCAAAAGCAAAAGTATCTCATATCATCTCTTCTCCATTTGCTTCTCCTTATCCTGGCAGCTGAATGAGAGACAAGGAGAAGGAGAACAATCAACCGGAAGCCGAAGTTGAACCTCCGATCCTGGGTTGCTTGCTTGGAAGTTTGACTGCTTACCTTGTCTGTCACCTCTTTCGGCAGATCTCCTAGCTCGGCGACTTGGGGGACTTCTACTATAGAGTTTGTATCGCACTTGACCAAGCCCGAAACTACAAGTAAGCTTCAAGTGAAATTGATACATTACCTTGTGCATCTTCATCGGTTAAAGATACCACCCATGGATGGAGGAAAAGTACTTCCAGAGAAGATGCCACATCTACATATGAGACAGATAAGACACGTGAAAATGATACCACACTTCAGTACTTAGAAGTTTCGTGATTACTCAATGGCTTGGATCTTGCAAGTCCCCAACCAAGGAGTTTCCCTCACTCGGGAACTTAGGGGAGCACTGTTTGTACCATACTTGACCAATCCCGAAACTACTGAGCACCGGTCAACGTTATACCGTCAAAGACCCAGAAGAGCTTCCCTTCAACCAGGAGGCCAATCACAATGCGACACGTGTCGACATCAGAAGTCAATCACAGCTCGACACGTGTCAACATCAGAAGCCAATCACAACACGACACGTGTCAATGTTAGAACAAAACTAGAAACTCTCTTCTATAAATAGGGATCATTCTCCCACAATAATCTCTAATGTCATTTTGTACTAAACTATTCACTAGAACTCACAAAATGAGAGCTTGAACCTATGTATTTATGTAAACCCTTCACAATTAATGAGAACTCCTCTACTCCGTGGACGTAGCCGATCTGGGTGAACCACGTACATCTTGTGTTTGCTTCCCTGTCCCTATTCATTTACGTACTTACCTTCACTAGTGATCGAAGCAACCAAGCGAAGGTCGCAAACCTGACACTTTCTGTTGTACCAAAGTCCTCGCTGATTTTGTGCATCAACAATATTGATTAAAACACCTAGAATATCAAATATTCCAAAGCACTCAAGAATTTTTGTTTCACCATTGTACTTTTAGATAAGTACGGTCAGACAGGTGTGAGTACAAAATGCTCCACCACCACCGACACTACCACAATTACTTACCAACTAATAGGTTTCAAAACAAAAGAATGGCAGAACAAGATTCTCGTTATCTTGGAAATCATGATCATCCACCTTTGAATTGAAAATCAACAGTTAGATTAAAACAACAAAAGAACGTCAATCAATCTATTCTCCACAATCAATATCAAATCCAAAGATATGTAACTATACATCCCGTCGTCACCAAATGATCATGAGAACATTTCTATTCAAAACAAAATGTTTATGAAAAAAAGTTCACTTTATTTATAATTTTGCCAAAATAAGACGACCATTTGTTTCTTTAGCGAACAATTGACTTCAAGCGACGTCAATAGTTTAAACTTGGCCTGAACAGGCCAAGTCACAGAAGAAACATTTTGTAAATTACAGACAGATGAAGAGTGCCAATTAGCATCGAGACAGATAAATTAAAAAGCATCCAGCCCTCTCTGATGCATTAAGCAACAGACGGCAGCCCAAAGATGACACCGAATTATTTGTATTAGTTCACCATCATATGATCGAATCCTCCTCCAGCCTGAAGCGCAGGAACCCGACTAACCCCAACGTTGTGAAGTAGCTGCTGCAACCATCTCCTTGTAGTTGGATCTTCCTGAAATCGTGACGCAAATAATTAACTTTGAAAGCAGACCACACAACTGTGTCCAAATAAAACAGTAGGGGATACCGAAAAGAAACAGTAAATCAAACTCAAGGTATATTTTTCCAATATCTCACAAACTATGTCTGGTAACTATATGTACCCTTGAAGATGGGAGCAAGAAAAAAAAATACAGGACTAACTCAGTAACTCCCATGAGCAACCACCAAAACATGCATTCGACAGAGTTATCACACCCTATTTTCAGACACGTTAATATGACTTCACAAACACCTCAATGCCAATCATGCAAGTACAAGGAGATGCAGCAGGAAAATTCAAGGACACTACCACAAAGAACATCTGCATACCAATATGTCCTCATCTGAAGATGAAACGCATTAGTTTTTTACTTTTTTTTTTTATTTCCAAACTACTCGTTAAGATCAATTATGAATTAAACAGCATAGGCATCCAGAAAGGAGCTTACACGAAGGGAAACACTGAAGGTAGCATCTCTCAACATATCGGGAAGACAGCTCCTCAAAGCATCACAAGCCCTGATGATAAAAAAATTAAAAAAATTAAAAAAAATAAAATAATAATAATAATAATAATAAAACAAAAAAAAAAACAGATCAAATCAAATGATTAACACGAGATATTGAAGAAACGAAAAAACAAAAAAGAATTAATAAATCTACTTCATTCGACCAACCTTGGGTTATCTGACAATCGAAGATAACATCGAATAATGTGTTTTAGTAAGCGAGACGAATGCTGGTCAGCAAGTGATGCAACCATGGTTCCCAAGACTCGACCCACTGCGAAAAACCGCTCAGCTGTAGTACAGATATAATCCAAGCCCACATCATCCAACAAAATCTTTTGAACAATAAATGTAGCCACCTGCGAAGATAACAACTTTTGTCAGGCAACCTCGGGGAAACTCGGGCAATCTGGGAAAGGCCTTGCATAAATGCTAATGAAACATACAATGATGGGAAGAAAAAAGAAGAAATGAAGAACAGAAACGAACACTCAACTGTTTTTGACAGTTCACTACCCATTTCCATAGTTCGCAGGCACAACGGGATTATTTCAGTTGATAGAAGAAAACTAATCACTTCTGTATCATCGACCTGGTAAAACGGAGTACAAAGAATTAATGTTCCAAATTCCAAATATTTTTTAATTACAAATATGTCTGGCATAAAAATGCTACATACTTCAGGTTCACATGTGAAAAAGAGTGAGAAGACCAGCTGCACATAATGGTGCACGTGCAGGATAATATTACAAGTTGAATCTAAAACCCATGCAAATAAAGCAATGTTAACTATTTTCTCATCCAAGTTCACGCTCCAGTTAAATCCTTCACTAAATGATGGAGCTAGTAAAGCCACCTATTTCAATCAACGTTATAAAAAAATAAAAATAAAAATAAAATAAAAAGGGATAAAAACTAAGCGTTCTTTTTATCCCCTCATTTATCTCACGTTAGATTCTGCTAGTCCTTTTATTTCTCAGATCAGCTACACAAGCAAGAATGGAAAGGGTGCTTTTAGTTACGGCATGCAAGAAGTTTTCACATTTAAACTCTTATAAATATCAATTCTCAAAACGTGTAGCCATATACCTATCCAGTTATACTTGTATATCAGCTGGTAATTTACTCTTGTACATTTTATCACACAAACAAATAAAAAGAAAATATACCCATCAGTTTGTCAAATAAGAATAACAAACCTTCACTAAGGCACCAATGACTCCTAAGCTAGTAAGCCTCAAGTACTCGAAAGGCCTTGACTTGCTTGTTGTATTAAGGAAAGGGTACAAATATAAAGGTATATGAGCTGCCAACGACAAGAGAAATGAAAAAATCATTGGTTAAATTTTATATGAAAACATCTCACTGGAGCTGCATGAAAAAATTATGCTTCTATGTACAAGCACATTATAAAGGACATTTCAAGATTTGAATGTAAACAAGATAAAGGTTATTACCATTAAGGAATAACATCCTTGTGTCTGGGTGCGATGCCACACACTACAAGAAGATACAAAAGGAATATGAAGCATACAATAATAATGAGAAGTGTAAAATATACGCCAAGCCTCTTTCATAGGGAAGGTAACTGTCGTTTAGGAAAAAAATGAAGTGCATCAATAAAGATTAGATATATAATTTAAAGGCAACAACAATGAACCTGAAGAAGCGCTAGAGCATTGCAAACTCGATTTGATTGGACAGGAGTTAAATTTGGTGGTGATAGAACAGGGTATATTGAAACTATCTCCTGCACAAAGGATAAAAAGTAGAATGAGAATCCATCATCAGGGAATAAGAAAAAAGACAGTATCCAGTATTGTTGATTATCAAACAGACAGTCAAATGATGGTACGTCAACGATGCATGGACATATGTATAACACATAGGTCCTACTCCTACATACAGAAGGAAACTTGCTACCCTTGTAGATGAAGGAATTTACAAAACAAGTGAACAGCAACTGACCAACAACCGCCAAAAAAAAAAAAAAAGAACAATAAGAATGACATGAATATAAAATAAAAAAACGCATACCTGTAACAGAGCAGCAATAGTACCAAAAGAATTCCACAACAATGGAGCCAAATCTTGAAATAATTCTCTCTTCTGAAAATTGGAACATGAAAGGAAACAGGGGTTTAACTAGGACTATGTGTATATGTACATATATAGTACCAAAAGGATTCGATACGAAAAAAAAAAAATAAATCTATTACAAATGAAAACTAAAACCAAGAAAGGCAAATCCAAGTCCACTTTCAGCTCAAAAATGTTTAACAGTAAGAACTAAGAACTTATTTTTTCGGTGAAGAACACATGAGCATAACAAACAAAGGGGTGGAAACTTTATCGTCGTATTGCAGGTATAATCTAGCCATTTTTTTCTTTTCTTATCCCTTTAAAAATAAAAGAGAAAATAAGGTCAAAATAACATTTTGGCTACGTGCTTTAAGGCACCGTCAGGCTCTTCACAATAGGTGGGAACAATAATCCTTTGGCCAACGTGCTATTATGGATGGAAACTAACTTCTTTCCAGATCTGATATGCAACTGTCAACAAAGTAGTCAATGAAAACTTCAAACTAATAAAGCAAAATTAACAAATTATGAAGCCTATTTAGCATGTTATAATGGCATTTATATCACTTTCATTCCCATACCACCGATAGAATTATAGCACCCAACCCAGGACCAATTGGTAATGTGTGGAGAGGCCCAAGATCGTATTCTTATGTGAGACTTCACATTCCAATTGTGTAAACATACTCAACACACCCCTCATCTCTAGTGGAGGGTAACTTGAGCTAAACACATGGAGCTAAACACGCGGACAACACATACATGGGATGACATGGGAGCACGTGTAGCCATTGGGGCGTGACACATAGATTGCGTGCAGGTTCCGTGATATCTAGTGATCCCTAAACCCTTTCAACAACCACTACACCATTCCAATCCTAGACACACAAAAGAGATTGCAGCTATGCACCTTCTCCATATCCACCTAACCAACCAATACGTACCCAGAAACGTAAAACAAATGGCAACAAAATCCAATTTTGATCCTGCCCTAGGAACAACTATATTAAGGTGCGACCCACATGCATGCTGTGATTACAATGAAGCTAACTTGAAGTCTCAACTCTAACCAGAAAAAAGAGCAAGCAAACCCTCTTCGCACGAACACGTCATGCAAAACTAAGTATCTCATTACCCCAATTGCCTTGGTTTTCTCAGCAAAACTAACATGATTACAGAGCAAAGAAATGAAGCTAAAACAAAACAAAACTCAATAGAATCCAAATTACAAAACCCTAAATCCAAATTTTAAACCTTATCATCATATCATCAAGCTACATAAACCCTAAAACAAAAATTAAACAAAAACCCTAACAGGGACCAATCAAACACAGAGGATTTCAATTGTCCAGAACCAATGAAAGCAAAAAGATTAGACCTTAGAGAGTTCAAGGAGCGCGTTTTCACGAAGTTGAGGGTTGCTGAGTTCGAGCACCAACTGCTCCGCCGACGCCATGTTAGGGTCCCTGTTCGGCTGGGCTCCGGCAGCACTGGGGTTGGAACCGATCGGACCTCCAAACGGTGCGCTCATCTCCACAAACTAGCATAGATTCTCCATTTCATAGCAGGAAGTTGTCCAAGCTCTAAAATTTTGCCATTGCTTTCTCACAGTTTACTCTCAGTTTTCTGTAGAGAGGGGGGGAGGGGGGGGGGGGAGAGAGAGAGTGGGGAGGAGAGCAGTAGTTGGCTTTATATTTGAAGACACGTACTCGACATGCGCGTGGTAATCGCCCTTGATGTTGACACCTCACTTTGGATTGAACTGATTTAGTATGTCCGCTTGGAAAGGGAAGTGTGTCTACGCTCCTCCACTGTCGGATGGATGCTATTTTAAATGCTTCCCAGAGCAAGTCCACGGGGGACCATTACGCGGGCACCAGCCAATCCACTCCAGCCCAGTAGATTAGGAGCCCAAGCCGGCCCATAGGTCGGTTCAGAATGAGCAGAGCTAAAGCCCGGTCTATTTGACAATATGCTTATAACAGCGTGACGTCACAAGTCCTTTTAATTTTTTTTGTTTTTTGCACCAGGTGCATAGGAAACACGCGCACGTGATCGCAAGTGGCTGACAATGTCGCAAATGCGAGGCCCAATGTGCAGGCGCAATATGGGTTTCTAGCGTGGGGACATGTGATTTCCAACGGTAAAAAAAATTTGAAATTTAAAATTAATGGCTACTGACATGGCACAATGAGGACCGTTTGATTTTCAAATCAACAATCTAGATTTTTTCCGCCAAAAAAGCTTTTAAAAAATAAATAAAATGTCATAAATAAATAATATTTTTTTATAAAGTCAGAAATTAAAAATATTATTATTTTAATAAAATTGACTGGGCTATTTTTTTTAGGAATGGAGATGCATTTGGCCTATTACTATTCATTTGGGTTTATTATTGTTCACTGAGTGGATTAAATAGGTTGGGTGCTGGCGCATTTTTTTTAAGGGTGGACTTGCTCTTTATTGCATGACTCATGTATGACAAAACTTACTAGCTCGTTATCATAGGACATGACTAGATTCAACATGATGGTTAACAAATTGGATCAATCGTATACGATAAGACCCGCTGGCTTATTATAATAGAGCACGATTCAAATCCAACAATAAGCTTAATAAATTGGGATTAACCATTAATTGCACAAGCTCATGTACAAGGCTTTTTGAATTACACATGATAAGAGTTTTGAATTTGTTCACCATCGTAATTACTTTTAAATTATATAGAAATAATTGCAAGAGAACATGGGTACCGTAGTTTAAACGAGTCAAGCAAGATCGATTTCCACAAGACCTAGTGTGAATAACTTGTGCTTAAGAACAATTCTTAGTTAACTTTCAAATACAAGATTTATAAGCTTGAAATTTGAATTGAAATAACAAGTGCAAATTAATAAAAGGATTAAAATCAACACAATAATAATTATGAATTAACACATGCAAACTTTGAAGGTTAGGTTTTCCTAATGCATATTCTACTTGGGGCATTCAACCTAGAACATATATCTAACATGTAATTCGTATGTGACATTTGTAAGATTGTGAGTATGAAATATATGATAGAACCAGTCATAGTGGTTAAGATTGATACGAAAAAGTCTTGATTAAAGCTATTAGGTTGTCCTAAATATTTTAGGATGATATAATTGAGAGAAGTTCTGATTGGTTCTGGAAAAGGATTTAGTGTTGGAACTTTGTAAGGTCTCATAATTCTTTATGGTTTGTATAGTTTGAATCCTAGTCCAATTCTGATAGGGAATGGACAAAGGATTACTATATATATGTGTCACAAACCACTACTCTTGCGTTCGTTGGCTTATTTTTTTCTAAGACCTATTGATTAGAAGAGTTGTTATCACCGCAAAAGAGGAGAAGCTTTTGAGCACAGAGGCTGCAATGGCTTCTTCATCAGGATCGAATAATGCAGGTATGTTTTAAGGCCTTGGTTCTTAAGTGCGTTCAATAAAAGGTTTATGAGTTGTGATTCAATTGGATGAATTCTTGTTCCTTGGATAAGAAGTTATAATCTTGTTCTTACCCGTAGTATTAGAGCCATTAGGTTTCAACCATTGAATTCAACTAAAATTAAAATTGAAGGCATGAAAACATACTAGCTGGGTTTCAGATTGAGTTCTTAGGGTTCTTAAAATCTTTAGTTTGAAACGGCATCATTTTCGTTATAGAGCCATTGGAAGGTTAATGTAAGATCTCATATCACCCAGGGGAGTGATCCTTATATGTATATTCTCATCCCTACCTAGCATGAGGCATTTTAGGAGCTCACTGGCTTCAGGTTCCATCGAAACTCTGAAGTTAAGCGAGTAGCGCGCGAGAGCAATCCCATGATGGGTGGCCCACTGGGAAGTTCTCGTGTGAGTTTCCAGAAACAAAACCGTGAGGGCATAGTCAGGGCCAAAAGCGGACAATATCGTGCTACGGTGGTGGAACGGGCCAGGGATGTGGTGGACCTCGGGCCGGGATGTGAAAGTTAAGTTACAAAAATGGTGTCGTTTTGTGAGATGTTTAAATAACTAAAAATTTGACCGTTGGGAAATCTGGGTTTATGTTTTCGTTATGTTCTTCGAATAGGGTTTCTTCTCCATCGTCTTCAATGGACCTATTTCTTCCTTGTTGTTCTCTAAAACATAATTTTGAGTCAAGATAGATGCTGAAATTGACAAATTTTAGAAGCTAACGACGAAAATGTATGTATTTTGAAATTCGATTTTTTTTTCAGATTATGCAGAATGTTTGGATTGAGTTTATATGAATTTAATGTTGGAAATTGGTTACTTGATCATGTTTATACCATACTTAGGGCCTCTGTATTTAGATCTCGTACAAATACTCGGGGGACTTAAATGTAATTATGTAATAAAGGAAGGGGAAAATATGTAATAAGTGATGAGTCCTTATTCTATAAAAGAACCTCTCACCCTCACAATGAGATGAGGCCAATTCCTAGGCCTTCTCACCCCCTCTCAAAGCTCTCACTCTCAGAGCTCTCTCTCTCTCTCAGATAAATACATAATCAGTGTGGACGTAGCCTAAACCTTGAGGTGAACCACGATATCTCTTGTGTTATTTACATTTTATGCAAATTCACGGTCGGATTTACGTTGTTTCAAGACCTCCGGTTTTGTGCATCAACATTTGGCGTCGTCTGTGGGAAATGACACGAAAAACTATGTCGATTCTCTTTCATTTTTTCACCTCCACCGTGAATCTGCAAAATCACAAAAAAAAAAAAAAAACACCAGAAGTTAGAAAGTTCGGATCGGTCATATTATTGGGTTTTGGGAACTTCAACTTGGGATAAGATCAGTTTCCATATTCCATGCTTCCCAAATTCCCAGCAAAGCTTTCACATCATCAGTACCATCCCAGTTTCAAAGTCTGTTAAGAGAGGCAAAGCAGGGGAGAGAAAGAACGCACTCAAAGACTCTCGTTTTGCTCTGATTGCTTTGACTGCCTGCGAAGGTCCAATGGCAGCAGATCTGGTGCTTGACACAGCCATCAGCGATTGGGTTCTCATCCCTCTCTCGATGGTCATGGTTCTTATCGGCGTCCTCCGATATTTCGTCTTCAAGCTCATGCGCTCAAACCAAGTCCCCGATGCCAAAATCGTCAAAGAAGGGCAATTGATTATTAGGGTTCGAAATTTACGTGTTGCTGCTAATTTCATACCTCCAAGGTCGTCTCGTGCTCGCCGATTGTATTACAACAACGAGGAAAATGGGCTGTTAATTGTTCCTAAGGGTCAGGCACAGAATCCACAAGCACAAATGTTCTCTGATCCCAACATGGCCATGGAAAACCCTTTTCAAAATTCACCCCAAAAATGGCTCTGGCCACCCCTACCAGTTTTAGGTTTAGCAGTCTACTCGAGATGTTCACGGTGAACGTGCAGAGAGCAGAGAATCGGCCTCTGAATGTGCATTTGACTGCGCCGTTCACGATTGCGACTTCGCGGTTGGAGATGGTGGAGAATGTGGCGGTCCGGGTTGAGTTGAGTAACGGGTGCATGGGGTGGGGTGAAACTCTGATTTTGCCCTTTATGACTGCAGAGGATCAGCATACTACCATGGTTAAGGCTAAGGAAGCTTGCGAGTTCTTGTGAGTTCTCTAGCAATGACGTTGGGTTCAGTTTTGGGGGAGATTGGTAGGATTCTGCACATGCATGACAGACAAAAAGAGATGAAAAGGAAAAGAAAAAGCAAAAGCAAATATGCTTCTGCTGTCCCTTAGCCTTACAAAGCATCCTTGTTTCAGTTTTTGGAGATGCGCAGGGGAAAGATAAAAGAAGAAAGCATCAAGCAAAGCAGAAAGTAAACAAAAGCAAAAGCAGATAATATTAATGGGGTGCATAGTGGGGTGGTGCAGTCCACAAGCATGATGACGATGGGCCAACAAGCCAGCTCATTCGAATTCAGATCTGACAGCAGTTGTTACTCCCAGTGTCTCAAAAAAAAAAGGCAAAGCCCAAAATAAATGGGCCGAAATGATGTATGGAAGACGAAGGCCCATGAGCCCAAAATAGCTCCAACCAGGCAACCAAAAGTACGCCCAGTACTACAAAAAATTATTCGGCACCTCGCCGCTATTACCACCAACCAGGTGATCAAAAGTAACCCCAATACTCCAAAATTATTCAGCAACCTGCTGCTATTACCACTAACCAGGTGATGAAATGTACAACCCGTACTTTAATATCATTCGGCAACTAGCCATTCATGCCACCAACAAGGTGATGAAATGTACAACCCGTACTCTCCTTCATGCCACCAACCAGGTGATCAAAAGTACGCCCAGTACTCTAAATTATACATGAGCATTACTCATGTCATTCATACATAAACATTCATGAGCATCACTCATGATAACCATACATAAACATTTATGACCATCATTCATGTCAACATTCATGAGCATCACTCATGTTAACATTCATGAGCATCACTCATGTTAACATTCATGAGCATCACTCATGACAACATCCATAAGCATCCCTCATGTCAATCAACATAAACATTCATGAGCATCACTCATGTCAATCAGCTTCAAAAGTTTCATTTACAGAGCTCTAGCTTCAAAAGCTTCATTTATAGAGCTCCAGCTTCAAAAGCTTCATTTACAAAAGCTCCAGCTTCGAAAGCTTCATTTACAGAGCTCTAGCTTCAAAGTTTCACTTGCAAAGCTTCACCTACAAAGCTTCACCTCTAGCTTCAAAAGCTTCATTTACAAAAGCTCCAGCTTCTAAAGCTTCATTTACAGAGCTCTAGCTTCAAAGATTCACTTGCAAAGCTTCACCTACAAAGCTTCAGTGCAGGGTATACAAATACCGCATCCGAACAACCGCTACTTCGGCCCATACATGGATTCAATTTGAAGTCTCCAGCCAACAGACTTTATTGACCGAAGACTTAAGGGACTACATTATGTACCATATATTGGGCCTCAACTGGGCCTCATGAAAAATACTTGGGGGACATAACCCATTATTTATGTATTAAGGAGCGAGCCCTTATTCTATAAAAGGGACTCCCTCACTTTCATTAGAGAACACCCATTATTCATGTACTGAGGAGCGAGCCCTTATTCTATAAAAGGGACTCCCTCACCTTCATTAGAGAGCAACGCCGCCAGCTGAGCAATCGCCTCGCCGCGAGCATCACTCCTAGCCCATTACTTATGTATTGAGGAGCGAGCCTTTATTCTATAAAAGGGACTCCCTCACCTTTATTAGAGAGCAATGCCACCAGCTGAGCAACCGCCTCGCCGCGAGCATCACTCCTAACCCATCACTTATGTATTGAGGAGCAAGCCCTTATTCTATAAAAGGGACTCCCTTACCATCATTAGAGAGCATCGCCGCCTACTGCACAACCGCCTCACCACGAGCATCAACTCTAGTCCATCATTTATGTATTGAGGAACGAGCCCTTATTCTATAAAAATGACTCCCTCACCTTCAAACGCCACAAGCCGAGCCAACCAAGGCAACATAAGCCACAAGCCGAGCAGCCTCGCAACATGTGCTACTTATAGTTGAGTATCATTTCACTTTAAGCACCGCCTCATATCAAGTACCAGTTCAAAAAGACATCTAGTTACTTCGGCCCACACATGGACTGAATTTCAAGTCTCCAGCCAAAAGACTCTCTTGACTAAAGACTTGAGGGACTACTGTTTATACCATACTTAGGGCCTCTGTATTTAGATCTCGTACAAATACTCGGGGGACTTAAAGGTAATTATGTAATAAAGGAAGGGGCAAATATGTAATAAGTGAGGAGTCCTTATTCTATAAAAGGACACTTCACCCTCACAATGAGAGAAGGCCAATTCCTAGACCCTCTCACCCTCTCTCAAAACTCTCACTCTCAGAGCTCTCTCTCCCTCAGATAAATACATAATCAGTGTGGACGTAACCCAAACCTTGGGGTGAACCACGATACCTCTTGTGTTATTTACATTTCATGCAGATTCACGGTCGGATTTACGTTGTTCCAAGACCTCCGGTTTTGTGCATCAACAGATCATAATAAAGGTTTAAAACATTAACAAGATTCATATTAATGCTGAATAATTTGAATTGCACAAATTGTCTTTATAAACTGCTTCTGCTAACATATCTGATATAAGAGGTTTGAAATTCTTCAATAGTTGCCTTGTTGATTCATGTATGTGTGTGTGTGTGTACATGTGTGTGTACATATATATATATATATATATATATATATATATATATATAGACACACACATATGTATATTGTGCAATCTGTGTTGATCTAATGCAGAAATTAGAGAATTTCATTGGATTGTTTACTCTATATACATGTCTTCAAAAAATAAGATCATATATATGAATAAGTTAATTTAGTGGACAAATTTGGTAGTGAAAATATTGAAATCAAGAATCATTGAGATTCATAGTGCTGATTTCATTGTTGTCTAATGCAGTTTCACTAAAATCGCTTAACTTAGCAGCAGTGCCAATACTCACTGGTGGAAGCAATTACAAAAAGTGGAGAAGATAGATTGAATTGGTTTTGATATTGAATGAGTATGACATTGCCCTTGACAATCCGCAACCTGAGGCCTTGACAGACAAAAGCACCAAGGCTGAGAAGATTGATTTTGAGAGATGGACTAGGGCCAACAAAGTAACTTTATCCATACTAGAAAGTGGTATGACAGACACTATGCATGGAGGAATAAAGAAGTCAGCTTTTGCAGAAGATTACCTCCAAGCCATTGAGAATAAATTTAAAGCATCAGAGAAGGCTGAGATTGCTTAATATATGTCCCTCTTAACTTCCTACAAGTTTAAAGGTGGAAGTTTGATCATAGATCACATTATGAAAATGACTGATGCAGCTGAGAAACTTAACTCTATGGAAGTTAACATTGGAGAAAAACTTGTGTTCATGATACTCCAAGCACTGAAGCATAAATTCAGTCAACTCAAGGTGTCCTACAACACTCAAGACAAGACTTGGACTGTGGATGAACTCATTGCTCAATGTGTGCAAGAATAGAACAGATAGAAACAAGAGAAGGGGAAGGAGCTTGAAACTGTCAAATTTGTCTAACTTGCCAAAGGGAAAAGGAAGTCAAATGTTGGTAAAACTTCTAAATCCCAACCTTATGATAAATTTGTTGTGCATGCTAAAAGTTTCAATTCCTCTAAGTCTAACAAATTTAAGGTGAAAACTAAAAGTGTTGAAATACTTAGATGTCATCATTGCAAAACTAAGAGTCACTATAGAAAAGACTGTGAAATATTCAAAGATTGGCTGAGATCTAAGGGTATAACTGATATTTATGTTTGTGAGGAGACAAATCTTGTTGACATTCCCACAAACTCTTGGTGGTTTGATACTGGTGCATTTGTGCATGTCACTAATTCTTTACATGGTTGTATAGAACAAAAGAAGGCAAACAATTTTAATGTTTTCGTTGAAGAAGGAACCAAAGTGTCTGTTGAGTCCATAGGTACTATCAAATTGAAAATTGACACTTGATTTACAATGTAACTAAATGATGTGTTATATGTGCCCAAAATGAGGAGGAATTTGGTTTATGCATCAAAGCTAGTTAAATAAGGCTATGTTTTTATAGGAGATGATGAGTGTGTCAAGTTTTTTAAAAGGGGATCCTTGCATAGAAAAGCATTTTTGCATGACCATCTTTGGAAAATACAATTGAATGTAGATTTTGAAAACCTGCATGTTTTGAATACTACAACTAAAAGTATGCATGCTTCTGATCATTCCTTCATACTTTGGCACAAGAGGTTAGGACACATTTCAAAAGAAAGAGTTTTTCAGTTATCGAAATTGAATTTAATCCTTGCAGTAGACATTAAAACTACTATAGAATGTGTTGATTGCATCAAGGGCAAGATGACTAATGTTAGAAAGTTAGATTTCAAAAGAAGTAGAGGCTTGCTCGAAGTCATTCACACAGATATTTGTGGACCTTTTCCTGTCAAAACCATTTGTGGGAATACTTATTTTGTGAACTTTATAGATGACTTCTCAAGATTTGGTTATATTTACCTTATAAGTAAAAAGTCTATAGTCCTTGAATGTTTCAAAGTTTTTAAAAGTGAAGTTGAAAAACAGTTAAACCATGTGATTAAAATTGTTAGATCAAATAGAGAAGGTGAATACTTTGGCAAGCATACAAAAGCAGGGCAACAAAAAGGTCAATTTGCTCACTTTCTTGAAAGTCAAGGGATTTTGACTCAATTTACCATTCCTGGTACCTCACAACAGAATGGAGTGGCCGAGCTCTAGCTTCAAAGCTTCATTTACAAAGCTTCACCTACAAAGCTTCAGTGCAGGGTATACAAATACCACCTCCGAACAACCGTTACTTCAGCCCATACATGGATTCAATTTGAAGTCTCCAGCCAACAGATTCTATTGACCGAAGACTTGGGGGACTACATTATGTACCACATATTGGGCCTCATGAAAAATACTTGGGGGACTTAGTCCATTATTTATGTATTAAGGAGCGAGCCCTTATTCTATAAAATGGACTCCCTCACTTTCATTAGAGAGCACCCATTATTCATGTACTGAGGAGCGAGCCCTTATTCTATAAAAGGGACTCCCTCACCTTCATTAGAGAGCAACGCTGCTAGCTGAGTAACCGCCTCGCCGCGAGCATCACTCCTAGCCCATCACTTATATATTGAGGAGCGAACCCTTATTCTATAAAATAGACTCCCTCACCTTCACTAGAGAGCAACGCCGCCAGCTGAGCAACTGTCTCGCCGCGAGCATCACTCTTAACCCATCACTTATGTATTGAGGAGCGAGCCCTTATTCTATAAAAGGGACTCCCTCACCACCATTAGAGAGCATCGCTGCCTACTGAGCAACCGACTCACCGCGAACATCAACTCTAGCCCATCATTTATGTATTGAGGAGCGAGCCCTTATTCTATAAAAGGGACCCCCTCATCTTCAAGCGCCACAATCCGAGCCAACCAAAGCAACATAAACCACAAGCCGAGCAGCCTCGCAACATGTGTTACTTATAGTTTAGCATCATTTCACTTTGAGCACCACCTCATATCAAGTATCAGTCCAAGACGACATCTAATTACTTCGGCCCACACATGGACTGAATTTCAAGTCTCCAGCTAAAAGACTCTCTTGATTGAAGACTTGGGGGACTACTGTTTATACCATACTTAGGGCCTCTGTATTTAGATCTCGTATAAATACTCGGGGGACTTAAATATAATTATGTAATAAAGGAAGGGGAAAATATGTAATAAGTGAGGAGCCCTTATTCTAGAAAAGGACTCCTCACCCTCACAATTGGGGGATGCCAATTCCTAGGCCCTCTCACCCTCAAAAGCCTCCTCACATCCCCTATCACATTACAGAGGTTCTCTCCCTCACCTCTCAGATAAATACATATATCAGTGTGGACGTAGCCCAAACATTGAGGTGAACCACGATACATCTTGTGTTATTTACATTTATTGCAGATTCACGGTCGGATTTACGTTGTTCCAAGACCTCCGGTTTTGTGCATCAACAAAATGCATGATTATGTTGTATACTAGTATGAATATGGCTTAAATAAGACTTAGTGATCACTACTATAAATCTTAAAGATTGGTTGTTGTGTTTCATACTCAAGTGGGAGAATGTAAGATTGTGAGTATGAAATATATGATAAAACCAGTCATAGTGGTTAAGATATAAGTCTTGATTAGAGCTATTAGGTTGATGACAAAATTGAGAGAAGTTATGATTAATTCTGGAAAAGGATTTAGTGTTAGAACTTTGTAAGGACTCATAATTCTTTATGGTTTGTATAGTTTGAATCTTAGTCCAATTCTGATAGGGAATTGACAGATGAGTCCTCTATATATGTGTCTCAAACCACTGCTTTTGTGTTTGTTGGCTTATTTTGTTTTAAGACCTATTGATTAGAAGAGATGTTATCACCGCAAAATAGGATAAGGTTTTTAGCACAGATGTTGCAATGGCTTCTTCATCAGGATCAAATAATGCAGGTATGTTTTAAGGCTTTGGTTTTTATGTGTGTTCAATAAAAGGTTTATGAGTTGTGATTCAATTGGATGAATTCTTGTTCCTTGGATAAGAAGTTATAATCTTGTTCTTACAACATTCAGATCAAATATAAATGTGCAAGACTCATTCAATTTTGTGAAAACCTTTTGAAAAACCGTTCAACTCTTAAAAGTGTGACATCCGCCTTAATTTATAATTTCCAACCACAAAAAGCATTAACAAGTTTCAGAGTGACATTCCAACAGAAATTGCATCTAATTACCTGTCTAAAGAATTTCGGTGACAAAATTCTCTCAAGAGAAAGAATGTACTTCTCGGTTCTTGCTTATTGTATGAATTATTTTGGTTAGTTGTGTTGATAGTTGATTATCTTATAGAGCAAATTGGGATTTAAACCAAAAGTTTGAAGGTTTTAAATAAATAAATAAAAATAGTGTTGAGTGATGGTTAAGAAACTATAGTAAGGGAAAAGGGGAGATACCTTATTACGGTTTAGAAAATTATGACTAAAGTAGTTATGCTATTAGAAGTTGTGAAATTTTAGAGCTTTAAAGTATTTTTTTTATTGTTAAAAAAAAGTATTTTTTTAATATGTCGAGTTACAATGGCGCTTTAAATTACATTTCTAAAGGTGACAAGGATTATCCCATAATATTGAAAGAGTAGAGAACAAGGATAAGCCCTACAATGCACTACCATGTTAAACAGATCAAAACAATAGTAAGTGCAAAAGAAAGTTTTATGCTTTCCGCAATAAGACTAATCTAAAGAACACATACTAGTTTTCAAGAGGGAAGAAAGATTGGAAATAAATGGTTATTCAAATTCCGTTTTGATAGATTATATACTTCTAAAGTCTATTTCTAGTTTTGTGTTTGTATAAGAAGGAGGTGCAATAACATGGACAAATGGCAGTCAACAATTATTTTTCTCTACTATGTATGCTTCATTAGTGGGATGTTATGGAACTTTAATGCATGCATATTAGGGAAGGATATACAAGTGTTGATTACATTAACACTACAGATATGACTGCATACATGTTAAATAAAGTTTTTCCTCATTTAGTGTGATACTCACCCTTAAGCTCATTTATCATATTTATATGTTGTCCATGACTTGTTAGTACGTTATGTGAATACCGTTTCATGTATGTGATTATAGAGGTATATGTATCCGCTGTATATGACATCATTGTCTATAGTCCTACGAGCTAATGACATTTAACACTTATAGATATTCTTATCAAGTAGTCTTTCAAAGTTGCACGCATAAGGATATAAATTCTTGAAAGAGAGCTTCTTGAATAGATGTCACACCCCAAATAGGAGAATGTAAGACTTTTATTGCTCTTACATATATTTAAGAGTCCTAATTAATTGATTAAGAACACAAAATAGGAAGCAATATTTGATTATCCCAGATTACTTGACAATGAAATAAAGTAATAATAATGCGAATATTTTTCATTAGGTCATGGATTCTGAAGGTGCTAAAGATATGTATTAGGGTTTTCTTTATGGGCAAAAAACCTAAAACTTTCACCTATAACTATAAGGCTTAGGTCCTCACTCTCAACATGTTATTCTAGCACAAAACCCTACATCCATATAAGAGTGCATAAGGCGTGTAAAGAGAGGAAGACTTTGCTTGTTCGTTGTTGCTCGTGGTTCAGTCTTGTTCATATCAATTGCTCTCAAATTAGTATTGTTATTGTCATATTATAGATCAGCTTACATCAAATTCTTGGTCTCCCCTCTATTTTATTTTGGATTACTTAAGAGTTGGTGAGAGTTTTTCTCTCCCTTTGTGAGAGCTATTTCATTTTCCTTCTTTTCAGATCCAGCTTGTTTTCATTCTGTTTATCGTTTTGAGAGTCGGTGGCCTGGGCATCAAGCTTCCACATCAGGCTTCCATCCCTATCTTTTCTATTATGTTTTCTTATTTTCTTTAGTTTTTTTATTTTCTTTTCAAACCGCAATCTCAACTTTCAAGCTCCGTTCTTTCAATCCCATCCTTTCCATATTTCCATCCACTTTTTGCATCTACTTCATTTTCTCCCATTTTCTTCCCCACAACCCTCCCTTTCTCTTAATCAAACATTAGATTTTTCATTATTGGATCCGATTTGAGATTTCAATTTTGAGGTCTAGGTCGGCGGTGAAATGCAAGATCTGATTTTTGCTTTAGGAAAGTTTACCATTTTAGGGTTGTTTTGGACATGTAGTGGTTTTTGTGAACCCACCTTGGCTCAGAGGCTACTTCGAACGTGGCTGGCAAGAGACAAGCAATGGGATGTAGATTTATACAAACTAGGGCATCGGAGACTAGAAGAATGGATGGGTGAGTAGACAACTTCAACTCAGCTTTTAATGATTTCTTATATCTTAATTTTGTTGTATTGCATTAAATAGAATTAATAACAAATAAGCTGGATTAAAGAACGTTTGCCTGAAAAAAGTAAGTCATCGGGTAAGAATTTTACATTTTCCTTTTTTTTATTTAACGCTTACTCGATAAAATCTTGGTCGGGCTAGTATATTTTATCATTTTTTTCGTAAATGGAAATTTGGCTCTGTGAAAAAACTTTTATCAGGCATGAGTAGTTCATCGAGCATGGTTAGGAAATGCAGTTTTGTGCAACGAAATGGCCGCCAGAAAGCGAAACAATATTTGACTCGACAGAATTATTTTGTCTAGCAAGGATTTTTTTTGTCTATTCATTTTTTTGTCTTGTTTATGTGTGTTTACATGAGTAGAATGTATTTTTCGGTCACATGGGTAAATTTCTATTGCAAAATCTGTCTATTAATTTTTATGTCATGTTTATATACTATTATATGAGTTGAATGTATTTTTTGGTCACATGGGTTCATTTGTATGTTAGAATTGATCAATGGTTGATTTTCTAACAAAACAATGGCAAGAGAAAAGATTATTTGGTAAATTAGTACAAATCATGCTCACAATTAAAAAAATAAAATATGAGAAAAGGCTGCAATGACACACCTTGACCCGGAATGTCCACCTAGGCTCCGAATCAAGCTGTGCTAGCTGACACCAGAAGTGTGACGAAACTATACAGTATAATGATGTGGATATGTGGGTAAATTTCAACCAAAAAGTGCTTAAATGTAAGAGTGCGTTTGTGAGTGGGAATGAATCCAATTCACATGTGATGTCAGAGCATAAGTAAAGTACAGTAAAGTAGGATGAGAATTATGCCATCAATAGTTTTCACACAACAACATTTTGCTAGAAATCATCGTCGACACGAAAGCTCTGCCACTAATACTTGGAGGGGCGAAAAATAAGGGTAAGTGGGCTTAAAAATAAAGTTTTCTAAAAACCTTTTCGAAAACATTATAACCCATCGCTGTAAAACAAGTATAGTTTCCAAAATATACATACTACAGATAGTATAAAAATACTTACCGTAGCTTGCAATATCTCAAGAATTTAATGCGTCACAAAATTTGTAAATAGGCATATAACTTCAGTACTCACAATATCTCACAGAAATAAAAATGTCACATCGAGTGCTTATCGATATATGCTGACACACGAGTTCATGCAGAGGTATTCTGACATGAACAAGACTGGATGTAATAATGATTTATGTTGTAATACTACAATCACGTGAAGATTGGTGCTATGTGCATAACATACGAGTCCTAATTTTCTATAGCAACCGAGGACAGAACTGGCACCTACAATGGATCCAAAGTAAGCATACGGTGCGATGTGAACATACACGTGAAAGACTGACCCTGGCCCTGGCGAGTACTAACACCATTGCAGCACACGATGAGCAGATAATGCAAGTATGATCATGCAATGGTAAATCAATAATTCGATAATTCAAAAACCCTAGTCAATGAAATACTATTCATAATCGTAAATACTATTAAAGCATCCCTTCTAATACGTATACATGTGCATCCCATATGACGTAGTATAATTGCATGAATTTCATCAATACGGTAATTTTATACACGTTACCCTAATCTAGGTGTAACGTAGAAAATTCTTTTTCAAGTATATTAATGGAAACTAACAAATATATATATATATATATATATATATATATATATATATATATATATATATATATATATATAAAAGAAAAGACTCACTCATAGATCATGTTGTCGGGGCGAACCCGCCTCGCAAGCATTGAAGATCATTGCAATGAGTTTCACCTAGAAACGAAACCATTTATGCAAATATGACGTACTAACGTAATTACGTATTTTTTTACGAAGTAGGACTAATAAAAGAACCATTTTTAAATGGTCAAATTAGGGAAGACCGATGGCTGATTCAGATTCGGCACATTGAGAAACCTAAGGAGGGACCTCGGGTTCCTCCATGCGCCACTAGCAATGGCTCCCTCACGTGCGCCCATACGCCTACAAGTACAACAATAGTTACCTTCCTCGCGAAGGCCTGCGTTTTGCAGGTTTTTGGTCCGACATCCTGAGCTCCAAACGAGCTCAAATCTCAGTCATTTTCAGTGATTTAAAAACCAGAGTAAAGCTAATGTGAGGAATCAGTTTATACCTATTGGGAGACTAATCGTGGTCAGTGTTGGCCGAGAATTTGGTCAAAAAGTGGTCGGATGGCCATGGTTTTGCTTTTCCACAAAATTGGGGAAAGCCTCCAATTCATCCATACAATCTCCAAACCCTAGCAAAACAATGCAAAACCCTAAGATCTTCCACAAACATTAAAAAGGAATGGAAAGAAAGTGTTCCTGAGGCCTACCTTGGTTGGAATCGACGAGAACTCATCGGAGAAGATGATGAACAGTGGCAATGGCCACTTTGCAATGCAAGCTTTATGTCTGGGTTTGATGTTCACAGTATGAGCTTAACAAAGATGGGGAATAACAAGGTGTGGTGAGGGTTTGATGGTTTGGCTCGCTGGAGCCAACGAGTGATGGTGGTGCAGTGCACAGCTACACTGGTTTTCACAGAAGGCGAGAAAGTTTGAGATGGGGAAGAGTGAAGCAATGGCAGAGAAGGAAAACATGGTGAAGGTGCTGGCTTGCCGTCATAGTGAATGGTGGCTCGCCTCACGGCCAGTCAATGTTGCAAGTAGAGGAGAGAGCTAGGGGAGAAAAAGGAGTTGGGAGAAGAGAGAGAGCTGAGAAGGTTAGAGAGAAAGAGGTAAGTTGGTAGCTAGAGAGTAGAGGAAGTGAGGTGAGGGAGATTTGAAAAAAAAATGAGATAGTCTCGAGAGATAGGGGACATTGGAGAGAGGTGGAGGAATTGGGCGTGGGCCCCACGTGGTACACAGCCCAAGGCCAAAAAGACAAAATCAAATTATCTCTCGAAAACGTGAAATTACTAAAACTCCCATCACGCTCCATAGTTTGTAAAATCTTCATCGTAACTCCAAATTCAGGTCCGCTTGCGCCTATGTGTTCGTACCATCAAGTACTTCGAGAATACAGTAAAATAGTAGCTCATACACGTCACAAAAGGACGGTCAACAAAAGTCAACAATCTCTCCTCTAAGGGCATTTTCGTCAATTCACTCTTTTAAAATTAATAAAATCGTAAAATTAGGGACAAGTTGTCACATGAAACCAGTGGGTACATTTAATCATGATTGATGAGTATTCCAATGTGCAGATTTTGTAGGTAATGGGTACAATATTGTTTTCCTTATGCGTCGATTTCCTTAACTACTCTTATTTATATGGGTACATATAAAAGATTGGGTACTTTCTAATAAAAAAGCAATAATAGAATTATCATAAATTTAGGTGAAGATAAGAATTTTGTATTTCTATGATTACATTGAATTCTGGCAATTAATTATGCCAAACTGAAGAAGAAATTAATTATTACTTTGATAAGAATACATTTTTTAATTTCGAAACAAAGAAGGTGACATAGAAATCTATTAATACTAATAATATTGTAGTTCCAGACAATGATATTAGTGGATAGGAACGGCATTCAAAGTCTTCCTAAAGCAAAACCAATTAGGGTAAGAAAATTCTCACATTCCCCTTAAAAGAAATATAATTAAAACAAGATAGAAGACTAGATTTTTTTCCATCAAAATAAAAAACTAAGTTTTAGGGTGCTAGATTCAATTTCTTCTACCAAAACAGCTATAAAAACAACTGCAATAAGGCAGACATATGATTGAAGAACGATAAAAATGGGCTCCAGCTTGGTTGTTCTATTTGTTTGCTTAGTGTTTTTGCTAGTGTCACTTCCCAGAGTTCTAGCTCAGCAAACATTTTTCGATGTGACTAAATACGGTGGCGTTGGTGATGGAATAACTGATAATGTCAAGGTAATTTTATCATAATTTAAGATAATTATAAGTTTTCATTAAACACTTCGATTTAATAGTATTTGTTTTCATTGGTAAGAAAGATGTCTAAGATTCGACTCCTGTAAAATTCTATATAATTAGCTAGATTATTATTATGTTTACTAAACACTACAATCTAATAATATTCTTCTTTATTTGTTAGTAAGATGTCTGCCGCTTAGATTCTATATAATTAGCTACATTCTTACCCTTTTTTGTTTATAGGCTTTCACCGATGCATGGACTGTAGCTTGCCAAAATAATGGGGGTGGTGTGGTCTTATTCCCACCCGGAGTATACTTGCTGAGCCCGTTGGTTTTGAACGGTAAATGCAAAGGACCAATCGGAGTTCAGATAGAGGGGACTCTACTGGCGCGGGTGGAGAAGGAATATTCGGTTGATATTGACCATTGGATCACCTTCAAATATGTTGACAACTTCGTAATCAACGGTGGTGGTTCGTTGAATGGGCAAGGACCTTCTGCTTGGCCCTATAACGACTGCAAGAAAAATCCACATTGCAAACGACTTCCTGGTGTAAGTTCTTGCATCAATTACTTGCTTAGTTTTCCTTATATATTATGGGCTTGCATGGGCAATGTCCCATGCAGACTTAGTCGATCATTTTATAGTTTTCTAATACAAGATTGATGGAAGTATGTATTAGTATACTAAAATACGATAACGTCGTGTGATCATTAATCAGTTCACCAAATATTATGTGAAAATTATTATGCGGTACTAAGATGCCATAACATCTCATAATCATTAATTAGTTCATGCGTAATAAGAACATAAATGAGAGAGTTGATATTTTCGTTTTCTAGGATATAGTATCAGATTATGAATAAATATTCATTTACGTCATAACATATGGATATATTATACTTACGTAACAAACTCTAATGACCCACATTCCTCATCATTAAGGGTTCATAAACGTTGTTAGAAAATTTGAGCTTCTTACCATTACTCCTAATGCTGATTGTTAATGCTTGTGGTTCCCCTTTTTTTCAAGAGTTTGAGATTGGATTACGTCACAAATGCAAGGATAAATCACATAACATCGATCAACAGCAAGAACTTCCACATCGGCCTTTTCGCAAGCCACGACATAACAATTAGCAGCATCAACATATCAGCCCCCGCTAACAGCCCCAACACCGACGGAATCCACCTCGGTTTGTCACAAAACATCCAAATCTTGGACGCAGCGATCGCCACCGGCGATGACTGTATAAGCTTCAGCACTGGAACAAACAACGTCAACATCAGCGGCGTTCAATGTGGTCCGGGCCACGGAATAAGCATCGGAAGCCTTGGCAAGATAGTTGGTGACAATGTTTCTTTTGTGGACATAAGAAACTGCACCTTCTTGGGTACTCAAAATGGAGTGAGGATCAAAACATGGGCTCCCTCTGAACCAGGCATTGTGTCACATATTACATTCGAGCAAATTCAAGTCGATCAGGTCGAAAACCCCGTTATCATTGATCAACAATATTGCCCTTCTCGTATTTGCGATCCAGAGGTACGTAATCACTAATAAGTACTTATGTACCACTGAATAAATAGTTAATACGACGTTAGCTACTCACTTGGGCTCTCTTTTCAATATAATCTCACGATCCGAATATTAACCAAGCCTGGATATGGAAATGATGTATGCACACTATTTTTTAGCTCCCACACACCTCATTTCTCTAATCATCAGATTGAACAAATCAAAGGAATTTGTCCAAAAAAAATTGAAGGAGAATTAAGGGTCAGAATCAACATTTCATTATCTATTGAAAACACTGTATATGCTTATTTGTTGGTAACAATTCGGATCATGGATAGATTGTAATGTGGGCACAGATGAGTAATTTGCCGCTGTATTAACTTACCGATTTGTTACTGCTTTAGCGCTACTATACAATGTGATTCGTGTATAAATGTAGCCCTAAACCATGACTATACGTATCGCTTTCGATGTGTGCAGGTCTACTCCCGAGTTCAAATCGAAGAAGTTCAGTTCAGTAACATTTGGGGGACTTCAATCACACAAAATGTAGTTAATCTTAAATGTAGCAAAACTACACCCTGTCAGAAGATTGGGTTGGATGACATCAACCTAACTTACAGCGGTCGTGAGGGACCGGCTCAATCAACATGTTCAAACGCAGATGTCAGAATTTCTGGCCGGCAAAATCCCCCCGCTTGCACAGGCAAAGATAAAGCTTTAGGATGAACAATGCAGTTTTTCTGTATGCAAGTCTATGTACTTCTTTGTTCAAATAAGGCTTCAAAACAATTAATTTCATATCATCATTTGTAACACAGCATATCAAATGTGAGCCAGTGAAATTGCACCAATATGGTAACTTTCACATTCTGATTACGATTCAATACTGTAAACCGCAAGTGGCCATTTGCTACAATGGTGGAAAGGTGTTGAGTTATTACATGACGGCGTGGATTTGAATCCCGTCGGTGGCTAATCTAACATCTAATCTAACAAAATATATCTTTTGACCCAAAAAATAAAATAAAAATACCATAAACCCTAGGCCTCGTTTGGTGTCGAGAATAGATTTGGATCGGATACTAAACTATAGATTTGATGAATGTTAAATGAGAAAAAAAGGATTGTCAACTTGTATATCTTGTCCAAGTTAAAAGTAAAAGATGGACTTTGTCGTACAGAAAACTTATCCCTCTGGTACCATTTTTGTGGAAATTAAACGATAGAAATTTCCTGCCTGATTATCCACCTTCTAGGCTTCTCCCGAAAATAAACGGAATCCACCTTGTGAACAAAATATTTTTTTCAAGATCCATTAAATTAGCAAGTTATCAATCCAAGGTAATTCTATACACCAAACGAGGCCTTAGTTCTTAACATACCCAGCTACTCGTGATAAACCCAGAGTAACATGGTCGAAATTGCACAAAACTGACGGAACATATAAATTAAAACCACATAATAACCATTTGTATAACCCCGACGTGGATGTTTCAAGTTTAACTATTAAAGAAAATGATTTCCGCACACTCCTTTTTTCTCTTCATGCACACCCATTTTCATTTCTAGTCTTTGAACTCGATGAATCAAAGGAGACTTTGGGCTTCTGTAACAAAATTAATACAAACATGGTGTGCAAACAAAGAAAATGGGTGTGCGGGAAATCATTTCCCTTCTACTAAAACTAATGACTAATGTAAACCAAAAGGCTTTCTGGACAAAATTAATAGCACATGAACGTTTTTATTTACATAACTAGGAAACCACGTGGACCGTTTGTGGTTTTCTTAAACTCTTAATTAGGCTTTGTGGTACATAATTTGATTACATTCTTACCGGTATAGAAAGTAATAACGGTCACAAGCTGCATATGAAATGACAAGCAGAGTGACAATTAATGAGTGTTTGCCAGGATCCATAAACATGTAGAAAAACATGAACGCATCAAGGCAGGGGTTGGAAGATACTAATCTGTTTGCTTCTTTGGGTACTCCCTAGGGCCAAATATGGTGGATCCGATTCTGACATTGGTGCTGCCCATTTCAATCTGCAAGGATTGAGAATGCCAACGGTTATGAGCAAACTCCGTATAATGTCAAGCTCATTTAAGGTTTAAGAATTGCAGCAGAGCCTTTAATGAACATATGAGAAAGGGAAAATGCATGTCTTAGATGTTTTGGACATCCGTTTGGAAAATATGAGTTGCTGTTTCTTTGAAGTTTAACAGTACAGGGCATTTCATACCGCTTGCTCAAAGTCACCAGACATGCCCATTGACAGCTCACAATGCTCCTCTGCCATAGCAAGTGCCTTGCAGACCTCCGTTCTACACTTTGATAGCATCTACAGAATTACAAGATAACAAATTAATCAACAATAAAAAACACGAGAACGCAAGAAATATCACAAATAAAAAGTAGATAAATCAAACTAATCGGTAATGGAACTTTCTAACATTAAATGGATATTTTATTGGTCCTTGTAGCCAAGGTGATACCACTGACCATGTGAAACCAGTACCTCTCTCCTTTAACAAGCAAAGGTCTCAAGTCCAACGAAAATGAGGACTTGGATATGAGAAGGAAAAGGTGTCCTCTAAATTGCTTAGTCTACACATTACCATTTCTACCAAGAGAAAGCAACCTTATACGGGTATGAAATGATTTAATTCTGTTTTAGCTTTTAAGTATATACCAATGGAATTAAAAATATAAGGAAAGAACGAATTTAAAGCACGTGAACTTTTGTTTGTGATACAGAACCTAATTTGAATGCTCTGAGAAAAAAGAGCTAAAGAATGCCTTTGTAAGCAGTTTTCATGCACCCCACTATGCAAGTACAAAGATTACCCTGAAGTTTTCTGGAGTGGATGTATAGTCCGGCATCCCTATGGTCATTAAGCCAGAAAACTGTAGATTTGGGCACTGAAACTTGACGTGTTTCGCAAGTTCAACACAACCAGAAGGATGAATTCCAGATTTCGCTGCAAAAAATATTGGAAAAAAACACGAGGTAGGTGAGGTGGGGAAAATTTGAATTTAACCCAGCATTACTGGCAATAGAAATTCAATTCAGTAGCTAGAGAGAGCATGATCTTTCTTTGTGCAAGTGACCAACTATAGAAATATCATGACTGCAGATGGTTTTGGTGGCTGCCTTACAAGCAGCTGCGTAAAAATTAAATTATTGAAGACCACGCAAAGTGTCTTCCAAGTTCCGATTGGTATAGGACATGTTAAGAAATCGAGACATGAGATGATATAATTGCTAAACTTATGTAGTTGTGCTCTTGCAATGAAATATCATGTGTTGCATTTATCTTAGACTAGGAACCAAAAAATAAAAGAGAGTTGTAGGCTTTTATGCAGCTAAAAGGGGGAGCAGGGGCTAAGATTCAAGCAACTTTCGATGCCACTGATTTATATTAATGCTCAACTAAACAACATGACAGATTAGTGCAGGAATGAACAATGATTTTGAATCACTCACATTCTTCTCCACTGGTATTTACTTGGACCAAAACCTTTAAAGGATTTCTTCCAAGGTTTGACACCGCTCGATCAAGATGATTTGCAATCTGCGGATTATAAAGACACATTATCATTTTGAGTTGTAACACAAGCATAGCATTGAAAGATAGTAAGGTTTTGTGACATTTTTAGTAATTTGGTTATTAGTTAACACAAGTATATGAATTTCCTTAAAAAAAAAACTGCAGCTCGCATCAATTACCTTCAGAAAATAAAACATACACTGGACTTGTCTTTACCTTCTCATTGTCTACACCTTCAACCAAGGCCAAATTCGGGACTCCAGCTGCATGCAGTTAATGTAAATACAATCACATTCTCAAACAGATAGATTAGTCACAAACATTCCTCAAAACAATACACAACGGATTTGAAATTATAATGCGATGTCTGAATTTGTAATGACATGATCCAATGAGTGACCAAAACCATGCATTTCTTATTTTCGCTGATATAACTCAACGAGTCATTTGAAAGTTTAAGCTTTATAATATTAACTTAAAATCTCTGTATCCAAAAAGAACCAAAAAATTCAATCACAATATTCAAATTAAGTCAGACAGCCAACTCTCAAAGTTTGAAGATATACGAAATTCGAAATACCAGCAAAGGTAAACAAAGGAATTACGGTTCATTCGTAACAGCTAAAGATTTTGAAAAACATTGCAAGAAAATGCTTTAAGAAAAGCAGAACATCATAGTTTTTTTCGAATTATCAAAAGTTGGGTTCTTTGCAAATTACCAAAAAATCGAAAGCAAAAACAAAATCATACCCAGAAGCAACTTCGCCTTGTTGGTCTGCAAATGCCCAACGAAACGCCACTCTATGTCATCAGGAAGCTGCAGACACACACACGTTCATAACAGTTAAACGCCGCCGTTTGAACTTCGGATAGTTGCAGAGAGTGAGTCAGAGCTACAGAGAGAGAAAAACTCACCTGAGGAGCTTTTTCGAGGATTTCCTGGACGTAATTCTCGCCAAAACAGCGGTGGCCGAAGTTGTACACTTGGCGGATGAGAGAAACGGGCTTGGTCTTCGACACCGCTACCACCCTCACCAGAGCCGGATCCCGACCCGACCGCTCCGCAGCCTGCCGGACCCGAAGCATGACTGACCGGAGCGCCGAGACGCCAGCGTTTTCGACAGCGGAAGCAGCCATGCCGAGGGTGCTTCGGAATCTGGACCGTTATGCTGTGAACAGAAGAAGTTGTCAAGATGTGCGGTGGTGTTGGTGAAATATGGAAATGATAAATGCCAGAACATTTGGGTTTTGTTCTTGCTGCACCTCAATTGTGGTCTCTATTGCACCGAGCAATTTGACAAAAATACCCTTTTGGTAGACATGTTCCACTCTCTACATTTTATGGGATTCACCTTCAATTTTTTTCTCCAAGTACAACGCCCACCCAGCTACCACAAACTCCACAACGATGGACCTATAATCCACCCACGCAGTCTTTTGTTTTGCATATAAACAAGGCATAAAGTAGCTAAGTTATTAAACTTGCAATCATATAATTTGGTAAATGAACATATGGTTGGTGGTGAGGGGTATTGGATTGTCAGCGAATACCTTGCGTAATGCGATTTGATGGAAAGCTAGGTTTCTTGAGTGAGATTTTTACAGAAATTTCATGCTTTTGGGGTAATTTATTTGTTCTACTTTGATTGATCAAGAACTTGTGAAGACAAAGTGGGAGTGGATCTCACCGGGGAAAGACGATTAGGACTAAAGAACAATAGTTGTGAAAGTTTCAGTCAACAAGGTGGTGCTTAAGTACTTTTATGTCAAAATTTGGTTAGAGTTATCACAAGAAAAATAATTGACTAAAATTCTACTCATGGTCCAAATTTAATTTCCCAAATACGAATATGTATTTTTATTTACATTTTCTGGTGAAAATGTAAATTTTACATATTTACATTGGAGAAATTTTTAGCCAACCAAAAATTGTTAAATGCCTATTCCCTATTAACCAAAAAGACATTTGATCTTGTTTTTAAAATTTATAGAACTTCACTCTTTTTTAGTATAAAATGACCAAGGACAGCCCTAAGGATAGCCGAAGTAGGCACTCGCACCTTCACTCCGAAGGGGCTCCCATTTTTTTTACAATTTGAATTGAATAAAAATATCAATAGAAGTGGGAGCAGCTTTACTCCAAATAGGCTCCTATTTTTATTGATTTCAAATCTTAGAGATATAATTTTTTACAAAAGAATTTTACTATTTTCTTCTTTTTCCTCACCCACATGTAACTATGGTTTTACTCTTCCAAATATAATTAAAATTTAAAAATCAAAATGTCAGTCTTTTTCTCGACAGAACCCCAATCGCTTTCTCTCTTTATTTTCATAAAAACTATCGCTCTTCTCTCTCGGTCTTCATATGGTGAGCATTCTGATATTGATTGGGAAAGACTTATTTCTAGATCTAAGAATCTTGAAAGAAGCTTTACCGAAGGAAATAAATCGGGCTGTAGAAGTGTTGAAATATTTGAGACAAATGGATGGCTGTTTTTCGAATGCATACGTTGCTTATAGAATTTTGTTAACCATACCAGTTACAGTTGCTTTTGTAGAAAGAAGTTTTTCAAGAAAGATTGAATGGATTAACAATTTTATCTTTTTTTATTTTTTTATGAAGGATAAACTATTTTATCAATTGAAAAAGAATTAGTTGAAAAATTAGATTATGTAAACTTAATTATTACATTTACGCCAAAAAACGTGAGACGTGTAATATTTAAATAATATTTGTATATATTTCTTTTTTTGATGTTAAATTTTTATGATATTTAATGTAAAAATAGATTTTTTTTTCTTCATGTATTTGATGAATTCTTATATATATATATATATATATATATATATATATATATCAATTTGTAAAGGATCGGAAGGTCGAAAATATTTGAACCTTACCTCACTTCAAAGGCTCGCAAATTTTCAAGGCCCGGCCTGAAAGTGACTTAATGACCCTAAGAATTAAATTGTTTCATTCATTCATGAAATTTAGGTGTAAAAAGACGCAAGTGTCCTTGTAGGTTGTTTCAGACCTATTTCCCTCGTAAGTATGAACGTATCAAACAAACCGTCGTTCTTCGTTTTGCATTCTTCTTCTTCCACCCACGTTTACACCAAAGTGAAGAAAGAGAACGCACTCCTTCCACCCACCACGACGACCACCCAAACCTCCTCCTTCTCCCTCCACCATCACGACAAGCATCCATTGCGCTCTTCCTTCTCCCCTAACTTTTATGTTGTTGTGTATACTTAACTTTTTCTATCTTCTTTTTTCCTTTCAAGATCAACCTTATAATTTGTTGTTTGCATTGTTTAGCATAAAGATGTAAAACAAAATGTAGTTTGATTTGAAAAACTCGTAAAATTCTCAGACTTTTATTCCAGTTAGACCTGGCAATCGTGTCGTTTTTGTGACATACCTCATATCTTAACGGGTTGTGTTGTTTAACACCCATTAAAGTAAAGAAGTAATATGACCCGATCTGAAATCGACCCGTTAATATTATCAGGTAATACGACCCAACCCGTTACTTATTAAGAAAATTATATTTTAAATCAATAAATAATAAAAATGAAAAACATAATTCGATCCAAAAAATTGAAGACATAATACTAAATTTGTATATATGTATCACATTGTCGCATAAATATTACTTCAAAACATAAAAATAACATTTGTAAGTACTACATCCCCCAAAATAAGAGTCTAATGAAAAAAATATTAGTACATTATTACAAAATACCAAATGTTGAAGGATATGCAAAATGAAAGGAGTTGCGTTTCAATGTTGAGGAAACCTTGCATGTTTTACACAATAGAACCCTTCAATTTTTATCAATCACCAAGGGAAATGATATTGGTTTATCTTGAACTCCCTTAAAAATACTATTCATGAGGGTTTGTATGTTTTTAAAAATTCAAACGACGATGTATCCACCCTCAAAGCATAGAAGATGTGGTCACGAGCGTTTGCATATTTTTTCACATTTTTCGCACGTGTAAGTTAATTATTATATTTTTTAATGTGTTTAGTATTTTTAAATTAATTGATATTTTTATTTTTCATGTGTTTTATAATTTTTTAATCTCACTCTTTGCTTACAGTATACTATAAAAATAAATAGATCGTAAAAATTTTAAGTTTATATAGAATAATAATACAATAATACATATTTTAATATACACTATGGCGATTGTATTTTATAGTAAGTTTTTTTAGTAGTTTAAAAAATTAAAATCATCAAAAGAATTTTTTTTCTTAAAGTGTCGAAACGAGGTTAGCTGCGTGTCACTCTGGTGTAAACCTGCTAAGGACCCCTTATTAACGGGTTCTTATCGTGTAACCCAATGACGACTCGATTAGTTATCGTGTCGTGTTAATGTATCGTGTAAAAAATTGCCGGGTCTAATTCCAATGGCACGACTGGTTGTTGTTAACTAGAAGGTTTGTCGAGTGGAACTCGAGACCTGTATTGAGCTGTAGTCAAGGTCACCTCTAGTGTCTCTCGAGTATGAAAAAAGTTTCTTACATACTACAACACTATTTTACTTTCACGTGATATATATGTATACCTGATCACTTTGAATGTTTTATGTTAGAAAATGTCTACGTTTGGAGCCATGGTGAACTACAATGGGAGATGGATTCATACCAAATTCATTGGTGGTCAAATGAAATCAATGATAGTGCCATAGAATACTACTTATGAAGAGTTCGTGCACGCAATACTCCAACTGCTTGGTTGATTGAAGAAACTTTTGAGATCAAAATATTTTATCAATACAAGGCAAACGTAAAGACTTCCAATATGATGGAGGTATGTGATAACGATGATGTGGCTACTTGGGTTTGTGAAAGTCTATCAGTGCAATCCACAAGATTCCGCAATCCACAAGATTCCACAATACATTAATATAGAAGTGAAAGTGAAAACCATGCCACAACAATTAGACCTCTAGAACTATCTCAGTTTGACGAATGTGATGGCAAATTTGATGTGTTCAACGATGATGTCTCTGGCGCCGGGCGGTCACGGTGGCACAAAATTTGATGCTTCGGATCTAGGATTTGAAAATACACCCTAAGCTAAAGTATTTGGGGACAACATGCAACTCGAGTCCTCAATGGATGCCCTCTCCTATTCAGTGAGGCTTCCAATTAGCATGAAGATCCTATTGATGTTATACCAGATGATACTGATATTGATATTTTGTCTTCTCGCCATAAAAAGGGTAAGAACATACAATACAGCGAATATAAATGAAAACAGTATGGTTGGCCAATTGTATTCGAATGAGGATTTGCAATGCAGTTAAGTATGTTCGCAATGCTTTAGAACTTTGAGTTTAAAGTCAAAAATATGAAAAGGAGCTTTTTGTGGTAGATGAACTGATGAAAATTACGGATGGCCACTACGCACCATCAAGCATTCGAAATCAGAGTTTCTTTAAGTCAGGAAATATTCTGATGTTCATTTGTTCTTGTAATGTAATCAATCGTGATCATTGTCAAGCAAGTAGTTCCTTCATGGCAATGTATAAAGTCAAAATAAGAGAGGGTTGGTCACCTGTATAGACCCAAATATATCATTAAGGATATGCGAGCAATGTTTAGGGTTAATATGAGCTATGAGAAAGCTTGGAGATCAAGAGAATATTTTCCTTGCCCTTGGATAACTGAAAATACGAAGCTAAATTTTAGGATTTTCGAGCATTGGATATGTTAGAGTATATAGGATATGGAGGGTGTGGTGTAAGATTGTGAATGACAATGAATGTTGTATTGGATCATTTTGTTGTAAGCCACTTGTCTATCAAGTTGTTAGCAACCAAAGTGATCCGATAGTCCTAACATAATAAGGATTATGGAGTCTTATCCCTTGCAATTAACCTAGAGGAAATCTGATAGATTTTATTACGAAGATGTGAATCATGGTGGGACTTAAACACTAGAGAGATAGGGTCAATCTTCACAGCCAATGATAGGTCAGGTGTGTTAAAAACCCTAACGATATAAATACCACGATTAAGTCCCTGCTTCCATACGCTTGTACTCTCAATCACGCCAAACCCTATTCATGGTAGAGAGACATGTTGAAGTACTGGAAGTAGAAGACAACCTGTGAACTCAAGCCACCATGTCTCCAATCGGTGCAGGTTAGTATCATCCATCTTCTTCTTGTAATTATCATGATGCATGTTAAATTGTGATCCTAGAACCATGTTGTATTAGTCCACCTTACATGTGGATCATGACACATGTCATTAACCAAAGAGATAAGGTAGTTAAGATTGTTGTTGTAAAATTCAGTTAGAATTGTTGCTAGTGTAAGATGCGGATAAGGTAGTTAGGTGAATATCCACCTATATAGCAATTGTATCTTTGTAACCAGAAAACTAATAAAGAAAATACAAGTGAAAAATCATTCTTTTTCTCTCTAAGTTTTCTTTGTTTCCTTCTTCTTCCTCCACAATCTCTGTTCTCTTTTCTGCATAATGCTTAACATGGTATCATCGTCTTGAAAGCCATTCGTGCTTTCTCGATCCTTGGTTTACTTCCGCTACAATCTCTACATACTGATTTCCCTTTTCTCTAGGACTTTCGGGCTTCTTCCTTGCCCCAATTCTCTGATTTGTTCTTGGTGAATTCTTGCACACTAGGTGTTTGATTTTTTGGCTCACTCAGATTCTCTCAAGATGATTACCGCGAATCAATTGCAAATCTTGCAATCACCAATTACCAACTTGATTTCATCAGTCTCTAATTCAGTTACTTTGAAGCTGGACAATTCCAACTACCTTCAATGGCAGTTTCAGTTGCAATTGATGCTCAAAGGCTATGGAATCATGGGGTTTGTAGATGGCATCAATGTCTGTCCACCTCAACTTTCTTCATCTGGGTCTTCTGATTCAGCACTAACCTATGCGTCTTCAACCCCACAAACTAAAACTGATGATTAAAACTGATGAGTACAATATTTGGAAGATGCATGATAGGGCTCTTATGCAACTTCTTACTGCAACTTTGTCCTCATCTGCCATTTCTTGTGCCATAGGTAGTACCAGCTCATGAGATCTTTGGATTCGCCTTCAAGAACAATTTTGTACTATTAGTCGTACATGTATTTTCCAGATGAAAGTTGATCTTCAGAACAACAAAAAAGGGGTCTGATTCTGTATCTATGTATCTTTAACGCATCAAAGCAACATGAGATTTTCTTGAAATTGCGTGTGTTGTCTTTGCCGATGAAGATATTGTGATATTGGCTCTCAATGGTCTTCCAGCAGAATATAACACCTTCAGATGTGTTATTCGTAGAAGAGAGAGTGTTATATCTATCAAAGAGTTTCGTTCTTAGTTGCTTGCAGAGGTAGCCATTATTGAGAGCAATTCCCCTATGCCCTTTATGTATGCTATAGTGGCTAAGAACAATGGTCAATGATCACAAAGTTACTTTGCTAGGAACTCTTCTACAAATGGTTTTCAGAATAATACTCAAGCATTCACCAATGGTGGCAATTCTGGATTTCATGGCCATTCTGGTCAATCTAATTTCTTCAATGGTGGTAGTCGATCAAAGTATAAAGGTAAAGGGAAATTCACCAACAATCAAAGACAAAGGTATTATAATTCCAGGCCTGTGGTACATGATTTTTCTCCTAGTATCCTTAGGACTCCATCTTCATTCCATAGTGGTGCATCTTCTTCAAATATTATCAGTCAAATTTGCTCTAAACAAGGACATTCTGCTACAACTTGTAACTGTAGAGATGTTGAACTTGTTGAGCCTTGTCAAATCTGTGACAGGAAAAACCATACTGCCAGAACTTGTTTATTCAGGAATAAGCCTCCCAACCAAGTTCCACACATGGCAGCCATGTATACCATATACTCACGCTTAGTGCCATCCAATTCTCTACCTTTTTCCACCACGACACAATATTCACCTGAAGTTTGGCTCATGGATTCTAGGGCCACAAACCATATGACTACTGATATGAGGAATTTGAGCTTGACATCACCATATCTAGTTACTGAAACTGTCCAGACTACAAATGGGGAAGGTTTACAAGTGTCTCACATAGGCACCTTTTCATTGAGGACCTCACATCATTCTTTGAAACTGAACTCAGTTTTTTATGTGCCTAGATTATCTCATAATCTTTTATCTATGCATAGATTATGTTTAGACAACAATTGTTGGTTAATATTCGATGCTTTCTCTTTTTGGATCTAGGACAAGGCCACAGGGAGAATTCTATTCCAGGGAGTATGCAATAATGGACTCTATCATATATCATCCCTTATACCACAGCAGTTTGCATCAACTTCAAAAATCATGGTTTGCTTGGGAAAACTAGTCAATTCAACTCTTTGGCACAACCGACTAGGTCATCCTTCCAACTCGGTTTCTTCTACAATGCTTAAGAAGTCTAACATGGTCACTGTACATGATACATCTTCTACGATGTGTCAAAGTTGTTTAGAAGGAAAATTTAGTAAGCTACCCTTTCAGTTTGTTCAAACTAGGTTTGTGGTTCCTTTTGAGGGGTCCAGCACCTTGTCAATCTTTGGATGGATATAAATACTATGTTCTGTTCATAGATGAATGTACTAGATTCAGTTGGATCTTTTCCTTAATCAATAAATCAGACATTTTCCTTACATTTGTCTATTTCTATCATTATGTTTGCACTCAGTTTACAATCAAAATCAAAATTCTGCAAAGTGATGGAGGATGAGAGTTTATAGGCAAAAAGTTCCAAACATTTCTCATTGAACATGGTGTTTTCCGTCAGATTTCATATCCATATACCCCTGAACAACATGGGTTGGCTGAGTGTAAACATAGGCATATTGTAGAAACTGCCCTTACATTGTTGCAGACTGCTCATTTACCCCCATTATTTTGGACTTATGCTTGTCATACAACAACCCACTTAATCAATAGAATGCCAACTCATTCATAACAAATCACCCTTTGAATTACTATATGATGTTGTCCCTGAACTTTCTCATTCAAGGGTATTCAGGTGTTCTTACTATCCTCTCTGTTTATACCATATTTAGGACCTCATATTTAGATCTCGTACAAATACTCGGGGGACTTAAATGTAAATATGTGATAAAGGAAGGGGCAAATATGTAATAAGTGAGGAGTCCTTATTCTATAAAAGGACCCATCACCCTCACAATGAGGGGAAGCTATTTTTGAAGCATTCTCACCCCTCTCACATCCCCTCTCATATTCAGAGGTTCTCTCCCTCACCTCTCAGATAAATACATATTCAGTGTGGGCGTAGCCCAAACCTTGGGGTGAACCACGATACATCTTGTGTTATTTACATTTCATGCAGATTCACGGTCGGATTTACGTTGTTCTAAGACCTCCGGTTTTGTGCATCAACATTTGGCGCCGTCTGTGGGAATCAACACGAAAAGCTATGTCAGTTCTCTCTCAATTTTTCATTTCACCACCATGAAACCTCACACAATAACTACCGTAAATCTGCTCACCTAAAAGCCACATATCCAAATTTCTCAATCCCAAATCCCCCAAAACCATAAATTCTCCAAATTTCCCAATCCACCAACAAACCCAATTGATTGATTCACAGAAAGTTCAAAACTTTCCACTTTCCCACTTCCCTATATTCCTTAATCTGAGCGCTGCCTTCGGGTCGTTTTCTCTCTTGGTCTTACCCACACAGACCCCCAAAAAACCCGACTCTCCTAGTCTTACCTATATAGGGGTATGCAATATGGAGTTGAGTAACTTTGTTGCTCAGGCGTTGAGGAAATAACCGATGACGGTTTATGGTGACGGGAAGCAAACAAGGAGCTTCCAATATGTTTCTGATCTGGTGGAAGGTCTGATGCGTCTGATGAAAGGTGAACATGTGGGACCTTTTAATCTCGGAAACCCGGGTGAATTCACCATGCTCGAACTTGCAAAGGTGGTGCAAGAAACAATCGACCCAGTAGCAAAGATCGAGTATAGGCTGAACACAGAGGATGACCCCCATAAGAGGAAACCTGATATCACAAAGGCCAAAGACTTACTCGGCTAGCAACCAAAGGTGTCCCTTCAAAAGGGTTTCCCTCTCATGGACTCTGACTTCAGGAAACGCATCTTCGGTGACCACAAGGAAGAATGCGCTATCACCGCCCTATAATATATCTCCCGATGTTAATGTCTTGGCATGGCAATTGGCAAACATACTTGAATTCTCACTCGCAAACCAGCAATGGGTAAAGACAGTTCATTTCTTTCCCGTTTAATTCCCAGACAAAATACAGCAGCAAAGATCTCGCAGCAGTAGTAGTAGCAAACACAGTAGTGCGCTTCTCGGCTCCCTATTACCATCGTCTAAGTTGGAAAATCAATCGTCTCCCTGTACTTGTCAGAGCTTGTCGAGGGTTGACCCAGGACGCCGGAACTGCTCAGTTTCGCGTGGTCTGGATTCCAGATGGCGCTTCGTCAAATCCCAAGAGTTCTACTGTGTTGGATCATGTGAAAAACTTGCGGAGATGGTTGAGTCAACGTTTGCAAGAACCCATTGCAAATTTGTCATCATCTTGAGGATGGCTACCGTTGGCGGAAATGTGGTCAGAAGGCTGTTAAAAATAGCCCATTTCCAAGGCCTCCCCGATTGTCGGCTCTCGGAGCAAGGCCGATATCAGAGCCATCTACCAAGAGTGACAGACCCTTTTAGTATGCAGGGACAGAAGTCTCGGTCCGGACCCGGCTTCCGCCCCGGATTTGAAGGCGGTCAGATGCCGAGCAGAACAAGATTTCCCAGAAAAAGCAAAACTTCATCTGCAAAATTCCAGTTTGTAGGTGGTTATATTTCTTGAAGAAATTGAGGGGGAAAAAGATCATATCCGAGATGGACAAAAGTTGCATTTCTTGTCCATGAGCGTTTCTTTCGGAACGATTAGCTCTCTACAGAGTCACCGTAGTCGATGTGATCCCAAGATAAGACGGGATGGACAGTGGATGAAGGTTTTGGACAAAACTTACCCTCTGGCACTGCTCACCCATGTTGTAAACCTGCAAAGCAAAAGCAGAAAGCATATCTCATCCTCATCTTTCCTGATCTGCCTCTGCAAAAGCAAGGAATAAAGGGAAGCCTCAAGACGTAAAGCATGTTTTCGATGATGAGTAGCACATGCATGACAGCAGCGCAGAGACAAAGACAGAGAGATGAGCGAAAGCAAAAGCATAAAAAAAGGAAATATCATTATTCCCTTGTCTGTCATCTGCCAAAATAAAGAAAAATAAAGAGAAAGGAAAAGGTAAAACGTTCAGTAGGGGCAATACGCACATGGAAAAAGATCTGCAACAACCCAGTACGCACCAACGATCTGCAACGGTCAAAGCTTTTGTGTCGAAACCTTTATTTTTGAATGATGTAAATTATTTTTCATACCTTTCGAAGACATTTGTATAAATCCCATCAGAGGGTAAAAAAAAAACTGCAAGCCCAAAATAATAGGCTGCAATGTCGTGTGGAGGGCGAAGACCCATATGCCTAAAAGAGGCAGGCCCTCTATTACCACCAACCAGGTGATCAAAAGTACGCCCAATGCTCCAAAATTATTCGGCAGCCTACCGCTATTACCACCAACCAGGTGATCAAAAGTACGCCCAATACTCCACAATTATTCAGCAACCCGCTGTTATTACCACCAACCAGGTGACCAAAAGTACGCCCAAGACTCCAAAATTATTCGGCAACCCACCACTATTACCACCAACCAGGTGATGAAATGTACAACCCGTACTCTAATATCATTTGGCAACTAGCCATTCATGCCACCAACCAGGTGATGAGATGTACAACCCGTACTCTAATTTGGCAACTAGCCATTCATGCCACCAACTAGGTGATCAAAAGTACGCCTAGTACTCCAAATTGTACATGAGCATTACTCATGACAATCATACATAAACATTCATGACCATCATTCATGTCAACATTTATAAGCATCACTCATGTTAACATTCATGAGCATCACTCATGACAACATCCATGAGCATCACTCATGTCAATCAACATAAACATTCATGAGCATCATTCATGTCAATCAACTTCAAAAGCTTCATTTACAAAAGTTCCAGCTTCGAAAGCTTCATTTACAGAGCTCTAGCTTTAAAACTTCACTTGCAAAGCTTCACCTACAAAGCTTTAGTGCAAGATATACAAATACCGCTTCCGAACAACTGCCGCTTCGGCCCATACATGGATTCAATTTGAAGTCTCCAGCCAACAGACTCTATTGACCGAAGACTTGGGGGACTACACTATACACCATATATTGGGCCTCAACTGGGCCTCATGAAAAATACTTGGGGGACTCTAGCTCATTATTTATGTATTGAGGAGCGAGCCCTTATTTTATAAAAGTGACTCCCTCACCATCATTAGAGCAACATCAACTCTAGCTCATTATTCATGTACTGAGGAGCGAGCCCTTATTTTATAAAAGGGGCTTCCTCACCTTCATTAGAGAGCAACACCGCCAGCTAAGCAACCACCTCGCCGCCAGCATCACTCCTAGCCCACCACTTATGTATTGAGGAACGAGCCCTTATTCTATAAAAGGGACTCCCTCACCTTCAAACGCCACAAGCCGAGCCAACCAAGGCAACATAAGCCACGAGCCGAGCAGCCTCGCAACATGTGCAACTTCTAGTTGAGCATCATTTCAGATTGAGCACCGTCTCATATCGAACATCAAGTTCAAGACAACATCTAGTTACGTCGGCCCACACATGGACCGAATTTCAAGTCTCCAGCTAAAAGACTCTCTTGATTGAAGACTTGGGAGACTACTGTTTATACCATATTTAGGGCCTCGTATTTAGATCTCGTACAAATACTCGGGGGGCTTAAATGTAATTATGTGATAAAGGAAAGGGCAAATATGTAATAAGTGAGGAGTCCTTATTCTATAAAAGGACCCCTCACCCTCACAATGAGGGGAGGCCATTTCTGAAGCCTTCTCATCCCTCTCACATCCCCTCTTATATTCAGAGATTCTCTCCCTCACCTCTCAGATAAATACATATTCAGTATGGACGTAGCCTAAACCAACCATGATACATCTTGTGTTATTTACATTTCATGCAGATTCACGGTCAGATTTACGTTGTTCCAGGACCTCCGGTTTTGTGCATCAACACTCTCCTTAAACCATATAATACCTCCAAATTACAACTTAAAATCTCTCGATGCTTATTTTTTGGATATGCTCTTCACTATAAAGGATACATTTGTTATCATTTAGAAACCAAAACGATCTACATTTCTAGACATGTAATATTCAATGAACTCGAGTTTCCATTTCCATTACTATCAGTTTATCCTAAAGCTCATATTATTACTCCCACTTCATCACTTGACATTGCACCACTACTAACCTCAAACCTTCTAAATGTTCTTGTTTCACCAGTTTCAAATTTTAGAGTGCAAACTTCATCTACATCTAGAGATACTCCATCTACTAGATCCTAAACACTTTAAATGCATTCACAGACACCTCCACCACATAGTTAATCCCCTCACATTCATACAGAGTCAATTTAAAGATCCATTGAGTCCACAGATTTATTACAGCCTTCTAGCTCCTATGATATTGATACCCCAACCACACCATAATCCATTAATGTTGTTTTGTCTCCATATTCATCAACTCTTGTGGCACTTGAATTCTATCATGAGACTCTCTAACTTGTTCTTAAGATTCCACCTAATGCAGACTCAATCTAAAAGTGGTATTGTGAAACATAAAGTTTTATATGCATCAGTTTGTGATTCTGGAGGTATGGATCTTACTATCACAGAGCCTGCAACCTATAAATCAGCCTTGAAAGCACCAATGTGGCATGATGCTATGAATGAAGAGATTGCAGCCTTACATTCTCAAGGAACCTGGAGTCTAGTGGATCTTCCTCACAATAAGAATCTTGTAGGCCACAAATGGGTGTATAAAATCAAGAGGAATTCTGATGATACAGTTGCGAGGTACAAAGTGAGACTTGTTACAAAAGGATTTAATCAGGAGCATGGCCTCGATTATGGGGAAAATTTCAGCCCCGTTGTTAAACCAACAACTGTCAGGTTAGTATTAGCTTTGGCAGCTCATCATGATTGGCCTCTACATCAATTAGATGTGAAAAATATCTTTCTTTATGGCATTCTTCAAGAAGAAGTCTATATGTCCCAACCTCATAAATTTGAAGATCATAACCACCCTCTTAAAGTCCGTAAATTACATAAGTCCCTCTATAGACTCAAGCAAGCCCCAAGGGCTTGGAATGATAGGTTCACAAGTTTTCTACCTAAATTGGGGTTTCACAATACATATGCTGATTCATCACTCATTGTCAAGATTTCTGGTTATTCACTTGTGATTTTGTTGCTCTACGTAGACGACATCATAATAACTAGGAATGTTACTGAGATGATTGCACATGTTATTACAGACTTAACAAAAGAATTTGATCTCAAAGATCTAGGGTTTCTCCATTACTTTCTTAGGATACAAATTACAAGAACAGGCGAAGGGTTGTTTCTATCTCAAGAGAAGTATGTGAAAGATTTATTGCAAAAAACTGAAATGTCTGATTCTAAACTATGTGCAACTCCTTGCTTACCTTATAATAGGTTATTGAAGGATGATGAGGAACCCTTTAATAATCCTAGTCTTTAGATGAGCATTGTTGGAGCTTTACAATACTTGGTATTCACAATGCCTAACATAGCCTTTTCAGTTTACCAAGTCTGTCAATTTATGCAGTCTCCAATGGCTTCTCATTTTTTGGTTGTGATACGACACATGGAATTCAATATACAAGAGGCAATTTATCACTCCGGTCTTTTAGTGATGCTGATTAGGCTAGAGATCCTAATGATAAGCAATCTACAACAAGTTTGGTTGTGTTTCTCTGTAACAATCCTATGGCTTGGGCTTCAAAGAAACAACAAACAGTCTCGAGATCATCAACTAAAGCTGAATATTGAGCTTTGTCATCCACTGTTGTTGAATTGTATTGGTTGCAATAACTGTTTCAGGTTCTACAAGTTCAAATTTCTCACCCACTAGTCTTTTTTTGTGACAATCTATCTACAATTGCATTGTCCCTTAAATCAGTTCAACATCAGCGCACAAAACATATTGAAGTAGATGTTCACTTTGTGAGAGAACGAGTTGCAAACAAGAATCTATTGGTTTAGTTTGTATCTTCATCTGAGCAATTTGCAGACATTCTTACCAAAAGCCTGAGTTCACCATTATTACTCACTACAACAATCTCATGCTTAGACCACCATGAGTTTGCGGGGGGATGTTAGAGTATATAGGATATGGAAGGTGTGGATCATGACACATGTCATTAGCCAAATAGATAAGGCAGTTAGGATTGTTGCTGTTGTAAAATTCAGTTAGAATGTTGCTAGTGTAAGATACGGATAAGGCAGTTAGGTGAATATCCACCTATGTAGCAATTGTATCTTTGTAACCAGAAAGTTAATAAAGAAAAGGGTAAATCGCCAAAATGGTCCCTGAGATTTGCATAACTTATCACTTTGGTCCCTGAGATTCCAAATCGATAAAAGTGGTCCCTGAGATTGTCCACCATCCATCATTTTGGTCATTCCGTTAAAAACTCCGTTAAGTGTCCCGGAGCTTTTAACCAGAAGTTTGGGCAATTTTCAAAGCTTCGTAACTTAATCGTTTCTTAACCAAATTCAACCCATAATAACTGAAGATAGGTAAGTGTAGAATAAGATTATACCTATTTCGAAGCCCAATGATTGCCAGAGATTGCCAGAAAATAGCCTCAAAGTTGACTAGTCCGAGTGAAAACTTGAAAACTCGCTGGAAACTAGGTAAACTTTAAACATTCATAACTTCTTAAATACTCAACGAAATCAAGTGATTCAAATATGAAAATCATACTTCTCAATGAGAAAAAGATAATGGTACCTTTTTTGATGGCTAACGCGCCGTGTTTTGGCCGAAAAATGGCTCGAAAGTGGCTAACTCGAAACCAACACAGCCACTTTCGAGCCGTTTGCCGATGAAACCACAGCGAGTTAGTCATCAAAAAAGGTATCATTCTCTTTTTCTCATCGAGAAGTATGATTTTCATTTTTGAATCACTTGATTTTGTTGAGTATTGAAGAAGTTATGAACGTTTAAAGTTTACCCAGTTTTCGGCGAGTTTTCAAATTTTCACTCGGACCAGTCAACTTTGAGGCTATTTCTGGAAATCTCCAGCCACCATTGGGCTTCAAAATAGGTATAATCTTATTCTACACTTTCCTATCTTCATTTTGATATATTATGGGTCGAATTTGGTTAAGAAACGATTGAGTTACGAAGCTTTGAAAATTGCCCAAACTTCCGGCCAAGAGCTCTGGGACACTTAACGGAGTTTTTAATGGAAGGACTAAAATGATGGATGATAGACAATCTCAGGGACCACTTTTATCGATTTGGAATCTCAATGACCATTTTAGCGATTTACCCTAAAGAAAATACAAGTGAAAAATCATTCTCTTTCTCTCTCTAAGTTTTCTCTATTTCCTTCTTCCTCTACAATCTCTCTGTTCTCTTTTCTGCATAATGCTTAACAGGATATAGCCTTAAAAGCCTAAAACGAATTACTTAGATCCAAAAACAACAAAACCATTACAAATGGACTTAACATAGAAATTTCTTATAACATATCAAGTCAAATGCTAAAAAACCTAAAATAAAATAAGATATTTGCTCAACAATCAAGTATATTATGTATTAATAAGCCACCTTATCTGTAAATTCCGAAAAGAGCAAACCTAAAGTGGAAAATGGAATTAAGAGGAAAAACATAACTAGCTAACAAGGCATGTGAGATTCATGAGTTTCTGGACTTGGCTGGATATACTAGGCTTTGAGTTGTTATAATTGTAAATTTTATCAATATCTTCAGCTTCCGGTAATGTGTCTGGGCGTTGTCCCGCGCCCGACGATGCTTGAGGTTGAGTACTCCGACGATATAAGTTATATATGAACTTAGTCCAAGTGAAAATCTCCAAACCAATTGCAACCAAACCAAGCATTCCAAGTACTCCGACGTAAACCCACAACCAGGTTTTATTCGGCTTCAAAATCGCAATGCCTTGGAATATGTTCACTGAGATCACATCATCAGTTTTTGTTGGCGTTAAACGCAGGGCAAGCATCTGCAATGCACAGAAACAATGTCACTCATCTATAAAAGAAACACTAAATTCTAGGGTATGTTGAAAATATTAGTAACAGAAATGTTCTTGTCAAAGTTAATGAGTGACGGAAAAACATCAATAGGGAATATGTATTGAGCGTTAAGAAATTATATCACTTAATTTTAACACTGTCATCTCTTAACTGAATTGTTCTATCACTCAGTACTGTCATGTGATCTGATCAATCTTACACATTATTTGCTTTGATACTTGCAACTTAATGTCAGACTAATAGCAAAATATTTGCAAGGGAAATGTTCTTGTCGTGTTACAATGTTCATTAGTGGTGGAACGAGGTCAAAAGATGACATGTGTCGAGAAATTAAAAAATTTCATCGCTAAGTAAGACATGTCATATTGTAAGTGAACTGTTATGTCACTCAACATTGTTCCACGATCCGAACAGTCTTAAACACTATTTGCGTTGACACTTCCAACATAATATGTCGGACTACTATAAAAAAAATATTTGTAAAAGAGATGTTCTTGTCGTGTTATACAATGTTGATTAATGGTGGAACAAAGTCAAAAGATGACATATGTCAAGAAACTAAGAAATTTCATTGCTAACCTTGAACACATGTCATATTGTAATTGTTATGTTACTTAGCGCGCACTATCATATTATCTGAACATTTTTATGCATGTTTTTCCTTGATACGTCAGATGTGATATGTCAAGACTCGAATAACAATTTCGTGAGACTCGTGGCATAATGGAAGAGAGGGAGAGAGATGAATGTTATATACTTGTAATGTAGTGAAGGCAAATATGCAAATGGGGAGAATTCGATGAGTGGAGAAGCCGTAGTGTCTGGAAGCATGGCCGAGCCAGAGTCCAATCGTCCAACCAGCCGTGCCAAGAGTGTAACCAACAATCTGGCAGGAGACATGAACTACATACCACCTTGGACATTGAAAAGGGTATCTTCTGTAGTACCTTGCTATGATCACTCCCAATGGCAACATTGTTCCCCACCCCACAATATTAAGAATCCCATGTACCTATTAGTAAAAGGAGAAAAAGGAATATTAATTATTTACACACAAAAAATATGAAAGGAATGTGTATGAAATGATACACAATATAAACTAAAAATTATTTTCACTTTCAAATTTTTGTTTTCATATAACATCCTTCGGTTACTCCTCCCTTCATTACTCTCCGTTCCTTATTTATGTCATAAATCTTATCTTTATCTTTAGTACAAAAAAAAAATGTTAGTAGACAAGCCCTAAGCTATAACACCAACCGTTAAATAATTTGTTTCAATAGTTGATAATCATATATTCCATGCTCAATCATAACCAATAGATTGTAACTCGGCTACAAATATATAGCACATTTAGTATAATTTCTCGCAGAGGTGAGAATCACTTCCATATGTGAATTTCATCTTAGGTGAATTTCATGTTACGGTTTGGCATCTTAATTACGTACAGTTCTGAGGTGATGCTGGCGATGTCCAATGCTAAGACCGCGTCCTGTGGTCATGTTTATAGTCTCCGTGCTATCCACATTCTGGAGAGAAGTGGAATGCATCTTAGGCTCCATAAGAGCATCATCAGCCTCAAACCCTACTTGCCATACATGGTTCAACTTCAAAATATTGTACGCAGCTTGATCCGGTGGCAAAATTAGCATTGCGAATATCGACATGTACCTCCTAGGCTTCACTTCACCTTTCATGTTCTTGACAATAACATCATCAAAATCTTGTGAAGGCTTAAGCCTACAACCTAGCTTGGTGTCACTGGTGATGTTGTATTTTCTGACTGCCAACGTTCCATTAGGCTGTGAAATGCCTATAAGAGCCCTGGTCCCGACCATCTCTGCCCTTTGGGGACCTGGGTTCACACCCCATGCTATCCATTTTGCAGGCGGTCTAATGGTGAACAAGATGTCAATTTCGGTGTTGCTGTGAATGTTCCACCCGAATTCTGCTCCTAGAGTGACTAGTTTCTTGCAGTTTGTAATGTTCATGGGATTGATGGGGCTACAATTGGAATATTGCTCAGAAATTGGGAAAAGAAGTGAGGAGGAAACCGTTAATATGATCAGAACTACAGAGTTGGTAGTGCCCAACATGTTTGACTAGTTTCCTAAATTTAACATTTCAGGATATATGATGTGTACTTATGAGGAGAAAGCTTTTCACTCTTCTTTTTTAATTCATTTGTAAAATTTGGGTAAGATTAAAGTCAAGAATAGTTTTTAATTTTATTCTCTTTTTACTGCTTGTTAGGGTCATATCCCAGGTGCTTTCGATGTAAGAAATTGCTTTCTTCATGAGCAACCCAGCCATTTTTCTATTTTAGCTGTCAGAAAGTTGTGTCATATATGTTTTCATCAACAAAAAAACAAAAATATGTAATTTGTTGCTTGTCTAATGCTTCAACAAATGTTCTCATCTACGGTCGAGTTCTTGAGGGTGAAGTTAATTTTGTTCATTTTAAACTTAACAATTTAAATTTGTTTGTTGATCTTGTTCTTGTTCAACCAGCTAGCTGGGTACGTATAAAGGCCATGATAAGTCTAAGTATAGTCGTGCTTACGGGGAAAATGGGGACTAGTTGTGGGGCCCGTTATACATCGAACTTCAACGATCCGAATTGTCTATTTTTAAGTCTTTATTCATAGATCATTGAACTCAGTTAGATGTCTAAAGCATTTCCAATTTGACTAACATTTTGCAAAGATGATCTATAAAGTGTAACTTGAAAAATAGACGGTTTGAATGATTGAGGTTCGGTGTAGAGGGAGCCCCATAGGGCCACAACTAGTCCCTATTTTTTCCAAAAACTAGAATTCCCTTTGGATAAAAAGGGTTTGTCTATTACATATGGTCTTGGAGATACTATATATACATATCTATAACTTCTTCTTTTTTTACAAAAAATGAGACAACTGGTGACAAGTCACGGTTATCCACCATTTCCGAGGGCCGGGAAGACTCACATAGGCATTTCAGCCTCTCCCTGACCACAAATAAATCAAAAAATTTATTGACTAGTGTAATTAACTTCTTTTATCTAATTTAGTAGAATTCTTTCTCGTCCCGTTGGGTCATAAATAAATTTAAAAAATATATATTGATTGTTATTATTCTATGAACAGAAAGAACTACATATCTAACAAAGCTCATTCCTACCAAGTTATTACAACATGGATAACCAATATACAAATGGCACCGTGACTTAGTTATATTTGGTTATTAGTTACAAGGTGTATTTATAAACACCTACTTCTAAACGAACAAGAAAACAATAACCCAAAAACATAAAAAGCAAGTAATCATAATTCTTATGCTACTAACAAATTCTAACACATAAAAAAAAACCCTAAAATAAAATAACACCAAATTATTAGCTTCTTCATCACTTTCAGTCAAATTCACGATGATAAACAACATAAATTTACCAAAAAGAAAAGTGTTGCTAATTGTTGAAGATGACTCATGACTTGTCATCTTAAAAGAAAGACCGGTCAAGACTCAAGATAGTGTGCCATCCAACGGGTAAAATATAGGAGCAGGATTCTCTCCCTCTTAATCTGTCGCCTCTTTCTTTTTTTCCTACTTAAATAGTTACGGTTAAATCACGTTATATTGATATTTTTATAAAGACAATAAAATAAAAAGCAAAGTGTGAAAGAAAGGGAGGGAATGAGATGTAAATAGGAAGAAGATAATCATACTCCAAAATTAAGTTCACAATGGACGTAAAAAAGTTTTGAATTTATGAGCTAGGGTACTGTGGAAAATCCCGAAATTAAAGCTAGAAACCATGTGCCGTCGTACTTTCTAGCTGCCCATTAGATGAAGGCAAATTAAAGATCCAAAAAAGGAGAAGTTAATGAAGATGTTGTGCAAAGTACAAGTGATCCCCTAGTGGCCAACCACTACAAGAAGGAGCGTCAGGTGTACCGTATGAACCACAAGATGTAAGGTCATCTCTAATGGAGAGGACTGAAAGTCCAAGCGCTAAAAAATGATTTGATTTATCTAAAAAATCATCTTCAACCGATGATTATGCTATAATTCTATGGAGCTTATCAGACCCTTATTTGGTCAAAAGGGCATCAGGCTAGCCAAACGTAGCCCCCCTTCTTAACTCATTTTTTGGGCTAGCTCCTCAATTGCAATAATTTATTCAAATTTAACGGCTAGATTTGAAAAAGTTCAATAGTAACTAATTGAATTAGCCAATAATTTAAGGTATAAACTAAAACCTAAGTGAGGAGGTTATATTTAACCATTTCGGTTGAATATGATATATGAGTATGATATGAAACTGTTTATTTAAAATAATTTTTTGCATGACTATAATTCTGGACAGTGCTATAATTAGCCCTTTCGGTCTCGGTTGGAAATGGCCTAAGGCGCTGTCCGCACTTTTGCCATGCAAACATGTATGTTGTTAATGTTATGCATATGCATAACAAAATACAAATAAAAGAGCTCTTTAACCCAAACGGACGAAAAGAAATTATCTCCGCCGCCCTAGCTTTACAACAACACTCAAAGATTCCCCTAAGCAGCTAAAGCTTTTCTTCCCAGAATTTTTAAAATATTTTTGTTGACATCTTTTGTTCTTTGATTAAGTTTATAATAATTTGTCTTTTTAATTAAGTGTTTTATGTTGTATCATATATATAACTATTGTGTTTTTTTTTTTTTTTTTTTTTTTGTTGAAAAAAGTTTAGGGGGAGAGGAGGCTAGGGACAGAGTATACTACAAGTCATTTTTAGTACGTACAAAGGGAGTCTTAGCATTTTTTTTTTGTTTTTATAGATCTTCCACTAGGCGCTGTGCAACTCGAACCTAAGTCCTTGGTCTAGCAAATAAAACGATCTTACCAACTCTATCAACCCTCTTTGACAACTATTGTGTTTATTTGAGACATATATCGCATTGCATATTGATATAGTAGTTTCTTCGCAACTCATAGCACGTGTATTATCATTAGTGTACCAAAAGTACTAAATTCTAGATCGTAAACTCAAGATTTAATAAGCAAATATATATTGTAATTTGAGAGAATTCGATGCATCAGTTAGCTTGTGCAAATTTACGGGTCTTTACTCATTGTATGCTTGTGTTAAGGATGTAGTATGTGGCATTATTCCCATGAAACTAAATCAACTTTTCATAACCTAAGAGTGGCCTACATTGGATGGGTTGGTGGGTATTAGGCATAAGGGGTTCCGGTTCGGCTACTCAAATATAAAACAAATCTTCATGAACATACAGAAAAGAAATGCAAAGTGTGAGCACGGAAAATGCACATTGTCTACAATTGTAGAAGTAGAGCATGTAGTGGCTATTATATATTTTCAGAATTATGACCAGAATTCGTTTGTACGAAAAAGTCTTATCTCAACTTAATAAGGAGTTTCACAGGTCATATGAATCCCAATACTAAAAGAAAATTTTTAGTGCATATTTTGAATCTAAATGTGATAATGTTTCATTTATTCATATGTATACAAGTAAGATATTATGTTTGAATTCGCTTTATTTCTAACAAATAAAGGGGTAATGTTTGAGCTCCTATAAATTTTTTGACACAAAGAATTAGTGAGAGATGTGAGATTCGAGCCGCGTTTTTCCTTCCAATTGTTTAACAGTCGGATGAATAACGACCTAACTTTAGCTCCAAATTTAGTTATTTATTGCTGTGTAGACCACTCCATTAAGATCAAGATACTCGAGAGGAAAATATCTGCATGTAAGCTTTACTATATAAACCCACCTCCATTGTCATCCTTAATCAAACATTCCTCCCATCTAAGCCTCTATTCGGTCTCTAGTTTCCAACATTAAACCTCTCTCTAGCAAGCCTAGCTCTTCACATTATTTCTTTCACCATGAAGTTGATTATACATTGTTTCTTCATATCTATCCTCCTCTTGTCTCCTATTCTAAGCATTGAATCCAATGAAGTACAATCCCAACAATACTACGAAGATGCAACCATTGATGAGTTTTCGAATTCTCAGTTAAACGAAATTGAATCACAACCTTCAAATATGTTACGTGGAAGCGACCGCTTTCTCTTGCAAAAACGCCGGGTGAGATTGACTTGTAACAAGTTCCAAAGGATATGTCATGCTAAGGGAAGCCCAGGGACTCATTGTTGCAATAAGTGTGTTATTGTGTTCACTGAATCACAACCTTCAAGTATGTTACGTGGAAGTGACCACTTTCTCTTGCAAAAACGCCAGGTGAGATTGACTTGTAACAAGTTCCCCAGGATATGTCATGTTAGGGGAAGCCCAGGGACTCATTGCTGCAAGAAGTGTGTTATTGTGTTCACTGAATCACAACCTTCAAATATGTTACATGGAAGCGACCGCTTTATCTTGCAAAAACGCAAGGTGAGATTGACTTGCAACAAGTTCCCCAAGATATGTCGTGCTAAGGGAAGCCAATGGACTCATTGTTGCAAGATGTGTGTTATTGTGTTCACTGACCGAGATAACTGTAGGAAGAAGTGCAAGTACAATTAATGAGATATGCTGCAAAGGAAAATGTGTGAACCCATCTTTCCATAGAAGGCATTGTGGTGGCTGCAACAATAGGTGCAAAGATGGAGGGTTTCACTAGTACAAATAACAATTTGCACGACGAAGCATAGTTCGTCGCACAAAGTCAAAAAACATCACCTGAAAATTAACCCAACAAAAACTTTGTCGTGTGCAAAGGTCGTGAGGGCAGGGTTTGCACGATGACAATACTTGCATTGTACCATCAGAAGCTCGGTTGTCGTCATGGCAAGGTTATTCGGGGTATGGGGAAGGAGCGAGTTCGTGACACAGGTGCGTCCTCTTCTAGACTGACCACATGACAGGTCATTGCCCTAACAAAGGAAGTGGAAACCCTAAAATGTAAGATTGCGGCCCAGGAAGTAGCTCGAGATGCTCGGGAAGCCCAGTTTTCAGCCCAGGACGAGAAGATGAGCATGATCTTACAAGCCTTACAGATGTCCGGCCTCCAAATCTCGATGCCAGCACCTGATCTTGCTCCACCTTCGACCTCCCAGCCACTTCAAAGGTGGAGCAAGAACAGGTGCTGGCATCGCGATTTAGAGGCTGGACATCTGTAAGACGCGTAAGATCATGCTCATTTTCTCGTCTTGGGCCGAAAACTGGGCTCTAATCTGGGCTTCCCGAGCATCCCAAGCTGCTTTCTGGACCGCAATCTTACCTTTTAAGGTTTCCACATCCTCCGTTAGGACGATGACCTATCATGTGATTGGTCTAGAAAATGAGGCACCCGTCTCACGAACCTGCGCCTTCCCCATGCCCTAAACAACCTTACCATGACGATGACCGACCTTCTGATCCAGGATCTCAGTGAGGATCTGAAAACCTGCATCCTCGGGTACAGTGACGTTCTCGATCAGGGTCTCCAAGGGATGCTGCGATGCTGCTTCTTGGAGAACAACAATGACCTTCTCCACCATAGCAGCCTGTAATAATAAAGAAAAAACATTTAATATTTAATAAAAAAATGTAATTAATATTTGAACGATTCATAAATATAAGAATAATAACGATTACATATACTTACATGGAGCTGCTCAGTGGTCTCATCGTCGGGTCGAACATAAACGTCCTTGAACATGTCGAGCTTTGGGAACTTAGAACCCTCCTGAAGAAAAAAAACATTAAGAAAATTTTATAAATCAATAACACAATTTAAATAATATAAAATTTAAAAATTAATATACTTTTACCTGACGTCGCGCCTCAACCCTATACGAGAAGGGCATCAAACCAAAATGGTGGAGAAGTGTCTGACTCTCGAGCTTTCTTGGCAGCAACAAATTTATTTTGCTAAACACACAATATACATGTTAGTGCGACTATTTGAAAGAAATTATTAAAAAAAGCTTAAAAAATTATCTAAAACAGTAATAAATTATTATTAAAATATTATGTACATACCACAAATTTTGTGTCTTTTAAATGTTTGCAGAGCCACTCCCAATCCTTAAGCCGCTCCAACAACTCAATTGGGCAACCCTCTAGGCGAGCAATCTCCGGATCATCCCATTTCTTAAAATGCGCGTGGAGTCACACTTCCAATGTTTGTACCAAGTTGCTAAGTTCTCTAAGTAGGATGCAACCTCGGGGGATATGTTCTCAAGATTATAAATGACCTACAAATATGAAAATAGTAAAATAAAATTAAGAAATTTAATAATATTAAGATAATATACTTTGTTTTATAATATTTGTAAACAAAATTAAAAAAAAATTATAAAGGCTAAAAATTAATATACTAACCGACAACGCATCCCGCACCGGTTTCTTCGTCCTCTCCGGAATTTCTGCCCAAGACTCCCACTGCATAGGACAATGCCACTGAATAACAAAACCATAGCTGGTAACAATGCTGCTATATGCTCCTGTGAGGTAGGCGCTCTACGATGTCGTGAGTCATACGCAATCTTGATCAATTCGTTAGATAGACATACATTGTGTGTCGGCTTCAGCATTCAATTAGGCCCCTTGGTGTTTTTTTTAGCTACCCAAAATAACTTAAATGGTGAAAACCCTAATCTTAAATTTCTACAAAAAATTCGACAAAACCTCCCCTAATAGTATATCATTTCGCAAAACCTATAAACAGTCAAATAACTGTAATTCACACCCACAACACATTTTCACAATGCATCAAATTTTCACAATCATAAAAATAATAGTTTTAAAATGAAAAAAAATACAACGTGGTGAGGTACTTGGCTGGGAGCCTCTACCCTCGACTGTGGATGCCCAAGAAGTGTGATCAGAAGGCTTCGGATGGCGACGGCGCCGGTGAGGCCGCCGTGCACTAAGCTGCTAAACCAACACTGATGATGCCGATGATGCGGGCACTTGGGACACCTTAGGAGTAGCCTCAGTAAGAGGTGTAGGCTCCCCAATCAATCGAGCACTCATGGCTGAAGCAGTAGGTGCTGAAAATGCGGGAGGCGCATTGGTAACACCCCGACGACAAGTGATCAACTGTGACATCTATACAATTTTTGAACCATAAAAATATAACATTAGAAACTAATCATTTCTTGCATTTGAAACTAATCAATTAGTAGCCGAAGTAATATCATATCCTTTCTTGCATTTGTTCACATATATATAAAGCAGTATTGCAAAGGTAGAAACAATACTAATTCAAAAGTAGTTTTGGAGCAAATGGCTCATAAAGAGGATCCGGATTTGATTTATATATGTGATGTACTCATTGTTCAAAATATACGGAGCAGATGGCTCAAAGCACATATGCAGTAGCATTCATGTGTTTCAATAATGAGCAAGGACCAATAATCGAGCCAATTAATTAAGTGCCTTGCTCATACACATCAACAAAGCTATCAACTTCTAGTCAATAGTTGGTGTTTGGAGAGAACTTTTGGGTGTCTGTAGAATTACCAATATTAGAATTATGAAGTGAATCTGTGACTCAACCGAATGTAATCTAATCCCAAAGCAACTACAAAAGTCTCCCCGAGGCTTAAACAATTAAACGCTAGCACAAAACAAAATAAACGAAAAATTAAGAGCAATTTGGGCAAATGCATATCAAATAAAAAATCAAAGAAATGTTCTTAGCGCTAATCATGAGTCATTTATTTTGTAGATAAATTACAATTTAACATGCAACAACAACAACAACAACAACAACAAAAACAAAACCTTTTCCCACCAAGTGGGGTCGGCTATATGAATTCTAGAACGCCATTGCGCTCGATTATGTGTCATGTCCTCCGTTAGATTCAAGTACTCTAAGTCTTTTCTTAGGGTCTCTTCCAAAGTTTTCCTAGGTCTTCCTCTACCCCCTCAGCCCTGAACCTCTGTCCCGTAGTCACATATTCAAACCGAAGCGTCAGTAGGCCTTCTTTGCACATGTCCAAACCACCGTAACCGGTTTTCTCTCATCTTTCCTTCAATTTCAGCTACTCCTACTTTACATTGGATATCCTCATTCCTAATCTTATCCTTTCTCGTGTGCCCACACATCCAACGAAGCATCCTCATCTCTGTTACACCCATTTTATGTACGTGTTGATGCTTCACCGCCCAACATTATGTGTCATACAGCATCGCCGACCTTATTGCCATCCTATAAAATTTTCCCTTGAACTTCAGTGGCATACAGCTGTCACAAAATACACCGGATGCACTTTTCCACCACATCCATCCAGCTTGTATTCTATGGTTGAAGTCTCCATCTAATTCTCCGTTCTTTTGCAAGATAGATCCTAGGTAGCAAAAGCGGTCGCTCTTTGGTATTTCCTGATCTCCGATCCTCACTCCTAACTCATTTTGGCCTCCATTTGCACTGAACTTGCACTCCATATATTCTGTCTTTGATCGGCTTAGGCGAAGACCTTTAGATTCCAACACTTCTCTCCAAAGGTTAAGCTTCGCATTTACCCCTTCCTGAGTTTCATCTATCAACACTAAATCGTCTACGAAAAGCATACACCAAGGAATATCATCTTAAATATGTCCTGTTAACTCATCCATTACCAATGCAAAAAGGTAAGAACTTACGGATGAGCCTTGATGTAACCCTACAGTTATGGGGAAGTTTTCGGTTTGTCCTTCATGAGTTCTTACGTTAGTCTTTGCTCCATCATACATATCCTTTATAGCTTGGATATATGTTATTCGTACTCCTTTCTTCTCTAAAATCCTCCAAAGAATGTCTCTTAGGACCCTATCATACACTTTTTCCAAATATATAAAGACCATGTGTAAATCATTTTTCCTATCTCTATATCTTTCCATCAATATTCGTAAGAGATAGATTGCCTCCATGGTTGAGCGCCCTGGCATGAACCCGAATTGGTTGTCCGAAACTCGTGTCTCTTGCCTTAATCTATGCTCAATGACTCTATCCCAAAGCTTCATTGTATGACTCATTAGCTTAATACCCCTATAGTTTATGCAATTTTGTACGTCGCCCTTATTCTTGTAGATAGGCACCAAAGTGCTCTTTCGCCATTCATTTGGCATCTTCTTCGTTTTCAAAATCCTATTGAAAATGTCAGTGAGTTATGCTATACCCGTCTCTCTCAAAACCTTCCACACTTCGATCGGTATATCATCTGGGCCCACTGCTTTTCTATGCTTCATCTTTTTCAAAGCTACAACCACTTCTTCCTTCCTGATTCAGCGGTAAAAGGAGTAGTTTCTACACACAATTTAACATGTGCATAACAATTTTTATTTTTATAACATTAATGAGTATTTGCAAGCTAAGTAAATAGAAAATGCCACCATACATGTAGAAATTAAGTAAACTAAATATGTAATCCTATGTTCAAAAAAAAAAAAAAACAAAGTAATGCTCATCAATTAAGGGTGTATCTTCAGTACAGTCAGTAAGACTACAAACATGTTTCCTCCCACAATCTATAAGGGTGCTGAGCACCTTTTCATCCAAAGAGCTCATATCATGTTTGAAGTTAATTCAATTGCCTAGTTAAACTTTACTCTTTCTTTTTGTAAGTTCTGCAACATAAAAAATTACCAAAAACATTATTCATCAGAGATCATGAGAGATCATGTAAAGAAATGCTTTTTGCACACATTTTTTTTGCACATATGTGTTATTTTTTGTTTTCTGATTCTCTTTTAATTATCAAAAGATGGACAAATAAACAAAGTACATATATAGAAAGTAGGGATGGTCAATGGGTGCCCATGGATACTCCATAATCTATCATCATCGTCACAAGCACAAACGTCACCACAGATAACACATATCTATACTTAAATGGTCCTCTATTTAACTAAATGAGTACCCATTAACAATCCTAATAGAAAGTAAGAAGTATGCTGAAATCACTTTCCACCGTTCAGAAGGAAATGACCAATTAAATTACTAGTTTTAGCTACAACCATATTGTTTACTAGACCAAAAGAGGAGGACCATATTTCATCTTCTGTGTGCTCAAATCACAGAGGGTGAAACTGAAAATGAAAGCTAGTTCACCAGGTGCATGCATAGCTCAGTTTCAAAGCTAATCCTTTCTTGCAGTTGAAACTAATCAATTAGCAGCCAAAGTAATATCATATCCTTTCTTGCATTTGAAACTAATCAATTAGCAGCCCCGTGAATTTTACAGCAACCTATTTCCAGAAATTCATAAAATCAACAAGGGTCCAAACATGATTTGAACCCTAAATTCATAATATCTGCAGAGAAGATAACATCACCATGACATTTCAGGTGCAGAACAAGAACCCTAAATTTTAGTAGCAACAAAATCATTAATTTGAAGCTTGACTACATGTGCAACAAGGGTCCAAAACATGAGATAACTAGTGTCCATGCTGGGGCTCCATGCTTTACTATATTTAGTCTTTAATCAGGGCTTAACCATAACTAGTAAAACATACGACATTTTGTGTTATCGTTTGTATACAACTATGTGTCTATTCGTCTTATCAAATGCCTAATCAAGTGATTTTATACAACTATTCATGGAGCATAACTATGGGAGCAATCACCTAACAACACATCTGCTGAATAGTTTGGTTTATTGGGAGCATTAACTAAAGCTGTGAAACCTAGTTAGAAACTTAGGTTTTGAGTGCTCATATAACTCATTCAAAAGAATTGGGGTTTAACTCCATGACCATGTCCATTTTCGCTTTTGGGAAACAAATCGCAAACTGAGCAATACAATTGAAATCTGAATTCCGATTTTGACGTACCAAGTGTTTTTCTAATTGAAATCTAATTACACAAACTAAAATTGAAGTCTGGACCATCCCAGAAGCCCTCCAAAACCACCCCAACTCACTCAAATTACCAAATCCCAGCCAACTTTACCAAATCCCAACTCACTCAAATTACCAAAACCACCCCAAGTGTTTTTCTAATTGAAATCTAATTACACAAGGTACATCAGAATTTGAAAAATATCAACCCAAGGCATGATTGCCCGCTAAGCTGCAATGTTCGACAGCATACAAGTACAAAGAATCGAATGATTTTAGCTTACTGATTATATTTAGATCTAATATTTGCACATAAACTTAAATTACACTTAAATTAACAAAAATTCCTGCAACACTCACCAAATAAAACCCTAATTATCATATGTTGAACGATTAAAGCAAAAAGCAAAACATTGAGAGAGAGAGAGAGAGAGAGATGTGAAGGGACCTTCGGAATTAAGGAAACGGCGAGGAGCTGATGGGTGGGTAGTGGCTGCTGTCTTCCTTCGTCTTTGTCTTCGTCTAACGGAGTGGGAGAGAAGAGCGAGATGAGCGAGAGGGAAGAGAGGGACGGAGTGGCAGATAGGTGGGCAGGATCTGGACTCTTTTCCAATCGCACCCATATTTCGTCCAATTAAAAAGAGTAATTTGGGAAAATTAAAAAAAAATGGCCTATTTTTTTCAATTGCACCGTAAAGATTTTAACAATTGCGCGACGCATGTATACATTATGACTTCGCGTTATTGGTTTTTGCGCAAGGATTCCATTGTGGCATTGCACAAGTTAAATTTGAAAAAAAATATTATTATAAAATTTATTGAAAATTTGTACTCCCTTCAATATTTTTTTGTTTTTTTTACATAAACTCACAATAATATATTTTTCTAACAAAACCCGATCCGAACTACAATGATAAATTTAAAGCTATTTAATATATATATATATATATATATATATATATATATATATATATATATATATATCATTCAACTTGATAGGATACGCATTCTACGAAACTAGTTTCAACGATCCAACCATCAAACTTGTTTCTATATACTTCAAGATCGCATATGCAAAAAAATCGTAAAAAAAAAAACATTCAGAGATCAAGTAATGGGACAAAAAATGTCAACGGTTATAAACGAAAAATTACGATTTAACGGTTATTTTAACTCCAATTTTGATGATTTTTTACAGCTACACTCCTTGATCCTATATGAATACAATGAATAGACCCGATCTTCAACTTAAAATATTTACACCAGTGGATACCACAAATCTTATATTATACTTAATGAAAGTATAAATAAACTCCTAAGTGTTTGTTAAATCTATTGTTTTGATAGGATACGCATTCTACGAAACTAGTTTCAACGATCTAACCATCAAATTCGTTTGTATATACTTCAAGATCTCATACACCAAAAATCGCAAAACAAAAAAAACATTCAAAGATTAAGTAACGGGACAAAACTTTTTAACGGTTACAAACAAAAAATCACGATTTAACGGTTATTTTAACTCCAATTTTGATGATTTTTTACAATTACACTCCTTGACCTTATATGAATACAATGAATAAACTTGATCTTCAATTTAAAATATTTACACTAGTGGATACCACAAAATCTTATGTTATACTTAATGAAAGTTTAAGTGTTTGTTGAATCTATTGTTTGGATGTGATACGCATTTTACAAATTTAGTTTCAACGATCCAACTATCAAACTTGTTTGTATATACTTTGAGATCAAATATGCCAAAAATCGCAAAAAACAAACATTTAGAGATCAAGTAATGGGACAAAATGTTTCGACGGCTATAACGAAAAATCACGATTTAACAGTTATTTTAACTCCAATTTTGATGATTTTTTACAACTACACTCCTTGACCCTATATGAATACAATGAATAAACTCAATCTTCAATTTAAAATATTTACACTAGTGGATAAATCTTATGTTATACTTAATGAAAGTATAAATAAACTCCAAGTGTTTGTTAAATCTATTGTTTAGACAGTGTTGCATATATTTTTTGGCACGAAACATTACTGCGTTTTTTTCCAAAAAATTGCGCGACGGAACAACCACGTCGCACAAAGGCTCTTTGCGCAACAGAGATTTATAACGTCGCGCAAAGGGTGTTTGCGCGAGACACTTGTCCTTTGCGCAAAAACCCTTTGCACAATGCAGTTACTCCGTCGCACAATTTTCTAGTGCCAAACTAAGATTTTACTGCAATTTTCTGGCACAATAATATATTTTTCTAACAAGAACCCGATCCGAACTACAATAATAAATTTCAAGCTACTTAATAAATATATGTACCATTCAATTTCTTAAGTGTTATACGTACAAAATAAATAAATTAAAAGTTACTTAATAAGTATGTATACCATTCAATTTTACAAGTTTATATTAATCCTAATCCAAACTACAATAATCATGATTGCTATCCTCACTACTATCATTTTCGGATTCCCATTCTTCCTTATCTTCGTTTGTCTCTTCCGATGCATTGTATTGCAGCATATCACCAAGGTCAATTGAAGTTGACTCTATTGTATCACGCAAAACTGTTTAGCGCAATGAAGGTGCACCTTCGTTGCGCAATGTAGGGAAAAAAGTGGTAAAACCCTTGGTTTGGCGCTAGAAAATTGCACGACGAACCATTTGTGTCGCACAAACAGTATTAGCACAACGGTGAACGAAAACGTCGCGCCAAGGCCATTTGCACGACACGGTTGGTCTGTCACGCAATTTTTTGGCGCCAAACCAAGGGTTTTACTGCTTTTTTCCCAACATTGTGTGACGAAGGTACAACTTTGTTGCACTAAACCGTTTTGTGCGATGGAATGCTTCGTCACTCAAAGTCTCATGGAGCAAAACGGTTTTGCACAACGGACTGCGTCATTGCGCAAAATGTCCTTATGTGACGCTTAATTGTCAATGTTGCCCTTCCGGAACGTAATTTGCTCCGTCGAGCAAGTTCATCGCGCAAATGTGTTTTTGTACTAGTGTTTTGTGCGTTTGGCGCATAGTCAATATTTATTATATTTGATTTCCTTTTTTTCTTGTATGTTTAATTCAAATTCATAAAATTGTATGCAATTCCAAGCGCAAAGCACAGGAGATTAATTTTGAATTACTTTTTTTATTGGAAATTTTAGTTGTGTTGTATACATGTTCTTAACGGCAAAAGCAAGGGCCTAACACTAGAATCCTCCAAAGATTGTCATGTTATTCAGTTATTGTGTGTGTCTTTTGCCCAATTAGTTTTCAACATAATGCTAGGATATTAAACAACCCTCAATTGGCTGGATGTATATCCCGGTGTAGTACAAAAAATATAACAATTTTTCTTGTAGGAGAAAAAGATATAATTATACTACATTGCTCGTGATTTTGAAGTTTTATCAGATAAATTTCTCTAAAGTTTGAAATTCAAAAATGAATTTCAGTCCTAAATTTCAGAATTCCCACGTATATCTCTTTCAGTATTTCAGAATTTCAAATCTTAGAAATTTAGCAAAAGTGACAAATCAACTTATTGGGTTGTTCATAGGCACCTGTTAAGACTATTTTAATTTGATATGATCATATTATAAAGGTAAGATTGATAGTGATGATGATGATGTGAAGTGAAATCAAATTACCCATTAACAACCCAATTGAAGCACCATTTTGGGAGGAAGAGATCGGAAACCACGTGCCTTATAAGCGACCTTTCTGGGAAAATGTTATGGTCGTTTGCTTCAATGAGGGTACATACGTACTTTATGTGAATACCAAGTGATATTAAAGCTGTATCTTGCTTGTTTTGTTTGCTTATCAAGTTATCACTTAACAAACAAGGGGGATTATATTCACACATCTTAAATTACTTCTCTCACACTTTTTTAATTTTATAATATTTTTTTATCAAGTGTTAGTGATGTGTAGAAAATATTAAAAAATTAAAAAGATGTGGAAGAAGTATTTTGAGGTGTGTGAATATAATCTCTCAACAAACAAATGGCCTGATAAAGATTAGCGCATGAATAGAGGGAGACTTTTGACTGGGCGCCACTTTTTATTGCTTCTGATCTGAATTAATGCATCATAGTATATGCTGCTTATGCGGATGTTTTTACATAAATATCTATAAAAAAATTTATTATTTCAAAGATAATAGAGTCTTTGCTACTCCAAAGATTGGTTAAGTAAGTTGGCAGTTATGAAAATTGGATGCAATTTTGATAAAAACAAAAAATTTGGGATTGAAAAGATTTTCTCCCTACTTGGATCCCTCTTATTAGTTGAATTTTTTTTTTTAAATATAAGCTAGGTTAAGACAATAAGAAAGGAGCATAGAACCTCAAAAACTAATAGAAAACTATAGAGATTTAAATAAAAGGTGCCTCGCCACTTAGTATTTGTAAGTGATAGATTTTTGGTTCGATTCTTGCTGAAGACGAAGTTGAACCAGGCTCATTGTAAAGCTTAACCAACTGTCCCAACCCCTTAGTGTTCATACTATCGTTTGTTAAAAAAAAAAAAAATTGAAAGGTGCCTCAGTTTTAAGACATTGGTTAGGGATGTGGGCGGGGTAAATTACTTTCGAAATTATATACGTAAACACTAAAATTAAATCACCTATTAGCTGAAAATATGTTGTATAGAAAGGAAATAACAAAACCATATGCATGGACACCAAAGGGATTCCATATTATAACAATCCATATTATATTCAAGAAGCAAACTTTACAGTTGTCTCCATATGTTGACTGTAATTAGCAATACATCTCTAAAAACAAAAAATGTGTAACTATATAATATAAAAACTATTGATTTAAAGTCTGAGCTCGTAAAATAAGTTCTTAGATAAAGTTATGACATCGATCATTACATTCAGAGAAAGTATTCGAGGACGGTATAATTGAAAAAAAAAAAAAAAACTATGTATATATAAATGTATATAATTAATTGAGAACCACCAATTCTTTTTTTTTTATTGTGATTTTTATTGCATAATCAAATCAAATTACGAACCTCAGGAGTACTAATGGATCACCTTAATCACGCATAATTGCAAAGACCATATACACAGTACTGCCCAAACTTGCAGGGACTGTTGCACTGGCCACAATGCCTCTTGTCATAATTCGTGTTCACACACTCTCCTCTACAGCACGATTCAGTGTACTTGCACTTCTTCCTGCATGCACCACAGTTGTTCTTGTCCTCGGACAAGTCCAGGCACTTGTTGTTGCAACACGTCGAGTTCTTATATCCTGGCGGCGTGTAGGCACATACCTCATTGTCTTTGTGGCAATGGTCAGCTGCTCTAGGGTTTCTGTCAACCAGATCATTTTCAGCTAGGAAACGACTCACCCTCTTGGAAGGTAGTAGCAAGGTGTTTTCATCGACCTCCGGTTGCTCTTTCCACGAGTCGGTGAAAGGGGTCTTTCCTTCTTGTTCTGCTTCTCCATAACCGACCCTTTTCACGGTCATGAGAGTGATAGACAAAGCCATGGTTGTTGCTATGACCAATATTATCTTGATGACCCCCATGGCTTTGTCTCTTTCTTTGTGTTTGTGTGTTTTTGGTTTGTGTGTTTGTGGTTGTGTGGGTGAGAGAGAGATTTGGGGTTGGGGGGGGGGGGGGGGGAATTGTAGTTTCTGAGTTTTGTTTGATTTGATGGTGGGTTGGAAGACTTAGGGTTTATAGTAGCTAGCCAGGGAGGGGTTGACGCGGGAAAGGTGGAAAAAGCTTGTGGTTATGTGATCCAAAGAGTGTGGTCGAATTCTAGGCTCTAGGGCATAGTATATTAGTATTACTTCTTAAAAACTTCAATGATTTGGGCACTCAAACCATCCACATTCCAAGCGCACTCTTCATTTTGAAGGAACACGTTGCATGCAAAATTAAATGCATGCATTAGGCAATGTACTTACGTATTTTTGTATTTGATCGTACTTAATATTAATGTGACAGATGATCGGTGTGTTATTCAGAATTGAACTGTAACCAGTGAATCTATATATATATGCCGCATAACTATACCCTAAAGTCTTGTTGCTTATATGCAGTTGTGTTACGGTCACAAACAAAAGTTTTTCGTTCAAGTTAGTGCGGTTCAAGGTTATTATGGAACTGTACAATATTTTGATAATGGAAACATGCCGCACGTACGTACAACTTATCATATATGACTACTCAGCCCTTGACGACATATCTAGACAGTTAATCAACCCCTGACGGGTTGGTCCTGAGCCCAATTCATTGCAAACGGTGTAAGTCGATCGTCATGCGACCTGTTCTTACCCTGATACATAATGGGCTTGCCTGTCAATCTCTTAACATCGCAAGATTCTTCGAGCATATTCTAGGAATCTCATAAGAATATTCATTCATCGATATGCAGACTATGTAACACTCTGTAACAGGTTCAACAAAACTAGACGCTAGAGTTAACTCCTTAGTCCTCTATAAATAGCCAAGGTCAATCATTTTATTCTAGTAATCAAGAATTCGCACAACCCTCTTATAATTACTTCTTACACTCTTTTTGAGTTAGCCATCAGAAACTCTTTGACTAAAATAACACCGGTGTTAGTCTTACTCAGTTTGCTGCTTTTCATTGTGTGTAAATTTCGTCAATTCAACTTGCTCCCACAGTTGTGATATGATCAATCTATGCTCTAGCATTTCTTTTTCACGTACATCTCTGGTTGTGATCACATTGTGAATGCCACACACCCATAAAAGTCAAAGGGCAGCAATGACAATTCATTACCCTTCATCCCCTTTGACCTTAACGGTGCCCCGGTGGTGCGAATCCAATGTGCGACCACAAGTGAGCCGACATGAAGAAATTTAGGCATGCTGTGAGGGGAAGCAAAGGAAATAGGCCATTAATGAAATGTTATAACACAACGAAGCAATAGAGGTCGTCTAAACGTTATGTTGCGACGTGTCCTTTCGAACTATAACTTTAGCTCTAAGAACGTCTGCGTACATGGACAGCTTATTATTATTATTAATCAAAAAATTAAACTTGTGTTAATGACTTAATGCAAATGCAATCATACAAGTTAATTAGCTCTCAAGGCTTAATATTTCATCCCGCGTTTATTGTGTAATACGTCATTATACTGCAAAGGCGTACCAAATCAATGACCACAACATACGTCTTATGGTTTGACATCATTTTTTTTTCATATATTTTGTTGTTTGCCTGTTTTAAAATCGTGTGTTTTAATTGTTGTCAACGAGTTCATCGTGGTTATTTGAGTTATTCATGAATCTATTCTGGTTTACAAGGAAGAATTGTGGAATATTCCTAGCTAGTATAGCTTGATAGCTTGCTGGCAAAGTGATCGGCTGAGAAAGAGGTGAGTAAGCATAGGTTCACCATCATGTAACATCATGATTTAATAATGTAATGTTAAGTGATAGAGACTTACATATAATATTCCGTTATTGAACTAAGATGTCACAGTAACAGTAAATTCGTTGCATGCATATAAGTCTTCGGGGAATAGACAAGTTCCAATTAATACCATTTTCTAACACTTCAAAATTAACCTAGGGAGCTACTTGATTTGTACAATCGAATTCTTTGATATCTCAAGTCTCAAAATATGTTTTTGTCTTGCCACAAAAAAAAAAATAATAAATAAATATGTCAAGCCTTGAGCAGTTACATATATTCATAGAAAATTAACTATCCAAACGGTGGTTTAAGAAAATAGATAGTTTGGATCATTGTATACAGTATAAGAAGTAGAGCCGAAGAGGTGGAACGAAAAGATTCAAATAAGAAAGTTCCTAGCATTACGCTCAATATTGACATTATTTATGTTTTTAAATTGTTACTTTTAAATAAGAAGTGTAGTCCAAATAACAAAATTAAAAGAGCTTTCCTTTTATATACATTGATATATTTACATTAAGGGTGTGAGAAACAGTTGGTATCAAACTTGCGATCTATGAAATTTGAATTTAAAACCTTTCATTTACATATAAAGAAGTATATCACTAGATCATAATATTAAGGTTTCTTTAGAAAAATGCCCTTGAAATTTATATTATCTAAACAAAAACCCACCTAATATTAAACATTCAAATAAAACTCAAATTTCAAATAGACTGCCATGTAGACAAATATATAACCAACTATTATAACATATTTACAACTTAGCCACAAAATCTTTGAGGTAATTACTAGTCTTAGTTATAGCAGTAGGAATGTGTTCTTTGCCTTATCTGGATCTATATATGCTGTCTCAGCTAGTGCAAAACGGTAACTATCTGAAGGAAGGAATCCTATGTAACGTCCCACATCGCCCAGGGGGAAGTGGATCATGTAAGCCTTATATGTATATTCTCATCTTTCCTAACACGAGGCCTTTTGGGAACTCACTGGGTTTGGATTCCATAGGAACTCCGAAGTTAAGCGAGTTCGCGCGAGAGCAATCCCATGATGGGTGATCCACTGGAAAGTTCTCGTCTGAGTTCCCAAAAATAAAACCGTGAGGGTGTGGTCAGGGCCCAAAGCGGACAATATTGTGCTAGGCGGAGTTGAGCCCGGGATGTGGTGGGGTCTTGGGCCGGGATGTGACATTCTAAGTATGTCAGTAAATGTTATTACTCACCCTAATTAAAACCCAAATGAAACTTTTACCTTTTGTGTATCATAAAATATTAGTCACATATATAAATTAATTTACCCATATCCAAAAAAAATAATAGGCATATTTCGTATGAAAAACAAATTCCTTTATGCAATCAATTATTTTTTTTAATCAAAAAAATATTTTTTGAATTATGTAAATACATACATATAAATTAATTTACCTACTGATATAAAATAAATACTAATTTACCTACGTTTATATTAATTTAACTATTAAAAAATAGTGATATTAAATAATTATTGAATGTTGTGGGTTTGTGCTTGTAGGTAATTAAATAAACTTGTAATATAATGCACATAAATCATGTAGGTAAATTAGATCACTTTGTAGGTAAATTAGACCCTTTAAATTTCGGTTTGATGAAATATGTAAATTAGACTTTTTTGTAGGTAAAAATTGCGCATAACATATAGTTAGCTTTGTTTTGTGCATTAGGATTGGTGTGTGTGTGTGTGTATGCAATAGCTGAAGCTGTTTTAGGTTTATTGCTGGTGGGTAAATTAACTTGTTTTTTATTTAATGCACATTTTTCAATCGGCACCCTACAACAATTTGAAAGTTAAGACATTGAATACAATGAATTGAATGAAATATTTTGTAAAATAAATAATTAATTACATGGATATAACAAGTGACAGATCCAAAACCCCATCTAAGTTTTATTAGGGGTAGTTTAGGCATCTAGAAAGTACACAATTTGAAAAGTCAAACTTAATTAAGAAATTTGCTTAGTTTGAGCATAATCAATGGGCTTTAGTCAAGAAAACAAAATGAGATGAGTTTTAGTTAAGAAAAATATAGTTTCTAGGGGTAATGTCAAATTTTCAGTATTAACAATTAAAAAGCTTTCTTTGATTAACCAAGTGACGTGAGCATTGCATATTGTCATACTTCCTCGATTTATTTTTTTCTGACCAAATTAAGGAGAAATTTGAACTTCGCACTTTTCTTTTTATTTTCTGAATTTTACTCTCATCTCTTTATATTTCTCGCTCCCTTCCCTTACACCACCCAACCCTATCTTTTTCACCCTCTAACCCCAGCTGCTTGCAGGCAAAAACATAAACAAAAATAAAAAGACTTCATAAATGTTGCAGATGATCTGAATATATATTTATATAACATGTATACATATATGTGGTTATGTATTAACTTAGGGCGGAAATTGGGTCATGTTCGACTTTTCTATTAATATCAATAATATAATATTTCAAAAATTGTAGTAATGTGTTGTATCTAAAATCGTGACATCTCACACACAAATTTCGGTTGAACCATCTAATGGTCATGGTTACTTGCATTGTATTTTTCGATCAACATGATTACTTGTATTGTAAAGCAACATATATATAGCATAAAATAATTTTCTATATATGTGTGTGGTTCAGTTCTATAGAAGAGGAATATTCATAGTCAATTCGTTTTGCACATTGCACCACTTTTTCATATTAATTTAATTCCAACGATTTGAAGGTCAAGATACATCTCTTTCTACACTTAAAATCTTGATTAATCGCCTCATAACTCATAAATATATGTATATTTATCATCATCTGTGACCGTGAGAGGAACAAATCTCATATATTTGTGCTACATTGTTGGTTAGTCAATCAGTTTATGAATCTGCTTTAGGAAAAACGTCTTTCTTGAATTTCAACAAATTAATTAAACTGTTGTGGAAGCAAAATCCAAAACCATACGAATCACGCACACACATATGTATTACATTATTCAACATGAATTACACTTTCGAATTCTATGTACCTATGTGATGATGCATCACATTAAAAAAGATCAAGAAAACAGGTTACAGTATTATATACCTTTTCCTAAATATGATATCAACAAATATATAAAACGATTTTTATGTTGCAGTCATATTTAGAATAGGAATGTGATTGTGTAAATCCTAGGGAATATGGGAAAGTATCTTATATTCCTATTAGGATTAGATTACGTATTAAATATGTAATCCTAAAGGGAAATGTTTTACCCTTCCTACTATTATAAATAAAGGCACAATGAGATGAGTCAAACACACCTCACAATTAAATCAATCTCTCTTCTCTCTCAATATTGACGAACCTCTCTCTCTAAACCCTAGATCATTTGAACTACAACACGTTATCAGCACGCTCTTACCAGAAGCTGAGGAATTGAAGTATCGTTGGAGGAGGCTATCATCCACCAAATTCAAAGGCTTATTCGTTTTCTGTTAATCAGGTACGCTTAAAATAAAAGAAGATATTTGAAACGTCCACGAAGCATGAAAACATTCCCCATGATGCATGAATATGTTTATATTTTCCTTTCGATATATATGTATTGTATATGTTCGTATATTTGTCAATATATATATTTGTTTCATGCATCGCACAATTAAATTGTTATGTAGAATTTGTGAGTCAACGTACAAAATTAAATAAGAAGCAAATATGGGTTTCCTAAACCCAAAGGGATTTGAAAAAAAAAAAAAAAACGGGGAAATTGGGCATGGTGCGGCACACCCACCGCTACCTAATCAGTTTGGTAATTTCCGAAAAACTAAATATGCAGCTTATGGACGTGGTAACCGCGTATCTCTATGGGGATCTAAATACGGAAATTTATATGAAATTTCCAGAAGGACTTCCATTGACTGGTTCAAATAGTTCTAAATCACGGAACACTCTTTCAATTAGGTTAAGGAGGTCACTCTACGGATTAAAACAATCTAGGCGGATATGGTATAACCATTTGAGTGAATATTTGACAAGTCAGGGTTATGTGAACAACGAACTATGCCCATGCATGTTCATAAAGAAGTCACATTCCAGATTTGCAATCGTTGCAGTTTATGTTGATGACACGAACCTCATTGGGACTCCCACAAAGCTTGAGGAAATTGCTACACACTTGAAATCGGAATTTTAAGGTGAAAGATCTTGGGAAAACTCGATACTGTCTCGGCTTGGAGATCAAGCATTGTTCGGATGGAATCCTAGTACATCAATCAAACTACACCCAAAAGGTGTTGCGACGTTTTAATGAGAATAAAGCGAAGCCTTCGAGTACACCCATGGTCGTTCAAACTCTAGATGTTAAACGAGATCCCTTCCATCCAAAGGTGAATGAGGAAGAGATTTTGGAACCCGAAGTTCCTTACCTAAGTGCAATTGGGGCTTTATTGTACTTGGCTCAGTGCACTAGACACGACATCTCATTCACTGTGAATCTATTGGCTAGATACAACAATGCGCCCACACGCAGGCATTGGAATGGTGTTAAAAATATTTTCTGCTACCTCAAAGGTACTACGGATTTGGGTTTGTTCTATACCCGCGAATCTCTAAGTGTTGCCGCCGCCTATGGTCCTTGGATTAATTCTCGCCTTGTTGGTTACGCAAATGCTGGATATCTGTCTGATCCACATCGAGCACGTTCTCAAACGGGATATGTCTTTACTGTTGGAGACACCGCTATATCTTGGAGGTCTACCAAGCAAACTCTAATTGCGACTTCGTCTAACCATGCTGAGATTCTCGCCCTACATGAAGCATTGCGTGAGTGCTTTTGGTTAAGATAAGTTATGGAACATATTCGAAGCACTAGTGGTCTTACATCAGTCGTTGACCTTCCTACGAAGATCTTTGAAGACAATATAGCATGTATCAAGCAGCTGAAGAAGAGATACATCAAGGGAGACAACACCAAGCACATAGCGCCAAAGTTTTTTCACTTACACCAGCAGCAGCAGCATCAGAACATTGAAGTCAAGCATATCAGTTCTTAGGACAACCTGGCCGATCCCTTTACCAAGTCATTGCCTAAGTCTACATTTCAGAAGCTCGTCCAAGGAATCAGTATGCGTAAGTTATCTGAGTTGAATCGCTTGTAGTTATCTTATTTAGAAGTTATGTCTAACTCAGGGGGAGTATCTAGAAGCATACTTACATGATCTTAATATACTCTTTTTCCTACGATTAGTAGCATTTTTTCCCACTAGGTTTTTGCTACCTAATGATGTTTTAATGAGGCACCTATCCTGGGATGATCGTACTCCGTTGAGTTTACTACCTTCGTCCAATTTGACGTTCGTTTTAGACATTATGTATACTTCTCACTTTTCTCCTTAGTTTATGAGTTTTCCCTATGCCTTAGGTTTTACCATAGCGAGGTTTTGTGAGTTTTACAACAAATGCATACTTCACTTAAATTTGAGACTCGCGATCACCTGTTGTGCCGATGACTTCATCAACTATTCTACCTTATATGATGAAGATCTGATGCAATTTTTTGTTGAGTATTTACACACTCAGGGGGGGTGTTGCAATCATATTTAGAATAGGAATGTGATTGTGCAAATCCTAGGGAATTTGGTAAAGTATCTTATATTCCTATTAGGATAAGATTACCTATTAAATATTGTAATCCTAAAGGGAAAGGTTTTACCCTTCCTATCAACTATTCTACCTTATCTGCTGAAGATCTGATGCGATTTTTTGTTGAGTATTTACACACTCAGGGGGGAGTGTTGCAATCATATTTAGAATAGGAATGTGATTGTGTAAATCCTAGGGAATCTGGGAAAGTATCTTATATTCCTATTGGGATAAGATTATCTATTAAATATTATAATCCTAAAGGGAAAGGTTTTACCCTTCCTACTACTATAAATAAAGGCACAATGGGGTGAATCAAACACACCTCACAATTAAATCAATCTCTCTTCTTTCTCAATTTTGCCGAACCCCCCTCTCTCTCTCTCTCTAAACCCTAGATCGTTCAATCAAATAGGCCTACAACATTTTACACAATATACTAGTCTAATCGTATTTACCTTTTTGCAAGGGAAGTGGTTTTTACACATCATTTTTAGTTTCTCACACAATCCTTTTTATTTTTAGTCATTGGATCAAATAAATCAAATGACAAATAATGACAAGATTAAAGGTAATTTAGCCAAAAATCAATAAAAACTTTACAATTAATTCATATATCAATGACATATTTTTATTAATTAGGCATTGGTCAATGATGAATACCATATAGGTTTTAAGTCATTATAAATACTTAGAATTTGACTATTCTATCATTCTCTCTATTTCTCTCTCTATAAATGCCACATAGGCTTAAGCTATTATAAATACGGATTTAGATCTTATCCGGATCAATTTTGTGGAGATCCTTCAGACCGATGGATCTCATCCATTGATACAAATCCAGCGGCCAAAATCTCTTATCCTTCATCTTTTCCACTCAACTCTTCTCTTTCTCCCCCACTTCAAGGCTCTCAATCTCAAACCACTAACCCTTCAAATTCCAAATTAAATTCAACCTCACCTTAAAATCAACCCTAACATCGCCACAACCCACAACCACCAATTGCAGGTCCCTCACCTTACCCTCTCTAAAATAAGCCCCACCACCACCATATCCTCAATTGCAAGTCCATTGACCTTAAAATCTTAGCCGATGTTAATGAAACAACAAAGAGAGGGGTCATGCAAACCAATGTATTTTGGTTGCAGAGATCTTTTTTCATAACTATGGATTATAGAGAGAGAAATCTCAAAGATGAAGAAGAAGAAAAAGATGACAAATAAAAAGCTAAAACAGTAAGGGATAGCGAAAAAATAAATCAAACTTAGAGCTTAGATGACCTGTAATTGAATTTGGGGTTTGTTAACAATGGTGGGGTGTGGGGGTGCGAAGGAGAAATATGAGTTAAGGGGGAATAGAGGCGAATGAAGAGGCTTCGGCCGTTAGATTTCGATTCCTATATAATTGATCTTGAGATTATTTAAATCCTATAAATAGTTAGAACATGTATATCTTATCAATCTTTCACCTTTTGTTTATATGGAAGAGTCTACTCAACTAAAAAAAAGGGAACAAAAAAATGGACACTGCATTGTAGTGTCTGAATCAAAATGTAAAAAATAAAACCAGGAGACGAGCACTACATTGCAGTGTTCGAATCCAAATGTCAAAAAAAAAAAAAAATCAAGAAACGGTCATTGCATTACAGTGTCTGAATATAATCGTAAAAATAGAACTATGAACACATACACTGCATTACAATGTCTGAATCCAAATGTAAAAATCAGGAGTCGTGTGAGGTGTGAAGTATATAAGACGTGTGAGTGATGGAAAAAATAAAACCAAGAAACGAACACTGCAACGCAACGTTTGAATCCAAAAGTGAAAACAGAATTAGGAAACGGACATTTCATTGCAGTGTCTGAATCCAAATGTACAAAGAAACATGTAGGAGGCGCGTGAGTGATTAAAAAAACAAAAACAAAACCAATAAATTGACACTGCAACGCAATGTCTGAATCCAAATGTAAAAAACAGAATCAGAAAACAGACATTGCATTTGTCATATCCCGACCTGGGCCCTACCACATCCTGGGCTCAACTCCACCGTACGATATTGTCCGCTTTGGGCCCCGACCACGCTCTCAAGGTTTTTTTTCTGGGAATTCACACGAGAACTTCCCAGTGGGTCACCCATTATGGGATTACTCTCGCGTGAACTCGCTTAACTTCGGAGTTCCGACGGAACCCGAAGCCAGTGAGCTTCCAAAAGGCATTGTGCTAGGTAGAGATGAGAATATACATATAAGGTTTACATGATCCACTCCCCTGAGCGATGTGAGATGTTACAATCCACCTCTTTTAGGTGGGGTCCGACGTCCTCATCTGCACACATCCGGTCAGGGATTAGCTCTGATACCAAATTGTCACATCCTGGCCCAGGTCCCCACCACATCCCAGGCTCGACTCCACCGTAGCACTATATTGTCCGTTTTGGGCCCCGACCACGCCCTCACAGTTTTGTTTCTAGGAAATCACATGAGAACTTCCCAATAGGTCACCCATCATGGGATTGCTCTCGCGCGAACTCGCTTAACTTCAGAGTTCTAACGGAACCCAAAGTTAGTGAGCTCCCAAAATGTCTCATACTAGGTAGAGATGAGAGTATACATATAAGGCTTACAAGATCCACTCCCTTGAGCAATGTGGTATGTTACAGCATTGCAGTTCTAATCTATATTGACTTATTCCAAATATAAAACTATGAGAAATGAAGTGTTAGTTGAAGTGGGTGCCAGCTGTAGTGGCAGAGTTTGTAATTTTTGTTTATTTTAAAAATGCATTTAAGTGTCACAATACATGATTGACATATTTATAATTAACATGAATATTGTTGAATTATTGTTAATATTATAACTTTTTATTGATTTTTTCACAAAATTACCCCAAAAGTAACTAGGGGTGAGTAAGAAGTTAAAAATAATGTGTATTTATTATTTTTCTTTTGTCATAATAAGGAAGAAGGTCAACAATATCTTTCTATTAACTATAATTTTAGTTTGAAGAATAACTAAAGGGCCTAGTCCAACTAATGCATCGTCTAATTATATTATCTACACTAAGGGAGGAGGGTGAGCTTAACCTCACAATGAGCTAACAACAATAATATGGTTTAAATTCGCATTTGGTGAGTTCAAAACTAAAATATCTCACTTACAAGTGCAGAAACATTTCTTAAAAAACAGTTGTTAGTGTGACTAAACTTCAACTAACTTAAAAAAAAATTTGTCACTAAACTTCAACTAATTTATAAAAAGGAGAAATTAGGTTCACATCCCTCTTTTTGCTACTTCATTGATTAAAACCTTATTCTTTTTCAATTTTTTATCAAGGTCCTTGGATATTAATAACATAATTAATTATTTTAATAATAAAATATTTTTTATTTCTAAATATATTCATTTAGTGTTATGTTATAATTAGTATATTTATATTTATGGCTAAATTTTTATAATATATTTTTAATTTTAGTTTATACCCATTTTTAATTTGCAACCCTTTTTTAATTTATACCAATTTTCTTTTCAATTTTAATTTGTACCCATATTTTAAAAAGTTTTATTTGTATTTGTACCTATATTTTATTTATTTATTTGTACTCATTTTTTATTTTGCTAAATGTACACATGCTAGTTATATGTACCCATTCATGTAATTTTTCAAAATGTTAATCTTAAAATGTACTTATTCTTAAATATACCAATTTGTTATATGTAAAATGTACCATTTTTTTTTATATAAAATCTATTCAATTTTTTTCTAATCTATTTTAAAACTTATATGGGCACATTCTTTTTTCTTTGATTTGAGAATGTATCCATGTCAAGTTTAATCAAAGAAATTTACTAATGTTATTAAGCCTAATATCTTTTCTTTCTTTTTTGGTGATTTTGAAGAATGTTGGCCGAAGAACCTCCGATGCCAAAGTTAGAATTTAGAGAGAAATAGTGTTTAGAGAATTTTGGGATTTTTGCAAGAGTATTCACCCTGCTTTTTGGTGGAAATGGGAGCCTATATATAGGGATAGGAGGTGGCCGGCCTAGCTAGAGTTTTTAGGTTTAATTTAGGTTTAATTAGCCAATTTATTTGGCTAATTAAACATAAAATGAATGTTTTTAATGGTATTGTAGACATCGAAATTTCGGTAAATAAATGTTGACCGATAAATCAAAGTGTCAACGCTCATGTATTGCATAAATTTTACACGTAGCATGTGACTCAACGAAAATTGAAATGAGTTGGAAAAGTCATCAAATAAGACACGTGTCAACACCTGGCAGAAACGACTTATTTCATCTGGGATATTATATTCAAAATTAGGCCTTGGAAAATTCTATAAATACAAGCCCATTTCATTCATTTGGAGGGGGGATTACACCTTGAAGCTCTGAAGCTCTGAAAACTCCGAAGCTCTCAAGCATACAGGCTCCCGAAGAATCAAGAAAGCCTTCTTCGTTCTTCGTTCATCGTTCTTCCAAGATCAAGCCCCAACGGCCCTTTGGATCAACAATCATCCACCAATTCAAGATCAAGCCCCGACGGCTCTTGAAGAAAGTGTTCTTCGTTCTTCGTTCATTGTTCTTCCAAGATCAAGCCCCAACGGCCCTTTGGATCAACAATCATCCACCAATTCAAGATCAAGCCCTGACGGCCCTTGGATCAACCATCCACCAATTCAAGATCAAGCCACTACGGCCCTTGAAGAAAGCACCATCGTTCATCATCCGTTCATCCAAGATCAAGCCCCAACGGCCCTTTGGATCAACAACGTCGACAAATCCACACATCCAACCGTTCTTCAAGATTAAGCCCAAAAGCCCTTGAAGATCCGTTCATCACTGTTCTTCAAGATCAAGCCCAAAAGCCCTTGGAGATCCGTTCGTCACTGTTTTTCAAAGATCAAGCCCAAAAGCCCCTTTGAAGATCCGCTCAAATCCACCTTCAAGATCAAGTCCACGACCCTTGAAGAACGTTCATCCTTAGATCAAGCCCAACGGCCCTTTGGATCAATCACACATCCACAAATCAACACCTTACGGAGATCGAATCAGAGGATCAAAATAGAGAGAGATTGTAACCCAAAATCATCAAATACAAATATTTGTTTGTGCACGTTGTTCTTGTCTCTTTCGTTTCAGGAATTTTCCGTGTTCACAAATTGGCACGCCCGGTGGGATAATCTCTGCCTCTCATCTCTTTCTCCGTTCAAGAAATTCAAGCGCACTTCCAAAATTAATGGCATCAAGGAAGGCTCAAACTGTTCCCGCAACCGGCGCAAAGAACAAAAGCGTCCTCGTCGTAACTGGTGTCACTTTGGGCATCACGACTCGAAGCATGGCAAGAGCTACTTCTACCGCCTCTTTCACCTCTGCATCAACTCTGCCAAGGGAACAAAAGCACCCAAGGCACGAGCCTTTGATCACCTTAGCCTCACTAAGGGCACCAAGAGGGGAAAGCCCAAGGAAATACTCCAAATCCATGCTCTCCGATGCCGATTCAAGCGACAGTTCAGCCATGCAAGTCATGACCATTGGAGCAACTTCAATCGATGAGCAGCTGGCTCAAATGAATGAAGCAATCTCAAGGCTAACCTGAACTGTGGAAGAAAAAGACTTGCAAATTGCAGCACTAGTCAACCGACTGGAGGCGCAGGACGACGATAAACCCGACCCAGAAGATGATCCACTAAAGGGAGGAGCTGGCGGAGACGAAGAACCCCCGGTGAAGAAAATCGATGGGAAGCCGGAGCCAGACCAAGCAGCGGCACTCATGGGATCTCTTTCTATCCAGCAACTGCAGGAGATGATCGCCAGCACCGTCAAGGCACAATACGAAGGGAGCTCAAATACCTCCGGGTTGTACTCGAAGGCGTATTCAAAGAAAATTGATGCCTTAAGGATGCCAAGGGGTTATCAACCACCAAAGTTCATGCAGTTTGATGGAAAAGGAAACCCAAAGCAGCACGTTGCACATTTCGTCGAAACTTGCAACAATGCGGGGACGGAGGGAGACTACCTAGCCAAGCAGTTTGTGCGCTCGCTGAAAGGAAACGCCTTTGAGTGGTACACGGACCTAGAGCCCGAGTCCATTAACAGCTGGGAACAGTTGGAAAGGGAATTCCTCAACCGCTTCTACAGCACCCGCCGCACTGTGAGCATGCTAGAGCTAACGAGCACAAAGCAGTGGAAGGATGAGCCAGTCATTGACTACATCAACAGATGGCGCACTCTAAGCCTCGACTGTAAAGACAGGCTCTCGGAAACTTCTTCAATCGACATGTGCATCCAAGGCATGCAATGGGGTTTGCAATACATCCTTCAAGGCATTAAACCACGGACCTTCGAGGAATTGGCCACCCGCGCCCATGACATGGAGTTGAGCATCGCCCATCATGGGAAGAAGGAACCAATCGCCAACTACAAGAACGACAAAGTTCTTGAGACAAAGGTGGAAAAGACTGCGTGGAAATCCACCAAAGAAGCAATGACAGTCAACACAGCTCCCGTCAAAATCCCTACACGAGGCAAGGCGATTCAAGCCGAAGGCTTTCGTGATCAAGAGATGCGTAGACGCACTTTGAAGGAGCTTGAGGAGAAAACTTATCCATTTCCCGACTCTGATGTGGTTGCCATGTTAGAAGACTTGCTGGAAAAGAAGGTGATTAGTTTGCCTGAGTGCAAACGGCCAGAAGAGATGAATCGCACTGACAGTCCAAGGTACTGTAAATTCCACCGCTTCATCAGTCATCCGACAGAAAAATGTTTCGTGCTGAAAGATCTCATCATGAAGCTGGCTCAGAAAGGAATCATCGAGCTAGATCTTGACGAAGTGGCGAAGTCAAACTATACCACCTTCACTTCTGGCTCTTCCGACTCAAAGTTTTCACCTCAACCGCTGGGGGCATCGTCCAAGACAAGCAAAGTTGAAGGATGGACTCAAGTCACTCCTAAGAAATTGCACAAGAAGCATACGCCTCCTCCACAAATCCGTCAATCGGAAAGGGGGCAAAGCAGCTCTTGTCAACCTTCAAAGTAACGTGAACGTGTTGAAGATGATGAAATTGCGACACAAAGATCGTCTGTTGCCATCACGATGCGCGACTTCTTGCCCGAAGACTTTTTCAATCACGCGGTCAAAGCTCCTTGCTATGAAAATTGTGAGGAACGCCTCTCCAAAATTGCTTGACAAATTCACCAATGCTCCTTGTTCGCACGAGCCTAAACTGCACGAACTAAAGCTCCTCGCCTGCATGAGCCTAAACTGCATGGCACAAATGCTCCTTGTCTGCACGAGTAGAAACTGCGAACGACACCAACGCTCATTGCCTGCACGAGCTGAAACTGCAACACGGCACCAAATGCTCCTTGTCTGCACGAGTTGAAACTGTAAACGACACCAACACTCCTTGTCTGCACGAGTTGAAACTGCAAACGGCACCAAAAATATATATATATATATATATGTATGTATTTGAACTACGTTACGACTTGAACTCTTCTTTGGAGGGGTACGTAGGCAGCTCGAATATTCAAAATTTGAGTTCAGTCAAACCAAAATAAGGAATAAAGATTTTTATTAAAAGTTTGATGCTATTACAATTTCTTTGTACAAAAAAAAAAAAAAAAAAAAAAAAGAAGAGAAAAAGAGATATATGTTTTATGTATTTACATATATATATATATATATATATATATATAAGTGGCCACAAGAAGCAACCCCTTTAGTCAAAATTCTACAAGCGGCTCCCAAAGCCCAATCTCTCTGCAAGTCAAAGCCCAGGCCTCTCAGAAGAAGAGAAATGGAAAAAGTATGACAATTTTAGCAGATAGAGAGAGGAGAACTCTTGGCCTTCAGAATTCTTGGTTCATCAGTCATCGTCTTCCATTTTCATCAAATCAGTGGAGCTCTCAGATCTCACTGCGATGAGCAGCAAATCAAGCTCCGTCGCCGCATCCTCATTAAAGCCGACGACTTGGGTCCTACCCTATAAGACCCAGAACCTCACCGAACTCTACTCTCTGGGGAGAGTCCTTGGCCAGGGCCAGTTCGGCCTGCACACCCATCACCGTTCATCCATCGTTAACCAAATCAACCAGGCGTGTCGAAAGTTCAGTTTCTTCCAGGTCACAAATCACGGAATCCCGTTGGTAGCTCTAGACCGTACGATCTCAGCCATCAAGGCCTTTCACGAGCGGCCGACGGAGGTCAAAACACGGGTCTACCGTAGGGATACGGTGACGGGCGTAAATTATGCCTCCAACTTCGACCTCTACAGCTCAAAAGCCGCCAGCTGGAGGGACACGCTAGTAGTTAGGTTGGGCCCCATGCCGGCGAATCCTCTAGAGGTGCCTGAGATCTGTCCGGATGCGGTTGCTGAGTGGGATCAGGAGTAAATCTTGAATGACAACCAGCCTGATATGGATGATTGCGAGGGCTGTGAAAATCAAGATGAGGAACCAGTTGCAATGGTTAAAGAAGTCACATTCAGGGGATGAAGCTGCAAACAGCAATGACTCAGACTGGGGAATGGATTGTTCTACAGTTGTGAGAGTTAAAACATTACACATTAGCTCTCCAATTTTGGCATCCAAAATTGTCCCTTCTCTCTCTGCTCAACAAGAACTCAGCAGTCATTCACTCAACGTCCTGGATAGTTGACTAGCCTCGCTACTCGCCGACTCGTCCCCACTCCATCTACCGACTCCGCCATGGGCTGGAACCCAACCAGTTCACCTTGTCTAGCTTGTTGAAAGTTTCTGGCGCTGTCTCTGATGACAACCATGGCAGGCAGCTTCACACTTATTGCTTTAAGTACGGTATTGATTCCAATGTCTATGTGGGCACTACTCTTGTGGACATGTATGCTAGGTGTGGTCATATGGATGAATCCCAGTTGGTCTTTGACGCCTTGGACACCAAGAATGAGGTGTCCTGGAATGCTTTGATTGCTGGGCATGCTATGAAGGCTCAAGGAAAACACGCACTCAGGTTGTTCTGGAAGAAGCAGGGAGCGGCGCCGTACCGGATCTTTAATTTGGGGAACACATCACCGGTGACAGTGCCCACACTCGTCAACATCTTAGAGCAGCATATGCTGGTCTACGAGTACATCTGCTTGACGACGAGTACATTGAAAATGAAACCCGTCTCGAACATCTGCAGGCTTGAAGACCTGGTGGTTGAAAACGACTTTCGTGGATGAAACATTCGCAGGTTACGCTTGACACGGTTGAAGGTCTGGTCCATCTTCCTCGATGACCTCGAGTTCTCGTCCTTAATCGCCTCAGCGCAGAGCCCGCAAATCCACCGGTCCTGGTGCCTCTCCTTCACTGTCGCTACGTATCCAGTCCTCCTCCTCCGCCGCCTACAGCTTCGTCACTCTCCAAACAGCAGCTCCAGCTCACCCAAGGCCTCCGTGCTCTCGGTCCAAACTTCACGGCCGTGCCCATCCACTTCTGCTGGTAAGTCTCAGTTTGATAACCATGCATCAGCAACTGCAACACATGTGTGGAGTGCGTGAACCAGCTGGCGGCAAGTATGAACAAAGCGAGGGAGTTGTGGGATTACAGCTGTTTCGTCTTCCCTGCATGGCACAGCACCATCTCGTCATATTTTCCTCTGCATGGCACGGCAACATCTTGGATCATCCTCTCCAACATAGGGAAACCGACGTCCAAGAGCTCCTGGGCCAGCATCACGAGTCATTGGTCTCGGTCGCCACCAGCTCTGCATCCTCCGCTCGAGCCACGGAAGCCCGAACACTCAGTCGCCGCTGTCCATCTGGGATCTGCTGCAGGCAGCAAGAAAGTCATCTTCCTCCCTGGTCACGTGCGTTTCCTCTCCAATATCTCTCTTCACAAACAGCGACAGCAGCAACTTCTTCCAGCATCAGGACCTTCATCGCTGTCCTTGCCCTCAATAGAGGCTTTTGCAGTCCTCCACTCCGTTCCACCTCCTGAAACATTATTCCAGCGAAACCTCAAGTGAACAAACTTCCACAAAGCTCTGCCATCATGGAAGTCTACCACCTCGACGACAACAACACCTGCACTGCTTTGCGCCTCCCTCCAAGCTTAACTCCGGCTCTCCCAGGTCCTCACCGTCTTCAAGCAACAAGGACGACAGCAGCAGCAGTTCGGCTTCTGCCCCAACGAACAGCTCCAAGCTCTTCCGTCTCTTGCGTCCTCGGGCTTCAACTCCGCTGCTCCGTCCTTCCCTGCAAATTCCTCAACCCGTCATCCAAATTTATGCAAAAAAAATTTTGGTGGAACACAACACCATGATTAAAGAAAAAAATAAAATATAATAAAATAATAAAAAGATGATGAAGGAACATGGTGCGTCTGGCACCATATGAAAAAAGGGGGGAGGGGTGCAGCTGTCACCATAATTAAAGGCAAAATATATATATATATATATATATAATAAAATAATAATATATTTAAAGAGTGAGGGTGTGTGACACCACGTGAAAAGAAAAATATATATATATAAAGAGTTATGGTGCATCTGGCACCATGTGCAAAAAAAAAAAAAAAAAAAAAAAACAAATGTATTAAGAGAAATAAAAGTCTATTTTATTGATTTTTATGGAAATTTTACATAAATTTGCATTATACATACCTTAAAAAAAAAAATCAAATCAAATCAAATTTACAAGAGGGGATCTTCAAGGACGATCAGGTGCCGCCTCACCACTCGGCAGAGCTCCAGAAATGAGAGGCGTCGGAGGTTGACTGTTTGAAGCCACACCACTCGGCGGAACTCCAGGAAGAGGAGGCACCAAAGGTTGATCATTTGGAGCTTCATTACGCGATACAGCCCCAGAAGACGAAGGCAAATGCTGCTGGAACAAACCCACAAACCTCTGATGATCAAGTAAAATCTGACCATCAGATTCTTGCATCTGGTTAATCTTCCTCTTCATGTTTGTCGCATAGCTATGTGCGAGCTTATGCAACTGTTTATTCTCCTGCTTGAGCCCTCTAATCTCCTGTTTGAGACTCATCACTTCCGCCGCCAATGATTCAACTTGACGAGTTCGAGCAAATAGGCGTTGGGCCATATTAGACACAGAACCTGCACACTGCACACTGAGAGCCAGAGAATCCTTAACAGCCAACTCATCAGACCGTTTGGAAAGTAGTCTGTTATCTCTGGGAGTGACAAGGTTTCGGGCCACCACCGCAGCGGTCATATCATTCTTCACCACTGAATCCCCAACGGTAAGAGGACCAGTAGGGGATATGAAGGATGGGCGCCATATGTTGTCTGGAGAAGGCGGGACTGCCTCTTCACCAAGATTCAAGTCAAAACGACGATCGGAGGGTCCTGACATTTTCAAAGTGTTGAAGAAAGAAGAGGTCGGACGAATCAAGATCTTAGAAGTGCAAGAAGGGAGCTTTCACAAGTAAAATTCAAGTGTGCTTTGAGACGAACAGCGTGCCTCTATAAAAAATCAGCACTCGACGGGATTTCAGAGATCGAAGAGGCGAGCTCAGAATTCGAAGAGGCCATTCAAAAATCGAAGAGGCAAGCTCAGAAATCGGAGAAGCATCTTGCTTTTCCAGACGCGTCGGCTTCCGTCACACGCAAACTCAGCTTTGCGAAAGTCACGGGCAATTTGTCGAAGCGCCGATCCCAGATATCGAAGAGGCGCCAGTCTTTTCCAGACGCGTCGGCACCCGTTACACACAAACTCAGCTTTACGGAAATCACGGGTAATTTGTCGAAGCGCCGATCCCAGATATCGAAGAGGCGCCAATCTTTTTCATCCGCGTCATCACCTGTCATATGCACATTCAACTTTGCGCAAATCACGGGCAATTTGTCGAAGATTTCTGATAAAGACGAAAGCACGTGAAGCCTTACTGTTCAATCACGCGTTAGTTGCCGACACGAGTGAAAGAATAGTACCTCTACAGGTATTAAGGGACCTCCTATAACTGTCCACCTTCACCTTCCATAGCGAGGCAGACATACAGAGCCTTTCTTCATCTCCAAAAATGCTTTCCCAACGAAGCCTCTCGAGTCATTCAATGTTCCTTATTCCTTGGGGTACCTCTGCAAGCCAATGACCCTAAAGCAAAAGTATCTCATATCACCAGGGTAGAAAGTAAGAGTATCTCATATCATGCGTTCTCCCTGTCTTTTCCTTTGTCATTGTTCTTATCTACAAAGACAAGGATAAAGAAAACAATATGCCGGAACCTCCACTCAAACTCGGGTAAGGAACCGACTGCTTGGAACCCTTCCCTGATTGCCTACCTAGCACTGCTCTCGAGTACTCGTCTTCCACTGCTGCTGTACTTTCAAAGAAGCTGCCACATCTGCCTGGATAACAGATAAGGCAAGTGAAAATGATACCTTGCAGCATGTGGAGACAAGGTGCAAAAGGAACAAGCAGAGAGTAATGCGGTCTGCATAGTCAACTCAGCAGAAGGAGTCCGAACTGAGGAACTCAAGAAGCTGCCATATCTGCCTGAAGAAACAAGCAGAGAAGAATGCAGCATGCACAGTCAACTCAGCAGAAAGAGTCTGAGATGAAGAACTCGAGAAGATGCTGCATCTGTCTGAGGACGGTGAACTTGTTTTGACCCTCAAATTCTTGGGTCGGCTTACTAGGCGTTGTGAGCTGCACATGCCGATTCACCACCCTTGAATCAAATCCTTAAAGATCAAGTCACCAACTGGAAGAAAAGCCCATCAATCTTGAAGATCATACCGTTGACCAAACTGCTCAGGTGTGAATTAGAAAGATTGAACAGAGCAACAAGTCGTCACCTTCACCTCGTGCCTGCTTGTCATGTGTTCAAGTTAACCTTCAAGGATCAAGCCCTAACGGCCCTTGAAGAAGTTTCCAACCAAATTCAAGATCAAGCCTCGACGGCCCTTGAGGAAATCACAAGTCCGATTCAAGATTAAGTGTCTACCACCCTTGAATCAAAACCTAGTTCAAGAATAAGCTGTGGAAAATCAACAATTGGAGGAATCCAGAAAATCCTCCAACCCAGTTCAAGATCAAAGCTGTGGAAAGTCAACAAGCGCAACAAAATACGTGCCGATTCATCCATTACCAAAGCCAAAGATCATCTACCACATGAAGCTCCTTGTGGCCCAATTTCAACCTTCAAGATCAAGCCTCGACGGCCCTTGAAGAAATTTCAAACAAAAGTTCAAGAACAAGCCTCAACGGCCCTTGAAGAAATCTCAAGCCCAATTCAAGATCAAGCCTCAACGACCCTTGAAGAAATCTCCAGCCCAATTCAAGATCAAGCCTCGACGGCCCTTGGATCGACATCTACAGTAAGGGACTTCAAAACGTATCTCCTACACGTGACAAGCACATATATACGACATGCTTTGAAGTGGGGGCATCTGTAGACATCGAAATTTCGGTAAATAAATGTTGACCGATAAATCAAAGTGTCAACGCTCATGTATTGCATAAATTTTACACGTAGCATGTGACTCAACGAAAATTGAAATGAGTTGGAAAAGTCATCAAATAAGACACGTGTCAACACCTGGCAGAAACGACTTATTTCATCTGGGATATTATATTCAAAATTAGGCCTTGGAAAATTCTATAAATACAAGCCCATTTCATTCATTTGGAGGGGGGATTACACCTTGAAGCTCTGAAAACTCCGAAGCTCTCAAGCATACAGGCTCCTGAAGAATCAAGAAAGCATTCTTCGTTCTTCGTTCATCGTTCTTCCAAGATCAAGCCCCAACGGCCCTTTGGATCAACAATCATCCACCAATTCAAGATCAAGCCCCGACGGCTCTTGAAGAAAGTGTTCTTCGTTCTTCGTTCATTGTTCTTCCAAGATCAAGCCCCAACGGCCCTTTGGATCAACAATCATCCACCAATTCAAGATCAAGTCCCGACGGCCCTTGGATCAACCATCCACCAATTCAAGATCAAGCCACGACGGCCCTTGAAGAAAGCACCATCGTTCATCATCCGTTCATCCAAGATCAAGCCCCAACGGCCCTTTGGATCAACAACGTCGACAAATCCACACATCCAACCGTTCTTCAAGATTAAGCCCAAAAGCCCTTGAAGATCCGTTCATCACTGTTCTTCAAGATCAAGCCCAAAAGCCCTTGGAGATCCGTTCGTCACTGTTTTTCAAAGATCAAGCCCAAAAGCCCCTTTGAAGATCCGCTCAAATCCACCTTCAAGATCAAGTCCACGACCCTTGAAGAACGTTCATCCTTAGATCAAGCCCAACGGCCCTTTGGATCAATCACACATCCACAAATCAACACCTTACGGAGATCGAATCAGAGGATCAAAATAGAGAGAGATTGTAACCCAAAATCATCAAATACAAATATTTGTTTGTGCACGTTGTTCTTGTCTCTTTCGTTTCAGGAATTTTCCGTGTTCACAGGTATAATCAGCTAATCAATAAAATATTGGTTGACAAGATTAGCTAATCAATGTCAAAAAGGGCAAATTATGGTGGGAAAACAAAGGAAATGGCTGGCCCCCATTTTGGAGAGGGATAACCGGCCCTTAGGGTGATTTTTAGGCTTAAATGATAATTTAATTGAAAATTAATGAGTTTATTAGGTAATAATCCCATTAATTTGTCAATTAACTTAATTTATGCGGAAGATTTGGTAGGTTATAGAATGACTAGCTAATTGTTTGGCTAAAAGAGGGAAAGTGAGGTAAAAAATATATGAAATGAAATAGGTTTTGAATTGTTACCTATTTTGGGTATTTCTGACTTGGTTGAAAGATAATTTCCTGCTACTTGCGCGTAAGAACCTCGGTATGCCTCAAGGGTATTTTTGTCCTCTTTTGTCCAAAAGTCCACGTGTCGCCTAGTGAATATTTTTGGCTCCACAAATGCCCCCACACCTGTTGGGCTGCTCGTAAGAAAGGGCAGCAGGTGTAGAGATCATCTTGCTTTAGGAAACGTATGACTGCTTCCTATTTTGATGTACATTATTTCTTTAATAGGAAATTAGGTCCTTCTAGGAAAGGGAAATAAATTTCTCTCAAAGTCTATTTAAGTCCACCTTAAGTGGGTTATTAAATCAACTTTGGAGAGCGATTTACTCTACCCTACAAGAGAGAGAGAGAGAGAGCTTATAGGATATTTGTTCCCCCTCCTCTAGCAATCTTCTACATCTTACCCGTGCAAATGACCGTCTTTCATTGATTTCTTCATCTTCTCCGTGCCGCACCAATGTAAGAAAAATTTATTTTTCTTGGATAGTGCTATAACGGGGCAATCGTCGGGGTGGTGCAGCACGTCAGTTGGCAGGGGCCAGGAGTCGGCTCGGCATGAGCCGAGAAGGTGTTATGGCAGGGACCACTTCTTGGGCAGCTCGGTTTGGCTAGAGCCAAGGGCAGCTTGTGCAGCTGGGGCTGCGGATAGTGGCGTAAGGGTGCAGTTTTAGGCGAGCCGTATGGCTCATGTCCTTTGGGCTCTTGGACCTGACTCGAGCCAGGCCAGCGACTGAGAGAAATGAGGAGGTCGTAGGAGCTCATGGGTTGTTGGAATGCTAGGCATGCAGGCCTCCTGCCTATTAGAATGCTGCGTTGAGCTCCTCTGCTGAGTACCGTGAATGACGTTGGCTGCTTAATTCTTTTTTGCCGAGAGAAAAATGGGTTGCTCCTAAAGAGGAGGTAAAGAGGATTAAGGCGGATGCATTGGATCGTCTAATCACTGTCGTGGAGCCTTCTATGAATGAAGATGGAAATAATAGATCTTCCCCGCCTGCTCAAGAGATACCGATCGAGAAAATTTGAAGACTTCCTCCGCTGCTCATGAGGGTTTGTTTGCTGCCGAAATGCTTGTGATTGACATAACTTCTTCTAATGGGAAGAAAAAATGAAGCTGCTAGATATGAGTCTGTGGTGCCTGCCATGTCGAGAATGGCTAGTACGATTGTTAATATGATTGCTCAGAGTAAAGGTCCTGTCATGCCCCCAGTGCCGAAGTCTGTACCAAGATGTCTATTGGGAGCTAAACCCGGTTCACCTTTGGAGAGGCTTGCTACTATGAATAGCGATAAGGTGGACTCTGCTGCTAAAGTGGCGCCAAGGCCCACTCCCTCTGTTGCTGAGATTGATTCGCCTGCTAGGAAGGAAGAGACTGCTCGCGTGGGCAGCTATGAGAAATCCACTAAGCTTACTTCTGAGGAGGCTACTAAGATCTGTGTGCTTTTGAAACTAGATCTGCTTGAAGACATGAACGTTTGTGCCAAGTTTATTGATGGCGATAGAAATGTTATTTGCCCAAGTTCATTTGCGAAGCATACGACTCAATATAGAATGATTGCTCTGCTTGCTATGATGTATATATAGCAAGGCTGCCAAGGAGGTGGTGAAGACTATGGCAGCTGAAGCTTATTCCTCAGTCGAGGAGATCAAGAGGTTGGATTCTAAGCTTGTTGCTTTGAAGAGGTATAATATTTCTACCCCCACTTCTCTGCAGCTTGAGACCGCTCACCACGAGATCGTTGACTTGAAGACTAGGCTTGAAGCGATCCAAGTTAAGTATGAAAGTGCAGAGAAGGAGATTTAGATGTTACATACCTCAGACTCAAGATCTTAAGTTTGCAATTTCTGAGCTTCGTTTCGCTGCTTATGCAAAGGATGAAGAGTTGATTGCTGCTTACAATAAAATGATCCACTTCAAGAGAATCGTTGATAGGTTTGAACCTCAAGTGTTGGAACTTCAAGGTGTACTGAAGATCAACGAAAGTTTGAAGAAGGAAGTGGATGAGCTGCAGCGCGTCTGTGTTAGTCTGCTTGAGAAGAATGCGCAGCTAAATGGTGAAAATGATGGGTTTGAGGTTTTAAGACCTTCTCTATTTCTCCGGAAGACTTGCTTGCTTTTACTTTTAGGGCTTCCATTGATGAAGTAGTTGGAGAAGTTAGTGCCCAAGCTGGGGCAGCCGGGGGTGAAGTGCCGGATGATGCCGCTGCTTACGGTTGCTGAATGTGTGGCGATCGAGTAGTTGTGGGATGTCCAAGCTGCTGCAGTGTAGTATTCTAGGTAGCCTTTAGGATTTTCTATGTTTTTCCTTGTAGCTCTTGTTTTGCTTGAACTCCTTCGGCTTTTGCTAGTTATTTATAAACATGTTTTCCTTCGCTTTTCTTCATCTTCGCTTCTTTTATTCATGCCCTAACCTTTAGACTTAATAAACCAGTGGCAGGTATGCTACTTTTTTATAAGCAGACAAGCTCGCGTAGCCTATGCAGCCGTAGGTGTTGGTGTAGAACTTTACAAAGTTATTAGCCATAGGGTTGGCAGCCGGATGCCTTACTTACAGAAGCAGACAAGTCCGCGTAACCACTAGGCTGTTAACCTTGACTTTCTTCAATTCCGTAGGTTGCATAACAAGTATCACAACACTTTAGGACTTGGTGTAGGTTGTTCCGCGCTTGGCAGAGGTGAAGCTTATCAACTACGTAGCATGTCGGCAGTGGATAAAACTTTGTATATGCGCGCTAGCTTGTTTAACCTTTCACAAGAATGTGCGGTTGTATAAGTCTAGCGCGGCTTTACTGCTCGAAGGGCAAGCCGTAGGTAGTCTTCCGAAATCCGTAGGCTACCTTAGTGCACTCGGTAGCAGCTTTAGGGTTCCAGGGCAGTCGTCTATAGGGATTCCTGCGTAATGTGCCCCATCAGTCTCTAGGGCCCGGTTCCCCACGGATTAGGCCAAGAGACCCAAAATTAGCTAAGCCTTGAAAAAGACCATTGTGGCTAATTCTAGGAATCCCGGCGTAAGCCATCGTGCATCTAGTTATACTAGGGCAGCCAGGCTCATCCACGTCTGGATATTCGGAGTGTAAAGTTTATCCTCTCGTCTTGAAGAGCTGACCCATATAGGTGTCGGGGAATTGGTTTACCCTCTCGCACTGGAGAGCAATTAGTTTACCCTCTCGCACTAGAGAGCATGGTTGGTCCATCAGGGGGTGCAATTCCTGCTATGGGTCCTTAAGAAGGGCGCAATCTTCTTTTGAAGTGCCGGAGTGATTAGTTGTTATAAGCATGCAGCCAAGCCAAGTTGTGATTAATTCTGAATTCCTCATTGAAAAATGAGTGAAACGAACGAGAACTTAGCTATAAGGTAGGAACTGTATAACAACTGGATAGTCCTCGACTTGTGAGGTGGTACCCGTCGGGCTTCTTGAGTCTTCGGGCTTTGATGTAGTAGGAAGTCACACATGGTACTTCTTCAGATTGTAGGCGCTCCATTACTTTTCGATCTTTTTATCGTTTCATGGTGGCCAGGGTGTAATTACTCTTGCCGCCTATTCTGCTGATCTTGTATGGACCTTCCCATATGAGATCCATCTTTTTGGAGCCTTCTTTGTGGGCAATGATGAAGGCTTTTCTTAGGACTAGATCTTTGGGCTGGAATTGCCGGATCTTGGTCATTTTGTTGTAGCTGGAAAGGAACTACTGCTAGTAAGCTGTGATCCGGGTGATAGTCTGCTCGTACTTCTCCTCTGCCAGATTTAAGCTTGTGGCCATCTCTTTTCGGTTACTCGTCTTTTGGTGGTGCGATATGCCCATAGACATCCAGGGAGTTCGTCTGGCCATTTTCTTTTCTTACTGGTGGGGGATTTCTTGTGGCAGTCGAAGATCATCTTAGTGGATACTTTGGCCTGCTTATTGTCTTGAGAATATCTTGGCGTGGACATGTGCTGCTTGATGCCATATTTTTGGAAAAACTTTGCCAAATCTTTGCCCACAAATTGCGGGCCGTTGTTGGTGATGATGGATTAAGGGATGCCAAATCGGTAAATGATGTTCCTCCATATGAAGCGCTCTATGTCCGTATGAATCGTGGTCGTCATGGGCTCTGCTTCTACCTATTTGGTGAAGTAGTCGGTTGCCACGATCATCATGCCTTTGCCCCTAGTAGTCTGGCTGGGAATCAGAATGAATTGAAAGCTTTTTCACCGCCAAGTCTTTTGTCATTCGAAGGCCTGCTAGTGGGGCTTCGTACTCTACTTCGTTATTAGATGCTTTGAAACCTAGAATGATCGCCTGCTCGGGCATCGAACCGCCTGGGGTGACAAGGACCACGTCTGCTTTGAACCTTTGTAGTTGGATGCACTGTTAACATGCAAATGCCAGAAGTCTCTATCGGGTGGAGCAAGCGCGGCTGAAGTGTGCTCAGCTACCTTCGGGGCGTCATTGGGCCGCTCTGTTACGTTGTCAAGGCTAGGCGTGAAGGCGCGGTAGGGAGCCATGGAACTAGGGCCATGTTACATGTGGCAGGAGATGCTCAACTGCCGGTATTGGGCCACTCTAGAGCTGAATAATGGAGTAAGGGTCGGCTAGGGCGGTATGACGCGCAGCAGGAGGTAGTGTTCAACTGCCGGTACATGTTGCTCTTATGTAGAATCTTCTGGGGCGACGAGGACAAAACTTGCTTATAAGTGTTCCTTCCAGTGTTCGTCTGCCCTTGGCGTGTCTTTTGGGCCTAGTTGTTGCGTTCGTCAAAAAACTTTGCATTCGCCAAGGTCTATGCATTTATTGTCGTGCATCTGGATTCGGCGGAATAGTGCGTCATGATGATGACTGCGTGCGTTTGAAGGTAAAACTTGAACTTTTAGGTTACAACAAATATTGCCAAAGTTAACTTTTGAATTTCTAATATCATCGATGAGAGCTTTTAAACTGTAGAATACAGGTAGTCGGGCCCCTAGCTCTTTTCGTATGATGATAGAACTTATTGCTAGTCTAGATACCGTCAAACACGTGAATAAGTCCTCTACTGCTTCCAGTTTGGATAGTAAGGATGTGACGTCGGGTACTTCTTCAAGTCTTTGAATATGCATTGGCGAGCCTCGTCCCAAAGTGCATGCTTCTCTGCTAGAGCGAATGCTTCTTTGCTAGAGCGAAAGAGTTTGCCAGAGTTAGTTCTTCTTTCATGATCAATTTTTCGAATAGCAAGTGGTCTGCTGGAAGTCCTTTTTGAATGGCTGCTCTAGTTATCGAGTCGTTACATCCTACTATCCTTGCCTTCTCTGCTTTGAACCTCCTCACATAGTCGCGAAGTGACTCCTTTGGGTTCTTCTTGACGTCGAACAAATGGTCAGACTTCTTTTTGATCGAGCGATAGGATGAATATTCTATGGTGAAAACCAAAGAAAGTTCGTCTAAATTCCAGATGGATTATGGCAGCATGGTGTAAAACCAATCTTGCGCCTCGCCTTGTAGAGTGGTGGCGAATATCTTGCACATGAGATCATCGTTGTTTCGATAGAGGATCATTGCACTTCGGTAGTGCTTTAAGTGTCTCTCCGGGTCTTCATCCCCTTTGAAAAGTGTGAAATGTGGCATGCTGAACTCGCGTGGAGGCTCTGTCTGCTCGATCTCGTCCGTGAAGGGTGACTTGCTTATGTTGGTCATGTTCCGTCGTAATGCCTTATCGGTGGCTTCATTGCGTTGGAAATTGCGCAATTGCTTAGTTAAGAGTCTTTCTACTTCTTCCTAAATTTGCCTTTGTTAGGGTAGTGGAGCTCTTGGCTGCCCCTAGTCGTGACTTACTGGTCTAAGTTGTTCTTCCATGTGTTTGGCTCGTCTATGTCACAGATGCGGTACATGTAGCGCGTTCCTAACAGGCAAGCGAATTCTTCGCAGGCTGCCGGTTGAACTTGAGCCGTATTGAGTGACTGCTTCTCTCTGTCCGTCGTGCTGCCTACTCCGATGTGAGGTGGATGCTGCTCCTTGCAGGCTTAGCCGCGAATGAACACTTCGCTTGGAAGGCTGCTCATATTGACTATCGAAGTATGACACCGACCGTGAATGTATGCTCGCCTGTGGGCCTAGTCAAGAGTGCACGCTCCTATGCGTTCTAAGACGGGAGTATACGTTATCTCGGGGGGCCCAATCGATAGTGTACACTGCCTGAACACTCTGTTCGTGGCTGGTCAAGTGGCTGCTTACCGAGATGCTGCTGAAGAGGTTCTTTGTCTGCCCTTGTCCTACTTTGGGACACCTCATCTAGGGCACATTGCATCTCGGTGCACTGCAAGAGTTGGTTCATCAAGGTCGTCTGTTGTGCAAGGGTGCTCGTCAACTCTATGACTTGTCGAGATAAGTGTTGTTCGCCATTTAAATTAGAAGAGCTTGGAAGGAATACGCCTCCTTGGGCAGTGGAATGGTGGTAAACTTTGGGCACGAGATTTGAGTTGGGAAATGTCAAATATGCGAAAAAATGTGGTGAGAATGCCCCCGGCTTGATGGTTGGTCCGGATGGTTGAGATAGTCTTGGGCCGACTTGGGCTGCTTGGAAAGCCACGAGAGCAAGTTGGGCCACGAGAGCAGGTTGGGCCACGAGAGCAGGCTGGGCCGTGAGAGTGGGCTGCTCGATTGGAGCAGGCTGGGCCACGGTAGTGAGCTGCTCGTCGGGAGCAGGTTGGACTATAGGAGTAAGCTGCTCGTCGAGAGCAGGCTGCTCGGTAGGAACAGGCTGGGCCGCGAGAGCAGGTTGCTCAGCGGAAACAGGCTGGGCCACGGAAGTGGGCTGCTCGACAGAAGCAGGCTGGACCATAGGAGTGGGCTGCTCGTCGAGAGCAGGCTGGGTCACGAGAGCAGGCTGCTTGGTAGGAGCATGCTGGGCCGTGAGAGCAGGTTGCTCGGTGGGAGCAGGCTGGGCCACGGGAGTAGGCTGCTCGACGAAAGCAGGCTGCTTAGTATGTGATGCATGTGAATGCGAGGCTTGGGCTCGGGCCCTTGCAAACTTGGATGGCACGGCTTGGGCCGTGGCCTTGGTGCCGTGAGCCTTGGATGGCACGGCTCGGGCCGTGGTGAAAACACCATGAACCTCGCCACGGGTGGCTACCGAGGTAGCCACCATGGTGGTTCCCGTGGCGGAAACTCGTGGTGGTGGTGCTGCTCCACTTATTGTCACATTTAGCCTTATGGATCTCCGCAATCCCATTTCTTGAACATTAGAATTTTCACTTGTGGAATTTTCTAAATTTCTAGCCATTATATTTTGCTTATACGTTTTATCAAAGAACATTTGCAAGTAAAAAATTCTAATAATGAGAACATATTAAAAATATTCAAATGGACTAGAAAATAAAGAAAAAACCTTTTTGTGCGAGAGTCTTCTACGAGTATGGATTTCAACTCTCAATGAAAGCACCAATTTGTGGATGCAAATTTCTTCCTCCTTGATCTTGGACAAAATTGCACCTACAAAATAAATAACACCTTCAGTTATGGCCACAAGCCTCACACGCCCACGATGAATGGGGGGGCTTTGGCCGAAGAACCTCTGATGCCAAAGTTAGAATTTAGAGAGAAATAGTGTTTAGAGAATTTTGGGATTTTTGCAAGAGTATTCGCCCTGCTTTTTGATGGAAATGGGAGCCTATATATAGGGTAGGAGGTGGCCGGCCTAGCTAGGGTTTTTAGGTTTAATTTAGGTTTAATTAGCCAATTTATTTGGCTAATTAAACATAAAATGAATGTTTTTAATGGTATAATCAGCTAATCAATAAAATATTGGTTGACAAGATTAGCTGATCAATGTCAAAAAGGGCAAATTATGGTGGGAAAACAAAGGAAATGGCCGGCCCCCATTTTGGAGAGGGATAATCGGCCTTTAGGGTGATTTTTAGGCTTAAATGATAATTTAATTGAAAATTAATGAGTTTATTAGGTAATAATCTCATTAATTTATCAATTAACTTAATTTATGTGGAAGATTTGGTAGGTTATAGAATGACTAGCTAATTGTTTGGCTAAAAGAGGGAAAGTGAGATAAAAAAATATATGAAATGAAATAGGTTTTGAATTGTTAACTATTTTGGGCATTTCTGACTTGGTTGAAAGATAATTTCCCGCTGCTTGCGTGTAGGAACTTCGGTATGCCTCAAGGGTATTTTTGTCCTCTTTTGTTCAAAAGTCCACGTGTCGCCTATTAAATATTTTTGGCTCCACACCCAGGTTTTGGTACAATAATTTTTTTGGTTAATATTAATGAATGTACCCATGTTTATATATATATATATATATATATGTACACACACACACAATAGTATATTTATATTTTAATATTTTTAACTCCACAAATTATGGTTTTTTATTTAAAACCTCATTAATATAAACAACTATAAATTTAAAATTTTAATTAAAAAAATATAGTAACATACATGGAAATAAATTATCACATTAATTTAGGGACTTCGATCAAAAATTGAAAACCAACAAGGTTTCAGTCAAAGAATATTTATAGTTAGGGACCGCATCCAAAGTCTCCCTTATAAAAATGTCACCCCTCTCTTTTTGTGTTTAAATTAAAAAAAAAATTGTTAAATATTTTATACTAATAAAAATTATGAGGCCCTTTTCATTACATTTTTTTTAATAAAAAAAAATCTTACAATTTCACTGAGCCAAGTCGTATGATGCAGGAACTAAACGACATGACGTTCTACTGTTGTTATGGCCATTTTTCCCGAGAAAAAGACTTCTGGGAAAAAACGGCAAAACGGCCGTCGCAAGATACCATCTTCCTCCAAAGAAAAGGAAGCGGGCTACTGTGCTGTCGATGCTTGAGCATGGAGTTCAGACAGCGCAACTACATCGCCGAAAAAGAAGCCCACGCGCTTCCTCGCGTACTCGCGGACAGCCACCCTTTCTCCGCTCCATCTTCTCCATCTCAGCTCCAGGTCCAAATCACACCCATCTCACTCTCGATTTTTCGTAATTTATTGCCCTTGACTCTGCGCATCTGTTTGGTTGCAAGGATAGAGTAGGACATTCAAATCACCAATATTTCTTGATCAGGATACTAATCCGGTGTGCTAAATTTGAGCTATCATATGCTATAATTCCATGTCGAATTATAGTTAATCAGAGTACTAATGTGATTAGAAGCCTATAATTACAATAAATGGAGGAAAATTTTAGGTTAAATACAGTAATTGTATTGGAATATTTGACGAATGCCGAATGGAAGGACAAAAATTTGGTGGCTAGGAAAGGAGTGGAATTCTAGTCGTTTGGTTACTGAGAATAATTTTTTTTTTTTTGGGGGGGGGGGAGGTCTGGTGAAGTGTTAGAGATTAATATGCGATTTTTGATGTCACTGTTTTCCTACTTTGTCAATTACCATAGCCATCTCTTCGCTTCGTTGTAGTTCGCGTGTTCGTTTGTGTTCGTTTGGTACCTTGTGACGAAAACATGTGGGATTAAAAAGGAAACAAATAGCATCAGATTAAGAAACTCAAATGCTAATGGTGTATGTATTGACTGTTTGGTGTTTTGATCATGAAAATTTTGGAATTTACAAAGTTCAGCACCTTAATATAGGTTGAGGTCGTGGATGATGGGAATGAGGAGTACTTTGACCCCCTCAGAAGGTCGGATAACAATGCCGAAGCTTCTAGAGAGGATTTGGTGGAAATTGAAACCAGTTCTACTGCAGGACTCTCTGGTGAAGCTTCTATTCAAAATCCGTCTAAAGAATGGGCCTTTTTTAAGAGATCCCTGATGCAGAGGTTTCCAGTCTCCAAAACAGTTTTGACTTATTCAGTAAGCATTTCACGCTTCTTGATTTTATTAGTTCCCCATGCTGTTTTATATTCAAAAGTATGCAATCTTCTGAGGCTTCATGTCGTCTTAAGTAATTTTCAAGCTAGCGAGCATGTTTGGTCGTATCTGAGATGGTGGAGCCCATTTGTGACATCAGTTTCGTTTCTGTGTATTTTTGTAATGACATAGAGTTCAATGTCTGGGTTCCTAGAAGAATTCTTTTTCAATTGTTGCTAGCTATTTTTCAAAAACACAACCGTTAAGCATATTAGCTGGTGGGGCTTGTGTTCTGACCTCACTTTCATATTCTGTATTTTTTCTATATTGAAATAAATTTGAATTTTGCGTTTCCTGGATGAATGTTACTCCAATTATTGTTGGCTAGTTTTCGAAACCATGAAGTATGATATGGGCATTCAGAATGTTCTTATCATATATCAATTTCTATAACCGTTTTCCTTTCTTAGGTTTTCAAAAGGAAATTTTGGTGTTCCTTACCTTCTATTCTCATCTAGCTATTTACTTCCTTAAGTTTCTCACTGAAAGCTGTAACCTATCTTCTAACTTCTTATTTTCCTTTTTCTTTTTACTTACAGATGTCTGACATGATAGTGAAAGGCAGGAAAAGTATGTCAACCTCTTTGTTCCTATAATTTATTGGAACAAGTATTCTTTTCACAAGTATTTTTGTTGCTCAACTAGAGCAGCTATGATAATCACTTTGATTTTTTTTACTGATACGAATTTACAGCACATGAGAAATCTTCGACAAGTATGCATTTGGAGGAACTGGAAGATCCAGAAAAATTTGCAGAAGAGGGGGGCAAGGTCATCACGGGCCAGGAATATGTTTCTCGGTTGCATGAGCTTAAAGCTGAATTAACTCATGCATGGCATGCCAATGATCGTGTTACATCCCTGAAATTATCAATAAAAGTAAATTTTAATTGATAATTCAGTTTACCCAATTAATCTTACCTGGAGAGAATTTGTAATAGAAGAAAACATTAAGCAGCTGAGCTTTTAAATAGTTAGCTATATGTGCTGATAGCCAGAACATTGCCATTTATTTTTGGTAGCTTGATATCCTATCTGCTGATAGCCTGAAGAATTTGTGGTAGAAGAAAAGATTAAGTAGTTGAGATTAAATAGCCTGAAGATTTCCATTTATTTGGCATACAACACTAGGTTTTTGTTGTGCCCTCATATGTAAAAAGTCATTTTTGTTTTATAGTTTTGAAAGGTCATTGGATTACCAGTTTGTGTTAATAATTATTTTCTCTGAGAATTAAGCCATTCAGAGGTTAAATGAACTATGCATGCTTATAACTTAGCTTGAAGATTTCCATTCATTTACACAATATAACTAGTTTTTTCTTTTCCACTTTTTGTAAGATTCTGGGTTGTCTTTTCTCTCCCTATAAAAACAAAATTAGTTTGATTGGTCCTTAGATCATATTACTAGTTGCTGCAACTTCATCTCAGTGGGAGAAATAGGTTTGGGAGTGTATGTAATGCTGGTTTGTGTGGATGCGATTAAATTTTAAAAGCAATTTCTTTTTACAGGTTGCTAGGCTTTTGATGGATACATCTGTTTTACAATGTTATCCTACACTCTTTGCTATTGCTACGGATATTTTGGATATTCTTGGGGATATGGTATGGGAGCGAATCAAGTTGAAAGCTGAATTTACTGAAGATGGTACCAGAATCTTCTCCTTACCAGGTATTGCTGAAATTTCTCCCTTGGCATCATTTGTTTTTTTTTTACTAAGCAATACTCTTTAAGTTATTCGCAGAATATGTCTATGTATCACATACTTGATATATGGTCTGTAAAGATCAGTTTATGCATGTTGACATGGTTGAAAGTGAAACTTAACTTCCTTGGTCATTTTGCAAAAAGCAGAGCTATCTGGTTGTCAGTTGTTAGATACTTGTAACCTTAGGGAAGCCTGAGAAGGAAACAATTTATAACTAATGCCGTTGAGAACTTGCAAATATTTCTGCAATTCTTCATTACGTAGTGTTTTTAATTTAATTAACTTCAATAAGTTTGGAATGGTGGTGTCATTTTTAATGTATCAGTTTTTTTTTTTTTTTTTTTTCTGAAATTTGAATGGATTTATGGCAGAGAACTTTTCAGCAAGTGACATCTGCTTTGATGCCAAAGAAACTTGCAACAACTGGTTCTGCAAAATTGGTGCAGTCCGAGAACTTCTTCCACGCATGTAAGTTCTTGCTCATTATGTTTATGATCCTTTGTTCATTCTTCATCATCATCATCATCTTCTTCTCTTTCTTCCTCCATGTCGCTCCCTCCTAAAAAGTTGATGTAGCACTAAGTAGCCTTACTTTTTGTCTAATGATGATGTAATCTTTCATTATTTTAATAAAATAATTGATGATGTATTAAAGAAATAGAGGAAAGTAAAAGGAGGACCAGACTTTTTTCTGGAGAAGACACAAGATGAGAAAGAAAAGTTTTGACCAATATTTACAGCTTAAAGCATTAGACCTTGAAAATAAAAACAAGAAATGAAGTTCGAACAGTGCATTATAAGTTCTTCATACATGTGCTTTCTACATGCGATAATTTTCTATTGCTTCTTCTCTCTTTCCCATCCCCTTTCTTCAAATATGGCATATTCTCTGGCTGTTAATTCGATATTGAATTTCAGTTATTTGGAGCTGGCATTGTTGCCTTGTTGGCGTTTCTTAGTTGACCAACCTCTCAACAGTCTCCGTCGCTTGGTAATGATGACAAGAGGGTTAGCAGATCCATTGGCTTCTGCCTATTGCCGTCTGTATATGGCTCATTGCATGAGGAAGTTGCCTTCACATGATACAGGTATACATTTTCTGTACTAATAATAAATGATGGATTTGATTCAAATTCGATAATATGTAATTGCCAGAATACGTGCTCATCTCACAAGACATGTGGCCTCTTATATGCTTATTCTCATTTATTCCAATCATCACTATAATGAAATTGCAAGTAGGATGACATGTCTTGAAGTGAAAATCCAATGTATAGTAAAGTGCAGAGATTATGGTGGAATGTAAACTGTGTCAATTTTGAGTTCGACGTACTTCCTTTTAAAACAAAGATATATTTAGGTGTTGGCCGTTTCTCAAATATTTTACAGTCTCATATTTGACGACTATGTTACAGGATGTCTGCTCACCTGTGTGAATGACTTGAAAATTGTGTCGATGAGGGTCATGTCAGCACAGGAAACCTCTCATGGAGCTGAAAACAGAAGATTGGTTGTTAGTCTGATGGAACCAACCATTGAGTATATCATGAAATGCATATTTAGGAATGCGTCTGAGGTATTTATTGTAATTTCTTGTAGCAATCATAATTGTCTTTCGCACTGTGTATCGCTACATTTTAAATTCCATTGCCCTGGATATATCTAGTTGTGAAAATATAGGAAGCAACCTTATGTATTGATAGAACATATTGCTGTTTTATTTAACGAGCATTTGATATGTTGTCATGAATTTTTTTTATTGTAATTATAAAGCAGAACATAGATATTATTCCATTTGAACTATGTTGGATTTTGTTGGCAGTCACCTATTCATTGTGGACACTCCAAATCCTTCATTTCATTTCTAATAGTTGTAGAGAATGCTGTTGAATCTTTCAAAACATGAATAGCTGGATAGAGATGAATAGGTAGTTGAATCTATCACATCATGAATAGCTGGTGTGACATGAATTGGTAGACTTTATACTATGATGATGTAACAATACCTTTAATCTGTTCAAAACTTGAAAGAAACAAGTAGGTGATGTACTCGTTGAGCTTGGAGTTGGGTTGAATCAAAAGGAGTTGCTTGGAAGGTTCCCATGTCTCTCGATTGTTCTTCATCATCTACTCAAGCAACTTCCATCTGAAGTAGTTAGCTCAAGGGCAGTGGAGATCCTTCATCTTATTGAGTGCAGCAGGGATGATTCCCTTGATCAGGTATTGTTCATGAGAAAGTGGTCGAGTCATAAACTTTGTTATGTATAGAACATGAAATTTTGTTATCAGCTTCATTCATTGATGTGACTCCCTCCTTAACATGTGGTGGGTTAACCTCAATGTTAGTTTCAAATTTATAGAAGAGAAAGTCTTCAGTGCACAACTCTTAAATCTCTTCTCTCTTGGTTTGGTTTTTGGTTGGGAAAGTGCTTGAATTACAGGTTACTTGGATTTAGGCTGTGTGAAAAATCTCAAATGGACACTGTCAATTCTGTAGTGGACAAAGTCATTCAGGTATTTAGAGAGATCTGTTTAGCTGCTTAACTTCAACATTTCATTGGTGTTTACTTCTTCTTCTTCCCTTTTCTTTTATTTTTCATTTCGAAGTGCTTCATTTCTAAAGAATAATATTTAGATTTCTCATTTAAACCTGATTTATGCGTTTTATAAATCAGGTTATTATTGAATATGATGGACTTGATGACTACTTGAAGGTTGTGGATGCTTTTGTGGATATTGTTCTACACAATCATATGGTGCGTCTTAGCATATTTGCATATTTATTAAATGAAAAGAAAGTTACTGTTGTTTGTGACATCATTCCAGTTGACTGATTTTCATCCAAAACCTCTAACAAAAAATAATGGAAACTCCCCATAAAACCAATTAGCAACTCTTATAAATAACATTCATTCAACCTTAAGTTTCATAAAGCTGTGTCATTTTAGTGAATCACTTGTTTTGGTGATTACAACTGACAAAACAAGTGACATGCCTGGTAAATGATTTTGTTGATTGTTTCCATTGAAGTTGATATGGACTTTCCTGTGCTGGAGAATCACTTAATGTTTAAACTTTTAGGAAGTAAGCTTATGAACATGTTAGGTTTAAAACCCATTAAGATCCATACCTATGTGTGGGCGTGCCCAACATGTGAGCTTTCCATATTAAACATGAATATACAAGAAGAGACATCAAGATTTGAGTAAAGGCCTTGGACAGTTGAGATTCGATACCTAGCTGGAGAATTGTCCTAAAAGCTTAAATTGCAAGGAAGTGGACGAACAATGTATATCGACTTAAAATGTACTAACGTGCATCACTTTAGGACTTGTGCAGGTGAAGTAAAACTGAAACTAACACTTTGTTATATCATATTGTCCAAGTACCCATGCAATGCCTTGCACAATTTAAACAATAATGCCGAATGTAGTTTGTACCTCACTTGAATAGTAAAGGACTTTCTCCTTGTTGACTATGAAGAGTAAAGTAGGAGAGCATGTGATGAAGAGTTTCTGTTTCATCTGTATGTATTAAAGCGTATTAGATAAGACAAATGCTGCTTGCTACTTAGAGACTTACGGTTAAACAGTATCGAGGATGTTGATGTACAAAATCGGGTCGATCTTGGACCAACGTAAATCCGACCGTGAATCACATAAATGCACAAGAACACAAAGATATAATGTGGTTCACCTCAAGTTGAGGCTACGTCCACACTAGTGTTGATTCCGTTTCACTATGTAAATGAATGTTGAGTATAAATGGAGGCTATGGGGGCAGTGTTTGCTCTCTTTGCTCTCCTTTGCTATCTATCTTCTCTTGCTCTCGTGGAGTCTCCTCTTTTGTTCTCTCAGAGTCTCATGGAGTCTCATGGAGTCTGCTTAAGTGAGTGTGAGGGAGCCCTTTTATAGAATAAGGGTTTCCTCCCCTCTTACATGAATCATAGGCTAAGTAATGAAGCCCAAATACCGAGGCCCAATATATGGTACAACAGAAGTATCCCAAGTCTTCAGTCAAGAGTCTTTTGGCTGGAGACTTCAAATTCAATCCATGTGCGGGCCGAAGTGACGAGATGTCGTCCAGAACTAGTACTTGACATGAGGCAATGCTCAACGTAAAGTAATACTCAGCTAGAGGTATCACATGTTGCGAGGCTGTTTGGCTAGAGGCAATGCTCGCGGCGAGGCGGTTGCTCGGCTAGAGGCAGTGCTCGTTGCAAGGCGGCTTGGCTCATGGCGTTCCTCATTGCGAGTATGCACTCAACGTTAGCGTGCACTCAATATAAGTTAACTCTCGACATGACTCGAGTCCGCTTGTCGGGTTCGCATATTGGATCTATGTGACGGGTCTGCAGATTGGGTCCACAAGTCGGGTCTTTGAGACGGGGCCATCCGTAGGGTCTGTGAGTTGGGTCCACAAGTCAGGTCTTTAAGTCGGGGCCGTCCGTAGGGTCCATGAGTTGGGTCCACAAATTAGGTCCGTGAGTTGGGGTTCGAGCTCAAGGGTGTCCAATCTTGTAACTGCTCGAACGAATGGGTGTCCAAGCTTGCGGGTGTCCAAGCACATAGGTGTCCAAATGAGCGAGTGTCTGAGCAAGTGGGTGTTCGGACAGAAAAGAGATCACCGTTCAGACTAAATCTTTGTCACGCATGTGGTTCGCTAGTCTATAAGTTGGTAGACTTCTTTAATCCGTAACAATGTTGATAAACGGAGTTCGTGCTATGAACCACCAAAGTTATGTCACCCTAACATTCAAATAATAAAAGTGTAATTTGGTCAGACTTGCCACGTATTATGGGAAATAATCATGTGATAAACCATTAATAAGATACAAAGACTAGTGATATTATAACAAAATTAAGCAGCGTGCGAACAGAGCTAGTATGTAGCCTGAAATGCTGCTCCTAGTGTATGTGATGCAGACATCAAATAATAAAATAATATAAGTTGCATGCAAGCGTCTGTTGATAAGTTTTCAACAAGAGCTGCCAAAACAATATTTGCAATATAATCAATTTCAAAGGAAAAGTAAAGGAAAAGTAAAGACATTGTGCAGACTAGCTTGTATACTTTCGACTGCCCCACTCACATCCACTTTTAGCAAATAAAAAAAACAAAAAAAAAAAGTAAAGATATCATCATAATGTTTGTGGGGGAAGTGTTAAGAGCAAAAGTAGGAATATAGTCACTTTCAGTAAAGATATCTGTCAATCCGTGGAGGCAAGCTCCACTTACAATTCTTTTGTGTTTTTATTATTTCCTTTTCTTCTTTTTCCACATCATGATTGATTCCAACCTTTCAATTTTATTATTCCACTAGCAATAGTGAAAGTTTTGTGAAGTGCCACACAAATATCATAATATAATAATAAAATATTAAATAAATAACTTTTATGAGCTGTAATTTGGAGAAGGTAAAGAGTCTTATCTTCCTAGGTGGAATAAGGGCCTGAGATGGAATACCGTTGCCGGTACAGAAGGTTAGAGACGGCATCGTCGATGTTGTCAGCAAGATTTTTATGGGGTTCTGAAATATTTAGTCCCCCGATCCCGCAGATGAAGGCGGTGGGTTTCGTAGGCTGATCCACTCCCCATCATTTGACTCCTCGCAGACTTACAGTGTTTCTGCAATGGTGTCGAATAATATGCAGTACAAGAACCTAGGCCGGTCCGGCCTCAAAGTGAGCCAGCTCTCCTACGGCGCCTGGGTCAGCTTTGGCAACGACCATGGCGTCAACTTCTTCAACAACGCCATGGTCTACGCCTCTGGTCGCGCCGAGGAGATCATGGGCTAGGCCATCTGCGAGCTCGGCTGGAAGCGCTCCGACGTCATCCTCTCCACCCAAGATCTTTTGGGGCGGCCCCAGACCTGGGGTCTCCTGTTATCTTTTGCTCTTTTGCAGCCACAGAGAAACAGAATGTCGCTTTTGCTCTGTTGCCGCCATAGAAAGACAGAAGGTCTGATATCAGAGTTTCGGATCCGCAATCCGACGGATGCGTGCTCGGTTTTAGCCGGACCGTTGAGGAGGATAAACTGGTTGGTGACTTGGTGGCGTCTCCTGTGCATCTGCAGATTCTGGTCTTTCTGAAACCCCTGGTTGCAGATCGAGTAGGGTCTTGCGTTGTGTAGATTCACGGTGGACAGTTGTGAGGGTTTCACGGTGGTGAGATGAAAAAATGAAAGAGAACCGACATAGCTTTTCATGTCGTTTCCCACAGACGGCGGCAAATGTTGATGCACAAAATCGGGTCGATCTTGGACCAACGTAAATCCGACCGTGAATCACACAAACGCACAAGAACATAAAGATATATTGTGGTTCACCTCAAGTTGAGGCTACGTCCACAGTGGTGTTGATTCCGTTTCACTATGTAAATGAATGTTGAGTATACATGGAGGCTATGGGGGCAGTGTTTGCTCTCTTTGCTCTCCTTTGCTATCTATCTTCTCTTGCTCTCGTGGAGTCTTCTCTTTTGTTCTCTCAAACTCTCATGGAGTCTCATGGAGTCTCTGCTTAAGTAAGTGTGAAGGAGCCTTTTTATAGAATAAGGGTTTCCTCCTCTCTTACATGAATCATGGGCTAAGTAATGAAGCCCAAGTACCGAGGCCCAATCATGGTACAACAGAAAAATTGTACCATATTGGAAGGTTGGAATCAATCATGATGTGGAAAAAGAAGAAAAGGAAATAATAAAAACACAAAAGAATTGTAAGTGGAGCTTGCCTTCACGGATTGGCAGATATCTTTACTGAAATTGACTATATTCCCAACTTTTGCTCTTAACCCTTCCCCCACAAACATCATGATGATATCTTTACTTTTCATTTTTTTTTTATTTGCTGAAAGTGGATGTGAGTTGGTAGTCGAAAGTATACAAGCTAGTCCGCACGATGTCTTTACTTTTCCTTTGAAATTGATTATATTGTAAATATTGTTTCGGCAGCTCTTGTTTGAAAACTTATCAACAAACGCTTGCATGCAGCTCATATTATTTTATTATTTGATGTCTGCATCACATACACTAGGAGCAGCATTACAGGCTACATACTAGCTCTGTTCGCACGCTGCTTAATTTTGTTATAATATCACTAGTCTTTGTATCTTGTTAATGGTTTATCACATGACTTTCCCATAATACGTGGCAAGTCTGACCAAATTACACTTTTATTATTTGAATGTTAGGGTGACATAACTTCGGTGGTTCGTAGCACGGACTCCGTTGATCAACATTGTTACGGATTAAAGAAGTCTACCAACTTATAGACTAGCGAACCACATGCTTATGGTGACAAAGATTTAGTCCGAACGGTGATCTCTTTTCTGACCGGACACCCACTGGCTCAAACGCTCGCTCATTTGGACACCTATGTGCTTGGACACCCGCAAGCTTGGACACCCATTCGTTCGGGCAGTTACAAGATTAGACACCCTTGAACTCGAACCTTGACTCATGGACCCAATTTGTGGACCCAACTCACGGACCCTACGGATGGCCCTGACTCAAAGACCCGACTTGTGGACCCAATCCGCAGACCCGCCACATAGATCCAATATGCGAACTCGACAAGCGGACTCGAGTCATGTCGAGAGTTAACTCATATTGAGTGCACGCTGACGTTGAGTGCATACTCGCAACGAGGAACGCCACGAGCTGAGCCGCCTTGCAACGAGCATCACCTCCAGCCGAGCAACCGCCTCGCCGCAAGCATTGCCTCTAGCCAAGCAGCCTCGCAACGTGTGATACCTCTAGCTAAGTATTACTTTACGTTGAGCATTGCCCCATGTCGAGGACTAGTTCTGAACGACATCTAGTCACTTCGGCCCGCACATGGATTTAATTTGAAGTCTCTTGACTGAAGACTTGGAGGACTTCTGTTGTACCATATATTGGGCCTCGGTATTTGGGCTTCGTTACTTAGCCCATGATTCATGTAAGAGGGGAGGAAACCCTTATTCTATAAAAGGGCTCCCTCACACTCACTTAGGAGAGACTCCATGAGACTCTGAGAGGAGACTCGACGAGAGCAAGAGAAAACAGATAGCGAAAGAGAGCAAACACTGCCTCCATAGCCTCCATGTATACTCAACATTTATTTACATAGTGAAACAGAATCAACACCAGTGTGGACATAGCCTCAACTTGAGGTGAATCACGATATATCTTTGTGTTCTTGTGCGTTTGTGTGATTCACGGTCGGATTTACGTTGGTCCAAGATCGACCCGATTTTGTGCATCAACAGAGGAGTCACCCCACATTTAGTTATACTCTGTTGCCATTTAATGGGAAAGATGGCTTACCTTAGCTGAGTTAAATTGAAATGTCTCCACTCTGTTTTTTTGGGACTTCTCTTTAATGTTATTTTATAAGATATTTCTTGTAACTAGAATACCTGCTGTTTATTAACTTCATGTTCAGTGATTCATGCGAACTTGTGTATATACACATTAGTATCTTCATGCCAGTTCAGTTTTCTTCCTCTGACGTTTTTGTTGCCAGGATGACCATCTAAGCTCCATTTTAGAAGGCATTTCAAAACGAGCATGCACTAAAGGGATTGCTGATGATGAACTCGCAACCTTGCAGTCCATTTTGGTGAAGCTTCTTTCATATTGCAAGGACATAGAAGACATATTTTCCATGGTATCTTCTCCTTCTACTTGTGCAACAAGCCCATTTTTTACCTCTTTGTATTGCAGTGTTAGTTTTAACATAATGATCACTTGGTTTTATTTTTATGGTTGCGTTGTTTAAAACCATAACATCTTATTCCACTACTATGGGCAGTTACCTGTGTTTGTTATTTTGTAGAATCATTTTCTCAAGATCTTGGATCTGATGTATGGAAATTCACGAAGCATCGTCAATATCCATATCCTTGATATGGGGATAAGGTGCCATTTTAGTTAATCTATATTCAGTATCTACTTTATCAAGTTAGTACCTCACTTCAGTGTTATTGTTCCTTTTGAAAGACAAATATGCTCTCAATTTCAGAACTGTTTGAAACTAGGCAAATTAGAGTACGGCCCTCCTGATGGTGAACGTTTTCAGCTGCCTTCATGCTATTTCATAATATTTATGTAGAAATGTTTTGATGAATTTGGAAACATGGAGGTTGGATACGTGTCTCAGAATACTGGTTAAGAAACCCAAAGCGTCGTGATCTAAAATATGAATGCTAAGATCCTAGGTTCCTTACAGTGTCTGTCTTGTGATTCCTCTCTTCTTCTTACTAATATATCAATGGTGTGTGAATCGCTCTTTCGATTTCCTTGGAGTAATTTAACATTTGCTTATTCATTTGGCAGGAAGGGTTGTATACGTGATCCAAGAACTATACAGTTTCTTCTTGAAATTTCTCAGGCTCTGCATCATGACGAAAATTTTGTGAATCTAAAAGATGATAACCAACCAGCACGTTTGATTTCTCAGTTTGTATCTCTGGTAAAATTAATATTTACCTACATATTAGAATGTTGGGACTCTTTTATGGTGGCAAACTGGCAATCCTTCTGGCTGTCTGACCTTTATTGCTGCTCTTCATTGTCAGGTTGATTATGGAGCAGAGATTGAGAGTCAGTTGGCATTCTTAGTTGAATGTCGTGGAACTTTTGGTAGCATACGCGGGCATAAGGTTAAACCTCGATGACTCCAATTTCTTTTAATCATACTGATAATTTGTTCTATGCAATTGCATTGAACTTTCTAATGATAAGTTTTGCTTAAAAGATGCAATGAATGGACTCTCTCTTTAAAACAACCTGGATTGTTTTCCAGAAGAGAATTCCCATAGTAGCAAATATATGTACTTCCATTTATAACTATATATTCCTTGCATACTTAACACTTAAATTCACTTTCAGGAAACTCTCATTCACTCCAGTAATTGTTTAGCAATTAAGGCTTTGAAAGATGCAAAACATCTCAGTTTTGTCAAATCCTGCATAGCATTTTCTGAAGTCACTTTACCTTCTATTTCAAGCCAGATTAGGCAGTTAAATCTTTATCTTGAGACTGCAGAGGTAATGTTCTGTTTTAGTGTGATCGTGTTGCACATCAATTAACCATATATTTTTACTCATTCCTGTATAAATAGTTCAGGTCGCTCTACTGGGTGGCTTAGTTTCTCATTCGGATGGATTGATTGATTCCGCGATCAACTGTTTGCAAAGTTTAGACGTAATGGATGGTTAGTTCATGTCTCTCTCTCAGAGTGAAATCATCATATGACTAAGTATTAGCATCATGCCATCATCCTAGAAGTTTTTTATATAATTATGAGTGAAATTTGATTTGATTTTCTTTCATAATAATGAAATTTTCTTTCTTTTCTTTACTTTTCTCTTATAAATGGGACTTGATATAGGAACAAAATTTATGTAATATTCATCAATTGAAAAGAAAGGTTCGCGAGCCTTATATGGAGTTCTAGTAGGGACTTACATGAACCCTAGACATTAAGCGACTCTTGGCTCCTCAATAAGGCACATATAACAGCAGCTAGTATTGATTGGATGCACGCATACCTATTATGCAAGACTCCTAGGATGCCCCAACATCATCCAGCATATTTTAAATTGGGACTTCAGCCTTGTACCTTCTTACCATGCTTTTGATAAACTTTTAAAGGGTTGCTGCCAGTTAGCTCCTCCATCAACCACACATTCAGTCATGATTTCACGTAATCAAGGGTCTAGAGTGATATGCTAGAAAATAAAAAACAATTTACAACTATATTAAACTTTCGTTATTAATTGTCAATACGAACTTTTCGATTTACCCGTTTTCTCCAAAATTGAAATTGAAGTATAGTTTGGTAACAAAGCATCACACCATTTTGGTTCCTACATACCCAACCTTCTCTCATCCAACTATACTAGTTTATCATTCTATTCTACATCCATCATGTGCATAATTATTCTATTGTACCTACATTATACATACATATACTTGTTGTATTATTGGCATGACTTGGATGTGCGATGCCCTCCAATGCCATTGATGGCATTGACTTTCACAATTGACGGCCTAAATGGCATGCGGTATTCCATAATTGAAAGTCTCATTGTGTATGTACTGTAGCTAATTTCGTTATAAAATTTAAGCTGCTCATAGTTGTATCTATGGATTTTTTTTTATGTAACATCTACATAGCAAAGGAAACTTATTCCGTAGCAAATAAAAACACAAATGAACAAAGATTTCTTGTTTTCTTGTGTAGGCTCCAGACTACCAATTGATGCTGACGCAGTACTCTCCTCAGTTCAAAAGTTATTCAGCTTCTTGGTTATGGTTCCAGGTTGTTACTCTTTTCTTTTTCTTCTTGGTTCCTTTCCATCTTCTTGTAGTTTGTAGATCAGTAAACCTATTGCATCTGTATTTTTATTTTTCTTGGCCACTTTCTGAACATTGTCCATTTGTTTTTTTGAGTTTCCCAAGTTATCCCCTCCCCAGCAAATTATATTAAGAAAAACAAAATACCGTATATTTTATTTGACTTGTCTTTTCCAAGAGAAGGTAATCCTGAAGATGGAGTTACGTACTTTCCGAAGAACTTGGTGTCACTACTTAACTCTCAGTCATGGTGAGTCTTCAATGACAACCTTAATATTGAGAACCTTGCATCAATTTATTTTTTGTAATACATAGATTTTTGTGTACTTCTCGTTTTGATGTTGTAAGATATTGTTATAGGATGACACCAAGAATGAGGGTGAAAGTTTTTTGTGCAATTATTTCTCTGTTAGCAGCACTTTCTCAACGAAATCTCCCTTATCATGCAGATAAAAAGGTACACAGTTTGATTCTTTGTAGAAATTTGTCGTTCTCAAAAGTTTTCAATTGTCGAAGTTCTGAAAATTCATTCATAAAATATTCAGAAATGGCCAGATATGTCTTGAATAAATGTGGGTGGGGGGAAGGGAGGGATGAAGGGAATGGTGCGTCTGCGTACACTATCTTGTGCAGCGGTGCTTTTTATATTGTTCTTGTATTTCATGTGAGATCCTGTCATCTTCTGCCTGCTAATATTCCGTTTTTATTTTTCTGGATGAGAAAATATCATCAGCTTCTAGGAAATGACGTGTTGTTCTTTGGTGATTCATCATATTTACATGAGCTTGCGTCATTTTGCGAGTTTGTTCTTCAGAACCTCGTTGATGCTATTCAACAAGAACCTTCCAAGGTAACAATAACTTTCAATGTGGGCTTTCCTTTTCCCCTTCCATTTTGGTGATGCTGATATACGGATGTGATTGATTAAAACTCAGGCTGCTCGCGGGAGCATGGCGCTTGAAGCTTGCAACTGCATTGCATCATCTTTGATTGTAAGTTCCTATGCCAACTGCTGAACTGACTGTATAGAACACTCTATCATAATATGATCTCCTTTATAATACAGCTATTCAGGTGACGAGGTACATTAAACGCCTCATAACTGTATGAATATATGTGCAATGAAATGGCACTCGCGAGTGGAGTTGATGTTGTCATTTCCACTCCGAGTATGATTTGAGTATTATTGCTCACAGCCTCAAACTTGTTTAAGATAACCAGCTGTTAAAAGCTATTGCTCAAAAGCTCCATGTCTTCTTGGAGACAATCTTTGTGGAACGCATACTGCACTTCCCATGATGATTGTGGGAGAGAGCATGGCTAACGTGATGCTGCTTAAGCAATGTTTATAAAATGACCTCCCCGTCCTTGATCACGGAACCAACTTTGGTGTCTGCATATTTTGTTTCTTGGACCTAACATCACAAACAATATTTTCTCCACATATTATCTTAATTGCTTTTGTCTGCTCTGTTTGGCAGCTAAGTCAGGAAATATCATCAATTTGCTCGAATCTAATAGAGACCGGGAAGTCGTGTATGAGCACAAACAACAGATATCTGCAATCGACAATTAAATTTATGGATCACTTGCCAGATTCATCTGTTGCTTTATGATAAAATATTAACGTCTTCAGTTCGTTGCATCATCGTTTGGCTTGGGAAAGATTTACTGGAATTCTCTGGGTTATCCACGCGATTTTGCGATTTTGCGTTTTTCCTCTCCTTGTACTTGTACAAACTTACAGCCAAAACTGAAAAGCCTGTACAATTGTAACATATGCTGACAGACACAAGCCAAAAGCATTTATCTTCGATTGCGAATGTGGTTGCTCGTCTGGTCAGTTGTAGTTTGATTTTCGAATTCCCTGTGTGTTGTAAATTTCTTGGCTGTTCATTGATAGAAATGCAGTTCAAACAATTCAAGCAGCTTGGTAAAAGTTACACATGCACTATTTTGGAGTGTTGATAACTTAAGAATCAAGGGTTGAAGCCATTTCATTAGGGCCTAATTGGATTATTAGTTCCCGTGTTGATAGGATAGTAGGTAGATAGCTCATGTGGTAAAAACAAAAAAAAAAAAAGATTTTAGTCCCTGTGGTGAAATTTTTTAGGATTTATGCTCAAAATTAAAAATTCGGTTGACTCTTCGTTAATTATTAATACCTAAGCCACACATATTAGGTTAATACAGAATTGTTAGCACATGGGGTTTACATATGAGGCTAACTTTTATCTTTTTAGTCTCACGATGAACCTCAACTCCGTCGTGTAAGTTTATCTTACATTGCCGGTCCCAAGCCCGGATAAAGGAGGAGGGGGAGGGCGTCAGGTAGTCGACAGCCGGAACTCCATGATTACGTCGAATCCTTATGAAAATGAATCCAGAACGAAATCGCGCTAAAGCTAGGGCGTCACCCGTAAGTGGCGCGCTGTGTGGCCCGAGCACAGTGATAAGTGAGCAAGGGTCGCTGTATCTCCATCGGCACCCGGATGCAGTGTTAAATGAGCAAGGGGGCTATAGAAACTTCTTTTCGAACGACTCCACTCAAAGTTGTTTGGGAGCATATGCTCCTATCAACTTTACACTGGACACACAAAAGAAGTACTTTGATCCTATTAGACGGGGAAGGGTGAAGAAGCTAGGACAGAAGGGTAGAGTTCAAGAGAGCAAAATGCGTTTAGGAACGTGGAATATAGGAACCTTGACGGGAAAATCTATGGAAGTAGTAGAAGTTATGGTGAGGAAAAGGATAAATATTATGTGCCTACAAGAAACTAAGTGGATTGGTCGTAAGGCAAAGGATCTAGAAAACTCAGGGTTTAAACTATGGTATTCGGGCACAAATAGAACGAGAAACGGTGTTGGCATCATCGTGGACAAGACCTTGACACAAGATGTTGTAGATGTTAAGAGGGTAGGAGATAGAATCATGGCAATCAAGATTGTAATAGAACAAGAACTTATCAATGTGATTAGTGCGTACGCACCTCAAGTAGGGTTGGATACGAGTTCGAAGGAGAAATTTTGGGAAGACCTTGGAGACTTGGTGCAAGGAATTGCTCAGACGAAGAAGTTATTTATAGGAGGAGATTTAAATGGACACGTGGGCAGGGAGACAGGCAACTATGGAGGTTTTCATGGTGGCCATGGTTTTGGGGAAAGAAACGAGGATGGGGAAGCTATCTTGGATTTTGCAATGGCATATGATCTCTTCTTAGCCAACACCTTCTTTAAGAAGAGAGAAGAACATGTGATCACCTACAAGAGTGGGTCGTCAAAAACACAAATAGATTTTCTTCTAATGAGGAAAGGGGATCGTATAACTTGTAAGGATTGCAAAGTTATACCAGGAGAGAGCGTGGCTAATCAACATCGCTTGTTGGTGATGGATGTACATATCAAAAGAGTGAGAAAAAAGAACAAGACTTGGAAGTGCCCAAGGACTAGATGGTGGAATCTAAAAGAAGAAAAACAAGTCATTTTCAAAGAGAAAGTAATCACCCAGTGTGTGTGGGATAGGAGGGGGAAGCTAACCAAATGTGGGATTCCATGGATAGTTGTATCCGAAAAGTAGCAAAAGAGGTATTAGGAGAGTCCAAGGGCTTTGCCCCACACCAAAAGGAATCTTGGTGGTGGAATGAGGAGGTACAAACAAAGGTGAAGGCTAAGAAGGAATGTTGTAAAGCCTTATACAAGGATAAGACCGATGAAAATGGTGAAAGGTATAGAAAAGCGAAGCAAGAGGCGAAGAAAGCTGTGAGAGAAGCTAAGTTAGCGGCTTATGACGATATGTATAAGCGACTAGATACCAAAGAAGGAGAGTTGGATATCTATAAACTAGCTAGAGCAAGGGAAAAGAAGACAAGGGACCTAAATCAAGTGAGGTGCATCAAGGATGAGGATGGAAAGATTCTTGCTACAGAGAACGCGGTTAAAGACAAATGGAAAGGTTATTTTCATAATCTTTTCAATGAAGGACATGAAAGGAGTGCTTCTTTAGGGGAGTTGAGTAACTCAGAAGAGTGTAGAAACTACTCTTTTTATCGTAGAATCCGGAAGGAAGAAGTGGTTGTAGCTTTGAAGAAGATGAAGCATAGAAAAGCAGTAGGCCCAGACGATATACCAATCGAAGTGTGGAAAGTTTTGGGAGAGACAGGTATAACATGGCTCACTGACCTTTTCAATAGGATTTTGAAAACGAAGAAGATGCCAAATGAGTGGCGAACAAGCACTTTGGTGCCTATCTACAAGAATAAGGGCGATGTACAAAATTGCATGAACTATAGGGGTATTAAGCTAATGAGTCATACAATGAAGCTCTGGGAGAGAGTCATTGAGCATAGATTGAGGCAAGAGACACGGGTTTCGGACAACCAATTCGGGTTCATGCCAGGGCGCTCAACCATGGAGGCAATCTATCTCTTACGAAGATTGATGGAAAGATATAGAGATGGGAAAAAGGATTTACACATGGTCTTTATAGATTTGGAAAAAGCGTATGATAGGGTCCCAAGAGACATTCTTTGGAAGATTTTAGAGAAGAAAAGAGTACGAGTAGCATATATCCAAGCTATACAGGATATGTATGAAGGAGCAAAGACTGCCGTAAGAACTCATGAAGGACAAACCGAAAGCTTTCCCATAACTGTAGGATTACATCAAGGCTCATCCTTAAGTCCTTACCTTTTTGCGTTGGTAATGGATGAGTTAACAGGACATATTCAAGATGATATTCCTTGGTGTATGCTTTTCGCAGACGATATAGTGTTGATAGATGAAACTCATGAAGGGGTAAATGCAAAGCTTAACCTTTGGAGAGAAGTGTTGGAATCTAAAGGTCTTCGCCTAAGCCGATCAAAGACAGAATATATGGAGTGCAAGTTCAGTGCAAATGGAGGCCAAAACGAGTTAGGGGTGAGGATCGGAGATCAAGAAATACCAAAGAGCGACCGTTTTCGTTACCTAGGATCTATCTTGCAAAATAACAGAGAATTAGATGGAGATCTCAATCATAGAATACAAGCTGGATGGATGAAGTGGAAGAGTGCATCCGGCGTGTTGTGTGACCGCCGTATGCCACTGAAGCTCAAGGAAAAATTTTATAGGACGGCAATAAGGCCGGCGATGCTGTATGGCACAAAATGTTGGGCGGTGAAGCATCAACACGTACACAAAATGGGTGTAGCGGAGATGAGGATGCTTCGTTGGATGTGTGAGCACACGAGAAAGGATAAGATTAGGAATGAGGATATCCGGGGTAAAGTAGGAGTAGCCGAAATTGAAGGAAAGATGAGAGAAAATCGGTTACGGTGGTTTGGACATGTGCAAAAAAGGCCTACTGACGCTCCGATTAGAAGATGCGACTATGGGACAAAGGTTCAGGGCCGAAGGGGTAGAGGAAGACCTAGGAAAACTTTGGAAGAGACCCTAAGAAAAGACTTAGAGTACTTGGATCTAACGAAGGACATGACACAGGATAGAACACAATGGCGTTCTAAGATTCATATAGCCGATCCCACTTAGTGACTTGGATTTTCCAAGTCTCTAACCGATAGGTTTTCCTCACTCGGGAAATTAAGGGAACACTACCTCAACCTACATGCTCCACTCACAAAGCTTCAACATACAAGCTTCAACAAAAGAAAATTCAAAGAACTTAGCGAAGAAAGCTTTGGTGTATTTAACACAATACGTTGAAATGAAGGAAAGCTTATTTATTGATATCCCCAATAAGTTACAAATATGTACATATACTTGAGTCAAAATAAACAAACAAGAGGGAACCTTCACAAAGGTTGCTTAGGAGAAGTCTCAGCAGTCGGTAGAGCCCCAAAAAGAGAAGGCACCGGAGGGGGATCATTCGGAGCCTCAGTATTGGACAGAACCCTAGAAGGAGGAGGCATCAGAGGTTGATCATTTGGAGCTTCATTACGCGGTACAGCCCCAGAAGACGAAGGCAATAAATGCCTTTGGAACAAACCCACAAATCTCTGATGATCAAGTAAAACCTGACCATAAGATTCCTTCATCTGGTCAAGCTTCCTCTTCATGTTTGTAGCATAGTCATGTGCGAGCCGATGCAACTGTTTATTCTCATGCTTGAGCCCTCTAATCTCCTGTTTGAGACTCATCACTTCAGCCGCCAATGATTCAACTTGGCGGGTTCGAGCAAATAGGCGTTGGGCCATATTACACACAGAACCTGCACACTGAACACTGAGAGCCAGAGAATCCTTAACAGCCAACTCATCAGACCGTTTGGAAAGTAGTCTGTTATCTTTGGGAGTGAGAAGGTTCCTGGCCACTACCGCAGCGGTCATATCATTCTTCATCACGGAATCCCCAACGGTAAGAGGACCAGTAGGGGAGACGAAGGATGGGCGTCATATGTTGTCTGGAGAAGGCGGGGCTGCCTCTTCAACAAGGTTCAAGTCAAAACGACGGTCGGAGGGGCCATACATTTTCAAAGGTGTTGAAGAGAGAAGAGGTCGGACAAATCAAGATCTTAGAAGTGCAAGAATAGAGCTTCTACTGGTGGATATTCAAGTGTGCTTTAGAACTTAATGTCAGCCCCTATAAAAATCGGCACTCGACGAAGCTTCAGAAATCGAATAGGCACCTGCTCAGAAATCGAAGAGGCATTTGCTTTCTCAAAAGCTGGGCTGCTCATAGACCACGAGGGTCGATCTCAGAAATCGAAGAGGCGTTTGCTTTCTCAAAAGCTGGGCTGCTCAAAGACCACGAAGGCCGATCTCAGAAATCGAAGAGGCTTGCTTTCTCAAAAGCTGGGCTGCTCGGAGACCACAAGGGCCGATCTTAGAAATCGAAGAGGCACCTACTTTTCCAGCCTTGTCAGCACCTATCACACGCACACTCAACTTTGCGGAAATTATGGGCATTCTGTCGAAGATTTCTGGCGAAGTAGAAAGCACATGAATCGTACTGTTCAATCACCCACTTCCCATACGCAACAGTAGCTCATGGGTACCACAGATAACTTTGCCAAAGTTCTCTGACAAAGTTGAGACACGTGAAGCTTGCAGCTCCCACTACATCGCTCTGACCAAGAATGGTAAAAGAATAGCAAAGAAACAACACTAACAAAGTTTAGACACATAAATTTTGAAGGTCTAGCTACCATATTATTACCCACAAGGGTAAAGGGATAGTACCACTGCTGGATAATTGGAAAGTCCCGGTGTGTCAACCTCTGTGCTTCGTGGCAAGGTAGACTTGCCCAACCTTTACTTACATTCGAGAAAACACTCCCAACAAGATTGCTTGCTCCAAAATCGAAGAGGCACAGCCCTCCGAATCTCGAGAGCCAGACTCCCAACATGATTACTTTCTAAAAAATCGAAGAAAGGGTAAAGGAACAGTACCACTGCTGGATAATTGCAAAGTCCATGTGTGTCAACCTCTGTGCTTCGTGGCAAGGTAGACTAGCAAACATGCCTAACCTTTACTCACATTTGAGAAAACACTCCCAACAAGATTGCTTGCTCCAAAATCGAAGAGGCACCGCCCTCTGAATCTCGAGAGCCAGACTCCCAACATGATTACTTTCTCAAAAATCGAAGAGATGGTAAAGGAACAGTACCACTGCTGGATAATTGGAAAGTCCCTGTGTGTCAACCTCTGTGCTTCGTGGTAAGGTAGACCAGCAGGATTGCTTTCTCAAAAATAGAAGAGGCATCGTTCTCCGAATCTCGAGAGCCAGATCCCCGACAGGATTGCTTGTTCGAAAACCGAAGAGGCACCACTTTCCCAACTTCAAGAGCTGGATCTCCTTGGATAAAGCTTGTCTGTAATCTTCACACGCAACATCAGCTTTCCAGATACCACAGACCACTTTTTCAAAGTGCTCAGACAGAGTTAAAACATGTGAAGCTGGCAGCTCCCACTACCGTGCTATGACCAAGCAGGGTAAAGGAATAGCATTATTACTTGATGTTAGGGAGACTCCTATATATGTCGACCTCCATCCCCAACGGACAGGCAGACCTGCAAAAATGCTCAACCCTTCCTCTTATCTGAGAGGGCACTCCCAACGAAGCCTTTCGAAATATTCAGCTTTCTTTCCCCCCGATAATACCTCTGTAAACAAGCTATACTAGAGCAAGAATATCTCATATCATCAGGGTTAAAAGCAAGAGTATCCAATATCATGCTTTTTCCCTGTCTTTTCCTTTGGCCTTGTTCTTACCTGCAAGACAAGGAGAAAGAGAGCAATCAGTCAGCACTTGGAATCAAGCTTCCAGCCAGGAACTGACTGCCTGGAACCCCTTACCTGATTACTTACCTGGCATTGCTCTCGAGTACTCATCTTCAACATCTTATGCTTCCAGGGAAGATACCACATCTGCCTGAGGAACAAATAAGGCAAGTGAGAAGGATATAAGGAAGCATGTGGAGACAAGCGTAACAGCACACGTGCCGATACATCCACTACTATGTCAAAAGCAAAAGTATCCCATATCAGCAGGGTTAAACGTACTCTAGATTTGATGGACTTGTTTTGACCCTCAAATTCTTCAGTCGGCCTTATACTCTGGAGGAAACCAGAAAACCCTCCAGCCCAGTTCAAGAATAAGCCTGTGGAAAGTTACTTCTTCAAAAGCAAAAGTATCCCATATCATCTCTTCTCATTTTTCTTCTCTTTATCCTTCATGCTGCCTGCAAGATAGGAAGAATGTGAACAATCAACCGGAGCTCTGATTACTTACCTTGTCTGTCATCTCTTTCAGCAGATCCCCTAGCTCGGCGACTTGGGGGACTCCTACTACATGGTTTGTATCGCGCTTGACCAAGCCTGAAACTACAAGTAAGCTTCAAGTGAAATTGATACATTACCTTGTGCATCTCCACTAGTTACAGATACCACCCATGGATGGAGGAAGAGTACTTCCAGAGAAGATGCCACATCTACCTATGAGACAGATAAGGCAAGTCAAGATGATACCACACTCCGGTACTTAGAAGTTTCATGGTTACGAGATCATTCTCCCACAATATTTCCTAATGTCATTTGTACTAAATCATTCACTTGTACTCACTAAAGGAGAGCTTGAACCTATGTACTTGTGTAAACCCTTCACAATTAATGAGAACTCCTCTATTCCGTGGATGTAGCCAATCTGGGTGAACCACGTACATCTTGTGTTTGCTTTCCTATTTCTATCCATTTATATACTTATCCACACTAATGACCGGAGCAATCTAGCGAAGATCACAAAAAGTGACCGTTTTCGCTACCTAGGATCTATCTTGCAAGAGAACGGAGAATTAGATGGAGATCTCAACCATAGAATACAAGCTGGATGGATGAAGTGTAAGAGTGCATCCGGCGTGTTGTGTGACCGTCGTAGGCCACTGAAGCTCAAGGAAAAATTTTATAGGACAGCAATAAGGCCAGCGATGTTGTATGGCACAGAATGTTGGGCGGTGAAGCATCAACACGTACACAAATTGGGTGTAGTGGAGATGAGGATGCTTCGTGGGATGTATGGGCACACGAGAAAGGATAAGATTGGGAATGAGGATATCCGAGGTAAAGTAGGAGTAGCCAAAATTGAATGAGAGAAAATCGGTTCCGGTGGTTTGGACATGTGCAAAGAAGGCCTACTGACGCTCCGGTTCGAAAATGTGACTATGGGACAGAGGTTCAAGGCCGAAGGGGTAGAGGAAGACCTAGGAAAACTTTGGAAGAGACCCTAAGAAAAGACTTGAGTACTTGGATCTAACGGAGGACATGACACAAAACCGAGCACAATGGCATTCTAGGATTCATATAGCCGACCCCACTTAGTGGGAAAAGGCTTTGTTGTTGTTGTTGTTGTTGTAGTCTCACGATGAACCTCATGTTCTAACAATTAACAAAGAGTCGACGAAATTTTCATTTTTGAGCCTAAATCCTAACATACTTTACTATAGGGGATTAAATCCTAATCTTTTTTATCACGGGAGTTATCTTCTAACTACCCTATCACTACGAAAACTATTAATTCAATTAACCTTTTATTAGACGAAGGTTCGATCAAATTTGTAACTAACACGAGATCGAGGAGGGGCAGCCATTATAGTCTTGTTACGCCTAAAATAATTAGAAAATTAATGAAAAAGGTCTCACAAACTTTGTTTTTTTTTAATCTAAGAACGCCTAATGAACTTTCTTAACATTTTGTTTTCGGATCTATATTCTACCTTAATCTAAATTATAAATATGGAGATTCGAACTTGGGGTACAAGGAGACATGCTACCTCACAACCCGTTAACTTTACATCTTATAAAAACAATTATAACGAAGGGTATCTTGCCTCGCAAGTCAACTTTAACTTGATCACTGTAGATTTTACTTCATTTTTTTCTGCACTTACATTAGAAATACAGTAGGTTATGAGATTAGTGTGAAAACCATTGAAATTAAATTAGTCATGCCATATGATTAAACATTAACCAAAGTTGATTAATTGTGTCATATTGAAGTTAAAGCGCGTACATATGTTGTGAACTGTAAATTCAAAGCTAAGTTCCACTTTCTAAACCAAACCGATCACCTCATGAAATAAAAGCTCAGTTGCTCGTAATACTACAAAAACTTTATAAAAAATAGCCATATAATTTTTCAAAAAACCGTGCAATATAATCTAATTATCGAAGAAAATATGTACGAAAACCTCTTCCATGTTTCTAGTCAGAGAAGGAAAATGAAAATTAATTACTTTTAGACGGATATGAGCACTGCCGTTGAACTTTTTGAACCACCAAAAATATATCACTATACTGTAGTACTAGATAGGGGGCAAAGAGAAACTAAACTGCAAGTAAAACATGATACTGCAATATTCTACTAATCTGATCTACTAATTAACCTGTTAGGGAGGCATAATTATAAACTGCCAACTTTAACTACTAATTACTAATGGGGGCTATGCTATCAATCAGCGGCCCAGCTGTGTTTGTGTAGCTGCTGGTGCTGGTTCATTTTTCGCCGGAATTTTGTAGTGTAGGATTTAGGGTTAAGTCCACTACCTAAAGAGGTGAAAATCCTAAATATGCCCAACCACCTTTGCTTCTGAATTCATAACGCATTAAGTATTGAAAGAATAAGGAAATTACAATAGAAAACAACGTACTTATCAAGAAGCCACACTTGCAGCCTCTATCAACTCATCTTCCTCGTCAACAATCATCTCGTCTCTAAAAAGCAGTTTCAAGTATGGAAGTACCTTTGGGGCCACAGGCAAATCAGCAATGTTAATACTCATCATGTCAAATCCAATGCATGTCTTATGCATGTGTGTATCATCAAGTACTGGGATTTTAGGATATCGCTGGCTGAAGTGAGTGAGGATGATACGATAAACTCCAGCAGAGTTCCCAACTTCTATGGCTTCCTTTGTTGTGCTATGGTTTCTTGCTACAGCCTCGTCCACCATGCCATCCTCAAAAGTTGCCTGCAAGAGTCAGAAGTGAAATTGATAAACTGCAATCCTCCTCCCTTTCAGTTCCACATTTTTTTGCTAAATTGCACAATTTCATTACTAGGACAAAAAAAAAAAAAATTAAAAAAAAAAAAAAAAAAACACAGTACGTCATAACTTGCCTCATGTATTAGAACTGTTGCACCACGAGATGCGTCTATAAGTTCCGGACAGGGCCTAGTGTCACCTGAGTATACAACCTTCCAACCTGGAATCATTTTTCCAACACTATTCAATCTCTCTGAAGCTTGCAAGACAACACCAAATGCCTGCGGACAGTGGATGACAGGAAAACTAATCAAGGCTTCCAAACCAGTTTCATTGAGCACTTTTTGCAAGCTCTTTACAATTGGAACTACACTGTTGTCAATAGGACTACCCGGCCTCTTCCAATAGCTCTGCATACGGGATCCTTTAGCAAATAGAGTAGAATCAACTCTCTCCGCTAATTGCCTCTCTGTATTTTTAATGCTCATGTCCTCAAAACGGGTTGGACTTGCTGGAGAAGAGTAATCCCTATTGGGTTCAGTAACACCCTCAAAAGCAAGTAAAGACGCTTCTGTGGTGTGCTTACAATCAAGGAACTGCATATCTAAATCTTCGAGTCTCTGGTATGCATCCAAAAAGAACTTAAGCTTTCTCGGTCCAACAACAAGTAATGGCTCGTGAGGCACCCCCTTCAACAAATCACGTCGTAGAGTAAGTATTCTTGCCAACCCAGTATGGTGATCAGCATGAATATGAGAAATCCATATACAGCTAAGACCTCTCACAGCATTATCAGCACCCTCTACACCATATCTGTTGTTGATGTACATAAAACGTAATATCTTAAAGTGGGGAATGGATTTCAGTACTAGTAAATGTATTTCACAAATTTCAAATGGGGTGTTACCTTCTTTTCAGCTGTCCCAGGGTTCCTTCACCGCAATCTAAAAGTAAACCTCCTTTGGAGAAAAGATTGATATGGATAGAAGTGACATTGCGATATTTAGATGGCTGAGATGATCCAGTCCCTAAAAGAACTATCTCCAAGTCATCTCTCCTTATATTTTCCAAACAACTAGGAAGCGTATTCTCATTATACCATGGCTCTTCAACCAAAACTTCATCACCTTTAGTTAAACTTATCTCTCCGTTTGTTTCTGTAGACTGGTACCAGAACCGACTAACACAATGGGCTGCATCTACAACCTCCGGAATCTCTGAAATTAACTCATCAATGATTTCTGAGGAAGCCACTTGACTTGGAATAACAGACCTATCTAATCCAAGGCGAGCATATGGACGCAACGTGAACTGTTCAACACACATGAAAATCACCATTATTAACATTTGTACATCAGTAAACTGATTGCAGAACTTGCAATGCTACAAAAAAAGCAGTCATGCTAATGAGAACACACATTCAGACATGTAGTAGAAACATAACCCTTCGCTGCTGGAAACCTTTATTAGCTAGCTTGGGAAAAGGAAAGAAAAATAAAAGGAGATATGATGCAATTAAAACAAAAGCGCTGTTAAACTATCAGGAGCAAATCACGACCCCCAGGTAGCTAAATTGCTCTCTGGACTGTTGGTTGTACAAGCAGCCAATCATAATCCTTCTAAAACTTCTAAAGTATTTATCAGATTAATCATACAAGCTTCTCCCATTTATATTAGAAACTTTAAAAAATAAAATAAAAAGAATAACACTGAATCAAGGACATAAGAAAAATTATAATTCTAATGGAAATTTATGCAATAAAGTTGTGTTAAAGAAGAAAAACATTGTATCAATTAGGAAAGAAAGCAGGGACGTAGGACTTAAGCCACAAAAGCCTACTTACTAGACGCATCCAAGTAAATCAACCATTTATACCTTGAGGAGGTTTTCAGCGGAAATGCTTTCACAAGACTTTGAAATGGAACCCTGGTAAAACAAAACCAAATTTATCAACAGCATCAGCCCCAAATTTTAAAAAGCATAACTATTAATGCCTAAAAGTATAAACATAAGATCATGGTCCTGGAAAACTTCCAGACATTCTAATAAACCTAATTTATGCAAAAGAAATGATATTACAACAAACCTCACTTGAAGCAGTGGATTCTGGTGCCAAACAATCAAGGTTCTGAAGAGACCAAAAACCTGGAGCTGGAAAGAACTGTGGACATAGATAGTTAAGTCGAGCTGCAATTCTTGCACTTGCTCTTAGGATTGGAATCTCCACATTCTTCCTGGAAACAGACACAGAAGCAAAGAGGGCTTTTCACTAACAAACAACAAGAAGCTCTTAATTAATCTTCTGCATAGGAAAAGCTACTCACCTTTCATTCCCAGCCATGATATGTTGGGCTAAACCAAATCTCTTCATCCAGCTCTGGTAGTTCGGACTGCTTATTAGAGATGCAGGACCCAGATGAATGACACAAGTCACACCCTTAGCATTCTCAGGCGGGCCTGAGAAATCCACATAATAGCGACTGAGACATTTTATGGATACCAGCTCCTCCAAATGAGATTCCGTTGGGCAGTCTACAAGTAATACAATTGGACCAGGAATGGAGGGTTCCATTACATCCCTTGGATGAACCTAAACAAATAAAGTAAATAAACTAATTTAAATACACATTAAAGTTTTTTATGGAGTACATCATTGCCCAGAGCTACTATATATATCTCTATTTCATAGTTTTCGGAACCAACCGTGATATTTTGAAAATCTGAGTGCACTGAATTTCCAAGTTGCAGTTCCCGATATTTTGACCCTGGTTTAAGACCCAAAGCCTTAGCTTTTTCAGGGTCAAATTTCCCTTTAATCTCAGGTAATTCACAGATGTAAACGACAGACATGTCACCAGGCTTTGCATTAGGTCTACTGTTGCCATTTAGTCTAAAGGGTTGTGAAGCATGACCAATCCTATCATCAAGAACCTTTTCTGTCGGATTCTGTGTACTGATTACTTCATTTGGGAGCCCAGTCCCTTTTGAGAAATTTGGGAGTAGAAGAATGGCTGATATATTGACAACCTCATCATCAACAAGAACAATCGGCTCTTTAAACTTAGTTTGATCATCCATAAAACCCCCCACAGAACCGAGAGTCGGCCCAAAGCTCCGAGTGTGAACCATGGCAGCATTTGGGATGAAACACCTCATGGCATCTACCAGATATTTGAGATCTGACGGACCCCATACATTGACCTTCAAAACAATACAAGATATGATTTAAACTCATATTTGGAAGGTTGGATCTAAATGAAATAAGATTTAAGGTGGAGTACAGAAAAGAAGGAAATGGATAGGAAGTCAATCTGATACTCACAGACATTCCTTCTTCACCCATGCCAGCCAAAGTTAACAGCAAACCTGTGAGGTCAAGTAAAAATTGAGCAATTCAGGATTGCCAAGAACAACCTCTTTTGAACAACCAGTGCAGATACTGAAAGCACAATAATAATGCTTAAAGGCTTCATCACAGACTTACTAAACATGCTCCTGGTGATAACAGAAAACAAACTAAACAATCTTTAATTGCAAGTGCAACATAATAGTTGATCTTTCAAGAGACAAACCTGGAAGTCCACCTGCAGTCTCTGAGCAGACACGAGAGAGAAAAATGTGATCAATCTGAAGAAGCATCAAGAACATCAATAAGGCATCTCAACAATAGGAAGGAACCTCATGAATGAAGATGAAGAGCACTTTATACATTTATTCCAAGTTCCAACAGCAGAAAATGGGTAAAGATTTCAGATATCGTATACCTTTGACAACTTAATCTTATGCTCTGTGCAGAACCTTTGCAAACCCTGCAGTGAGAGTAATATAATAAGAGACACTAGTTTACTCCACAAAGGGTTTATCATTGATTTGTAATTACTATTTCATATTGATAATGATAGAATCATCACCTTATTTAATATTACAAACTAACCAGATGTAAATGTATATAATTGAGTTCCTAATGCAACTATCACCTGACACTTACCTCTCCAGCATTAAATATAAATCTCTGTTTGTCAAAGAATAGCAACACTGAAGGAGATGTATCATGAGTATCCATTCCAGTCCCTAGTATCTGCAATGAGTTTGCATGGGTAAACTATTTAGACCATAAATAAGAAAAAGACTTACTCGAAAATGACAAGGAAAAGAATTATGGGAGCAAACACTTCTTTCTAGAATCAAGACACATAAAAACATTTTTGTTTTCAGGAACTCTTTATGCAGTACAAAAATTGGTAGAAATCCGACAAGTCTTATTCAACAAGCACAACTATTCCAAAAAGCAACAAATTAAAAGAAATGAACACAACCGAATAACCAATACTATGAATCGCACAGTCTACTCAATCAAACAATTGAAGAAAACCCAGAAATCAAGTCAACAAATTCAAACCAATAATGCTACGAATTTATTCAACAATTAAACAAAACCCATAAATCCAAAACCTGATTAAATCAAATTACCTGAACATAAGATAGGGTATTGATGGGATTAAGTGAGCGCACTTTCCGCTGAAGGTTCTTCTTCGGCCTATCACTCTTGTCGTTGCCCTCAGCTCTTCGCTTATTGAACCCAGCAGTGTCAGCCTTCTTAGCCTCCGTGGCCTCTTCCATTGATTTGTCTTTGCCTCCTCCGCTCTCCCTGAGAGTGCTTTTGTTCCTGGCGCGGAGGTTGGGAGGTTGGTTGTTGGGGAGGGGACGGTGTCGTTTTCGGTAGGAGGAAGCGAGGGCGGTGAAGAGAGAGCGGGGTTTATAGGGTTTAATGGTGAGAGGAGAGAGGGAGGAGAGACAAGAGAAAGGGGAAAAGAAGAGGAGACGGAGGTTTGTGACTTGTGGAATAAGCATTTGCATTGCGATGACTCAGTTGTTATTCATTTGGTCTCCAAAAAATTTAATTGATCCACTTAACTAGAAACAGTTTTCGTACATAGATGATACCTTTTTAAGGTGTTCCTTCTCTTTATCCGTGCGAGAGGTTAACAGCTCTTTTCCTTGAACAATCTAGCAGCAAAATAGAGCAAAATTCAGATATTGAAATTAAAATCCTGTATTAATTAATAACAACAAGAAATAAAATGCTCTCTTAGTAAGGCTTATATATGTTTAAAATTCCAAATATGTCACATGCTATAAAAAAAAGGAGGACAATTAAAGAAATTGTAAAATCATCACCTCCACCAAACATGTCCCTCAGGTTCCTCCTCCAGCACAATTCAGCAGAATCTAATCTGAACATTTACATACAATATAAACCTCATAGTATTTTTCAAATAAAAATATTAAGAATAATAAGAATTAAGTGGGAGGCATACTTATGTATGTGGTGGGCATAGTGCGGTTTGGTGTGGTTCGAATACTATACTAAACCATTTGAATACCAAATCAAAATGGTATTCAATCATCTACTACAAAGATGAACATAAAGTCTTTTTAGGACACTGCAAGTCTGGGAATTCTCTTGGAACCTCTGTTCAATGAATGGAAAAGCAAAAAAAAAAAATTAAAAAAAAAAATAAAAAATCCCTAATCTGACAATGCCTAAATCATATATGGGGAAGAAACACATTAATCCCACATGAGCAGGGCAGCCAATCAATATTTAACAAACAGCAAGGAAGAAAAATCCCAAAGTTATGAAAATACTTAAATTAGAAAAATAATAATTCCTATCTGGAAATAAAAACCAAAAATTTAAAACCCTAATCCTACATTCAGAGAAATTTTTAAAGGAAAAAAAATATAAAAGGAAGTCAAAACTGAGGAAAGATGGAGAAAATACCGAGGAGAATGAGAGAAGGAGATGCTGTGAGCCTGTGAGGTGTCGCGTAGGAGGGAGGGGGAGGATAAGGGCTTGTCGGCGGCTGAGGGCGGCTGAGGGAGGCTGCTGATGTGCCGAGGTAGTGAGGGTGAGGGCAGCGTGAATCCTGCTAAGGTGTGAGGGTGAGAGCCGTGAGGCAGGTGTCGATAGTTTAGTTATGTTCTGTGAAAGTGAATTGTAATTGAGAAGGGGTTCAGGGTTTTGGAATAGGTGAAACCACATATTTCAACCAGTCATTAAATAACACGTATATACATATTACAATATGTAAATAACTAAATTAATTACGTGAGCATAATGGCTTGATAGGGTTCGAATGAGGGGAATTAATTTTAAAATGTCATATCCAAATCCTAATCATATATATCAATCTTCTATAGGATTATATATATGTTATAAACTTTTCTAGTTTAAGTTTGATTGGGTAAATTCTAGATTAGATTTGATTCTAATTATTTTTTCCTATATGGACATGTATTCCTTGGGGAAGAATGAATTATTCTCCCTCTTATTATTATAAATAAAGGCACTACATATGAGAGAATAACACATACATTCCCCTACGATTCTACAAACACATCTCTCGTCTCTCTCCCCTTGTTGCCAACCCTTCCCTGTAGTCAGATAAAAGAGGCTACAACACGTTATCAGCACGCTCATACCACTGCGCTTAGAAATCTGACGTGGAAACTTTTTTTGCATCAAACCAGTTCATCTATATCATCACGTAATCAGATTCTTCCAAAACAACGGTTTTTATCTATATTTTTGCAGCCCTGATAGCATGAACATTCACAATAATACATGACTCAACTTTACGTTTTTCGAATTTTAGATTCTACATAAATTGTGTATGCATTATATTCATAATTGTTGAATTGCGTGAATTTGATATTGCCATGAATTGCATCAAAATATATGTACATGCATTAAAATATTTGAATTATATGATATGCATTGAATTGAAAGAAAAAAATAAAAAGAACAAAAATCGACAGACGCTAGGGTTCTTTGAACCCATGACCTCGAGCCGAGCCACAAGCTGAAGGCCAACAACTCTCTGTCTCCATGAAAACCAAAACGACGCAGTTCATGACATCATCCCCAAACCTTCACTCACTCACAGATGAGTCACAGCACCAACGTTGACTTCCATTGAGAACCACAACCTGAAGTTTTGATTTTTGGGACAAATTCATTGTCAAAATTCCCGTGGAATTTCATTAAGTTTTTGAGGATTTCGATTCGAAACCCTCATGATTTTCACACCCAAGGTCGAGAAATCGAACTTTCTCTGTTCAAAATAGGGTTCCATGTCAAACTTGTGCTTCCCTCGACCAATATTCACCAAGAACACGACCACCAACGGTGGCGGCGCTGGCCTCAACTCTGGCGATCTTACCCAGCAACGCTGAGTTGTTTTTTGGTTCTTACCCGAGCCCACTTAAGCTTGGCTACACTTGGTCCAAACACCAACCTTTTGGGCTTTAGTGTTCTTTTTTAAGCCTATTGGAGAGATTTATCAATCTGGGCTCATAAATTGCAGCCCACAAATCGAAACCTGACCCAAGCCTGACACCAGCCAGTAGGGCTATGGTGTCTCATACGCCTGCGTAGCACTGGATCACGCCCTCCCTAAGGTTTACCTGTCCGTGCTGCACACAATCCCAGCTTGCTGTTGGAGACTAGGTGCATTGCTCCGCACCACACTGGATCTGTACCCTTTCATAGGCTCTTCTTTGGATCCAGCCCCTTATTTTCTCTCTCGCCTTGGGCCTGCAGCCCACCCAAGACCAAAACAAGCCCAATCTAAGCCTGAACCTCAGAGATTTACTCAGCCCACCCGTGGGTTTTGGTCTATGTTTTTGGGCCCCCGTGCTTAATTGCCTAATTATTTTAGGCCCAATGGGTTTTATATTTTTTTCTCCCACACTTTAAATTTGGCCCAAAGTCCAAATAATTAATTCAATTATAATTTTTAGACTTGAAGTCCTATTTGCATATCTTGTGTTGCATATTTCTGTGTATATATTTGCGTTTGTCTGCAGGAACATATGAACCTGAAGTTCATAATTATTTTGAAACCTGAAGTTTCTAAAAACATGCCTTGTTTGAAAACCTGAAGTTTTCCTTAAAAACATCACCCACGAAAACCCAAAGTTTTTCATGCAAATTTTAACCAATACATGTCTATTAGAACTCCTATGTGAATGGATTGATATTTTTCTCCATTGCACGAACCACATCTTGTCCATCTATTTTGTGATAGGAACATGTCGAATTTCAACAAACTCGACTTCACCGCCTTGGAGGTCTCTTGAATGAACTACCTCAAGTGGGTCCAAGATGTGAAGCTCCACCTCATTGCAAAGAGTTTGCGTCCCGCCATTGAAGATGAGATGGACAACCCTGTTAGCGAAGCTGAGAAAGCCACCATTATGATCTTTATTCGAAGACATATTCATGACGCACTATAAATTGAGTACCTTGCTAAGGAAGATCCATAAACATTATGGGTCACTTTGGTATATCGTTTTGATCACCAAAAAGACATATTCTTGCCTAAAGCAAGACATGACTACCAACATTTGCACTTCCAAGACTTTAAGTCTGTGAATGAATATAATTCTGAAGTTTTTCGAATCCAATCACTTCTCAAGTCTTGTAATGAAACTTTGATCGAAGAGGATCTCCTAGAGAATACCTATTCGACCTTCTCTGCTACTAATATTGTCCTGCAACAACAATATAGAGCTCAGAAGTTCACTAAGTTCTCAGATTTGATCTTTGTTTTACTTCTCGCTGAAAAGTAGAATCAACTATTAATGAAGAATCATCAAGCTCGACCTACTACGGCGACTGTTGTGCCTGAAGCATACTATAACACAGACCAACGCCTAAAACACCAAAAAATGCATGGTAAGGGCGGCCAAAAGCCACCCCGTCAAGGTCAACAAAGTCAGGGCCCATCTAAGGGAGGAAACAAAGCCTAAAAGCGCCCTAACCTCACTCCCAAGGCCCCAAACTTCAAGAATAAGGGCAAAGCACCTGAAACCATAGATGCGGATATATGTTATCGCTATGGTTCAAAGGACCATTGGTCCCGTGTTTTCCAAGCTCCCCAAAATGTTGTAGCTGAATATCATTCTTGTCGTAAGAAGTTTGAATCAAACTTTATGCAAGAATTGGAAAGTATCAAGATGGAAGTTTTTGACTTTCAAGAGGTCGTTACCCCTATGGAAGATTAGAATCTTAGACATAAACTATCTTTTTTAGTTAAAATAAGACATTAGGGCCAAATTCCACAGTAATGGGAGAACCCCTTTGTGTTTTTGGTTAATTTTGAACAAATTTCCTTTATGTTTGGATTATTTGTTGGTGTTTTTTTTTGGATATTAAGTTTTTTAATTAATTTCTGTCTTTGAATACTTATTTTGAATGGATATTTGTTTTAAGAACTTTCATGCATGTGACTGATTCAAATTAATTTTCATTCTACGTATGACTAGTGGGGAAGTTAGTTGTATGGTAGATAGTGCAACCACATACACCGTTTTGCGTGAACAGATCTATTTCACTAATTTAATACTTAAGAATGCACATTTGACAACCCTTTCAGGCCCATCCAACCGAATCGAAAGATACGGTAAGGCACGTATAATGTTGTCCAATGGTACAATTGTGACATTGATGAGGCACTTTATTATCCGCGTTTTGGAAGAACGTTGTTGAGTTTTAAGGACATTAGAGATAACAATTACCACGCTGAAACCCACGTAGAAAATGGAGTTGAATTTATGTGCATAACTTCCTAAGAATATGGCCAGAACCGAATTATAAAGAAGATGAAACGTATCCCTAGTGGTTTGTATACTACGACTATACGCCCCATAGAAAGCCACTATGTGGCCGGCCCTACCTCTGGGACCGCGCTCGAAATAACACTTTGGCATGATCGTTTGAGACATCCTAGATGAATAGCGATGCGTCGTATCTTCAAATCATCACATGGGCATCCAATAACCCGAAGTTTAGGTTCGATCCAAGGAATTGCATGTTAAACATGTTCAATAGGAAAGCTTATTACTAAGCCTTCTTATGACAAGATTTGTTCGAATCCTTCTATTTTTCTACAAAGGATTCAATGGGACATTTGTAGACCTATTCACCCTCCATGTGAACCATTTAGATATTTTATTGGTTGACGTTTCCACACGTTGGTCACACGTGTGCTTGTTATCCATAAGGAACGCTGCATTCTCCAAATTGTTGGCTCAAGTTATCAAGTTCAAGGCTCACCACTTTGATTATCCGATCAAATCTATTCGATTGCATGTTGGTTGGGGTTGAAGTTGAACATTATGTACCCCATGTTCACACCCAGAACGACCTGGCAGAGGCATTCATTAAGCGCTTACAAATGATTGCTCGATCGTTGGTCATACGTACCAATCTCCTAATCGCTACTTGGGGCCATGCAATATTGTAGGCAACCTTGTTGGTCCGTCTGAGGCTTGTTGTGACCCAACCATATACTGCCCTTCAGTTGGCTACCAGATACAAACCTGATATATCGCATCTGCGAGTTTTTAGTTGTGCGGTCCCCTTACGTACAAAAATAGGGCATCAGCGAATGATAGGAATCTATGTTTGATATGATTCTTCTTCGATTATTCGTTACTAAGAACCTTTAACAGGCGATCTGTTTACCGCTCGTTTCTAGGATTGTCACTTCTATGTGACAGTTTTCCCATCATTAGGGGGAGATAAGAACGTCAACGTTCCTGAAGAATGACATGAATTATCCTGGACGACTCCCACTTTGTCTCATTTAAATCCCCGCACCGTTCAATCTGAAACTGAAGTGCATCGTATATTAGATCTTCAAAGCATATCTCAGAGCATGCTCGATGCTTTCATCTTTCTAGCGCGAGTGATAAGATCACATATTCCAATTGCGAATGCGCATGCAAAGATGGATGTACCAAATATACGACGGACTTCCCTTATGGAGGCCTTGGACGCCAATTTAGGTGATCTACGTACATTAGCAACTAGTTAATCATCTGCCCTTACATAAAAGCGTAACAGACCTCTTGGTTCAAATGATTCACACCCCAGAAGAGGAAACCCACAACACAGGCTTCTGAAGAGCCTATCGTCAATCCAACTGTCGCTTATTCATTCTATCCAACTCATGAGGAAATTCTAGATTACAGAAGTGTCCTTAAAAAGACGAATATCCCCCTGAAAATTATGAGATTTCAGTCTATTATGCTAGCTTAGAAGATGTGTGGTGTAGAAATGAGATGATTCTCGACGTTGCATTAGCATATGCAGTAGCTACTGAGATCATGTTGAGTGATGACATTGAATCCCGTTCCGTTGATGAATGTCGACACAGAATCGATTAGTCAAACTGGAAACAAGCAATCCAAGTCGAACTCGATTCGCTTGTGAAACGTAAGGTGTTAGTGTGACATATGTTTTGCTTATTGTCTTGGTTTACTACGGAGATGAACAGTTCAAGATTTTATATTCACTGCGTTATCTAGTAAATCTAATAAGTATATACTAAGGTAGGTTCAAGTTCAAAAGACACATTTCCTGATGTGTGTCATATCTATTATTTTACTCTCATTTTTCACCTTACCCTTGAACCTAATAGTTGGCTCAAAATGCGGGGTATTGTTGGAGTTTTGAGCTTCTTTAAGTCCCACATCGGGGAACTCAAGGGAACTTGAGGTCCTTATATTACTTTAGTCTCCTTTATTAGTGATTAGGTGTTGGACAATTTGGAATGAGGATTGAGGCTTGGGCCACTAATTGTGTGGATTAGGCTTAATGGCGCTACACTCAGATCAAACAAAAGTTGCCGCTTCATAATTTTCAATTTCAATTCCTTACCATCCTCAGTGGGCATTTCACCAACTTCAATCTCTTCTTGAGTTTCAAATAGGCTCTGATTGGCTACTCCATCATCTAAAATTAGAATAATTAAGTTAACAGAAGGAAAGGATTCTATTGTCCACACTTCAAAAAGACCCAAGCACTTTCATACAACTTGAGTTGAAGACTATTACCACATATGATAACGAATTCCAGCTGCACCACAAAAGGAACATGATCTTCCTCTCAACTTGCATTTGCAGTTGTTATTATAACATCTGTAGATAACATACATAAGCACTTATTCAATAATTCTCCACACATAAAAAAACACTTATTTGAGAATGCACCAAATCCTCCCAATGTCTATAAATAAATAATATGCACATACACATCAATACAGATTGTTCCAATTGCTAGTGTAAATGTTTGAAGTCAAATTTTTATTTATATAAAGGTTGAATCTACGTTGTGAAATTTTGAGTCCTTGTAGTCTCTAGTTGAATAATACTCTAGTATTTCGCATTACTGATATTTATGCATGTCCTTCCTCTGTAGTCCAAGTAATCTGGAAATGGCTTGGTTTCTGAGAAGCACGAGTTAGTGGGGCATGTAATGGACAAGAAAACTGCTAAGGAAGGTGATAATGTCTCCTCAAAATCTACTGGTTATGATTTATTTTTTGATAATGGAAAAAAGAAAATTTTAAGATGGTAATCGACACATCAAAGAATGATAGAAATGAGCCACCTATCAAAGATAACCAAGCTCAGTCTAGAGTTAGCCTAGATGCAATTGCAGCTATTCTTTAAGCAGCCATAATAAGCACTAAGAATCCAGGTTTAGAGATGTTCCCAAAATCATTGAGCGGTATAGGTCAAGCTCCTAGTAATAAAGGTGGACAAGATTTGAGCTCGGGGATAGTACATACATCTCAACTTCACACTTCTATCCAAAAGGCAAATTGTTCTTGAGAGCCTCACGTTCTTGTCCCTGTTGCGAAGGTTATTGCTGAGACGGTTGCCCTTGCAGCTGCAAATGAGCCAGACTCCTCAGAAACATCCTTGACTAGATAGCAAAAGTTAAAGGAAGAGAGATTGAAATGAGCACATATGTTTGCAGCTATGATAAAAAGTAAACATGCTCTTTTGAAAAGTGAATCATTGCGCAGTTTATCGGCTAAACCACCAGAGTCAAGGACTTCCTCATCAGGTAATGAATTTTAAATCATTTAGCTAAAGAAAAAGAAAGCAGTTCAGTTCCCTTACAAGATGATCTTTTAGATAAGGTTGAGGAGTTACAGAAGAATTTTTTTGCTGATGAATGTAATTAGCGGCGTTCAAAGAGGAGCTACCATTCTAAAAGGTATAAAGGAGAAGAAGTTGACAATGATTTGCAACAAGAGAAGAAGGAAGAAAATAAAAAGGTTCACAAGCACTCGAGGAAGAAGCATTGGTCTCATCATTCTTCAGAACACAGTAGGGACATACATAAGCATAAAAGATGTTCCGTTTCTAAGGATAGAGACTCTCAACGCCATCATAAGCATGATAGCTCTAATGACGAGAAGCATCGGCACTCACAATGTAGGCATAAGAGCAATAACTTTGATGATGAACATCAGCCTAAAAAAAGGCACAAGTGTTGGAGTTTTGAGCTCATTTAAGTCCCACATCGGGGAACTTAAAGGAATTTTAGGTCCTTATATTACTTTAGTCTCCTTTATTAGTGATTAGGTGTTGGACCATTTGGAATGGGGATTGAGGCTTGGGCCACTAATTGTGTGGATTAGGCTTGATGATTATACCATAATATTAATATTAATTAATCAAGACAAGGGCCTTGGGCCTTGGGGCATAAGAATTAAAATTAATCTGATCAATTAGTTTTAATTTCGAATTAAGTTTTTATTTACAATTAATTAAAAACGTTTTGATTAATTGACACAACTCTTTGGAAAGAGTTGTATAGCTTCAGATACATCCACAAGGTATTTGAAGAGGTATGAAAGAGCCTATATAACTGGAGTCCTCAGTTTTATCGAAAATTATCTTTTTTTTCTTCTTACTCTTCCATACAAACATTCAAGAGAGTAAACACATAAAGTAATTCCCTAGAATTCTATAATCTAGTGCGGGTTTTAGAATTAGGTAGTTGTATCCTGGTCGAGCAAACGTTGTAGAACCACAAGCACAAGAGTGAGATGGAAATACTGTTCGAATGACATAGCTTTTGCGCTAGCCTTTACCTGTTGTAATCAAGTTAGTACCATTTTAATTATTTTATTTGTTTATGTAATTTCATTATGTATAACAAGTATTTTTAGTTAATAAAGTATTAGAATTTCAAATTTTGTTATTTCTGTTATTTTTATTTATATCTAAATTGTTCTCCAACAACAAGCACGAACACTCTAATAATGCGCATCAAAATTCTTGACGTAGAGATAAGCATAGTGACTCTTCTGATGATAAGCACCAGCATTATGGGTGTTGGCACAAGCAAAGCAACTCCTCTGAAAATGAGCATGGACCCGGCAACAGATTTGTAAAGCATAAGAAACCCACGTCTCAAAAAGGAGCATAATTAGAAGAAGGGAAGATCTATACAAAGTCAGATCAATTAAGAGCAAGTGAGGGTGATCATTCTAGTAGGGAAGCTTCCATTGATATTTTAAACTCGCATGAAAATGAAAGAGTTTCATCTCAGGCTTCTCAATCAACAATGGTTTCCAATGATCTTAGAGCTAAAATCCGTGGTATGTTGATCGTAACCTTGTAGAAATGGTACCATTGCAGTTTTCCTTTTGTCATAAAAACAACTAATTTAATTCCTAAGTTTCAACTCCAAAGTTTTTTGCCTCATGTTCTCTTTTCATAGTTGTATATTAATAAACTTCCTTGGGCTTAGGAATCTAACTTAACAAGTGGAGAAAAAATTATATGGTAAATTGGAGCAATGCTCCATATTTTCATTATCCTCAAGAACCAATGCTCTGCATCTTTCAAAATCAAGATACCAAATCTCTGATAGTTTTAACTAAGAGACATGAACTCCAATTTCGTCCAAATTGAGAGGCTCCACTGGTTTAGGGAAATAGCTTCCCAAAGTAATGACATTCTAACATATTGTTTTTGGAGCTATATTATAGAAAGAAAGAAAAAAGATTTAAACTTGGGGGCATAAGGGGGCACATTGCCTCGACAACTCGATTAACTTTACATCTTAAAAATTTGTTATAAGAATGGGTATTTTGCTTCGTGTCATTTTGTCCTTCTATCGAATCTTAGTCAACTATAGATTTTACTTTTTTTCTACACTTATATAGAGATACAGTAATCTGAGGTAGCGAATGAGACAACAAATAGATGGAAATTCTCTACTTAATGGCTGCCGCTTCTAGCTCTTGCATGGTTTGATCCACTAGCAGACAAAGAATTATGTAAGAAAGAGAGGCATGATTTATTGTGCAGTCTCCAAGTGATATGTGTGCCCCCTCCCCGGTTGTTGAAGTCTCTTGTCACTATTGTTTGATCTCTGGTTGTGACTCCTTAGGTTAAAAGATTAGTTTTAAAATCATTGAAATTCAATTAGTCATGCCATATGATTTTTTTTTTTTGTGAAAGTACAATATTTAATAATAACGAATGAATACGTACATAACAAGAGGGTAATATGCTAACAATGAGCCTCGATAAAAACCTTATTGAGAATTTCAACCCAGACGAAGGAAAAAAGAACGCCTCGCACCAATTAGTAAACTAACATAACTTTTTTTTGGTCAAAGGGTAAAATTCATTACCAACAAAAAGACAAGTACAATAGAGGCCTAAAACCAAATAATCACAACAAAAAAAGAAAGACCACAACACACAGAAGACAAAGGCCCAAAACCAACCTTGGAGCCCAGCATATACAAACAAACCACACAGAAAATCCTAGACAACTCGACTTTCTGAAGCTGCATACGACATCACCGCCGTAAGAGAACCACATCATGATCGTCACGATCAACCACCCTCCACGATCGCCTGAGATCAAGCTATCAAGAAACCGAAAATTGGTGAAGACAGAGGTAACATCATTCTCTAAAGACTAGCAATGGGCAAGCTATCATGAGATCAAAGAAGCACGCAAGTAGAAAGAATCCACGAACAACATTGCCGACAAAGGAGAACAACGGAAGTGACCAACGAGGGCCAACAAGGGTGGTGGTGCGGACACCCGAGCTAAAGCTCTACAAATCCTCCCAAAGATCTGTGACAAACTGTGGTAAGTAAAGTTGGTACCCAATTAGAAATGAGGAGAGAGATAATGAAGCCAACTAAGGAAAATGATGGAGAGAAAGGGGTCAAAGAGGATGAAGAAAATGAGGGATTGGGGAACATGGCCTAAGATGGTGAAATCAAAGGCAAAAGGAGAAAAAGGAGTAGATCGTGCAGATTGCATGGATGAGGAAGGAAAATGTGTAGGCACTAGGAAAAGGAAGAAAAAAATACTAAAAATAAACAAACCACAAGGTTGTCACCAACCTAGCCAAAGCTAAGGTCGGCACCGAAGCAAAGTGGAGTGAACGAAAACATGTCACATGGCGGTGAGAAAGCATCTCACAGAGGAGAGAAAAGCTCTCACAGGGGAGAGAAAAAGTTTATTTTGGAATTTAGTTTGCTAATATAGCTATCATTGAATAGTAGATCATACATTACATCAGGGGATCCTCACACCAAATGCTTGGGTTAGCTGAAAATATACCCATTCTCGTCAATTGATGAGCCACTTTATTCGATTCTCTTGGACCATATTCAAACTTCCAGTGGGGAAATGGTTGCAGATGAAATCATGCAAAAGGTGCCCAAATGGGACATTGTTGGCAATGGCATCTTGCCGCAAAGCCTTAATAACCAACAAAACATCACCTTCAAAAATCAAATGTGTTGCCTCCAATTGTCTGCCTACTTCCACAGCTGCACAAGTTGCAAGAATCTCTGCCAACATAGGTGAGCAAACCCCAGAAAACTGCACTGATTTGGCCGCCACATACTTCCCATTCTCATCACGAACGACCACCCCACTTCCTCCAAGAGCTTTGTTTTCATCCCAAGCACCATCAAAGTTGTATTTAAACCAAGTCATGCCATATGATTAAACACTAACCAAAGTTGATTAATTAATTCGCATTGAAGTTGAAGCACGTATGTTGTGGCTGTAAATTCAAAGCTAAGTTTCACTTTCTAAACCAAACCTATCACCTCATAAAATAATTTACCTATCTATATGTTAGTACCCACTTAGAATATAAATCCTGTAAAAATAATTTACCTACCCCATAGGTGTGATATTGTAAAGAAAAAATGTATATGATTACTTTGGATATTATAAGTAATAATATGACAATATTATTTGTATAGGTAAATTAATAAGTAGATTGGTAAATTAGTATGTACTACAAAAATGCAGATAAATTAGCTTGTAACAGAAGAATGTATGTAAATTAGTGATTTTTTTTTTAAATATAGGTAAATAGTTTGTATCAAAAGAATGTAGGTCAATTAGTTTGTATCAAAAGAATGTAGGTAAATTAGTGAATTTTTAAAATATAGATAAATAGTTTGTAATACGTGGTTTTAAAACAGGAGCTCAATTGCTCATTGCTAGCATAATTGAAGGTGAGTAATAATAATATTAATTGACATATTTAGGTCATTGTGGCATAAGTTGTAAATATTTTATAAGGATATGTCATTTATTTGCCAACATGCCAGACTATTTGAATTTTGGATTTTATTTGGAAGTTTAATATGAGGTGGGTTTTTCTCTAGACAATATCAGTTACATCTTTTGACAATTGTAGCAAAGTATGTAAGTAGGGATCGTTCTAGACCGGGGATTAGGAGGGATTGCTAAACACTTGAAAACTGATTTAAAAACTTAAAAACAAAGTTTAAAACACTAATTTGGACTCAAAGAATGAAAAACTAAAGTTTAAAACACTAAAACAAAACAAAAACTCAAAACAGCAACTAGAAGACTCAAAACTGCCTAAAAACCACTTTCTGGGCAGTTTTGAGCACCTACACTAATTTGGACGAAATTGGGTGAAAACTTGACTCAAAATACTTAAAAACATAAACCAAAACACTTTCTAACTAAATTAAGACTTCAAAGTAAATGAGGATTTGATTTGGACGAAAATAAATTTGATAAAACAGGTTGCAAAGTAAAACAGATTTTGAAAACGTTTTTGGGGTTTTAAATGGATGATGGACTAGTTAGGGGCTCTTTCTCCACACATGACAAGTATGCAAACGACTCAATTTCCAGTTATTCCTTCGTTGAATTATGAATGACAATGCCCCAAATTAACCGTGACATCACTAGTTAATTCTCAAGTTTTCCTTGTGTTATTGGATTGGATGACATCATTCGACAACCCAAAGCATTCCTCAAAAGTTCCCTACATGACATCATAATAAAGACACAATCAAAGATCATTACGTTCAATGAAAACTATAAGCATTGACAAAGCACTTGCAACTATGACATCATGTCACTCATGCTAGGAATTGGACTTAACGCGATCGTGACTAGCGACCTTCACTACATATGAATATAAGTGTGTGACGATTATGTGAAACAACCTTATATTCTAGCAACATATTCATGCAAGCCAATTAAGTGTCGACCCCTAATTAACAAACACAAATAAGTTATTACTCGCACAGTTAAGCCAATTGCATTCACGATTCAAGAACTCATAACTGGAATTTATCAAATCAACTTGCATACATAGTCATGGCTTCGAAATTACCCCTAACCAATAGGGGTTTAGCCACTCATGTTCGTAGCAAAACGAAAGGAAAAGAAATTAAACATTGAAATCATAAAACGAATTACACCTAGAATGCACCAACGATGAAGCTTAAGCATCCAAGAGTCCTTCCTTCTTTCTCCTTGCTGCTGCACACGAATGGGTGAGTTTTGGGGGTTATGAATGGTGTAGAATGATGGGTTTATGGCTGGGATAGGTGTATGGGACGGCTAGGGTGGTTTTTGGTCAGAAAATATGGTGAATGGTGAAGGATAGGTGCGGCAGAGAGAGTGGTGATGTTTCTGGCGTGAATGGGACTGAATGGGCTTGTGTGGAATGTTTTGTGGCTGCAACAAGAGGTTTATTTAAAGGGAAACAGAAATTCAAACCCTAGGTTGATTAGGAAATCAGAAATTAAGTCTAAGGATTCTAGAATTAGGAAATAAATCAGAAAATTAAAGGAAAGGGCAAGGGAAATTCGGCTAGGGTTTAAAACACAAAAGGAAGGTGTTTTAAAGCATAAAAACAGGAAATAAGGAAGAGGAAATGCAAAGGGGGGTGCGGCAAGGGTTCAAAAGGGTTCTAGGCTTTTGTTTTGTGTCCTAGAATGCTTAGAAAGTCTTCATAATTGCTGGAACTTTTAGGGACAATTAGGAAAAATCAAACCAAAGTAGGAAACCTTGGCTTAACTTTCCTACTTCAAGTAGGAATCCTTGTTGGAGGAGGAATCCTTGTTCTTCTAGGAATCCTCATGTGATTAGGAATCCATCTTCAATTAGGAATCCTTCGTTGATTAGGAATCCTTCGTCGATTAGGAATCCTTCGTCGATTAGGAATCCTCCTTCATGTAAGCACTTTCCTACTTCAACTAGGAAACCTTGTTCAAGTAGGAATCATCATCTTCAAGTCTTCAAATTCGTCCAAACCTTGGCTCCAATTATGTGATAATCATTCCAAACCCAATTTTGCTCCAAAAAGCTCCAAAATGCATCTTCTTGCATCCTTTGGCTTTAAAACCTGAAAACACATAAAACTAGCTTAAAAGACTACTTTAACTAAGAAAACACCATGGAAATGCATAAGAACTAGCTAACTAAGGCGCATAAATATGCTCCTATCAAATTGAAAATGAGAGTTTCCCCCTTAAAACTTATTTTCTCTCACTTAAAACCCATCCTCTTTATTTTTTAGACATAAACCCCATTTACTAGAATCCAACTAAGCAAATTTCCTTAACAAGCTTGGTTTGTCAGTTTTTATAATTCTCGTGTTCCTAAAATGCCCTCATAGAGTGTAACGTGGGTTAGGTTTGACTTATAATTAATAATAAATTTTGCATTTTATTATTTTCAATGCAATTAAATGTCAATTAACCTATTATTTGATTAGGCTTTTTTTTCTCAATTTTTTTTACCAAAAATTGTTTTATCGTGAAACTAGCTGACCTTATTAGCTTGAAATATATAATATAAATAAAAAAATATTATGGTGTTTTACGTTGAGACATGGACAAAAATAATTTCTATCAAAAAAATTATACAAAATAATGGTTGTATTTTTTTCTTTCCACAGAAAATAATTTACCTATCTATATGTTAGTACCCACTTAGAATATAAATCCTGTAAAAATAATTTACCTACCCCATAGGTGTGATATTGTAAAGAAAAAATGTATATGATTACTTTGGATATTATAAGTAATAATATGACAATATTATTTGTATAGGTAAATTAATAAGTAGATTGGTAAATTAGTATGTACTACAAAAAGGCAGATAAATTAGCTTGTAACAGAAGAATGTATGTAAATTAGTGATTTTTTTTTTTAAATATAGGTAAATAGTTTGTATCAAAAGAATGTAGGTCAATTAGTTTGTATCAAAAGAATGTAGGTAAATTAGTGAATTTTTAAAATATAGATAAATAGTTTGTAATACGTGGTTTTAAAACAGGAGCTCAATTGCTCATTGCTAGCATAATTGAAGGTGAGTAATAATAATATTAATTGACATATTTAGGTCATTGTGGCATAAGTTGTAAATATTTTATAAGGATATGTCATTTATTTGCCAACATGCCAGACTATTTGAATTTTGGATTTTATTTGGATGTTTATTATGAGGTGGGTTTTTCTCTAGACAATATCAGTTACAAGGGCTTATATCTAAACAACCCTAAAATAAACGCTCACTTGATCATGGGACTACCAAAAAGTAGCCATATAATTTTACAAAAATTCATGCAATATCTTATATATTACCGAAGAAAACTTAAGGAACTGTGTTGAACAAAAAATTGAGTGCAAATAAGAACACTGCTGTTGCACGAAATATACCGAAACCTATCCCATCTTTCTAGTCTGCAGAATAGAACAACATATACAACCGATAAAAATGTATTTTTTTAGTAATTTGTCAACAGATTAGGCAATGACCGAGAGTAGGAGGGGATGAGTAGTCTGTAGTCTAGCTACTAGTAAACTTAGTTATGAGACTCAATCTCTTCGTTTTATTACTTGGCCTAATGGTGAAGAAAACTCAGGGGCAAAGGAAACCTTTTCTTTTTCTGATATAAAAATATATTTACACCAAGGGATAGAAGTATAAATTGTATTGAACTGGTCATCCATAAGAGAGTTATGTTTAACACTTTGAGGACTTGTGCGAAGTTTGATCTTTTGGACAATGTATTCATGCTAAATTCAACAAATAATCAAAATTTCAACTTAATCGGAATTAGCACACCTCACTTCAACTAATTGAATAGTATAACTCGTTTGAGATTTTTTTTTTCCTTCATTTCCTAGAAATTAAGATTTAGGATTCATTTGTGAAAAAATGAGCCGGGTGAACAGAGAGATGGAGAAGGCATTTTTGTGTGTTGGCAAAAGAATACACGAATTACATTTTTATTATTTTATTGTTAGATAAACGCCAAGGGAATTGCTATTGCCACTTTAAAATTTTCATTTTGCACTCCAAACTTTCAACAGTTAGAAAGAAAAATACACTCGTGAGGAGTGTACAGAGAAATTTTTGAAGTGCAAATGACAGTTCTCAAATTGAAAAGTTAATATAATAATTGTAGGCTCCACTTATCCCATCGTAATATGTATTGATCGAAAAAGAAAAATTATTGTCATATGTAAATTGAAAAGTGTTAGATTTCTATTTTAATTAGGAAATTTAATATGTGCATGAACATATAAGAGGATGATCAATTTGAGGACCCTATGTCATGCCGTTGAACTTTTTGAACACTCCGCCTCTAAAAAGAAGTATCAGTATACCATATTACTAAGCAAGGGGGCACGGAGAAACTTAATTGCAAGCAAAAGATGATAATGCATTCTACTAATCTGATCTACTAAACTGTTATAAAGGGCTAAACTGCTAGCTTTAACTACTATTTATAGCCTAATGGGGACTAAGCTATCATGGCCTAAAATTTAGTCCCCCTTTATAGGCAAAAATATGATTCAAATCTAAATGTTATTTCCATATTGGGTAACTGGGAGTAGTCAGTGGCCCAGCTTATATGTGTAGCTGCTGGTTCATTTTTCGCCGGAATCTTGAAGTGTAGGGATTAGGGTTAGGGTTAGGGTTTGGAGAATCCTTGAGTTAATGTTAATAGTTTGAAGCTGCGGTGGGCTAGGGCTGACGCCTCACCTAAGTACAGAAAACCAAAACTTGTGTTTTAGGGTGATGATGAAGCATCAAATAGTTAATTTTGAAAAGATTTAATGCAAGGTTTTCACGCTAATTCAGGTTTAATGCATTATGTCTTTTTAAGCTTCCATTCTTTTCGAGTAAATATTGACAGAACCGTTTTCCAAATCATTTGGGAATCTTAGCGCTCTTAAAGATAACGTCCTGATGAGGACTGAGCCTTTGACAATCCTAGTTACTAAATCTGTAGCCACAGTTATATATAGATATGATATTTGACTAATTAGTTGGTCAAGGGCAAAAAGTTTGAAGTGCAACAAAATTTATATATACATATATATATGTATAGGTTTTGGTAGAAATTATAGCCCTCTTATATTTATCAAAGAGTACAGTAGCTGCCTTGAAAATAATGTCGCAACCGCGCGCTAAGAGCCTAACTAAGAATTTAACGGGCGGCTAGAAAGTTGAAATCAGGAAGGACATGACTAATCTTGACGTGGATCCTATTCAGTGATTTTTTACTTTTTCATTCTTCGTGCGTTAGTATAAACGCATCAGCATGCGAGGAAAGAGAATATTGTACTATTTTTTGTACGGAAGCATCAAGCTCGCACGCACGGGTGGTTGAACTAGAAAACGGAAGTATCAAACAAGCTTTAGTGAGGGGAGTTTTTCTCATTGCAATAAGAAAAAAAACATGAAATTAAAGCCAGTGATCGAGTTAGTCGTAGTCTAATCCTTCATTGTGTGTTACCTTTCTTTTGACAGAATTGTACCTCTCCTTAACTAATCTGGTGATCCAATTCAAACCCACACAGCCACGCTAAGCCTTCTAATTTGGCCACCAGAGCTTGGTCCAAATAGCCTTTGCTTTTCCTTGATCTTATTCCCTATCTAACATTTAGTCTTTTGCTTAATTGGTTTTCAGTTCTCTCCATGCCATCTTATTAAATTCCACCGTCCTCCCTCATATTTTTCAAACTCTATGAAGTTTTTCTTTAATATTCGACCAAACATTGAAATCCATTTCCATTTTTTTGTTATTATGCAATGCCATGCTGAATCTTATGTCCACACGGTCTCATGCTATTATATCTATTTTAATTTTTCTTTTCACTTGGGAAGCAAGATTCAAGTAGGTCATCTCAATTAAAACTGCTCAACATAAATAATTCATAGATTCGTCAAGTTTCAACCCTTTTCTGAAAATTTATGCCATTGGAGTTTAGTTTTTATTGGAACTAGACGTTTGTGGTAGGGAGTTTGTGTTGTGAAAGTAATAAACACATTTAGTGAATAAACACATTTAGTGACTTTTCAAAGTCGTGATAAGTACTAATCAAGGGCTCGTCCGGAAATGCTTTTAAAATAGCTGAAATCATTTTTTGTGAAATATTTTTTAAACCAATCCTTAGGAAGATACAAGTTAATCTTGGTTTGGAACCCAAAAATATTTTCTATAAAAATATTTTTAGTCATTTTAAAATTACTTCCAAATGAGTTTTTTAAAAGACCTTGATATATAAAAAGTAGGGTTAAATTGATTATTACACATTTAGCATGGATAAATTTTATAATTTTAGTTAGAGCACCGCAAATGCTTAGAAAAATTCAAACAGAGGATCTTGTGTACCAGCTAGGGATTAGAAAACTCCGGTTTCCCAAAGACCATACCTTCGAGTAAAATCCCCCCGCACCAGAAAATTAAGAACGATACATAATCCTTTCTTCTTCTTTTTTTCTTTTTTTTTTCTTTTGTAGTTAAACAACGAAACAGAGAATAGTAACTCTATTGCTAAGAAAACAGACAATTTTTTTAATCAAGTTCCAAGACCATCACACTTACATAAAGCAAATAAAACTACAATATTGGGAAAAATTGTAACTCTTTATAATTAAACACTAAACTATAAATTTTGTAGATTCTTTAGTCATTCTTAACTATGGTTTTAGTAACATATCATTCTTATAATGAACTGCGCGTCTATTTGATACATATAAAGAGACTAAACAATCTCCAATTCAATTGTTTTTTTCTAAATATAATTTATAAAAAAATGCATAAGAAAATGAATTATTTTATTATGACAAACGGTAGAAATACGTGAATCACAGTAAGTGAACAAGAAAATGCACCAATGTGGTAGATGTAAGTATTGTCCAATATAATAGATATATGTCTAACTCAAAGCCACCATTTAAGACTTTTTGAACAAGCTTTGCCAACCAATCCCTTAGACTCTTAATTACGCATGTATAGGTTCATCCCATTGAACTCTAGATTGACTTGAAGTATAGTGCGAGAGTCAAGTACTTCAAGCCTACGTACAAGTAATAAAACGGTGCCTAAAACTAAAGCCATGCAGATACAGAGATCCACGTCGTAAGTTTATATGCATGAAGTGATACCTACAATATGTCATTTTATTGATTATTGTGAAAAAAAATAACGTTGCAATTGGGTTTTTAGCTATGATTCTTTATGTTATTATTAATTTATGTGTTGTAATATAAATAATTAATTATTTAATATTTTAAGGTATAGTACTAGTAAATAATACAGTACTTGTTTGTATAGTTCTTGAGAGTCTGTCCACGTGAAGTAGTGGTGAGGAATGGAAGGGTAATATTATAAGGGAACTTTAACGAAAAATTTTCGGTATTGTTTATTTTAACGAAAAACTATATTTTTATACTAAAAAGTTAATCATGATACTATTCATTTTACCATTTATTTTATCTTTATCATTAAAACTCAAAGTTTCAATTTTTTTTCATTATTTTTTCTATATTATAAATGTAGAGTTCATATTTTACAGTTGATATATTTATAATAAAATTCATGTCTAAGTCTGCTGCTTTGTTTGCATGGTCTCAGATTCCTTCCAGATTCAGAGAAAGTCAGAGACAACATGAAAGAAGGTGTGATCTCCAACTCTCGCAGGATGACTTTAATTTTTACTTTTCCGTGATATTTGAACGTTCATAAAAAGTTTGTTATGGGGACGAGGCAAGATGTAGAAAAAATAGACGGCCGTGACTATGTAGAGATAAGATATATATACCAATTTAATTACGTCTTTCAATGGTTTTGACTTCATTTGTATGATGTCATGCACGTTGTTATACTTGACCAATAAGAAGAGGAGGTGACAGAGTTAACTAGGATCGATATTCATCATTTTTCTTCGTCCAACATATTACGTACTGAAGAAACTTTTGGATCATAGAGTCGTATAATGATTCATGACTTTATTCTCTTTTGGAAAATTATTTCATAGAATATATTGTTGCTAAATTGATATACATCCTAAATACTAAAGGGCAATTAAGGAAATTTGGACTAAGCCACAACCAACATGTCACTTTATAGTTTATACTATAATTAAGATAATCTCTTTGATTAAAAAAAAGAAGAAGAGAATATTGTTAGTAATAATACTCCAAAAACTATATAATAAGAGTATCTGTTTATTCACTTTTTGATTTGACCCAAATAAAAATGTCACATATTTCTCGTTTTTTTAAAGCCCAAAAAAATTAATAGTAATGCTAGGTAGACCAAGTTTTTAAACCAAACTTAGAAACCAAACGATGTATCGCCAATAGGATTTAAGCACATTTATCAACATTTATGTAATAATCCAATCTTCAACAACCAGGTCATATGGTTACAAAATTTCGTTTAAAAATTTGGTCTCCCTATCATGTTCATTATTTTTTTAAACAATAAAACATGTGTTAGTTTGTCATTGGACAAAATCAAAAGGTGAGTACCCAAATATTATCTCCAAAAATTTGATTGTGCACTCTTAATTTATTATATTAGAAAGAAAAATAAAACTCCTTAACCAGACCATAACGGTGTTATACATTTTTAAAATAAAATATTAAAAAAAAGGTAATTCTCAATTTTCTCTTTTTTGTCAAACGATGGATTTTGTTAGATTAACTACCGACAAAGTTTGAACTCACACCATCAAGATCGTGAAATTCAAATTTTGCAACCTTTAGTTTTTTGCATCTCACTTTCATACATAAAGTTACAATTTGCTCACAAAATCATACTTCCATTAGTCCAGTCATTAAGTCCCCCATTAAACGGAGACATGTTAGGCCTTTAGCCCCACCACAAAAAATTAAAATTAATAAAAAATTGAAATTTTTTTATTACTAAAATTAAAATACAAAAGAAAAGAAAAACACTCGCTGCCACTCTCATCCTCATCCTTGCAACCTCATGCACATGATACCACTGGACTCTCCCCACACCAATGCAGCCCCCTCTATCTTTATCCTAGCGAGTACTCTTCACATCTGCATCCATCTGCGCGTCGAACATGTTCTTGTAGTACATGTTCATCTCGAACGCTTTTCAAATATAACGAAATGACGCAGTCGATGGTTAGGAGGAGTTAGTCTGTGTGGGGGACAGACGAGTTTAATCGCTTGGAAACAGCACACTTGATGTCGGAGACCGATCGAGTCGACGATCTGGAAGATTGGCACGCTGTTCTAGTTGGGCGATGGAGTTGATCACATGCCTGCTATATCAGCAGTTAACAGACAAATTGACAGACAAGAAGACGAAGGTTTGACATTGTAATGAATTCGAAAATTGATATATGACATTGCAATGTTCAAAAGATAAGGTGTGAGTTTGTTATCTGACCTAAAGTTGAGGTAGTAAAAAGTAACTTACCCTAAAAATAATATTAGAAAAATGCAAGTTTTCAAGTATTAATTTTGTAGTTCAAGTTGTTAAGAATGTTTATATTACATTGAGGACTTATATTAATTTGAGTCCCCTCTCTTCCACTATCACTAGTGTCTTCGTGTATATATAAACCCTAGTTTCCAAAGGGTCTTATAAAAAACCCCATTATCTCACTTTGAGTTAGTTGGTAACTTGGTATGAACAAGTGTGTGGCGGTAAACTACATGGGTTGCCTTATAAGTTAACACACATTAACACGTGTATTATGTTTATGATTTACTAAGCAAGACTTAAGGATTGTTAAGCGTGTTTAAGGTTTATTATTTTAGACTTAAGGCCTAATGTTATGATTTGAGTAAATTCATACCATGTCAAGTATCAGTAACACATCGAAAAATCTCATTCGTTTTACACATTTTTTTCTTTTGACCAGTCCGTTACCTATTTATATACATACTTCACTGTCTCAACACCCATTTGTATCCTATTTTAGGTTCTATCACATTGTCGGGTGACTATACATATCCAATATTTGAATATTGGAACACCAAAACTACTAAGACACCTCTTCTCTTCTATCTTTGGAGACTGGAAAACTATTCAATATACTACATTTCATAATACAAGTGGTTGAATAATTGAAAAAAAATTACACTTATATTCACTTAATGCACTGAACCATGTGTACTAAAAAATTTATTCTTGATCCAAAACGTGGGCAGTCTAACAAAACATTTGTGGGACCCAATATAGTTCGCAAGGGAAGCTTGACCGTCTATATCATTGACTACCTCCCCCTCCCCCTCCCCTTCTCTTCACATGAATTACGCCGGACCAATAGGAACAATGCATTGCATACATGGGAATCAATCAAACCCACTTCTTTGACAAACAACACTTATATTTTAATTTAATAGACTAAATTTGTGGATTAATTCTAAACTAAATGACATGAAAATTTGAATTATAATTTAAGTGTAAATTAATATGCTTATTTTTTTTATTGGTGATACATTATTTAGTATGTAAATTTAGTCTCCCTCCTTCATGAAAATTATAAAATTTCAACAACCTTTTTTAATTCTTTTCTTGGAAATTTTTCTATGAGTTTTACCATTACTTGTAGTAATTTCAGTAGGTATTAGTGCTACTAATTATCATTAATTTTGTGCTAGCAAAGTTTTGTTGAGTAATCGCTGGATAAAATATGATATTGTTTCTTGGTATTTTGATGAACGACATTTGAAAATTAAAAATGATATATTAATATGAAAACTAAATTTTTTATTTTTCATACATTCAATTGAGCATATATACTTGTTTTACAACAGAAAAGGCATATATAAACTCCTCTGTTGTCAGCTGGTACATGCATGCTGCTTTTAATCCTCTCAATTTCTTTATTTTTTTTTTGGTTTACGTATATATAATATTTTGATGAGATGATTCTAACAGACGAAAGGAAAATTTGCATTAATTAATCCTTTCTTTAACCCTCTAAACCCAGGGAAGTTTTTAGTTGTGACGGGAACACAGATGGTACATCATGTATTTTATGTAAATTGTGAGAAATTTTATTTTTTAAGTTATTAACTTTTTAACACATATATCCCACAATTTATATAGCGACACATGGTTTATCATCCCGTGTAACGGTCAAATTGAAAAATCTCCCATAAACCCCCTCTCTCTCTCTCTCATGTAAAGCCACGTGGTCCCTTGACGCACCACCTGACCTCACTCCTCTATTCTCTACAGTACTATTTCTTGATGTTCTTGTATAAGATCTCACTCATTTTCTCATGGTCTTAGTCCAAACTCTTTTAAAGCCGAGTCTGTTGCATCTCCTATGACTTCAAACTTCACTACTCCCTCTCTCTCTTGTGCTTAATTATTCCTCTTTCCAAACCCTTCAAATATTGATATGGACAAAGGAGGACGGCTACATGCCCGTCCAGAGCTCGCTCTTGTTGTTCTTCCTACCACAGTCATCGTCTTCATCACCAACATCATCACTCCCAGCAGACCAAACCTATAATTAATCGAAACGTTAAACGCATACGATATCCATCATGGAATCTTCAGCTAGTGATCATTCTATTCACAACTGCAGATTCGTACTTTCTTCTGAGACGACGAATGATCACGATCATGGGAAACGAGTGGTCGGTGAATTGGACTTCTTTGCTGATAAGGGCCGTTTGAAAGAAGATAGAGATCACACGGCTGAAGTTAAAGAAGAATGCGATCGTCACGGGGTTGGTCAAGAAAAGCAACTACCCGACGTAAATGTATGAAAACTACTCTATAGCTGGTTACCTTTTATTGACTGCTTCTATATTTTGATTTTTTTTTTCGTTTTTTTTCTTACACTATCTGAATTTTAGTGCTATTGGGTTTGTTGTTTTTTCGCTAATTTTTATAATATTAGATTGGATTGAATCTTCTTACAACAAACACCAGTAGCGAAAAATCATCCATGGATGATGGAACTTCGTCTTCCCATACTATGGAAAACAAGCATAGAACAAATCAGGTACATGTACATGGAATATGTAGTCAGTGTTTTTGCTTCTTAGCTTTGAAAAATCGGTAGGATATTCTCTGATATTCTTTTTCCGCAAGTGTTTAGAAATAATAAACTAAAATCTTAATTTGAATTGATATTTAAGTGAAAGTATATAATATTTTGGCTGCAGCTGGCAGTTCTTCGAGCTGAATTAGGCCGTATGAACGTAGAAAACCAACGGTTGAGAGGTGCGATTCATCAGTTAAACACTCATTACCAGGCGTTACAGGTGCACCTTGTGACACTGATGCAACGCCAGAAAAATCAAAAGACTGATTATCAAACTGCAGAACAACACAAGGTACATATATATATATATATAATATTGAACCACACATGATATATATTGATTAATTATGTCTTTAATTAGTTTTATTAATATCATCACGTTCATGGGTTTGGTTAGATGAACATAAATGGATCAGTGGTACTAGAAGAGAAGCAGATGATGAACGGGATTAATAATCTTGCTCCAATACAATTTATGGATATGGGAAGGGCTGAGAAAGATGAGCTTTCACAGTGTTCTCATGAAGGCTGCAGATCCCAAGATTGTTCCGGGTCGCCCCCTCGAAACGACATCGTCGAGTCAATGGAGTGCTGCAAGAGTACTAGTCATGTTCACAGGGATGTTAGTGGAAGAAGTCGTACTGCTGGGGGGGAAGATAGCCCTGACCAAGAACTTCAAGGGTGGATTCCTAAGAAGGTTCCCAAGTTGATAAGCCCTAGGGAAGTGGATCAACCCTCATCTGAAGCCATGTCCATGATTAAAAAAGCTCGTGTTTCAGTTCGAGCACGATCTGAAGCTTCCATGGTATGAAACTAGCTACCTTGACATCTGCTTGACTAATATGATCTGAAATTTACAATCTAAAACGTAAGTATCTATATGACAACATTAATCTTAAAAGAATATTAATTACCTTCCCACCATGATCCACTCTCATTGAAATGTTTTTTCCTAATGAGATGCGTGGACAAATTATATACCTATATAGGAACATGTTCATTTTTTATCATTTCAAAAGGACCTTGATTCCTTAAAACATGCAGAAAATAGGAACTGTTGGAATATAATTCAAAGATAGAGAAACTAAAAAGACCAACAGAAGTGTATGGCAAGTTTAAAAACTTCATAATCTTTTCTGTATAGCTCTACCTCATTCTTGATTGTCTTAGCTATTTGAAGAAAGTCAAATACACAGCCTAGCAGTCATAATATTAAATTTGATCCTGCAGATATCTGATGGATGCCAATGGAGAAAGTATGGCCAGAAAATGGCTAAAGGAAACCCATGCCCTCGAGCTTATTATCGTTGCACCATGAGAAATGGTTGCCCGGTTCGCAAACAGGTATACATTTTTTTCTCTTTATAGATTAACAATCTGATAGCATAACAAGTCAAATTGTTAATTTGACACGAGAAGTGAGCTCTTCTAACAAAGTGGACTGGATTGGGTTCCTAACTGACAGGTACAGAGATGTGCGGAAGATCGAACAATACTTATAACAACATACGAAGGCCACCACAACCATCCACTCCCTCCTGCTGCAATGGCCATGGCATCTACTACATCAGCATCAGCATCAATGCTTCTATCAGGTTCAATGCGTAGTGCTGATGACCTAATAAGCTCAAACAGCTTCCTAGCAAGAACTGGATTGCCTAACTACCCACCAAGCTTGGCAACACTTTCGGCCTCAGCCCCATTTCCTACTGTCACCTTGGACCTCACTAACACTCCCACTTCCTCAGAGATGCCACTTGGCCAACCAAACCAGCTCCCTCCAAATTTTCCTCACAACAATCTTATGTCTGTGCCACAAATTCTAGGTCAAGCCCTTTGCAACCAATCCAAATTCTCGGTTCTCGATAGCCTTCAGGGGTTGGATAGTACTACACACTCACTGGCTGACAAAGTCAGTGCAGCAACGGCGGCCATCACAGCGGACCCTAATTTCACAGCGGCTCTGGTAGCAGCCATCACCTCTATTGTTGTCAATGGTCATTCAAACAATAACACCTACAACAATGTTGCTACAAGAAACAATAGTGACGACAATACAGAATAAGTCATTTTCGTTGTTAATAATAAATATAGATATGTAGTCAATTCTTCAATATTTAACTTGAGTGAAAAAAAAATCTCATTGATTCAATCTCTTTTTATTTATTTTTAATTTAGTGCGATTTAGAAACGTGTGGGATTATATAGACTTTCTAATATCAGGATGAATTTATTTGGAAAATTTGGAAAAATAGCCAAAATTTAGACCATGAATTGAAATTTAGCCAACCTTTATAACTTTTCGTAATTCTAACCAAAACTTGAAATGAAAATGCTACAATACCCTTTTTAACTAAAATAATTACAAAACTATATCTTCTCCATCCATTCTTTGTGTAGTCTTTTCGGCTCTGTCCCATAAAACAGTTGGTATTGCTCCCGTATTAATTTTGTTTTTTCAAAATAACTACACCGAACCCTAAAACACCACAACATCAATCCCCGTTGCCAGCGATCAAAACCCTAACCAATTTCCCACAGAGATCTGCTCCAAATTCTGCATATTTTCTCAAGAAAGTCTGTACACTTTATGTTTGGTGGATGACTATTGAAGGTTTAATTCTAGAGCTTTATGAAATCTTGTTAAATATATCGTCCTTCAATTTTAGCTTCAGACATATTTTTTAAATTCTATTTTTTACAATGATATTGATTCAAATTGTGAACATTTTTTACATTTGAGGTCAAGCAATGGGCGATCCCGATTACCCGGCGGATGAGGCAGTGGTTACCAGAAATTAACAACTGACGATGCTCTTTTGTCTCTCAAAAAGGTGGAGGACACGTTTCGTGACAATAATGGAAAACATGATATATTTTGGGATTTAATCACTTCGTACTTAATTTTGGGATATAAACACTTCTGTGCTGGAGGATTATCGAATAACCTCGGATGACGAAGACGTGACTCCTCTGGAACAGACGATTGATGAAGACGAGGAAGTTGCTGGTACTGTAAACTTGACAAACATGAACATATTTTGTAATTATTTTAATTAAAAAGGGTATTGAAGTATTTTCATGTTAAATTTTGATTAGAATTATAACATATTATAACAGTTGGCTAAAGTTCTATTCATGGTCCGAATTTTAGCTATTTTTCCAAATTTCCCAATTTATTTATCATTTTTTCTGGAACCATCCCACTCTCTCTCATTTTCTCCCTCGATTCCTCTGTCCGTCCGTCCGTCCATTATTTTCAGGAACCATCATCCCCTCCCATCAACGAATTCTCACCTCCCCCTCCCCCCTTGACTTCACGATCGCTGACAATAGGTCCTAGTACACTAGATCGTGAAGCAAATTCCAGTACACCGTAGCTCTCGGCCAATCCAATTCCATCACTTCGTCTCTCTTTGTCCATTCCTCCATTTCACCTCTCTCCGTCTCCTGCACTCTCGCCTACATTTTTTTTGTCATGTGACATCAGCATGACGTCATATTGCCTCAAGCGCAGAGGCGGGCAAGAATCGCCTTATTGTTGAGTTTGGGGGAGTCGGCCCAATCGAATAGCAAGGAGGATTTGGGTTGGATGGAGCAATTTTTATTGGGACGACTAGCATTTGCCTACACACTTTGTGTGTATGAACACATTTTTTTAGAGAATGAGAAGGAGAGAGGGAGAGAGGGAGATAGAAAGTGGGGGAGTGGGAGGTTTTTTTTTTGTCTTTTATTTTTATTTTTATAAATATTGGAGGTATTTTAACATCACATGTGGTGAGGTTTCAATAAAAAACAGTAACATTTAGATCTATGAAATTAAATTATTGCCCATCATTTTTTTATGTGATAGAAGACTAATTTGTCTTTTCACCCTCTTTTGGTTGACAAATAGGGTTTTATTAATTAGTAGATATACTTGGGTCCTCATCGGTCAAGACCTAATATACTGAATTTCTGAGGTGGACCAATAATATTAAAATAGCTGGCACTTTCAGCAATTCTTCATTATTAACCAAACACTCGCTAGTTCCCTAACAAAACACTCCAAATTTCCTCTTCATCACTATCCAAGCACTCATCTTCTTTCTCAACAAGAAGACAAGCAGACACCCCATCCAAAACTGTTAACCGACCACTGTGGCCTCGTCGGATCACCCATCATGAGAAGATTTGCTCTCTTTTTCGTTCTTTCTCTTCGAATCAACATCAAAAGGAAGTCGTCGGATGCAATCGACGCCGATGATGACATGGTTTCTGGCGAAGGGCAGAGAAATGGTTATGGGTACCTTCAGGGGAGGGAAGTGGTGCTGCCATGGCTATGATAAAGAATAGCGTTTGGGGGCGGGACGATAGAGAGATTGGAGGAGAAGATACAGGTGGGTTCGACGGAGAAGACAAGGTTACCGGCACTGAAACTGGCAGAAGCAAGAAGGAGATGGAGGTTGGGAAGGGGAGGGCGTTGGGGAAGAAATGGGTTGTTTGGATATGTGGTTAATATTGTGTTTGGTTACATGTTTATAGAACTTACATTGAAATAGGTGTTTTGTTCTCATTGGGCCATTTCATTTAGTCGGTCTCAAGGAAGAAAATATCGGTAATATCGGAAATATCGGTAGTCCAAAAACACGGAAATATCAATGGAAATATCGGGATAATATCGATATCGATAAAAATTACATGGAAACCACGGAAATTGTAAGAAAAACTTGGAAATTTTTATTGAAACTTTGCAGGATGTTTATTTAGTCAATTATCTATTAGTTTATCACAAAAAATTGGAAGGAAATACATTGCATGATGGATTTAACATTATCAAGTTGATTATATAGCGAGTTGACAAACATTGTGAGTGTAGAAAATATGTAGTAATTAATGAAAGAAGTCTAAACACACCATAATCATTTATATATAATGAATTAGTACAATATTTTACACTTTATACATTGCATGGTAAGATACATGAGTGACTTAGTACCACATAGAGTTCCTATGAGGTTCAAAATTTTGACTATCTTCATCATCTCTATGTGTAGAGTGAGTGTATTGTGAAGAGTAGTTATCAAATGATAAAGCCCCAAAATAATTTTGCATGTAATTGTTAACATGCCACCCATATGGATATGAGATTGGTTGACCTTGTCCATAAGCAAAATCATTTGAAGATTGAGTCTCGGATTGTTTCCATGAGTCGCTCGATTCCATCCCAAAAGGAATGGGATATGAAGGGTAGGGAAATGGTTGGTTATGAGTATTACCATAGTTACTACTTCCCACTCCAACAGAGTCCGAAGTTCTAGATAACGAGTCATCTTCTTGACTTGACAAAATCCCCTTGCCTCTTTCTCTGCGAGTATAGTCATTCCCTATGGCACCAATTCCTGGTCCTGCCCGCCTACTGCCATGGTCATCATCCTGTGTTGCATGCGTGAAGTTTGCCTCACCAGTGAATGGGCTTATAAATCCGGGAGGTGGTCCATAATAGTTTCCATATCCACCACCACTACCTCCAGCTCCACTACCTCCAGCTCCACTATGTCCTTCATTATTCCCACCTCTGGTGGTAGGTGAGTCTCCTGATCTTGTACTAGAGCTATCATTAGTATCAGCACGATGTTGTGGTTGTGTAGGATTGGAATAAGGTGGAATTCCAGTGTTTCTTGGTCTTGGGCACAAAAGTTCTTCCAAAGAGTCAGCGCTGCTAGATCCCACCTCCTCATCTAATACTCTTTCTACATTTATCCCTTCATTACGTGCTTCTTCAGCAACTCTGGGAGCTGGGTTGCCTTCATCATCATCTAAATGAAGAGGTCTAATCCATTAAAAAAATTGGTTACCCTCTGTATCATCATCTTCACCAACAATATCAAACACATCTAGTGGGTCACCACGGTCGACATGATCTATTTCTGCTTCCTTATCTCGAATTTGAAGCTTCATGTTGTAGTAGCAATAAACTAATTTTTCCAAGCTACTATGAGCCAACTTATTTCTTTGCTTTGTGTGTATGAGTGCAAATGTGCTCCAATTTCTTTCACAAGCAGATGAGGAAGTTGTTTGTGATAATACTTTGATTGCTAACTTTCTCACAGTTGGTGCATCGGTCCCATACATGATCCACCATTCAGCTACAATGAAAAACAATGTTGATAAGCCTAATAACTCCAACAAATTCTATTATAAACTTATAGTGAAATATGTTTATACTCACTAGGAGACATATTTGTTCGAGCAGCAACTGATGTTGGTTCTCCAAAAGTTCTTCTTGCATCTTTAAACCATGTTAGCTGAATTCAATAAATTGTGTTGGTTTAATCCAACAAAGTAATTATTATAATTTAAGTAATTGTGTACCTCATTTCCAAATTGGCCAACTGCTGGTGATCCAGGGTCTAATTTAGAGTATACATTATGTACAGCACGTATAAGGTTACCATCATCTCCAACACCGGGTCTGTATTGGTATCGGGGATTCAAATAATATGCTGTTCAAAGAAACACATACTCTAATAAGAGAAATAATACTTATGCAACTAAAGAAATGAATTGCAAATTATGACATAATTTATACCTGCTGCATGCAAATCGTGGTATAATGTTTTATACCATCGGTCTTCAATTATCTTTATGACCCACCTTGCACCATGTTTTCTTTCCAATTCATCCTTCACTACACGCATCAACTCATATACTGCCCCCATAGTAGGATACACTTCTGTGTCAACGATCCGTAAAACTTTGTAAAGAGGTTCAAACAGTTGACACACATGTTCTGATTAAGTCCAAAAAGCATGATCAAGCACTATACTTTCCACCATACGACCTGTATTTGAGCGGCTCAAATTGTGGTTGGCCCAATCGTCACTAGTGAATAGTTGCTTCAACCCTGCTTTCTTCTTGAGTAGGCTGTCTAATGCAATATAGTTGGTGGGGAATCGAGTGGTAGCTGGACAAATAATTTCTCCTTTGCAAAATTCACACATCTTTGCCAACAACCAACCGTAATTGTAAATATAATTTGTGATCGTTCTAGCTCTTTTGACCACAGTAGCAACATTCTCTCTCTTCCCCATTGCCTCAAACATGAGATCAATACAATGTGCTGCACATGATGTCCAAAACACATTATGATGCTTCATTAACTTTTTTCCAGCTTTGACAAATGCAGAACCGTTGTCGGTCACGACTTGGACAACATTATGCTCTCCCACCTCCATGATTACATCCCTCAATAATTTGTAAATATACTTGTAATTCTTTATATGGTCTGAAGCATCAACAGACTTCAAAAAAATTGTCTTTCCCTTGGAGTATACCATGAAGTTTATGATAGACAATCTGGTCGGGCCGGTCCATCCGTCACACATGATTGTGCAACCATTAGTTTCCCACTTTGACCTCAACTTGTTAACATACTCGCCAATGTCTTTATACTCCATATCCAAATATTTGTTTCTTATCTCATAGGGAGTGGGAGGTTGTACTCCAACACCGGCCTGTTGACATCCCACTACCATATTTTTGAAATGATGTGATGATGCCTTCGCAGCAGGGACATTTTCATAGATAAAGAACTTGCTAATTAGACGCCCCATTCCCTCCTTCACATTACCTCCAGTGAAATAACTCCAAACACTCTTTTGACGTGCTTTGGATGACTTATATAAACTTGGGGCTGTTGGTGGTGTTGGTTGTGATTCTCTAAGACTGCCTCCCCGTCTCATTTGTGCACCACCACTTGTCCCGGAACCTTGTGCTCTATTAGAAATTTTATGAAGGTGTTCTCTTTCCCATGCTGACTATTTGGAGGCACGTAATGCTTGTTTCAAACAGCGTCGTTCTTCAGGTCCTATGTCATCATCACATTCGTCCTCATCGTCATCATCATCACTGTCAATCGCTTGGCCATAGACTTCTCCCCGTAGCCCAGCTCGAATATTTTCCATTCCCTGTGTTATCTTTTCCTTCTGCTGTTTTTTATTTTTTAATAATGTGCTGATGAATGCCTTCACTTCTGGGGGGACATTATCGCATCGTTGGACATTTTTTGCTGGATCTAATCCACTAAGATGGTACTTAAGTCGTGTCACTCCGCCACTCTTCATTACCCGACCACAATATTTGCAAATTGTGCCATGTTTGTTTCCATCTATTGGGTATCCATGTTCCCAAGCTGGATCACGTTTAGTAGCTCCACTGGACATCGTAAATGTACCTACATTTATTTTTCATGAAAATTAGACAAATATTTTTTGGCCAAAAAATATAGTAGTGATGACGGTTATATAAGAGAACCTAAAAAATAAAGTTATTCTACAGAAGAATTAAATATGAAGTAAAGAAAATGATTGTAAAAATTTAAGTAATTAAAAAAATAATATGGAATAATAAAACCTAATATTAATGAATAATAATCCAATTTGATAAAAAAAATAATCCTAATATAAATGATGAATAATATTCCTTTTTGATAATAATCCTAATATAAATGATGATAATTATTTTTCATGAAAGTAATCCTAATATAAAACATAGTGATGAATAATATTCCTTTTTGATAATAATCCAATTTAATAATAATCCACTTTAATAATAATCCAATTTAATGAATAATCCAATTTGATAATAAAAAAAACCTAATATTAATGAATAATAATCCTATTTGATAAAAAAATAATCCTAATATAAAACATAGTGATGAATAATAATCCAATTTGATAATAATCCAATTTAATAATAATCCAATTTAATGAATAGTCCAATTTGATAATAAGCCAATTTAATAATAATCCAATTTAATGAATAGTCCAATTTGATAATAAGCCAATTTAATGAATAATAATCCAATTATCTTAAAAATAATCCTAATATAAAACATAGTGATGAATAATAATCCAATTTGATAATAATCCAATTTAATAATAATCCAATTTAATGAATAGTCCAATTTGATAATAAGCCAATTTAATGAATAATCCAATTTAATGAATAATAATCCAATTTGATAATAATCTAATTTAATGAATAATAATCCAATTTGATAATAAAAAAAACTAATATTAATGAATAATAATCCTATTTGATAATAAAACCTAATATTAATAAAATAATAAATAACATTAAACATATTAAAATTATCCTAGGGAATAATTATACAACATTACTTAATTACTTAAAAAAATTAACATGTAATTGTTAACATTACTTAACTACTTACAAAAATTAACATGCAAGTATTAATTACTTAAAAAAATTAACATACGAGTCCACACAAATTTATTTGTTGTTGTATAAATTACAATAATATAAATATAAGTTTGTAAACTTACCTTAAATATGGAACCCTTTGTGTTCAAGCTTTGGAATGGATCTGGAATGGCTTTGAAAATGGTAAGGGAAATAAAATAATAAATAACATTAAACATATTAAAATTATCCTAGGGAATAATTATACAACATTATTTAATTACTTAAAAAAATTAACATGTAATTGTTAACATTACTTAATTACTTACAAAAATTAACATGCAAGTATTAATTACTTAAAAAAATTAACATACGAATCCACACAAATTTATTTGTTGTTGTATAAATTACAATAATATAAATATAAGTTTGTAAACTTACCTTAAATATGGAACCCTTTGTGTTCAAGCTTTGGAATGGATCTGGAATGGCTTTGAAAATGGTAAGGGAAATAAAATAATAAATAACATTAAACATATTAAAAGTATCCTAGGGAATAATTATACAACATTACTTAATTACTTAAAAAAATTAACATGTAATTGTTAACATTACTTAATTACTTACAAAAACTAACATGCAAGTATTAATTACTTAAGAAAATTAACATGTAATTGTTAACATTACTTAATTACTTACAAAAACTAACTGTTAACATTACTTAATTACTTACAAAAACTAACATGCAAGTATTAATTACTTAAAAAAATTAACATACGAGTCCACACAAATTTTTTTGTTGTTGTATAAATTATAAGAATATAAATATAAGTTTGTAAACTTACTTTAAATATGGAACCCTTTGTGTTCAAGCTCTGGAATGGATCTGGAATGACTTTGAAAGGGGTAAGGGAAATAAAATAATCGAAAAGGCTCTGAATGGCTCTGATACTCCACCTCTTGAAAGAATATCACAATGGCAGCTTTGAAAGAATATCACAATGGCTCTGATACTCCACCTTTTAAAACAATATCGGCACACGGTTTTGAATGAAACCACCATCCATGGTCTGAAAAGAATACAAATTATAATTGTAAAAGTAGTATGAAATTGTCAAAATAATTGTAAAACTTGTCGGGAATACTGAGTGAGTCATGTGTCCTCCTGACAGGAGGAACCCACACACACACACAAATGCACGCAACCACACACGCACACAACGCATGCACACAAACATCACACACGCAGACACGACCTCAGTCTCTCTCTCTCTCGATCCTTCTCGATCCTTCTCGATCTCTCTTCTCCCTTCTCCCACACACACACACACACACAGATCTCCGATCTCTCTTCTCCCTTTTCCGATCTCTCTTCTCCCTTCTCGCGCGCACACACACACACAGAGATCTCTCGATCTCTCTTCTCCCTTCTCCCACGCACACACACACACACAGATCTCTCGATCTCTCTTCTCCCTTCCCCTACACACACACCATGGCCTTCTGCTCCTCAGTCCGACAATCTCGAATCCCTCTTCCTTTTCAGAAACCAGCTTTCTGGGTGTCGCCGCTGTTGATCGTGGCTCTGGCGAAGTCGGAGTTGGCTCAGTCGTCTGTGGCGGTGCGCCGCTGAGCAAGGAGTTGGCTCAGTCATCTGGTTCGTCTTCGACTCGAAGAAAACAAGTTTTCAGGTGAGATTCCATTGAAACCCTAAACCTTAAACTGACATCACATATGTTGAATCGTTTATTACCTCTTGTATGCGTGAAATTTGAAGTTTATATGTGAAATTGAAGTTTAAAATCGTGTTTTTGCAAGGTTTTTGGGACGAAATCGGCTCGGGAATAGGCACACCATCTCCGGCGTTCTTCTCCGACGTTCGGCTCGGAGTCCGATTGCACCGTTCAAAAAAATATCGCGATATTTTGACGAAAACCATTCGGATACCTATTTAAATATCCATTGCGCGAAAAACCGATAATATCGGCGATATTTCGCCGATATTATCGGCATTTTCTTCCATGGTCGGTCTTTTAGGTACTCCCCATCAAGTACCCAAGTATTTTCCTTTTTATTGGGGTAGGGGGATTAATCACCCAATTGCAAGAGGACTTGCTATTAGATCCTCATTTAAAGGTCATACTTGCATAATATATCCAAATTTAAAATTATTGATCATCTAAAATGTGCAAAATATACATGATTAGTTAGAAAATGAAATGAAATATGAATAATCAAATGGCTTAACAATTATTGATTAAGAAAGAGGGCTATTAAGAAGGGTTTGGGTTTGATAATTAATTATTGGATTGATCTGGTCATTGAGTGTATATCTTATGTTCTTTTCCCCTCCTTATTAATTAGAAGCCTAGCTAATATATAGTAATTGATATATTGGTAAAGGTATTAGACATAGAGATCCCTTATCTCCTTACATTTTCATTTTATGCGTGGAGTCACTAATCAAAAATATTATTTTTATCATCTATTTTTACCATGTCTATAATAAAGCTGAAACTCGCATGTGTTGGTGGACCCTTCCTCTATTAGAAATATGGTATAAATGATAGTACAAATAGACAGTTAAATGAGATAGCAAACACCATTAAGAATCAAGTAGGAATTCTTTCATCACCTTTCGGTTATAGAATTACCAACCTTATGTATACAAATAATTGTTTGATTTTTGCTAAAGCCACTGCCGAAGCTGCAAGAAATGTTCTAAATATTATCAGCTTTTTTGCTAAAGTTTCTAGGCAAAAAATAAACTTCAATAAGTCTTCTATGTATTTTTCTAATAATGTTGGTAATGCGTGTTGAAATAATACAAGGATTTTTTTTTTTTGAAATGTCATATGAACTTGTACGCTTTCAATTTGTTATATAAACTAAAATTTTAAGCAATTTGTCATATCAACTTTTTGAAATCATTAATTTGTCATCTTTCTCTAATTCCGTTCAGTTTTCTATTCAATATAAGTCATGTGCCTCGCACATGACTTGTGTTTAGGATTATTTTGGTTGTTCTAATATCTTACTTCCCTTCAACAAAAAAACTGTAGGTTTCTCAGGCAATTGAACAATATTTTTGATATGATAGAAATGAAATGATCATGCAATGTACTGCTTTCTGGTTATTTCAAATATGTAATAATACACAAGTGGGAGTTTGCATTTAGCATAACATGAAGACATAATTTCATATGGGTTTTGCAAATGAGAAAGGTTGACGTTTCGTGCCATAAATGGAGTTGTAAATGCATATGCTCTAAAGAAATGTAAAGAATTTAAGTGTTTATACTAAAGAAAAGTAAAAAGCTTGTGAAAATATGTTAAAATGACCTAATTAACCCTAAACACAAGCCATGTGCGAGCACATGACTTATATTGGATGGAAAACTTAACGGAGTTAGGGTGAGATGATAAATTAATGATTTTGTAAAGTTGGTATGACACATTTCTTAAAATTTTAGTTTATATGACACATTGAAAAATGTGAACAAGTTCATATGACTTTTCAAAAAATTTCCCATAATACAAATACAACACAAAGCTATAGTGAATGGGAAAGTATATACGGACACACGATATAATCTTTTGGAAAGACCCTACAAATTCTACATAGTTAATTTTAAGAGTTCAAAAGAAACTAGATAGTGGAAAGTCAATCTCCTTGAAGAGCTAGTAATCTAAGCTTAATTAAACCTAATTTACAAGTATTCGTTTAAGATGTTCGAGTCGCTCTGTATTGTAGCAGGTCAATTTTAACCTTCTTGTATTGTACATTGACTTTAATGTTTCAATCGTCTAATTTTTTATGTTTTTGAACAAATGATATTATTTATACTAAGAGGGAGAGGGGTAGGCTAAGTCTCACAATGAGCTAGTAATAATGTGGTTCAAATTCGCCTTTAACGAGAATTGAACCTAAGATTTCTCACTTACAACACCTATAACCCTAAAAAAACCCTCTAATTGTAGAAACTCTCTCCATGATAAGCTCAGTACTTAGGAGTGGGCCAATGTGCTGGGCTTGCGACTTAGCATTCAATTGTGGGCCGACAGAAACATTGAAGTTAAGATGGGTTTGTGCCATTTGGACCCAAAGAGAGAGAGATAGAGAGAAAAAGGCAATTAGCCATTTTAGACATATTTTGACTAGGGTTGGCACGGGCCGGGCCGGGCCGAAATTTGAAGGAACTGGACCCACTCGTTTTAAAATGTTACGGGGCGGGCCGGGCCGGGTAAAGGAATTTTGAGTTTAGGAATCAGACCTAACCCGGCCCGTTTCAAACGGGCCGGTTCAGGACGGGTCCATGGGTCTTTTTTTTTTGTTTGGTTTTGGGCATATTGAGATTGAAGTAGAAGGAGGAAGTGGCGATGGCGGTGGCTACGAATTCATAAAAGACTAAGGTTATGTTCAATGAAAACTCAAATTCTCTAACAACTCACAACAAATTCACAAAAATAAAATAAAATAAAATAAACAAAGGGATGACCTCGTTGAGGTCGTCTTCCTCATCACAGAAGAGAATCAGTGAATTTGTAGGCTTCTTCTCTTCTTCTTTATGCCTTGCCTTCAATATTTTATTCCTCTCAACAGCAATCCACAGATTAGCAATGTTGATGCACAAAATCAGTGAGGACTTTGGTACAACAGAAAGTGTTAAGTTTGTGACCTTCGCTAGATTGCTCTGGTCACTAGTGTGGATAAGTATGTAAATGGATAGGGACAGGGAAGCAAATACAAGATGTACGTGGTTCACCCAGATTGGCTACGTCCACGGAGTTAAGGAGTTCTCATTAATTATGAAGGGTTTACACAAGTACATAGGTTTAAGCTCTCATTTAGTGAGTACTGGTGAATGATTTAGTATAAATGACATTAGAAAATATTGTGGGAGAATGATCTCCTTTAATATAATAGAGTTTCTAGCTTTGTTTTGACATTGAGCATGTGTCGTATTGTGATTGGCTTCCGATGTTGACACGTGTTGCGCTATGATTGGCTTCTGATGTCGACACGTGTCGCGCTGTGATTGGTCTCCTGGTTGGAGGGAAACGCTTCTAGATCCTTGATGGTATAACATTGACCGGTGCTTGGTAGTTTCGGGATTGGTCAAGTATGATACAAACAGTGCTCCCCTAAGTTCCCGAGTGAGGGAAACTCCTCGGTTGGGGACTTGCAAGATTCAAGCTATTGAGTAATCACGAAACTTCTAAGTACCAAAGTGTGGTATCGTCTTCACTTGTCTTATCTGTCTCATAGGTAGATATGGCATCTTCTCTGGAAATACTTTTCCTCCATCCAGGGGTGGTATCTTTAACTGGTGGAGATGCACAAGGTAATGTATCAATTTGACTTGAAGATTACTTGTAGTTTTAGGCTTGGTTAAACGCGATACAAACCATGTAGTAGGAGTCCCCCAAGTCGTCGAGCTAGGAGATTTGCCGAAAGAGGTGACAAACAAGGTAAGCAATCAGAGCTCCCAGCAATCAGTCCCAGATCAGAAGTTTGATTTCGAGTTCCGGCTGATTGTTCTCATTCTCCCTATCTTGCAGGCAGCATGAAGGATAAAGAGAAGAAAAAGGAGATGAGATGATATGAGATATTTTTGCTTTTGAAGAAGTAACTTTCCACAGGCTTATTCTTGAACTAGGCTGGAAGGTTTTCTGGTTTCCTCCAGAGTATAAGGCCGACTCAAGCATTTGAAGGTCAAAACAAGTCCATCAAATCAAGAGTGCGTTCGACCTTGATGATGTGTGATACTTTTGTTGTTGACAAGGTAATAGATGAATCGGCATGTGTTCTGTTGCGCTTGTCTCCACATGCTTCCTTATATCCTTCTCACTTGCCCTACCTGTTCCTCAAGCAAATGTGGTATCTTTTCTGGAAGCATAAGATGTTGAAGATGAGTACTCGAGAGCAATGCCGGTTAAGTAATCAGGCAAGGAGTTCCAGGTAGTCAGTTCCTGACTGGAAGCATGATTCCAAGTGCTGACTGATTGCTCATTTTCTCCTTGTCTTGCAGGTAAGAATAAGGCCAAAGGAAAAGACAGGGAAAAAGCATGATATGGTATACTCTTACTTTTAACCTTGATGATATGAGATACTCTTGCTCTGGTGTGGCTTGTTTGCAGAGGTATTATCGGGGGGGGGAGAAGCTGAGTATTTCGAGAGACTCTGCTGAGAGTGCCCTCTTGGATGTGAAGAAAAGTTGAGCAATTTTTTTTGTAGGTCTGCCTGGCTGTAGAGGATAAAGGTTGACATATATAAGAATTATCCCAACAGCGAGTGGTAACGATGTTCCTTTACCTTTCTCGGTCATAGCAATGTAGTGGGAGCTGCAACATTCACTTGTTTTAACTTTGTCAGAGCACTTTGAAAAAGTGGTCTGTGGTATCTGGAAAGCTGATGTTACGTGTGAAGATTGTATACATGTTTTATCCAAGGAAATCTAGTTCTCAAAGTTTGGAAAGCGATGCCTCTTCAGTTTTCGAACAAGTAATCCTGTTGAGGACCTGGTTTTCAAGATTCAGAGAACGGTGCCTCTTCGATTTTTGAGAAAGCAATCATGTTAAGAGTCTGGCTTTCGAGATTCGGATAGCGGTGCCTCTTTGATTTTTGAGAAAGCAATCCTATTGTGAGTCTGACTCTCGAGAGTCGGATAGCGGTACCTTGTCGATTTTTGAGAAAGCAATCCTAGTGGGAGTTTGGCTCTTAAGATTCAGGGAGCGGTGCCTCTTCGATTTTTGAGCAAGTAATCCTATTGGGAATGTTTTCTCGATGTGAGTAAAGGTTGGGCATTTTTGCCAGTCTGCCTTGCCACGGAGCATAGAGGTTGACACACATAGGGACTTTCCAATTATCAAGCAGTTGTGTTGTTCCTTTACCCTTGTGGGTAGTAGTAGGGTAGCTGGACCTTCAAAATTTATGTGTCTAAACTTTGTCAGAGATCTTTGGCAAAGTTATATGTGGTACCCGATGAGCTGATGTTGCGTGTGGGGATTGTCGACGTATTTAACTCAGGAAAATTTGCTTCTCGAAATCCGGAGAGTGGTGCCTCTTCGATTTTTAAACCAACGGCCATGTTGCCCTTTCTTTTATAGGGGCACTAATTGTGTGCAAAAAGTACGTTCAAAGAGTTATTGCTTGTAGGAATTTTCCCCTTATTTTTGTACTTCAGAGATTTATTGCACCTCATTTCTCCTTCATCATTTTTGAGAATGTCTAGCCCATCCGCCCGTTGTTTTGACTTGAACTTTGGTGAAGAGGCAGTCATACCTTCTCAAGACAACATATGGCGCCCATCCTTCTTATCCCCTACCGATCATCTTATCGTTGGGAACTCTATGATGAAGAATGATATGACCACTGCAGTGGTAGCCAGGAACCTTCTCACTCCAAAAGATAACAGACTACTTTCCAAACGGTCTGATGAGTTGGCTGTTAAGGATTCTCTAGCTCTCAGTATTCAATGTGTAGGTTATGTTGGGTTTTTGGCTCAAAATTAGGATGATACAATAAATTAGGTTTGTGTTACCTATTTGGTTTTGGTGTCTTATTTGGGTTTGGTTTTGACTTCTTAGTTAGTTTACTTGGTGGAGAGATTTTATTAAATTACCTATTAGGATTTGGATTTATTTCCTATTAGGATTCATATTGTAACCTAAGTCCTATGCACTATAAATAGGACCTTAGGGTTAGTGTATTTAGTGTGGCTCATTCGTGTGATAATTTGGTGAGAGTCAATTTGTGAGTTAGAGAGCAATTTGGAATAATCTTCTTCGTTATGTTTGAGTTCTCTACTCGTTTGGTTTAGGGTTTGTAATTTGTGGGATTTGGGTTATGAGAGTTTAAACACTCTTTTGTAATCTCCATTTGTTTAGTGAAATTTTTGTCGTGCTTCGCCCGTGGAGTAGGCTTTACGCCGAACCACGTAAATCTCTTGTGTTAGTTTGAGATTGTTTGTTTTAGCTTTCACCTACGACCTTGATATTAGTACTTTGTTATAATTTGCTTCCGTTTGCGCATAAAAGTACAACAGGTTATGTGTTTAATATGGCCCAAGACCTATTTGCTCAAACCCGCCAAGTTGAATCATTGGCGGCTGAAGTGATAAGTTTCAAACAGGAGATCAGAGGGCTCAAGCATGAGAATAAACAGTTCAACAGGCTCGCACATGACTATGCTACAAACATGAAGAGGAAGCTCGACCAGCTGCAGGAATCTGATGGTCAAATTTTACTTGATCATCAGAGGTTTGTGGGTTTGTTCCAAAGGCATTTATTACCTTCGGCTTCTGGGGCTGTACCGCGTAATGAAACTTCAAATGATCAACCTTTGGTGCCTTCTCCTTCTGGGGTTCTGCCTAGTACTGAGGCTCGGAATAATCACTCTCCGGTGCCTCCTCTTTCTGGGCCTCTGCCGACTGCTAAGACTTCTCCTAAGTAACCTTTTGTGAAGGCTCCCTCTTGTTTGTTTATTCTGATTCATGTATATGTACATATTTATAATTTATCGGAGATATCAATCAACAAGCTTTGTTTCTTTTCAACGTATTGTGTTAAATACACCAAGGCCTTCTTTACTAAGTTCTTTGAATTTTTTTCTTTTGTTGAAGCTTGTATGTTGAAGCTTTGAGAGTGAAGCATGTATGTTGAGGTAGTGCTCCATTAATTTCCAGAGTGAGGAAAACTTCTCGGTTGGAGACTTGAAAAATCTAAGTCACTGAGTAGTTGCGAGACTTTCGAGTATCAAGGTGCAGTAGCATATGCTAGGAGTCCCCCAAGTCTCCGGTCGAGGGAGTTGACGAATGAGGCATTTCCTTTCTAAGTGGTAACCCAAAACTCCATCTTCACATATATTTGTTATGAAAGTTGTTAGGCCCAAAGAAGAGGAGACCTAGATAATTTTTTTTTTCGATTTTTTTTCTTTCGAATTTTCGAATTTCCTAATTTTTTTAATTTTTGAATTTTTGAATATATATATATATATATATATATATATATTTAAGCTTTGTAGGTGAAGCTTTGGTGTTGAAGCTTTGTAGGTGAAGCTTTGAGGTTGAAGCTTTGTTGGGTACCATGAATTGATTTTGCTTCATACTATCTTGATCAAGATAGTGTGAAGCTTTTGTGTTGAAGCTTTGTAGGTGAAGCTTTTGTGTTGAAGCTTTGTAGGTGAAGCTTTTGTTAGTGAAGCTTTTATGGGTGAAGCTTTTGTGGTGGGTGAAGCTTTTGTAGGTGAAGCTTTTGTGGGTGAAGCTTTTGTGGGTGAAGCTTTTGTAGGTGAAGCTTTTGTAGGTGAAGCTTTTGTGGGTGAAGCTTTTGTGTTAAAGCTTTGTAGGTGAAACTTTTGTGTTGAAGCTTTTGTAGGTGAAGTTTTGGAGTTGAAGCTTTGTAGGTGAAGCTTTGAAGTTAAGGCTTTTGTTGGGTACCATGAATTGATTTTGTTTCACACTATCTTGATCAAGATAGTGTGAAGCTTTTGAGAATTTGTAGTTGTCCTCCATTGATGAAGTTTTTGTTGGTGAAGCTTTTGTGGTGAAGCTTTGTTGGGTACCACGAATTGATTTTGCTTCACATTATCTTGATCAAGATAGTGTAAAGCTTTTGAGAATTTGTAGTTGTCCTCCATTGATGAAGCTTTGTTGAATTTCCCTTCTTTTTTTTTTTGGAAACTAGAAATTTGAAAATGTGGGAGAGACAACATATACAAATTTTGCTTTCACAATGTTGAGCAAGAGATTGTAATGCAAACCACACCTTGTAGTAGTCGAAGGTTTGGACGAACCATATAAATTGAATTTGCTTCAAACAGTCTTGATCAAGAGTGTGTGAAGCTTTCTACGAGTTGTAGTTGCCCTTCATTGATGAAGCTTTTGTTGGCACCATAAATTGGTTTTGCTTCACACTGTCTTGATCAAGAGTGTGTGAAGCTTTTGAGAATTGTGGTTTCCCTCCTTTGATGAAGCTCTTGTTGGCACTATAAATTGGTTTTGCTTCACATTGTCTTGATCAAGAGTGTGTGAAGCTTTTGAGAATTATGGTTGCCCTCCATTGATGAAGCTCTTGTTGGCACCATAAATTGGTTTTGCTTCACACTGTCTTGATCAAGAGTATGTAAAGTTTTTGAGAATTGTGGTTGCCCTCCATTGATGAAGCTCTTGTTGGCACCATAAATTGGTTTTGCTTCACACTGTCTTGATCAAAAGTGTGTGAAGCTTTTGAGAATTGTGGTTACCCTCCATTGATGAAGCTCTTGTTGGCAACATAAATTGGTTTTGCTTCACACTGTCTTGATCAAGAGTGTGTAAAGCTTTTGAGAATTGTGGTTGAACTCCTTTGATGAAGTTCTTGTTGGCAACAAAAATTGGTTTTTCTTCACACTGTCTTGATCAAGAGTGTGTGAAGCTTTTGAGAATTGTGGTTGCTCTTCATTGATGAAGCTCTTGTAGGCACCATAAATTGGTTTTGCTTCACACTGTCTTGATCAAGAGTGTGTGAAGCTTTTGAAAATTATGGTTGCCCTCTATTGATGAAGCTCTTGTTGGCACCATAAATTGGTTTTGCTTCACACTGTCTTGATCAAGAGTGTGTGAAACTTTTGAAAATTGTGGTTGCCCTCCATTGATGAAGCTCTTGTTGGCACCATAAATTGGTTTTGCTTCACATTGTCCTGATTAAGAGTGTGTGAAGGTTTTGAGAATTGTGGTTAAACTCCTTTAATGAAGCTCTTGTTGGCACCATAAATTGGTTTTACTTCACACTGTCTTGATCAAGAGTGTGTGAAGTTTTCTATGAGTTGTAGTGTTTGCATTGTTACAGAGGGGAAATGTCTGAAGCAGATGTAAGAGGGCTGAATAGCTTGATCTTCGTATGCCATGCACTGAAGTTGTTGTTGGCTTGCAATAAGACTTTATTGGTGATTATAACTCTTGTTGGGCATAAGTGATCCCCTAGTTGAGTTGTTAAGCTTAAGGGTTTTTGATTATTTGTGAATGCTAGAAGTTCACATGTACAAGTTGTACCACTCGTCTTCTAGTAGGTGGAATGAATAGTAAGTTGCTTTCATCACTTGGTTGGTGGTACGAAGGTGAGTTCCTTTTCATCACCTGGTTGGTGGCACGAGGATAAGTTCCTTCATCACCTGGTTGATGGCATGAATGGCAAGTTGTCAAATGATATTAGAGTACGAGTTGTACATTTCATCACCTGGTTGGTGGCATGAAGGAGAGTAGGAGTTGTACATTTCATCACCTGGTTGGTGGCATGAAGATGAGTTCCTTCTTCACCTGGTTGGTGGCATGAGTGGCAAGTTGCCAAATGATATTAGAGTACGGGGTTATACATTTCATCACCTGGTTGGTGGCATGAAGGAGAGTACGGGTTGTACAATCCATCACTTGGTTAGTGGCATGAAGATGAGTTCCTTCTTCACCTGGTTGGTGGCATAAGTGACAAGTTGCCAAATGATATTAGAGTACGGGTTGTACATTTCATCACCTGGTTGGTGGCATGAAGATGAGTTCCTTCTTCACATTTCATCACCTAGTTGGTGAGAATAAGGGTAAGGTGTTGAGGCACATTGTAGCAAGTGTCGAATGACACAAAGTATGTTGAACCCTTTCAAAGCACAGTTGGCTTATATATGAATGTGTTGGAATGTATGATTGAACGAATATACTGTGAAGCTGTTCGTTTATTTGTATAGTCTTGTTGACATAGACTTTGTTTCATGTTAGAAGCATTCATGTTGAAGCTTTAAACCCGAGTGTTTGATTGCTAGAAATGTAAAAGGATTAGGACCGAGTTGTCTAAATCACCTCTTTATTGAATTCATGCCAAATAGTCTTCGTTACATAGGATGCCAAACGGCTGATGCTTAACACTTGTACAATGTGACTTTACTTGTAATAGTATTTCAAGTGATCAGCGTTCCATGGATGGCCAAGGGTCTTGCCATTGGAGCTTCTAAGCTTGTAGGAGCTAGGGCGACTGATGCCAACAATTTCAAACGGTCCATCCCAGTTTGGACTAAGTGTTCCTTCACTCGGGACTTTGTCGTAGAGTAATCTTTTCTTCAATACCCAGTCCCCCACTTTGAAAGAACGAGGTTTGACCCTTGAGTCATAGTAGTTGGAGATGCGCTGCCTGTAGGCGACATTCCTCAAGTGAGCCTGGTTTCTGTGTTCCTCGACTAGATCTAAGTTAAGGGTAAGTTGTTTGTCAGTTTCGCTTTGCATGTAGTTTTGGACTCGGAACGTTGCTTGCTCAAGCTCAACTGGGACAACTGCCTCTGTACCAAAGGCAAGTGAGAATAGGGTTTCTCCTGTTGATGTCCGATACGAAGTGCGGTATGACCAAAGAACTTGGGGTACAAATTCTGACCAACAACCTTTAGCCTTGTCCAAGTTGGTTTTCAAAGTTCGCTTGATTATTTTGTTGATGGCTTTAACTTGTCCATTAGATTGGGGATGAGCTGGGGAGGCAAAACATAAGTTGATGTTGAACTTAAAGCAGAATATCTTGAACTTATTGTTGTCGAACTGTCGCCCGTTGTCAGTGACTATCGCATTGGGAATGCCGAATCTGCAAAAGATGTTCTTCCATACGAAGTCTTCTATTTTTGCCTCAGTAATGGTTGCCAAAGGTTCTACTTTGGCCCACTTTGTGAAGTAGTCAACTACAACGATTGCATAGCGGACCTTGCCCTTCCCTGCAGACATTGGGTTGATCAAATCAAGTTCCCATTGGGCGAAGGGCCAAGGGCTAATCATAGGAGTGAGCGGCTCGGGAAGGGAGTGAGGAATAGTTGCGTAGCGTTGACACTTATCACATGAGCGGGATATTCTGATGGCATCTTGGTGGAGTGTTGGCCAGTAATATCCTTGGCGAAAAGCCTTGCGTGCTAGGGATCGAGATCCAGCATGATCTCCGCAGACTCCTTCATGTATTTCCCGAATGACAGTTTCCGCCTCTGCGGGCGTAAGGCATCTTAGGTATGGTAGGTTAAAACCCTGCTTGTATAGTTGGTCATTAATGATCAAGTAACGGGTAGCCTTGTATCGAATCTGCTTAGCTTGGACCTTGTATCGAATCAACTATCCCCTTGTTGTAAGTTGCACACTTCTGCAGCCATGGTGCTTGGTGCTGCCAACAATTCGACCTGAATTTTTCTCCCAATCTTGCCTTCCACCGCTGAGGCGAGGCGAGCCAAAACATCTGCATGACTGTTTGCCGCTCGAGGAATTTGGGTGATCTGGTAGTGGAAGTGCTTGAGCAACAATTGTGTTTGTGCCAAATATGCTGCCATGGGGCTATCCTTAGCGTCAAAGTTGTTGGTGACTTGGTTAACCACCAATTGGGAGTACTGAAGATATTAATTCGTTGAACCCCAAAGTGTTTGGCCAAATATAAGCCTGCTATGAGGGCTTCATATTCGACCTCATTATTCGACGCCTTGAATTTGAAACGAAAAGCATACTTCATCGCCACTTTGTCAAGGGTCGTAAGAACTAGTCGTGCTCCACAACCCTGGTGGTTAGACAAGCCATCAACATATAGACTCCATGTTGGGGCTATTGGTTCTATTTTCTGAGCTTCCAAGGGTAATAAAACCACTTTTTTAGGCGTAGAAACAATGTCAACAGGATATGTGAAGTCAGCGATAAAGTCTGCCACTGCTTGGCCCTTCTTAGCTGGCTTTGGTTGGTAGGAGATGTCAAACTCATCCAATGCTATCGCCCATTTCATCATTCGCCCGGAAGTGTTAGGACTTTGGAGTATCTGTCAAAGAGGATGATTGGTAAGCATGATGATAGAGTGTCCTTGGAAGTAAGGGCGAAGTTTTCGAGCAGACATGACCAATGCTAAAGCCAATTTCTCAATGTTGGAGTATCGTGTCTCTACATCTTGTAAGGCCTTGCTCAGGTTTGGAGAGCAGATGGGCTTTACTCATGTAGTATTTGAGGTTCTTGAATGCATCGGCACATTCATCAGTCCATGTAATGTACTTCTTACTTCCCTTAAGTACTTTGAAGAAAGGAGCACATCTGTCTGTGGCCTTAAAGATGAACCTAGGTAAGGCTGCCACCTTGCCAGTAAGGCTCTGGATGTCTTTTGAAGTTACCGATTCCTTCATGTTAATGATTGTTTTGATCTTCTCGGGATTAGCCTCAATGCCTCGTTGGCTTATCATGAAGCTTAAGAATTTGCTAGAGTCTACGCCAAAGGCACATTTGTTAGGGTTCAACCTCATTCAATACCTCTTCAGAATGGTGAAAGTTTCAGATAGGTGGGTGATGTGTTGGTCAGCATGTTTGCTCTTGACTAGCATATCATTAACGTAAACTTCCATGCTCTTCCCAATTTGTTCGACGAACGTTGAATTGACCAATCTCTGATAAGTTGCTCCTGCATTATTTAGGGCGAAGGGCATGACTTTATAGCAATATAGTCCCTTATTAGTAGTGAAGGTTGTGTGTTCTTGGTTTGGAGGGTTCATGAGGATTTGGTTGTATCCTGAGTAAGCATCCATGAAGTTCAGGAGTTCACACATGCCGTAGAGTCTATAAGTCTGTCTGTGAAAGGAAGAGGAAAGCTATCATTCGGGCATCTTTTGTTTAGGTTGGTGTAATCGACACACATTCTCCACAAGACCTTTTGGAGCATGAGACTTTCTTTGGTCGGATTTTTCTTAACAAGGACCACATTTGCTACCCATGTTGGGTAATTGACTTTGCAGACGAAACCTATACCTTTGAGTTTTTCAACTTTTGCCTTCATTGCTTCGTATCATTCAGCGTCATAAGATCTTCGCTTCTGTCTCACCAGCTTGGTCTTGGGTTCAATACTCAAGCAATGACATATGATATCGGGAGAGATACCTGACATGTCCTCGTATGACCAGGCGAAGACCTCAATGTTCTTCTGCAAAAAAGAGATCAATGTCAACCGAATGGATGGTGACAAGGCATTGTCAATCTTCACCATGCGATCTGGATAATCTTTTGAGATAGAAACCTTCTCCAACTCTTCAGCGGGTTGTGTTTGCCGGGTGAAAGAGTCATCTCGAGGATCGTCGGGTTGACTGTTGCCACCGTGAAGATCCAAGTTGGCTTCATTTGGGTTGGTCTTTATGACTTGGTCATGTATAAAAAGGGTTTCCTTAGGCACATGCAGGTGCTGTTACTTAATCGAAGTGTTGTAACACGACCGTGCACTAAGTTGATCTCCTCTGATGTAAACATTGCCATAGGGGGTTGGAAATTTCATTAACAACATATGTGTGGATACCATGGCCTTGAGATCATTGATGCCTATGCGTCCAAAGATGACATTGTATGCCGTTGGGCAATCAACCACCAGGAAGTTAATGGTAATGGTAGTTGTGTACGGGCATGTATCAATGGTGAAAGGAAAGTGTATGTTCCTTAAAGGTTGCACGATATCACCAGAGAAGCTTATCAAAGGAGAAATCGAGCGATCGAGCAAGTGTTCAGCTACATTAAGTGCCCTGAAAGCTTCAGCAAATGTGATATTGACCGAAGCCTCTGTGTCTACCAAGATTCATCGTACTTTAAAGTTGGCTATGTGAGCTTCCACGATCAGTGGGTCATTGTGAGGGTAGATGATACCTCTTTCTTCCTCAGGGTAGAAACATATTGGATCCCAGTTAGGCTTTTGATACTTGCATCCCCTGATGTCTTCCACGTGAAACACTTGGTGACCAGGCCTTAAAGCTCGTTCGCTGTTTTTCATGGCTCTGTTAGAAGATTCAGATATGGGTGTGCCGCCGCTTATGGAATAAATCACATTCATTTGGCGTTGGTTACGGTTATCCCTTAAAGGATGAAGGAGGAATTGATCAATTTTTCCTTCACGCGCTAAAGCTTCAATATGATTACGAAGGGTGATACACTTCTCGCCGTCATGGCCGTTATGCTCGTGGTAGCAACAAAATGTGCTCCTGTTCTTCGTGAGCTTGTAACCCAATTGCCTCGACATTGGTTTCGGTATCAGGTGTGCTATGCTAGGGTAAATGGCCACGCATGTGGCGTTCAAAGGTGTGTATATCTCATTCCTCGAGGTAGGGTCTGTCCTGACACATGCTTGGCCCGCTGTGTTGACTGCCTGGGGACGGGCATTATCATGGCGATACCCTTGGTTATCGCGATAGTGTCTATTACTTCTTTTACTAAAATGAGATTGGTGATGATGGAAATCTTTCCTTTTGCCCTGAGGTTGATATGTCTGTTGACTTGGCGAAGTATTAAGTAAGGCAGGGGGAGGCACCGCTGCTGTTTGGAAGGTCAAGGTCTTTTCATTTGGTTGGATCTAGCTTCCACTCCCTACTTGCTGATAAGGGGTGGCTGTGGGGGATTTCCCTTGATATGTCATTGCCTTGGCGGAGGCATGTTGTAAGCTTGTGCCATCACCTCAGAGTAAGTCTTCCAAGTGTTAGCATTGATCATGTACTTAAAGAAACAATCACGTAGTCCTGCCGTGAAAGCTTTGAGGGCAATCTTGTCGTCTGCCTCGGCATAACGGAAATACTCATGGCTGAAGCGGCCAGCATACATACGTAATGACTCGTCTGGCTTCTGGCCAATATTGTACAAGTCATCCGCAAAGTGCAAGCGATCGGTCTAAAAAATGTGTTGAGAAACAAACAGTTTCCTCAGTTCCTCAAATAAGTCTACTGTCTCAGGTGGAAGACGACAATACCAGTTTAGAGCTCGGCCAGAGAAGGTTGAGAGGAAGAGAAGACATCGCTCTTCGTCGGTGTGCATCCGGTATGCCATGGTTGACTCAAAGAGGTTAAAGTGTTCAATCGAATCCTCCTTTCCAGTATAGAGTTGCAAGCCAAGCTTTTGCTTTGTCTTTACTTGGAGGGGGGTGTCGAGGATCCTCCTTGTAAGAGGGTCAGGCCTAGGTTGGTTCTAATCAGGTATCTCAGCTTGTCGTTCGGCCTTCAACTTGTTTACTTCCTTAAGGAGTTGTAGGACAAGAGAGTCCTGAGTGGAGTCATGTACCACTGGAACTTTCTTTCATAAATCTCCATCTCCTCTTGAAAGTAAGAAGGTTTGATCAAGAGCATGTGATTTTTCCCTGGACTCGCCATACTGACTTCCAAGGTATGTCTTTCGGCACATCTCTGAGTCCCTTATACCTTCGTGTTTCTCTAGGACTTATTGCCCATTCCCCAAATTGGTAGCCGCCCTGGACATGGGAAGGGACTAAATGTTTCAAAGACCCTTGGGTCATTGATCTTCGAGCTTATATGGATGGGATTATCTCGACGTTGCTTTAGGAAGTCTCGATAGTTGCGAAAGACGGCTTTCGATCATTCCACTCATTCTGTAAGGAGATGCCTTCCTCAAATCCTCCTGCTTCGGGTCGAAGCAGATGGGTTGAAAGAAGTCTCATGTTGGTCGCCATTTTGATGATTAGCTTGCTCCTCAACAGGAATACCCATGTCGATGGCAAATGACCCTTCGTGTTGGGGGGCACCCAGTTGATGGTTGACTTCCACAGGGGTGATGAGCTTGTGTGTTTTAGTATATCTAGCCTCGTGGAGCATCTCGAAGACCTTCTCATACTGCTTTTGGAAGATCTCATTCTTTATCGCTATCTTGTTGTTCTGAGCCTCCAACTTATTGACTTTAGCCTGAAGAGCAAACTTCTTTTGTTCCTTCTTTCGTTGCTTCGCACCAGGTGCAAGAGGGGTGTCATTATGTGTACTGTGGCTTCCTTCGCTCCCCATGTTAGAAAGGGATGCCTGGTCAAAAAAGAGTGTATGAATGGTGGAAACCAGCTTAACAAAGCTTAAGATAGTGGGAATAAGTGTCGTTCCCACAGATAGTGCCAAATGTTGATGCACAAAATCAGTGAGGACTTTGGTACAACATAAAGTGTTAAGTTTATTACCTTCGCTAGATTGCTCCGGTCACTAGTGTGGATAAGTATATAAATGGATAGAAACAGGGAAGCAAACACAAGATGTACGTGGTTCACCCAGATTGGCTACGTCCACGGAGTAGAGGAGTTCTCATTAATTGTGAAGAGTGTTTGTACCATACTTGATCAATCCCGAAACTACTGAGCATCGGTCAACGTTATACCATCAAGGACCCAGAAGAGTTTCCTTCCAACCAGGAGGCCAATCACAGCACCACACGTGTCGATATCAGAAGCCAATCATAGCGCAACACGTGTCAACATCAGAAGCCAATCACAACACAACACGTGTCAATGTCAGAATGAAACTAGAAACTCTCTTCTATAAATAGAAACCATTCTCTCACAATATTTCCTAATGTCATTTGTACTAAATCATTCACTACTACTCATTAAAGGAGAGCTTGAACCTATGTACTTATGTAAACCCTTCACAATTAGTGAGAACTCATCTACTCCGTGGACATAGCCAATCTGGGTGAACCACGTACATCTTATGTTTGCTTCACTGTCCCTATCCATTTACATACTTATCCACACTAGTGACCGGAACAATCTAGCGAAGGTCACAAACTTAACACTTTCTGTTGTACCAAAGTCCTCACTAATTTTGTGCATCAACATTTGGCGCCGTCTGTGGGAACGACACTTATTCCCACTCTCTTCAGCTTTGTCAAGTTAGTTTCCACCATTCATACACTCTCTTTTGACCAGACATCCCTCTCCAACATGGGGAACGAAGGAAGCCACAACACACAGAATGACACCCCTCTTGCATTTAGTGCGAAGCAACGAAAGAAGGAAGGAAAGAGGGTTTCTCTTTAAGCTAAAGTCGATGAGCTAAAAGCTCAAAACAACAAGATAGCAATGAAGAATGAGGTTATCCAGGAACAGTATAAGAAGCTCTTTGAGATGCTCCACGAAACTATGCATACTCAAACACGCGAGCTTGTTGCCCATGTGGACATCAACCATCATCTGGGTGCCTCCCAACACGGAGGGTCACCTTCCTTTGACATGGGTATCCTTGATGAGAAGCGAGCTAATCATCAAAACATTGATCAACATGAGACATCTCTCAACCCAGCTGCTTCGACCCGAAGCAGGATAAGTGGAGGAAGACACCTCATTGCAGAAGGATTGGAAGGATCGAAAGTCGTTTATCGTGACTACCGAGACTTCCTAAAGCAACGTCGAGAGAATCCCCTCCACATATGCTCGAAGATCAATGACCCAAGGGTTTTTGAAAGACTCGGTCCCCACCCACAACCCAGGCCAGCTGCCAATCTAGGGAAGGAACGACATGTCCTAGAGGAACATGAAGGTACAGGGGACTCTAAGGTATTCCGACAGACTCGCCCTAGAAGTCAGTACGGCGAGTCCAAGGAAAAATCACACACCCTTGTTCAAAATTTTCTACTTCCAAGAGGCGATGGAAACTTACGAAAGAAAATCCCAGTGGTACATGACTTCACTCAAGACCCCCTTGTCCTACAGCTCCTTGAGGAAGTAAACAAGTTGAAGGTCGAACGTCAGGCCGAGATACCTGACCGGAACCAACCCAGGCCTGGTCCTCTCACAAGGAGGATCCTTGACACCCCCCTTCAAGCGAAGACAAAACAAAAGCTTGGTTTACAACTCTATACTGGAAGGGATGACCCAATTGAACACCTTAACCTCTTTGAGTCCACCATGGCATATCAGATGCATACCGACGAAGAGCGATGTTTTCTCTTCCCCTTCACCCTCTCTGGCGAAGCTCTAAACTAGTATTACCGTTTTCCACCTAAGACGGTAGACTCATTTGAGGAGCTGAGGAAACTGTTTGTCTCTCAACACATCTTCCAGATCGATCGCTTGCATTCTGCAGATGACTTGTACACTATTCACCAGAAGCCGGACGAGTCACTACGAGAGTATGCTGGTCATTTCAGCCATGAGTATTCTCGTTGCGCTGAGGCAGATGACAAGACTGCCCTCAAAGCCTTCACGGCAGGCCTACGTGATTGTTTCTTCAAGTACATGATCAATGCCAACACTTGGAAGACTTACTCTGAGGTGATGGCACAGGTTTACAACCATGCCTCCGCCGAGGCAATGACATATCAAGGGAAACCCACCACAACCACCCCTTATCAGCAAGTAGGGAGTGGAAGCTAGATCCAACCAAATGAGAATACCTTCACCTTCCAAACGGCGGCGGTGTCTCCCCCTGCCTTACTTAATACTTTGCCAAGTCAAAAGACATATCAATCTTAGGGCAAATGAGTAAGGGACACTATCACGATAACCAAGGGTATCGCCATGATAATCCCCGACCCCAGACAGTCAACACAGTGGGTCAAGCAGATGTCAAGATAGCCCCTACCCCGAGGTATGAGGCATACACACCTTTGAACGCCACATGCATGGCCATTTACCCCAGCATAGCACATTTGATACCGAAGCCAAAGCCGAGACACCCGGATTACAAGCCCACGAAGAACACGGGCACGTTTTGCTGCTACCACAAACATAACGGCCATGACGGCGAGAAGTGTATCACTCTTCGTGATCATATTGAAGCTTTGGCACGTGAAGGAAAAATTGATCAATTCCTCATTCACCCTCCAAGGGGTAACCTTAACCAACGCCAGGTAAATGTGATATATTCCATAAGTGGTGGAACACCTATATCTAAATCTTCCAACAGGGCCATGAAAAATAGTGAACGAGCTTTAAGGTCTAGCCACCAAGTGTTTCACGTGGAAGACATCAGGGCATGTAAGTATCAAAAGCCTAACTGGGATCCAATATGTTTCTACCCCAAGGAAGAAAAAGGTATCATCTACCCTCACAACGACCTACTGATCGTGGAAGCTCACATAGCCAACTTTGAAGTACGACGAATCCTGGTAGACACGAGGGCTTCGGTCAATATCATGTTTGCTGAAGCTTTCAGGGCACTTAATGTAGCTAAACACTTGCTCGACCGCTCAATTTCCCCTCTGATAAGCTTCTCCGGTGATATCGTGCAACCTTTGGGGAGCATACACTTACCTTTCACCATTGGTACAGGCCCTTACACAGCTACCATTACCACTAACTTCCTGGTGGTTGATTGCCTAACGGCATACAATGTCATCTTCGGACGCACAGGCATCAATGATCTCAAGGCCATGGTATCTACACATATGTTGTTGATGAAATTTCCAACCCCCTATGGCAATGGTTACATCAAAGGAGATCAACTTAGTGCACAATCATGTTACAACACTTCGGTCAAGCAACAGCACCTGCATGTGCCCAAGGAAACCCTTTCTATACATGACCAAGTCATAAAGACCAGCCCAGACGAAGCCAACTTGGATCTTCACGGTGGCAACAGTCAACCCGACGATCCTCAAGATGACTCTTTCACCCAGCAAGCACAACCCGCTGAAGAGTTGGAGAATGTCTCTATCTCAAAAGATTATCCGGATCGCATGGTGAAGATTGGTACCACCTTGTCACCACCCATTCGGTTGGCATTGATCTCTTTTTTGCAAGAGAACACTGAGGTCTTCGCCTGGTCATACGAGGACATGCCAGGCATCTCTCCTGATATAATCTGTCATCGCTTAAATATTGACCCCAAGACCAAGCCAGTGAGACAGAAGCGAAGATCTTATGAAGCTGAATGGTACGAGGCAATGAAGGCAGAAGTTGGAAAACTCAAAGGCATAGGCTTCGTCCGCGAAGTCAATTATCTAACGTGGGTAGCAAATGTTGTCCTTGTTAAGAAGAATCTGACCAAGGAAAGTCTCCTGCTCCAAAAGGCCTTGTGGAGAATGTATGTCGATTACACCGACCTAAACAAAGGATGCCTGAATGATAGCTTTCCTCTTCCTCTCATAGACAGACTTACAGACTCTACGGCAGGGTGTGAACTCCTGAGCTTCATGGATGGTTACTCAGGATACAACCAAATCCTCATGAACCCTCCGGACCAAGAACACACAGCCTTCACTACTGACAGGGGACTATATTGCTATAAAGTCATGCCCTTCAGCCTAAAGAATGCAGGAGTGACTTATCAGAGACTAGTCAATTCAATGTTTGCCGAACAGATTGGGAAGAGCATGGAAATTTACGTTGATGATATGCTAGTCAAGAGCAAACATGTTGACCAACACATTACCAACCTATCTAAAACTTTCACCATTCTGAAAAGGTATCGAATGAGGTTGAACCCTAACAAATGTGCCTTCGGCGTAGGCTCTGGCAAATGTTTAGGCTTCATGATAAGCCAATGAGGCATTGAAGCTAATCCCGAGAAGATCAAAGCAATCCTTGACATGAAGGAACCGGTAACTTCAAAAGACATCCAGAGCTTTACTGGCAAGGTGGCAGCCTTAACTAGATTCATCTCTAAGGCCACAGACAGATGTGCTCCTTTCTTCAAAGCGCTTAAGGGAAGTAAGAAGTACATTACATGGACTGATGAATGTGCTGAGGCATTCAAGAACCTCAAAGACTATATGAGTAAAGCCCATTTGCTCTCCAAACCTGAGGTTGGTGACACTCTCATTATCTATGTGTCGGTATCGGCTTCAGCAGTAAGTTCCGTTCTCATTCGAAATGATGGTAATGTTGAACGGCCTGTCTACTACGCTAGCAAAGCCTTACAAGATGCGGAGACACGATACTCCAACATTGAGAAATTGGCTCTAGCATTGGTCATGTCTGCTCGAAAACTTCGCCCTTACTTCCAAGCACACTCCATCATCATGCTTACCAATCATCATCTTCAACAAATACTTCAAAGTCCTGACACTTCCGGGCGAAGGATCAAATAGGCGATAGCATTGGGTGAGTTTGACATCTCCTACCAACCAAAGCCAGCTGAGAAGGGCCAAGCAGTGGCAGACTTCATCGCCGACTTCACATATCATGTTGACATTGTTTCTACGCCTAAAGAAGTGGTTTCATTACCCTCGGAAGCTCAGAAAATAGAACCAACAGCCCCAGCATGGAGTCTATATGTTGATGGCTCGTCCAACCAACAGGGTTGTGGAGCATGACTAGTCTTTACGACCCCTGACAAAGTGGCGATGGAGTATGTTCTTCGTTTCAAATTCAAGGCGTTGAATAATAAGGCCGAATATGAAGCCCTCCTAGCAGGCTTACGTTTGGCCAAACACCTTGGGGTTAAACGAATTGATATCTTCAGTGACTCCCAATTGGTGGTTAACCGGTCACCAACAACTTTGACGCTAAGGATAGCTCAATGGCAGCATATCTGGCACAAACACAATTGTTGCTCAAACCCTTCCACTACTAGATCACCCAAATTCCTCGAGCGGCAAACAGTCATGCAGATGCTTTGGCTCGCCTTGCCTCAGCGGTGGAAGACAAGATTGGGAGAAAAATTCAGGTCGAATTGTTAGTAGCACCAAGCACCATGGCTGTGGAAATGTGCAACTTACAACAAGGAGATAGTTGGATTACCCCGATTTATAGATTCCTTGCTCATGGCACCCTTCCAAATGACAAAGTCCAAGCTAAGCAGATTCGATACAAGGCTACCCGTTACTTGATCATTAATGACCAACTCTACAAACGGGGTTTTAACCTACCATACCTAAGATGCCTTACGCCCGCAGAGGCAGAAACTGTCCTTCAGGAAATACATGAAGGAGTCTGCGGAGATCATGCTGGATCTCGATTCCTAGCACACAAGGCTTTTCACCAAAGATATTACTAGCCAACACTCCACCAAGATGCCATCAGAATATCCCGCTCATGTGATAAGTGTCAACGCTACACAACTATTCATCACTCCCCTCCCGAGCTGCTCACTCCTATGATCAGCCCTTAGCCCTTTGCCCAATGGGGACTTGATTTGATCGGCCCAATGCCTGCAAGGAAGGGCAAGATTCGCTATGCAATCGTTGCAGTTGACTACTTCACAAAGTGGGCCGAAGTAGAACCCTTGGCAACCATTACTGAGGCAAAAATAGAAGACTTCATATAGAAGAACATCATTTACAGATTCGGCATTCCCAATGCGATAGTCACTGACAACGGGCGACAGTTCGACAACAATAAGTTCAGGATGTTCTGCTCTAAGTTCAACACCGACTTATGTTTTGCCTCCCCAGCTCATCCCCAGTCTAATGGACAAGTTAAATCCATCAACAAAATAATCAAGCGAACTTTGAAAACTAGCTTGGACAAGGTTAAAGGTTGTTGGCCAGAATTTGTACCCCAAGTTCTTTGGTCATACCGCACTTCGTATCGGACATCAACAGGAGAAACCCCATTCTTACTTGCCTTTGGTATAGAGGCCGTTGTCCCAGTTGAGCTTGAGCAAGCAACGTTCTGAGTCCAGAACTACGTGCAAAGCGAAAATGACAAACAACTTACCCTCAACTTAGATCTAGTCCAGAAACACAGAAACCAGGCTCACTTGAGGAATGTCGCCTACAAGGAGCGCATCTCCAACTACTATGACTCAAGGGTCATACCTCGTTCTTTCAAAGTTGGGGACTGGGTATTGAAGAAAAGATTACTCAGTGCAGAGTCCCGAGTGAAGGAACACTTAGTCCAAACTGGGATGAACCGTTTGAAGTTGTTGGCATCAATCGCTCTAGCTCCTACAAGCTTAGAAACTCTGATGGCAAGACCCTTGGCCATCCATGGAACGCTGATCACTTGAAGTACTACATGTAAACTCACATTGTACAAATGTTAAGCTTTAGCCGTTCGGCATCCTATGTAACGAAGACTATTTGGCATGAATTCAATAAAGAGGTGATTTAGACAACTCGGTCCTAATCCTTTTACATTTCTAGCAATGAAATACTCGGGTTCAAAGCTTCAACATGAATGTTTCCAACATGAAACAAAGTCTATGTCAACAAGACTATACAAATAAACGAACAGCTTCATAGTATATTCGTTCAATCATACATTCCAACACATTCATACATAAGCCAACTGTGCTTCGAAAGGGTTCAACATACTTTGTGTCATTCAACACTTGCTACAATGTGCCTCAACACCTTGCCCTTATTATCACTAACCAGGTGATGAAATGTGAAGAAAGAACTCATCTTCATGCCACCAACCAGGTGATGAAATGTACAACCCGTACTCTAATATCATTTGGCAACTTGCCACTTATGCCACCAACCAGGTGAAGAAGGAACTCATCTTCATGCCACCAACCAAGTGATGAAATGTACAACCCGTACTCTCCTTCATGCCACCAACCAGGTGATGAAATGTACAACCCCGTACTCTAATATCATTTGAAAACTTGCCACTCATGCCACCAACCAGGTGAAGAAGGAACTCATTTTTATGCCACCAACCAGGTGATGAAATGTACAACTCGTACTCTCCTTCATGCCACCAACCAGGTAATGAAATGTACAACCCGTACTCTAATATCATTTGACAACTTGTCATTCATGCCATCAACCAGGTGATGAAGGAACTTATCCTCGTGCCACCAACCAGGTGATGAAAAGGAACTCACCTTCATACTACCAACCAAGTGATAAAAGCAACTTACCATTCATTCCACCTACCAGAAGACGAGTGGAACAACTTATACATGTGAACTCCTAGCATTCACAAATAATCAAAAACCCTTAAGCTTGACAACTCAACTAGGGGAGCACTTATGCCCAACAAGAGTTATAGTCACCAACAAAGTCTTATTGCAAGCCAACAACAACTTCAGTGCATGGCATATGAAGATCAAGCTATTCAGCCCTCTTACATCTGCTTCAAACATTTCCTCTATGTAACAATGCAAACACTACAACTCGTAGAAAGCTTCACATACTCTTGATCAAGACAGTGTGAAGCAAAACCAATTTATGGTGCCAACAAGAACTTCATCAATGGAAGGCAACCACAATTCTCAAAAGTTTCACACACTTTTGATCAAGACAGTGTGAAGCAAAACCAATTTATGGTGCCAACAAGAGCTTCATCAAAGAAGTTCAACCACAATTCTCAAAAGCTTCACACACTATTGATCAAGACAGTGTGAAGCGAAACCAATTTATGGTGCCAACAAGAGCTTCATCAATAGAAGGCAACCACAATTCTCAAAAGCTACACACACTCTTGATCAAGACAGTGTGAAGCAAAACCAATTTATGGTGCCAACAATAAGATCTTCATCAATGGAGGGCAACCACAATTCTCAAAAGCTTCACACACTCTTGATCAAGACAGTTTGAAGCAAAACCAATTTATGGTGCCAACAACAAGAGCTTCATCAATGGAGGGCAACCACAATTCTCAAAAGCTTCACACACTCTTGATCAAAACAGTGTGAAGCAAAACCAATTTATGGTGCCAACAAGAGCTTCATCAAAGGAATTCAACCACAATTCTCAAAAGCTTCACACACTCTTGATCAAGACAGTGTGAAGCAAAACCAATTTATGGTGCCAACAAGAGCTTCATCAATGGAGGGCAACCATAATTCTCAAAAACTTCACACTCTTGATCAAGACAGTGTGAAGCAAAACCAATTTATGGTGCCAACAAAAGCTTCACCAAAGGAGTTCAACCACAATTCTCAAAAGCTTCACACACTCTTGATTAAGACAGTGTGAAGCAAAACCAATTTATGGTGCCAACAAAAGCTTCATCAATGGAAGACAACTACAATTCTCAGACCTTCGAAGCAAATTCAATTTATATGGTTCGTCCAAACCTTCGACTACTACAAGGTGTGTTTTGCATCACAATCTCTTGCTCAACAGTGTGGAAGCAAAATTTGTATATGTTATCTCTCCCACATTTTCAAATTTCTAGTTTCCCAAAAAAAAAAAAAAAAAAGGAAATTCAACAAAAGCTTCATCAATGGAGAACAACTACAAATTCTCAAAAGCTTCACACTATCTTGATCAAGATAGTATAAAGCAAAATCAATTCATGGTACCCAACAAAAGCTTCAACTCTAAAGCTTCACCAACAAAAGCTTCATCAATGGAGGACAACCACAAATTCTCAAAAGCTTCACACTATCTTGATCAAGATAGTGTGAAGCAAAATCAATTCATGGTACCCAACAAAAGCTTCAACTTCAAAACTTCACCTACAAAACTTCAACTCCAAAGCTTCACCTGCAAAAGCTTCAACACAAAAGCTTCAACACAAAAGCTTCAACACAAAAGCTTCAACACAAAAGCTTCACCCACAAAAGCTTCACCTACAAAAGCTTGACCCACAAAAGCTTGACCCACAAAAGCTTGACCTACAAAAGCTTGACCTACAAAAGCTTGACCACAAAAGCTTCAACCATAAAATCTTCACTCACAAAGGCTCGACCCACAAAAGCTTCAACCACAAAAGCTTCACCTACAAAAGCTTTACCCACAAAGGCTCAACCTACAAAAGCTTCACCCACAAAAACTTTACCTACAAAAGCTTGACCCACAAAAGTTTCACCTACAAAAACTTGACCCACAAGAACTTCACCTACAAAAGCTTGACCCACAAAAGCTTCAAAGCTTCAACTCCAAAGTTTCACCTATAAAAGCTTCAACACAAAAGCTTCACCTACAAAAGCTTCACCCACAAAAACTTCACCTACAAAAGCTTGACCCACAAAAGCTTCAAAGTTTCACCTACAAAGCTTCAACTCCAAAGCTTCACCTACAAAAGCTTCAACACAAAAGCTTGACCCACAAAAGCTTGACCCACAAAAGCTTGACCTACAAAAGCTTCACCCACAAGAACTTCACCTACAAAAGCTTGACCCACAAAAGCTTGACCTACAAAAGTTCACCCACAAAAGCTTGACCCACAAAAACTTCACCTACAAAAGCTTCACCTACAAAAGCTTGACCCACAAAAACTTCACCTACAAAAGCTTCACCTACAAAAGCTTGACCCACTTCAACTTCAAAGCTTCACCTATAAAGCTTCAACTCCAAAGCTTCATCTACAAAAGCTTCAACACAAAAGCTTCACCTACAAAAGCTTGACCCACAAAAACTTGACCCATAAAAACTTGACCCACAAAAGCTTGACCTACAAAAGATTGACCCACAAAAGCTTCACCTACAAAAGCTTGACCAACAAAAGCTTCACCTATAAAAGCTTGACCCACAAAAGCTTCACCTACAAAGCTTCAACACAAAAACTTCACCTACAAAAGCTTCACACTATCTTGATCAAGATAGTGTGAAGCAAAATCAATTCATGGTGCCCAACAAAGCTTCAACCTCAAAACTTCACCTACAAAGTTTAAAAAATATATATATATATATATTTATTTATTTTTTCGGAAATTCGAAAATTCAAAAATTTGAAAATTCGAAAAAAAAATCGAAAAAAAAAAACTGACTAGGCCTCATCTTCTTTGGGTTTAACAATTTTCATAACAAATATATATGAAGAAGGAGTTTTGGGCTACTACTTAGAAAAGAAATGCCTCATTCGTCAACTCCCACGACCGGAGACTTGGGGGACTCTTACCATATGCTATTGCACCTTGATACTCGGAAGTCTCACGACCACTCAGTGAATTGGATTATTTGTAACTTATCGGAGATATCAATAAACAAGCTTTGCTTCATTTCAACGTATTGTGTTAAATACACCAAGGCCTTCTTCACTAAGTTCTTTGAATTTTTCCTTTTATTGAAGCTTTGTGAGTGAAGCATGTAGGTTGAGGTAGTGCTCCCTTAATTTCTCAAGTGAGGAAAACTTCTCGTTTGGAGACTTGATATACATGAATCAAAATAAACAAACAAGAGGGAGCCTTCACAAAGGTTGCTCAGGAGAAGTCTCAACAGTCGGCAGAGCCCCAGAAAGATAAGGCACCAGAGGGTGATTATTCAGAGCCTCAGTACTAGGCAGAACCCCAGAATGAGGAGGCACCGAAGGTTGATCATTTGGAGCTTCATTACGCGATACAGCCCCAGAAGACGAAGGCAATAAATCTCTTTGGAACAAACCCACAAACCTCTGATGATCAAGTAAAATCTGACCATCAGATTCCTGCAGCTGGTCAAGCTTCCTCTTCATGTTTATAGTATAGTCATGTGCGAGCCTGTGCAACTGTTTATTCTCATGCTTGAGTCTTCTGATCTCTTGTTTGAGACTTATCACTTCAGCCGCCAATGATTCAACTTGGCGGGTTCAAGCAAATAGGCGTCGTTGAGCCATATTAGACACAAAACCTGCACACTGAACACTAAGAGCCAGAGAATCCTTAATAACCAACCCATCAGACTGTTTGGAAAGTAGTCTGTTATCTTTAGGAGTGAGAAGGTTCCTGGCCACCACCGCAGCGGTCATATTATTCTTCATCACAGAGTCTCCAATGGTAAGAGGACCAGTAGGGAATAAGAAGAATAGGCGCCATATGTTGTCTTGAGAAGGCATAGCTGCCTCTTCACCAAAGTTCAAGTCAAAACGACGGTCGAATGGGCCAGACATTCTCAGAAATGATGAAGGAGAAATGAGATGCAATAAATCTCTGAAGTAAGGGGAAAATTCTTACAAGCAATAACTCTCTGAATGAACTCCTTGCACACAATTGGTGCCCTTATAAAAGAATGGGCAACAGGGCCGTTGGTTCAAAAATCGAAGAGGCACTACTCTCCGGATTCCGAAGATGCACCACTCTCCGGATTTCGAAGAGGCACCACTTTCCACACGCAACATCAGCTCCTCGAGTACCACAGATAACTTTGCCAAAGATCTCTGACAAAGTTTAGACACATAAATTTTGAAGGTCCAGCTACCCTACTATTACCCACAAAGGTAAAGGAACAGCACCACGACTTGATAACTAGAAAGTCCCAATGTGTGTCAACCTCCGTGCTCCGTGGCAAGGCAGACTGGCAAAAATGCCCAACCTTTACTCACATTCAAGAAAACACTCCCAACAAGATTGCTTGCTCAAAAATCGAAGAGGAACCACTCTTCAAATCTCGAGAGCCAGACTTCCAACAAGATTACTTTCTCAAAAATCGAAGAGGCACCGCTCTCCGAATCTCAAGAGCCAGACTCCCAACAGGATTGCTTTCTCAAAAATCGAAGAGGCACCGTTCTCTGAATCTCGAGAGCCAGATCCCCAACATGATTGCTTGTTCGAAAACCGAAGAGGCACCGCTCTCCAAACTTCGAGAGCCAGATTTCCTTGGATAAAGCTTGTCTGCAATCTTCACACGCAACATCAGCTTTCCAGATACCACATACCACTTTTTCAAAGCGCTCTGACAAAGTTAAAACATGTGAAGCTTGCAGCTCCCACTACATTGCTATGACCAAGAAGGGTAAAGGAATAGCATTATTACTTGCTCAAAAATTGAAGAAGCACCGCCCTCTGAATCTCGAGAGCCAGATTCCCAACATGATTACTTTCTCAAAAATCGAAGAGGCACCGCTATCCGAATCTTAAGAGCCAGACTCCCAAGAGGATTACTTTCTCAAAAATCGAAGAGGCACCGCTCTCCGAATCTCGAGAGCCAGATCCCCGACATGATTGCTTGTTCGAAAACCAAATAGGCATTGCTCTCCGAACTTCGAGAGCCAGATTTCCTTGGATAAAGCTTGTCTGCAATCTTCACATGCAATATCAGCTTTTTAGATACCACATACTACTTTTTCAAAGTGCTCTGACAAAATTAAAACACGTGAAGCTTGCAGCTTCGACCAAGAAGGGTAAAGGAATAGCATTACTACTTGTTGTTAGGGAGACTCCCATATATGTCGACCTTCATCCTTCACGGACAAGCAGACCTGCAAAAATTCTCAACCCTTCCTCATATCTGAGAAGGCACTCCCAACGAAGCCTCTCGAAATACTCAGCTTTCTTCCCCCCCCCCAAATAACACCTATGTAAACCAGCCACACCAAAGCAATAGTATCTCATATCATCAGGGTCAAAAGCAAGTGTATCTCATATCATACTTTTTCCCTGTCTTTTCCTTTGCCCTTATTCTTACCTGCAAGACAAGGAGAAAGAGAGCAATCAATCAGCACTTGGAATAAAGCTTCCAGTCAGAAACTGACTACCTGGAACCCCTTGCCTGATTACTTACCTGACATTGCTCTGGAGTAATCATCTCCAAAATCTTATGCTTCCAAAAAAGATACCACATCTGCCTGAGGAACGGATAGGGTAAGTGAGAAGGATACAAGGAAGCATTTAGAGACAAGCGCAACAGAACACATGTCGATTCATCTATTACTTCGTCAACAGCAAAAGTATCTCATATCATCAAGGTCGAACGCACTCTTGATTTGATGAACTTCTTTTGACCCTCAAATTCTTGAGTCGGCCTTATACTCTAGAGGAAACCAGAAAACCCTCCAGCCCAGTTCAAGAATAAGCCTGTGGAAATTTACTTCTTCAAAAGCAAAAGTATCTCATATCATCTCTTCTCCATTTACTTCTCCTTATCCTTATTGTTATTTACGACACAAGAAGAATAAGAACAATCAACCGGAAGCCGAAGTCGAACCTCCGATCCAGGTTGCTTGCTTGGAAGTCTGATTGCTTACCTTGTCTGTTACCTCTTTCGGCAAATCTCCTAGCTCGGCAACTTGGGGGACTCCTACTATAGGGTTTTGTATCGCACTTGACCAAGCCCGAAACTACAAATAAGCTTCAAGTGAAATTGATACATTACCTTGTGCATCTTCATCGATTAAAGATACCACCCCTGGATGGAGGAAAAGTACTTCCAGAGAAGATGCCACATCTACGTATGAGACACATAAGGCAAGTGAAAATGATACCACACTTCGGTACTTAGAAGTTTCGTGATTACTCAATGGCTTGGATCTTGCAAGTCCCCAACCGAAGAGCTTCCCTCACTCGGGAACTTAGGGAAGCACTGTTTGTACCATACTTAACCAATCCCGAAACTACTAAGCACCGGTCAACGTTATACAGTCAAGGACCCAGAAGAGTTTCCCTCCAACCAGGAAGCCAATCACAGCGCGACACATGTCGACATCAAAAGCCAATCATAGCGCAACACGTGTTAACATCAGAAGCCAATCACAACACAACACGTGTCAATGTCAGAATGAAACTAGAAACTCTCTTCTATAAATAGAGATCATTCTCTCACAATATTTCCTAATGTCATTTGTACTAAATCATTCACTAGTACTCATTAAATGAGAGCTTGAACCTATGTACTTGTGTAAACCCTTCACAATTATTGAGAACTCCTCTACTCCGTGGACGTAGCCAATCTGGGTGAACCACGTACATCTTGTGTTTGCTTCCTTGTCCCTATCCATTTACATACTTATCCACACTAGTGACCGGAGCAATCTAGCGAAGGTCACAAACTTAACATTTTCTGTTGTACCAAAGTCCTCACTGATTTTGTGCATCAACAAAGGGTTTACACAAGTACATAGGTTCAAGCTCTCCTTTAGTGAGTACTAGTGAATGATTTAGTACAAATGACATTAGGAAATATTGTGGGAGAATGATCTCCTTTTATAGAAGAGAGTTTCTAGCTTTGTTCTGACATTGACATGTGTCGTGTTATGATTGGCTTCCGATGTTGACACGTGTCGCACTATGATTGGGTTCTGATGTCAACACGTGTCACGCTGTGATTGGCCTGGTTGGAGGGAAACTCTTCTAGGTCCTTGATGGTATAACGCTGACCGGTGCTTGGTAGTTTCGGGATTAGTCAAGTATGGTACAAACAATCAACATCATTCACAACCCTAACTGCAATAGAACTCAAAGATACATAAACTTTTTGGGGAAAAAAGAAATTACAAGTGCTTCTTTGTCGACTGATTCGGACCGGATTTAGAGTTTCAGCTGGGATTCTGTGAGTGAGGGAGCAAAGGCAGAACCGAACGAGCGCTAGGAATTGGCCAATTCGGACCAGATTAGGTGGTTAGCGCCGTGCAATCTTCGTCTTCTAAAATGGTGAGGTGATGTGGTGTCGTCGTTGTCGAAGGGAAGAAGAATGTGGGTGGGAGGAAGCCTCAAGTCGAGGACTTGAGTGTGGGAATCTTGGCGGCCTTGTTTGGGATTTCGAAGGAATGAAATTTGGGAGTGGGTTTTGGAGTGTGGGATGGATAATGGACTAGGTTAGAGACTGTTATAGTTAAAAACGGGCCGTCCAGGGGCCTGTTATTCCAAATACTAGGACTCGGCCCGCCCCGTAAATACTATCGACCCACCCCGCCCCGCCCCGTTTCTATTCTTAAAAAATTGGAACCGCCCCGTACCCACCCCGAACCTGAATTACCCTCCCCTACCCGCGGTTCCTATACCCGTTTGCCCACCCCTAATTTTGACAATTTACTGCACTTTTGATTAGACTTTATAAAAAGAGAACTTTAACGAAAAGTTATTGGTACTGTTCATTTTAACGAAAAATCAAATTTTTACACTAAGTCAATCCTGGTACTATTCACTTTACCTTTTATTTTGTCCTTATCGTTAAAACTCAAAGTTTTCAAGCTAATTTCATTAGTTTTCCTTTAGAAAAATTGCTCATTGGATCAATTTTGGCTGGGAAAAATTAAAATTGTCATTCATTGATAAAAACTACTAAAAACGCAACAACACCAAAGACACTCTCAGATCCATTCTTCGGTGCTCTGTCTTGACTAATCAAATTTAGGGCGGCGAAGAACATATGAAACACCATAAAAGTAGCTTAGTTGTGTTGTTGTTGTTTGAGCGATGGTTCAACTTCGAAAAAAGGAAGGATCGTTCCCTTTTTTATTAACAAAGGACACTATTGACTTTTCATAGCTAAAATTGATAAAAGAGCAAATTTTCAAAAAGTGTGATCAAAGTGCAATAAATTATCAAAATATGTTTAAAGTGGGTAATTGCCATGAAAAATGAAAATGAGATTGATGACGTTAGGATTCTTAATGAAAGGGTGAAATTGAAAGTTAATCATTAGACTCCGTAGTCTTCACCGCATAGAAGCGCAGCTCATCGTTCATTTTCGTCCGCATGAATAAATACGAACTTTTTCAACCGTGATGATCAGCATCAAGCACACGTGTACATCTGAGATTAAAAGTTTCCGCTATGGAAACCAAACCGAAGTATAAATATCTAGTCCAGCAGCAGTTGGTTGGGGAAACGCGCATTCCCTTCTCATCGTCTTCCTGCAACTTACTGTGAGTCATTTTCTTCCTGTAATTTTCTTAGTCATTATTGCTTTCAATTTCTTTTGGGGATTTCGATTCGAAACCCTAGATTTTGTATCAAAGCAGTGATCAACAGGTACCTTTGATTTTTTTTTTTTTGTTTTTGGGGAATTTTGTTTTAGAGAAATGTTCTTGTCTCTGTTTGCGTTATAATTTGTTCTGGTAAGCTTTGAGTTCGTGCATAATTGATCGGTCATCATTTTTTTTGTGCTTTATTTTATATGGTTGATTACGAAATTGGGGTTTATTTAGTTGAGCTGACCTGAATATTTTGAAATTTGAACTATGAACTATGAATTTGCCCCTTTTAATCTGAATTTTATGAATTTCCATGGAAGGGAAACAGTTATCAAAGGAAAAATTGAGTAAAAGAATGCAGTGCTACACATTGATGACCTGTCTCTGTCCGCAAATCGTTTTTGTTCACTTTTTTCACTGATTGTTGTGTCCAATCTTATACCTACTAGAAGATGGAGTTTATATTTGTGTGTACATGTGATTGCAATTTCTGGTGTATTGTGTGTAAGGAAACTCAACTGTGACTCCGGTGAAGTATTGTTGTGATTACGATTACACTAGTTTAAGGGTTTGGAATGAATATGATTTAGGTGATTGATGAGTTTTTTATTGGGTCAATTAAGAATGGGTTTCTTCGTGCAGTTGAATATGGAAACCAAACTCAAGTCTGTAACAGCGGCACTCTTTCTGTGCTTCCTCTTGTTTCCGTTGGTTTTTTGCGAGTCCAACGATGGGTTGCTCCGGATTGGGCTCAAAAAGAGGAAATTGGACCAAAATAACAGGGTTGCTTCCCAGATTGATTCCAAGGAAGGAGAGTCTCTGAGAGCTACGCTCCAAAAGTATCGTCTGGGTGGAAACTTGGCTGATTCTCAGGACATTGATATTGTATCTCTCAAAAATTACATGGATGCTCAATACTTTGGTGAGATCGGTATTGGCACTCCCCCTCAGAAGTTCACTGTGATATTTGATACTGGTAGTGCAAATTTGTGGGTGCCTTCGTCTAAGTGTTTTTTCTCGGTGAGTTTCGTTGCTTTAGTTTCTATATCTTTTGTATGGTATTTCTAGTATAATTTCCTCTCTTTATGCTGCTAGATAGGAGACAATGTAATTATTTTGAGTATGAGTGCAGATTGCATGCTATTTACATCCAAAATACAAGTCAAGCAGTTCCAGCACCTACAACAAAAATGGTTTGTTTCTTCAGCATGATTGCTATTTTTATTTTATTGTTGTTAGTCCATGCGTCATGTACCCATTGGTGGAATATTCCCATTAATTAACAGAGAGGTCATTCTGGTGTCTTCCATTATGCAGGTAAGCCTGCAGCCATCCAGTATGGAACTGGAGCTATTTCTGGGTTCTTCAGTGAAGATCATGTAACAGTTGGTGATCTTGTGGTTAAAGATCAGGTTAGTTTAGCATTAGTCATACATATTCAACATAGTGTTGGTGGTTTGCCCTTACTAACACAGGCAGTATGTTTCAGGAATTTATCGAGGCAACCAAGGAACCCGGCGTCACATTCGTGGTAGCCAAATTTGATGGCATACTTGGACTTGGATTTCAAGAGATTTCAGTTGGAAATGCTGTACCTGTGTGGTATGTTGTGTCTCCTGTGCTGTTATTATGAGTTTCTGCATTGTTTTGTTCTGAAGGTTCTGTGTCATTGACTCCCAAGGAAAGTTGATGGCACAGGAATTTCAGGTTTCATTTTCCAAGAATTCTAACTTTAGGATTTCTGTAGGTATAACATGGTCAATCAGGGTCTTCTGAAGGAACCAGTTTTCTCATTCTGGTTTAATCGTAATGCTGACGAAGAAGAAGGAGGTGAAATTGTTTTTGGTGGAGTGGATCCCAATCACTACAAGGGAGAGCACACATACGTTCCTGTTACACAGAAAGGCTATTGGCAGGTTGGTGTCTGATTGTTCATTGTTTGATAAGTATCAAGTTCGTGAAAAAGTTCTAATATTATGTTCTTTATTGCTCTTGTTGGCAGTTTGACATGGGTGATGTTATGATTGATGGTCAAACTACTGGTAACTGAAAGATATTTTATGTTTGCTTTCTTCTTTCTTACACATGATATTTTGTTTAGTATGATTTTATTGACTTCTAGTCTGATGTAATCATAACTACGACAGGATTTTGTGCTAGTGGCTGTTCGGCTATTGCTGATTCTGGAACTTCTTTGTTGGTTGGCCCAACGGTGTGTATTTGTGTGTTCTTATGTGTTTTTTTAAGTTCTGGAGTTGAACATTCTCTGTTTACTTCTCTTAATTAGATGGTTCAGAATTTATCAAGGGTGGCCTTGATGCATCTCCTATAAGAGAAATTCTATTCATTTCTTCTACTGTTATTCTTTTGCACATCATAATATCGAGATGCATTCCTCTTCTTTCTTCTTTTTCTAACGATATTGTCAATTGTGGTTTTCTCATTAATCAACGCAAATTTTATTTTCTAATTATTCTATTTTATTGTGGAAACATACGGGGTCCTTGGATTTTGAGCTGGTACTTCAGCAGTTATTGCTTTCCTATTGATTGATTATTCTTTAGACAAGGAAAATGAAGTATTTTCATTAACATTTGGTTGTAACTTTGAGTTCAACGTATTTGCGTGTGGATGTGCATGTTTATGTGTTTATTGTTCGCTTTTTTTTTTTAATTTGTTGTTCCTTGTTTTCATTTACAGACTATTATTACTGAACTCAATCATGCCATTGGAGCCTCTGGCATTGTAAGTCAAGAATGCAAGACTGTAGTTGCAGAATATGGGGAAACCATAATTGAGAGAATTTTAGCAAAGGTACAATTTTCATGCTCCCATGGTTATGTAAATCGATCAACCACTTGGTTTTGCGAACTCGTAAGAGATTTTTAAATAGCCGACCCCACTTAGTGGGAAAAGGCTTTGTTGTTGTTGTAAGAGATTTTTAAACCTACTACTTGTTGATTTCTATGTAACTGTAATGTATTTACAACTTTTATTTCGGCAGGATCAACCAGCGAAAATCTGCTCTCAGATTGGTTTGTGCTCATTTGATGGGACTCATGGTGTTAGGTTAGACTCATTTTGCTTTCTGAGGCACATGGTAGAAATATGTTTGCTTTGAACTACAATAACATGGCTAACTTATTAATTATTATACATGTATATGTGTCTGCAATCATATTTTCTATATGTTTATTTATTGTATTTTCAATGCACTCTTTATATATGTTTTGCAAATGTGACTGGTCAGTATCGGAATCAAGAGTGTTGTGGAGAACACTCACAAGGTATCTGGTGACTTATCTGATGCAACGTGTTCTGCTTGTGAGATGACGGTTGTTTGGATGCAAAACCAGCTCAAGCAGAATCAGACACAGGAGCGAATTCTTGACTATGTGAATCAGGTGAAGTTACCCTTTCATCTGATATGTTTCTGTAGGTTGCTGTTTTTTGGCTTGCTTGTGATCTGGTTTGTAATTGCAGCTCTGTGATCGGTTGCCTAGCCCAATGGGAGAATCTGCAGTTGATTGTGCTGGTTTGTCATCAATGCCCAGTGTTTCCTTCACTATCGGTGGAAGAACATTTGATCTCACCCCTGAACAGGTGCCGTGTAATGTATAGTTGACAGTTTTGGTTTTTGTTTGACGGCATATCTTGTGTTATCTCTTCCAGCCATTGGCCTGTCTTTACATGCAAAGCGTCAACAGTGGCTTAGTTGAGCATAACTAATATATTTCATTTCGTCTTTTCTTTTTTTGATGGAAACCAGTACGTGCTCAAAGTTGGTGAGGGAGATGCAGCACAATGCATTAGTGGATTTACTGCCTTGGATGTCCCACCTCCCCGCGGACCTCTCTGGTACAATCTATATTCTATTTAGTTTTTACGATCATCTTTCTTTTGGTTTCATCGGTGCTTGAAGATCATTGTGGTTGTAGATCCTTTTGTATCTCCAGTCAGATTTGTGAAGTTTGTGGGTTAATTGATGAATTGATGATCCTTTTGTCTTGTTGGCAAGAGAGCAAAACTCGAAAGCCCTTACTAATGTTTTGTTTTTGCGACAGGATCTTGGGTGATGTATTCATGGGTCGCTACCACACCGTATTTGACTATGGCAATGAGAGAATTGGGTTTGCAGAAGCTGCATAGATAAATATTTACTTCTCATGTTCAGTTTGTGCTCGTCTCTTATTCCTACTTTAACGTTGCGGAGTTTCACAATATCCTATCTAGTTCTGGTAGTAATCTCTGGATCATAACCTGCATGTAAATATTTCAGCGATGTATTTTCGACGCTGAACTTAAAACTGAGGAAATGGATAGTTTCCGATGGTGTTTTCGAATGCTATACATTTGATGAACGGTTGTGTATACTTACGTTTGTGATGTCTTATTGTTAGTCGAATGGGGAAGACAATTTCCAGCCCTGTAATTTACTGACTGCTCAAGAATATATAGATGAACGTAGTTAGACCGGAAATATTTGATCTCCCTGGAATTAATCCGGTGGCCGACCGGGGCTTAGTTAAGTTCCCCGGGGAGCATAGGTCTTATGTTCGACTCCTCACGGATGCATACATGATGGGACAAATTTTATTTGATAAGGTATGCATCTACTTGCCAAGTTATAAAAGCGTCAAGTTCATGGAAGCTGCTGTGAGAATAAGCTGAAATCAAAGGAAAAAGCTGAAGCTGCTATTTGCAGCTTTGGAAAACTGGTTTTTTTTCAAAGCACACGGAGCTACAGTGCTCCTTTAATGAAAAGATCCACTATCAGACTGTTTTTTTTTTTTCCAAAAGCACTTTTACAAAAAAGTTTACCAAATACTCTGCTGATTTATTTCACAGCCGCTTATTCTCACAGCATAGCCGTTTATTCTCACAGCAGTTTTTTTTCAAAGCACAGCAATACCAAACCAGCCATAAATCTCCTAAACCCAAAACTCCTCCAACCCGGATTTGGATCCTCTCCTGAGCTAATGGAGAGGATCCTCCTGACCACTAATCATGGGCCGTTGGATTTTTATCCAACGGCTATAATTATTATAACTTTAAAGGGACCCCCTGTTTGTAGCCGTTGGATAAAAATCCAACGGCCCATGATTAGTGGTCAGGAGGATCCTCTCCATTAGCTCAGGAAAGGATCCAAGTCCCTCCAACCCATTCCAATCCATTGGGCTTCGGGGGAGCCAGTCGCTCATCGAGCCCTTAGATCATGTGACGCAAGGCTGAGGTCAACCACAATTAAATAGTTATAAAATATTAATTAAAAAAACAAAATTATAAAAATTAAATAAAAATACAAAATATATAAATAATTTATATTTTTTTCTGTAAATACCTAACCATGTTCTTCCACCTTACACCATATCTCAATATTTTAAAATACTTTCAACCAATCTTATATTATTATCGAAAATTAAAAGTAAAATTATCTTTTATTATTTTATAAATAATAAGAATAATAATATTTTAATATAAATAACCTGGGCTATTCAACTTAGGGGTGAAGACACACTTGGCCATTTACTGTTCACTTGGTGGTTGAATTGCCTACTTTCTGGGGACTTTTTAGAGGTGGAAGTGCTCTAAGAGACAAGATTGCTTGTGGATTACATTTTGTAATGTAGTGTTAAGGGGATAGCACTTCTAGCTACAATTTGGATCGCTTTATCTCATATACAAGTTCCAGACACATAATGTCGAATATTAATTATTGAATTACATCACGTTGTGAGCTTCTCAAGAAATTCACATTTCTTGCTAAGAAATGGGAATAGTTCATCAAAATCTATGGGTTGCGAGTGTGACTAAAATTCGAATGGAGATTGAATGGGAGTAGAATTTCACATGGGATGTCTGAATTTCGAGGAGTATGTAGTGAAGGCAATACAGCAAGGCCAAAGCCTCAGAACATTCATTTCATTTATAGTTGTAAATGTGACATCATCACATGGTAACCTTTGTTCATACAGCTATCTAGCAAACGTCATTGCTAAAGTAGTGAATATTTGGTTGCTTCAAGACCACGCAAATATGTGACCAAGATGCACTCTCTTGTTGTTGATCATATAAAAGCAACTTTAATTTGGATTGATTTAAAAGAATGAGGCCTCTTTATACTATACATCAGCGTTCAGTATACATTACAGTTTAGAAGTTTGGATGCACTTGTTATTTATAGCACATATTAAATGTAAATTTCTAAATAATAAGGATATGCCCATTAAATTTTATTGATCTTTCAATGTACATCCAACTATTTATCAATATAAGTCATCGATGAACTGTGAATGCAGCTTAAAGCATGTACATTAATTTTGCCTAAAATCGAGGTATAGTCAAGATTCAAATGAGCAAAAAAGCCAGAGATATCCAACATGGGTTTGGGCGGTTGGTCCATTTCTTCACAAGCTGACTGGTACAGGAAAAAGGCAAAAAGAAGACAGGTAAATTTGGGAAGACATAGTTTGGTAATGTGGGTCTCTCTCTCTCTCTCTCTCTCTCTCTCTCTCTCTCTCTCTCTCTGTGTCTGCCATAGCTGTAAAGGAGATAAGGTTTCAATGCTTTGCCCCTCAGTCTTGTCTATGCACCGACAGAATGGATCAATTCTTTGATTTCCGTTCTTCACGATGTGATACCATTTATGCCACTTTGTTGCACCAAGAATAATTAGGCGGATGCAATCGTCCAACATTGAAATTTGATTAGTCCAACGGTTAAATAATTTCTGATTTTTTTAATATTTTTCGGATAAATAATCTTTAAGAAGTGGTCGAGAAAGTAGACAGTTTCAATAATTAAGAAACATTGCAAGATGAGAATATGAGTTGAGAAGGTAACACCAAAAGGTTGTTAACATTTCCTATAATGAAATACTAGATTTCAAACGCATAAGCAAATGCTGCTTGAGCTACGAATTGTTCGAATTAAAAATTTATAATTCAGTTGAGGATTCATATTAATGCACCCAGACTATGAAAAAGAGATTTCACACTCTGTGAAGTATGGTGCTGGTTTCACTCTCAAGTCTCCAAAACCTCCAAAAGGAAATCTGTTAGCGTTGAACTTTAATAACAAAATTTAAGAACAAGCCACCGTTTTCTCATGAGGTCGTCAACTTACATATTTCTTACAGTTACTGCAATTTTAACACTTTCAATCTATTTAACTTTAACATCAGTCGTGCACGTAAACAAATATAAGTCAACTAATTGATATGAATTTCGTGGTAAACTGGACATTAGTTGAGAATTCTTCACATACATGGACAACGGTACAAAGCTCGTAGATTCGATTAATTTAAGGCTGGTTTGATATTGTTGTGCTTTGAAAAAAAAATGTTTCTACTGTGCTGTGAGAATAAACAGCAGAGTGTTTGAAAAACATTTTGTAAAAGTGCTTTTGAAAAAAAAAACAGTATTATAGTGTTTGGTAAACTTTTATGTAAAACAGATGTGAAAAAAAAGCCGGTTTTTCAAAGCTGGGTTTTGCAGCTTTATGTTTTTGGCTTTTTTTCACCAAAAACTGTGAAAAAAAACGCTGAATGTTTACCAAACATAAAAAAAACTAAAATATACCCATTTTTTTCAGAATCACCTTAGCACCAAACCAGACCTTAATCACAACAAACTTAAACAACGTTATCTCATTAATCCATTTTACTTAGATTCCGGAGGCAGGAGTGAGAACGCATTCACAAAAAGAAAAATATTCAAAACCCGCGTTGAAAGAGAAAGACAATTCAAAACCCGCGTTGAAAGAGAAAGACAATGCACCTAGATATTTGACAAGTGCTTTTTGGCGCCGCAAAAAAAAAGACTTCTGACTTGTCCAAACGCAATGAGCAAAAGCAAAAGCATATTCTCTTCTCCTCTCCCTCCATAATCTCCTCTTAATCCCGCAATCTTGGCATGTGGCTTCATGTGTCGCCATGTGGGTGGCCTTATTACAACCCTAAGTAACTGCGCTCCAAGACGGCCCTGTTAATAAAAACCCCCCTCTCCTTTTGCCACGTGGATCCATTACAAACATCTTTTTGGATCCCCCAAGGGCCAATGTCACGTATAAAAATGTGCATTTAGCCATTTGGGCAAGCATTTCAAAAACCCTACCAATCTCTTCTGCCATGGAGCACTGGACCCGAGGACCGACCGTCGGCCGCGGCTCCACCGCCACAGTCTCCCTCGCCGCCAGCTCCGATGGCGAACGATTCGCGGTAAAGTCAGCCGAGCTCTCCAGCTCGGCTCTTTTGCAGAAGGAGCAATGTTTTTTGTCCAAGCTTGGTTCCCCCCATATAGTCAAGTACTTGGGCTATAATGTCAGCATTGAAAACAACAAGCCTATGTACAATCTCTGCATGGAGTACGTACCCGGCGGTACGCTTTTCGACGCGATTAGGAGGCGGGGAGGCCGGCTAGAGGAGGCCGTCATTCAATTGTACACGCACCAGATTGTGCAAGGATTGGAGTATTTGCATGTCAATAAATTGGTACACTGTGACATCAAGAGCCAAAACATTTTGGTGACCGGAGAGACCGCCAAAATTGCCGATTTGGGTTGCGCTAAATTGGTACAAGGGGTTGAGGCATGTACTACTATTTCGGGTACGCCGGTGTTTATGGCGCCGGAGGTTGCCCGTGGCGAAGAGCAGGGGTTTGAGGCTGACATATGGGCTCTTGGGTGCACGATTATTGAAATGGCAACCGGTGGCGGGCCTTGGCCGGAGATTAATGATCCGGTTTCAGCTCTCTACAGAATTGGATTCTCCGGCCAGCTGCCGGAGATTCCAAGCCAGCTTTCGAGCAAGGGTAAGGATTTCTTAAGCAAGTGTTTGATGAAGGATCCAAGAGAGAGGTGGACAGCTAAGCAGCTCCTTGATCATCCATTTCTTGAACAGCATTTGGGGTCCAAGTTTAATACAGAGCAAGTAATGGGGTCTCCAATTAGTGTGTTGGATCAAGGCCTTTGGGATTCTTTTGAAGCGTCTGAAAGTCCAATCGAATTGCTATCTGTTGAAGGTGTTTGTTTGAATTCCCCAACAGAAAGGATCAAGAAACTGATTGGATTTTCGACATTTTCGAATGTACCCAACTGGGAATTTGAAGAAAATTGGTGCACTGTTAGAAGCAACATCGATGAAGAAATCGAAAACTTTGTGGTTTCAAACAACAATGTTGTCTCAGATGAAGAAGTGTTTGCTGCAAATTCTTCAACTGTGGCTTCAATTGTTCTTGAAGAGATTGAGAGTATACACTGTGATGAGGATTTAGATTTTGAATTTATGATTAGTAACAGTGCGACAGAAGTTTCTTTTGTATCAAACAATCTTGAAATTGAATCAGATCATCCAAATTTTGATTTTATTCACTCCCATTGTTTTGCGTCTATTTTGTTTTAGTTTTATTAGTTTTAAGGGCTACAAGCCTACGACATTGACAAATCAATCACTGACTAGCTACTCGTTTAGTAATACTGCTGCTCCCAATACTAGAAGAGGTCTCAAACTCGAATTGTCATAGGTGCAGAGGTGATTGAGCGATGTACCACTAATCAGCATTGATATTGTTTCTAACTTAACCACTACTAAGTGTGGTATTATACAAAAGACTTCGATGCGATTAGCAATGAAACCATTCAATATAAATACAATTTAATATAAGCTACCTCTACATCGGGGCCGTAGCTAGGGTACTAAACTGTGATTACTGAGTAATTGCCACTCAGAGGTGATTGAGCGATCTACCACTAATCAGCATTGATATTGTTTCTAACTTAACCGCTACTAAGTGTGGTATTATACAAACGACTTCGATGCGATTAGCAATGAAACCATTCAATATAAATACGATTTAATATAAGCTCCCTCTACATAGGGGCCGTAGTTAGGGTACTAAACTGTGATTACTGAGTAATTGCCACTCTAATTATATATAATCCCAAGTTTAGTTAAGTATACACATAATATGGATATGCATGTGTATATTCACCCCTTTTGGCCTCTTATGCCGTCTCTATACACAAACCAAGAAGAGCTGTCTCTTGTTTTAGCCAGAAGGAGAAACAAGACCAGCTTGTTCTTTTAATTTTTTTTATTTCTTTTTTATTTTTTTCATTTATCCCAATCATTAATCTCAGGAAGATTGCATTATTTTATTATACACCTAAGTTTTGCAAGCTAGGCAAGCCTTTTTGTTTGCGTATCATTACCCACGTAGGTGCTTAATTAAATTAAATAAATAGTTTTGCATATTTTTTTTTCAAATATTTTGCTCATGACAACAATATACCAACATATGTGAAATTAATTAAAAAGAGGACTTTCATAGTACGAATATACTAACATTGTAAAACTCACTCTCGTATGCTAGAGGAGATTATTCAAGTCTCATATGTCGATTTGTCACAAAAGTCAATTTTAATTTATTGAGAGGTTGATGAAGCTTCCCGTGTGAACAAGAGAGACTTTTGTTAGGCCATTGAGAGGAGTCAACAAGTTTGTTCCCACTACCTATTCTCTATCATTGCTATGTTGGCGACTAATATTCAAATTCAAAGTTTAGTTTCTTTTGGGGAGGTGCTCATTAGTTTGGCAAATAAATAGTACATCCACAAACTCTCTCTCTCTCTCTCTCTCTCTCTCTCACTTCCTCACAACTACCGACTTTTTCTATCAGCTCTTATAATTTCATTTTGCTCTTAACTACCAACTTTAAATATTTACAATTGTGACATATGTCAAATTATTGACAGAGCTAACAACGCAAAGAAATGAATACATTTTGAGAATGAAACTTGGAAATCCTCGTTCTCTTCACTCAAGAAAAACTTATCGAGATCAAAAATTTCATTGCATGTAGCCACATTTCTAAAGCCAATCACGATATGTGTCATCATTCATATATATATTGGGTCACACTACACTCGGTTCGTATTTAGCAAATTAGATATCATTATCATGCCACTTAACATAACATTCATTCGTCTTATTAAGTAGGTACTACCTAACCTATGGCACTTAGCATCTAGTGGAACAAGTGAAGCGAATGTGGTCCATGGAACCACAACTAGGCATAGAGTATAAAAAAAGAGAGACTTTAAACAAAGTCAACTAATTTTAAAACGTCAAATTATTAACCGATCCATTCAATCCCCTCATGAAAATCGACTTCTCGAAGAGTCAAACACGTTGGCTGTTCACCTTTTCCCTTCGTTTTCTCTTTGGGGTATTGAAAGGTCAACTCAAAACTCGAAAGACCTAGAGAAAGGCTTTTGACAAACAAAAAACCTATGCGATCATCCAAACGTAATTGTGAAGTGTCAAATATCTACTCAAGGGCAATGCTTTCAGCTCGGCACCATCTATTTGAACACCCCATCGAAAGAGAAGATATTTTGTTATTTGACCTAATATTGGTTTTCACTCGTACTTATATGTAAGTATGTGGCTCGTTTGATGATTAGGATTCAATTTTACTGCATAACTCGATAATAAGCCTCTTATCCGGATGACGAAATTATCATGTCTCATCGAATTGTAGACATAAAATTAGTCTTATTTAGCGGTTTTGCATCTTCATTCTTTACACCTACCAAAGTTATAGCCTATATATGAGATCTCATGAGCCCATTTTACTCCCAAACTTAATTATGTTCTTGTTAGGGTTTGAATAGGGAAATAAAAGTCAGATTGCACTACAAGAAAAACGGGCCGAGAACACAATTGATTTGTGCCCTTCTCATTTTCATTGAGCGCAATACATATTTGTGCGTTTTAAATTTCATTGAACACCAAAATATCTCATATGTATGTGCCCTCTAACAAAAAAGCACATTAGTTTGGGTCTAGTATTGGTGCCTACTAAATTTTGAACATAAAACTTTGTGTCCAGCTTGCATGCAAGAGATGAAATTTTTTTATTAACTTACAAACATACAATAAAGGCTTTTGTGCCCTCTAGTTTAATATATTAAATAAATAAAAAATATGTTTTTGTGTCCTTTACATTTACTTTTTTTCTATTCACAATTTGTGAAAATATCTAGTTGCAATCAACTTGAATTATTAGGGGGAATCTAATTAATATATTATTTTACTAATTTTCTAAGAGCACTTCCACCAGAGGTGAAATGTGCCAGCACCCAGTCAAAAAACCAGGCTGGGGGTCAATGCATCCACTCCAGCCCGTGGAATAGACTGGCACCCAGCCTAAGCCAGTCCATAGGCCGACCTAAAATTGACAGAGGAAGGAGACGGCTTATCTGACGTCATGCTAACGTCATGATTACCGCCTCTCTCATCTAGAACCCTATCAAACACCTGGAACCCCATCCCGATCCTTGGAACCCCATCAACCCCCTTCCCCTGATAAATCCATATATTCAACACCATGTCCCCCTTCCAAATCGTGATCATCCTGCAACTCGGATCGTCGTCGATAGGTTGATTAACTCGAATCTTCCTACAACTGGATTTTTTTTCCGTTTTGTATATTTTCGATGAATTTTTGAATATGTAGGTGTTGATTTTTGGGGGTTTAAGGTGTGCGCAGGTCCAGGATGGTGGGTGTCCATGTTCAGAGTAGGGTGGGTTCGATGGCGTGGTGTACAGAGAGAAGAAAAAAGTGGGAACAGTGGGAAAAAGAAGAAGAAAGGAGTTAGAGAGAAGAAGAAGAAGGGAGTAGAGAGAAGAAGTCAGAAATTAAAAAACCAAATTATTATTTTATAATAAAAATTAATAATATTTTAATAAAATTGACTAGGCTATTTTTTGTTAGGGGTGGAGATGCTTTGGCCTATTACTGTTCACTGGGGTCTATTACTGTTCACTTGAATGGATAAATGTGCTGGGTGATGGCGCAAAGTCTTTAAGGGTGTAATTGCTCTAATGGGTTTTTGTGTCCTGTGGGACCCACCCACATGGGTCTTCACCATTCCCCGTGCATTCACTCCTTTCTTCACTTCATCACTCTTTTGTCTTTCTCTTTCACGCAACTCTTTCTCTCTCACTAACTCTCTTCACTTCTTCACTTGTTTCTCTTTCTTCTGCCTCACCATCTCTGTGCTCACTGCATAGAAAACCGCAACATCTATCACCATCTCACTCGCCACTCCGGCGAACCTTGCCACCACGCAAACACCACACTGCCACCCTCCCCCTCTCACAGTCTCTCTATCTTCCTTTCGGCTTCTTCCTTGACACATAAGCAATGACGGCGGCGGAGTTGCCAATCTCCAGCAAGGTAACCACCAGCCTCACCTTCCTTTCCTCACCACAGACTCCCTATTACCTTTTGCTTTCTGGAAACAAAAACTGATGCAACGAATTAACAAGCTCCGTCGCGGCTTGACTTTTCAGCAAGATTTTCTGTCGAATCTAGTGTGAGTGAGTCTCGAAAACATTAGGTTCTTTAAGTTGTTTAGAGACGTTTTTGTGCACTGCATGCCTGATTTGGTTAAGGTTGGATGCAGTTTCAATCATAGGACAAATTCCCGGTGAGGGCTGTGAGTTTCAAGCTGATTTTAGGCTATCACCGGCCACCCAATGGCCCCAAGGAAGGTATATTTCGAATCCTTACCTTCGTAGCTTTGTTTTGACTTTTGAATTGTTGAAAATGGTTGTGTTTTAGACCAAAATGGACTCTAAAACCCCTGGCGTGGCTGCAAGTTGTACTCTCGTTGCGCGTGGTACTACTGTGGATAGTGCATGAAGCACAGACACCTCCACCGGAAGGATGACTGCTTGAAAGGATGAATATAAGTTTGAAATCATTGCGTTGTTTTTTTCTTTAATTTATAGTGTTGATTTCTTGGTTGAGTTTCAACATGTGACTGATCTGTCAAGAAGAGAAACTATGAGCAGTATTTTCCTATTCCGATCTGGTGTTTTCAATTGTTTGATTCAGGTTGTAGGGCATTTTCATTTTGTTATTTTGTTAATTTTCTTTTAAATTTAACTAATAGAGCACAATTACAAAAAATGTCTTAACATGAATTTGAAATGTCATCTGACATAGTTGTCAGAACGCGCAAAAAAAAACCCTTATTTATGCTTAACTCTTTGAGCACTGATGGCCATATCGTGCCCTTTAATCAAATGGCACACCTATAGAGGGCACTATATAGTTTAGTTGTTGCTGTTACTATTGCTCTATGGGCGTTGGTGCCCTTTGACCTCATAGGGCATAAATAACTTTTTGTGTGCACTGACCATATTTTTTATAGTGTTGAAACTTGACTTCTCACAACACTTTGTAATTAAGGTTTGTGTTTTGGACTTTAGCAATTAGGGTCGGGTTTCTTAGTAGACAATAAGCCGACCAACTCTACCGATATGAATGATATTGGCTAGAGTGGATGTGTTTCGCTCACCATTATACAATCGAGTTAGAATCTCCTTCTACGTAGTTTAAGTTATTTAAAGTCGAATATCATTTGTATATAAAAAAAAATTAACCAACTCCCATATATTAAATTTCTAACCCAACTCACACATGCTTGTAGTTTATCACATTGTGCGCTATCAATAAAAGAAATTACAATTTGTAGGTTTGTATGATATTTACAGGAGACCACAGTAATTCATTTATTCTATGAAGCAATCTAAAATTTTGCAAGCTATATGCATTATTTCAATGATCAACCCATGTTGATTTGAATTATTCTTAAGGGATTAATGAGAAACTGTGGTTTTAGCAATTCTACGATATATTAACGTGGACTAATTATATTAATTGATGCATTATTTGAAGCTTCGGCTTGTTCATATGGTTATTCATCTTCGGAATTCAGCTTTTAGCTGATCCTTTGTGTTGCCTTCTTCACTTCTACAGGATCAGTAGATTTCTTGTGCTCATAATCCTTTTTCAGATTCTTCACTTCTTCGACGCGTTCTCGTAGCAGATGGAGCTCTTTGATATAGTAGTGTAGTCTATCTATAATCATTGCCAGGAATAGGGAAAACCCTGTATAATGACAAACATTCCAGTTCCAGGTTAATTAGAGAAAAATGGCATAATTACAACTAGCTAATTGAAAACATATAAATTATGCACAAAAGCTTGGCATCGATCGAGTTGTATTCATTACCTTGCTGCAAAACCCTAACACAACTTATAAATAAGACAATCTATGTATTTTTCAATTGGGACAGAAGGCAATATGGTACTTCTTGTGAGTGTGTGAAGAACTGTCCCATGTCGGAAAGTTCAAAAACCTCTCAAGTTTTATAAAGAGTTGGATGACTCCACCTATTGATTTTAGGGTGCATGAAACCTCAGTTTTTTTTTTTTTTTGGCAAGTGGCCCTTTACCATGGTGGTGGAAAGGGATCAAGCCCTTGCATGATGTCGTGCGTCCGAACCCCATCATTGGCTAATCTAACAAAATCTATCGTTTGACAAAAAAAAAAAAAAAAAACCTCAGCTTCTTTCACTTCCGACTAAGCTTTTTCCTGCTTCGGAGAGTTTTGTTTTATAAGACTTAACATGACATGAGATTGGTTACATGATTGCCAACAGAAAAGGATTTTCATTCATCGGCCAAAATTAGATACATGCAATCTTCAAAATTAAAAACTCCAACTTTACCCTGACAAGGTTACGTATATAGTTTTTTCCCAAGTAAATTTTAAGGAAAAGGGTTACTAAAATGGATGATATAGCTCACCTATGAGAGATGCTTCCAGGAGACGATGTGCCATAAGAACCTCGTCTGTCGGATTGACAAAGCCTGCCTCTGATAAACGTTTTTGAACACTGAATACACTATATATGGTGGAGCTAAAGAAGACGAGAATGGTTCCTCCCACGCTCTTCGCCACCAATGGCCCCCGTCCTTGCTTCGATCGATCTAACCCCACGATCACCAACTTCCTCAGAGGGGTTCTAAACAGAAGGCTCAGAATCAATGCCATTTCAGCCAACACAAGTGTAAACAAAATTAGAATCATTGCTTCTGGTTAATTAGCAACAAAGTTTTATTTTTCAATGATTTTGCTAACATGAAAGTGGCTTTATCTGAAGGATGTGGAAAAAAACAATGGTGTAATTGTTGTTTAGGGTTCGTTTTGTAGGTGTCCTGTGTGATATGATTCTTCAAACTTATAGTTGAATCAAGGAATTATACTTTCCATGATTACATGAGGCAGGGATAGAATTATTTCATCATGTCCCCAAGGACACACTTGGTATCTATGTCTCTTTGGGATATCAGATATCTTGTTGTTTAGGAATTGAGAGTTTTTTCAAAAGATTCTTTCAAGTCATAGAGAATAGATGAAGTTTCACGTAAAAGTTATAAACTAATGGATTGCTCTGATAGATAAGGTCTTTCCTTTCAAATTATTGCGTCTTGATTCATTAATTTATCCCTTTCATTAGTAGGAGCATAGTGTTAATTTTGCTTATAGTAAAGAAGGAAAACTTTCAAATTTTGGTGATGTCATCTTATTTTTATTGTTTGTCCTTGTAGCTCTGAAATTGTTATGCCAAATTTTGAGCAACTTCGGCCCAATCCAATCCCCTAGGCTATAGGCGATCAAATCCATTTCCCCTCCCCCTCCAACCCATACCAAAAGCCTGACTTCTCCCCCAAGCTCGAATCGATAGCCATGATGGATATTTTTTTGACGTCAGGTGTGTGGAAAATACGTACAAGGTGATGCGGGTCTTTGACAAGAAATTAACGTTTGGGGCTTATGTGCAGGCGCACTAATGGTTGATTCTTCTTTGGGAACAGATCGCGGAGTTTTTTTTCATCTGAAGTTGACAATCAGGATTCTATTAGTCTATAATTTATATATTTTTTTAAAAAATTATCATTTTTCACACCAAAAAAAAAAGTAATAAGAATAGTAAATTCTTCAAAACGGTGCGCTGCAGTGGTTTAAGACACATGCCTCAAACAACGAGCGAGGAGCAAATAGCATTAGGTAAGTGGACTTCCAAGTTCCAACTCTAGTTTGGCCTTTCATCAGAGTCCGAGTCTGAGCCGGGGAAGACTGTCTATCTTCAGAGCCTGCAATGGAGGCGCCGCCATTCGCCTCTTCCTCCAAAACCCTACCGTTTCGCTCATCCTCCGCTTCCTCCCTTCTGTTTCTTCCCAAAACTCACCTCAATTTCAGACGTCCCAGAAGCTTCTCCGTCCGTGCCTCCTCCGCCGCAGATTCCGGTACTCTCCTCTCCCTCCCTCCCTCCCTCTCTCTGTTAAATTTGAGTTTTTGTTATTATTATTTATTATTTTAATAATAATTTAGTTTGTTTGAATAATGAATCAGGGGTGACTCTGCTCGACTACGGCGCCGGCAATGTTCGCAGTGTGAGGAATGCCATTCGCCACCTAGGCTTCGACGTCAAAGATGTAATTTTTCTTTTCTTTTTGGTCAATTATCTATCAAAGTTATGCCCTTGTAACCAATTTCTTTGTAGTGTTGTATGTTATAGATTTTGTTAGAAATTTGGAATAGAAAAGAAAGATGACAAAAATCGGTTGGTGTAAAGGATGGTAAATAGATGAGTTGTATTTTAACAGAAGTTCGAAATGTAGGTCCAAACACCGGAAGACATTCTGAATGCCGAACGCCTAGTATTTCCTGGCGTGGGGGCTTTCGCTGCCGCCATGGATGTGCTGAATAAGAACGGGTATGCGTTTCTTTTATTTTTTGTTGGATTCTATAAGGATCAATTGCTTGTTGGGTCCGTTTAAATGGATTAGTGGCAATGAACGGATAAAGTGCATATTTGGAGAATGGGGAATGTGGTTAAGTTACTCATGATCAAAGAAGCATCGTGACAATGATTGGTAGTTAGTTTGAATAACAAATTTCAAAATAATGGCTCTGAATCTTCTTGTTTGCTAACTAATCACATAATATTTCTCATGTCATTTATAGTTTATTAGCTTTTAGATTGTGGGAAAATTTCAGCCCTTTATTGTTTTTCAGGATGGCGGAAGCAATCTGTTCATATATTGAGAAGGATCGACCATTTCTTGGCATTTGTCTTGGACTTCAGCTCCTTTTTGAATCCAGCGAAGAGAATGGACCGGGTCAGTGCTTCATGCCTCCTTTTTCATCAACTTTGTTTTTCCAATTTTGTAACTCATCATCTACGATTCACTTATAGTTATTTGGATGGAATGGTTTAAAAGGCATTGAATTTGTAAATAAGCTAGATACAATGTATTAGAACACTAAATCACGTATTGAAAAGGATTCGGAATAACTTAAAAAATGTAGTAGAAATGGATTTGCAATTGCTGTAAGTTGTACAACTGCATTTGACATCAATGTATTGTATTCTGGCGTTATATATTGTAAAGTCCAGTTAATAAATTTAGTTATATAATGGTACCTAAAACCCCTAGTATAGAGAAATCACTCTTCCCATGTTATAGGAGTTTCCTTTCCATGCTGGCATACATAGCAAATACTGAGGATGCAGCAATCCATTCGTGAAGTTATCCTGATAATGAAAGCCTCAGGTTGTTACTGTTAGTGACAATTGAGTTAGACAGCTTGGTTTAAGGAGATAGTCCTAGAAACAAATTAATGTTAATTTGAATGTACGTAACATTGTTATAGCTTTTTTTTTATCTATTTAATTTAGTAATAGTTGAACTGATATTATACATGTCTCAGTGAAAGGTCTTGGCTTGATACCTGGAGTGGTTGGCTGTTTTGATTCATCAAATGGTTTCAGAGTTCCACACATTGGATGGAATGCTTTGCAGATTGAAAAAGACTCATTAATTTTGGATGATGTTGGAAGCCATCATGTCTATTTTGTTCATTCTTACAGAGCCATGCCTGTATGTCTTATTCTCCTATTTCACAGAAAATAATTTAAAGTTCATGCATCTGCTGCATACTTCCACTAAGAATACATTGATTTGTATGTTTACTGGGGTTGACATAGTTTTATACCAATTTTCAGTCAGATGAAAACAAAGACTGGGTTTCATCTACTTGCAACTATGGAGACAATTTTATTGCATCTGTTAGAAGGGGAAATGTGCATGCAGTTCAATTCCACCCAGAAAAGAGTGGAGGCAAGATATCATTTCTCTCTCCTGTCTGTTAGTAGATTTTAATGGTAGTCCAAAGTGTACAGGGATTGTAGGAATGTTCCATGCCTCGTTTCTTTTAGTAAAAGGGAAGCAGATTTTATCTCACATGACTTTAGACCATTGAGTTCTTTCCTAGAATGAAGAGGTACAGTTTTTGTTTAAGGTAGACCATTGAGTTCTTTCCTAGAACGAAGAGGTAAAGTTTTTGTTTAAGGGCTAGGCGGTGGATCATTCTAACCTTTGCTGTGTAATTTTGGCATTCTAAGATCTATTTTATAGACTTTTGTTCCAGTTCACTTTATCCATGCATGAAAAGTGATTTAGATTTATTTTCATTATATGAAGGCCTATTATTGATATCAATTTTGCCTGAATGTGAATGTTTAGATGTTGGTCTTACGATATTGAGAAGATTTTTGTATCCAAAGACGAACCTGGAAAAGGTAACCTTTGTACTTATGAGAAATATGCTTCCCATATGTTGACTATGTTTAACCATCTAACAATGTGAGATGTTCTTGTGAAGACAGAAGCCAACTGAAAGGAAGGCTTTGAAACTTGCTAAGAGGGTAATTCCTGTTGACTTATTTTATAGTTTTATCATTTTAGTGGTAGGAAAAGTGAGAAGGGCTTGAATTTTAATCCGACCTAAAATATTGTAGTCCAACTTACAATATCATAGTTCTAAATGTCTGGGTGATGGTGCTTTTTATCTTGTTTTGTTTGTGCCTTTGTGGACTTCTTGTCCGCTTTTGTATTTTTATTGTTTCTTTGCAATAAAAAATTGTTTCTTCTTCTTCTTCTTCTTCAAAAAAAAAAACTTACAATATCATAGGTCGGATTCGGATTATGACTTATCTCATTGTCTGTCATATGCTGACTGTGAAGGTTGTCCCTAAATTCTGTTACTTAGGTGATTGCTTGTCTTGATGTGAGGACGAATGACAGGGGAGATCTTGTTGTAACCAAAGGCGACCAATATGATGTAAGAGAGCACACAAAAGAGAATGAGGTATTGCAACATTTCTTGACTCTTTCCTTATATGATTTTGGTGATTTTTAACCCTTATTTCTGGATGCTTGTCATGCTTAGCCATCAGTGAATAATATTTTATCACATCCAAAATATATAAGATCTAGTTCAATAAGCCCACTTATGGATCTTACTGTAGATTATTTTCTTGTTTCAAGCACTTCTGGTTTCATGGTTGATACCCTTTTTTTTTCACTTTGAGTATGCGACCTGCTTTAAAAAGGATCAGCAGCACCTCCTGAAGAAAGCGTATCTTTGTTTTGATGGAATTTTGTTATTAGTTAAAAAGAAAAGGGATACTTTTTCTATTCATTGGGGTTCTTGCTCTAGCATGACTATTCAAGATCGTACTTGATATTTTTCATATTTTTTATATGATTCAAATTATTTTCTTTATGTCATGAAAATTGCTTTTATGTCTACTAATCAAAAAATTTAATAGGTGAGAGAACTTGGTAAGCCTGTAGAGCTTGCTCGACAGTATTACAAAGATGGGGCTGATGAGGTATGCCTCCTTAAGTTTGAACAAATTTCACTGCTTATGTATCGTCTAAGAGCTCTAGTAATCTGCTGAAGTCTTAATTTTGAATTTTTCAGGTCAGCTTTCTGAATATTACTGGTTTTCGAGACTTCCCTCTGGGCGACTTGCCCATGTTACAGGTTTGTGATAGAGAATCAGTTAATGTTCGACTTGAATCTTTCAGTTTTGACACAATTCAGAGTTCTCCGATTTTAAAGCTGGATTGTTACATGTTAATTAATTTCCTAATTCTTGTTTGCTTTCATGCTTTGTAGGTATTGAGATACACATCAGAAAATGTTTTTGTACCATTAACAGTTGGAGGTGGCATCAGAGATTTTACAGATGCAAATGGCAGGTATAATCTTCGGTGTAAAATTGTGATGGATCAATAATTGTCCTTTCTTGCATTTTTCAACTCTACTGCATATGTTTTTTACCGGAGAAACTGAAATCCTGTAGCTTCAACTCAAATTATATATGCCAATTAGATGTATTGGTATGGACATGGATTATAGGTTCACTTTTTTTTCTTTCAGGCACTATTCTAGTTTGGAAGTTGCTTCCGAATATTTCAGATGTGGGGCTGATAAGATTTCTATTGGAAGCGATGCAGTTTATGCTGCAGAAGAATATTTAAGAACTGGAGTATGCAATAACTTTTGCTGTTTCAAATTCAGGTTGGTACAATATACACATCACACTGTGTATGCCTCTCTAATGGTTTTGTCAACTGAATTTTCAGGTAAAAAATGGAAAAAGTAGCTTAGAGCAGATATCTAGAGTTTATGGAAATCAGGTAATTTGTTGTCCAGTAGATGCATCCATGCTTAACATTCTTTTGAGTTAATCTACACAATTGGACATAATATAAGAAGTCTCAGTACACATTTTGTTATTTTCCTTTGATCCCAGCGTCCGTTTCTGGAGCATTTCTTTTGACCCTCCGAGAATTCATTATAGTTCTTGTGGGACCATAAAGTAGGAAACTAGAGTTGATGAAGAAGCTCCTCATTCTGTTCTTTCTGCTTTTACATGTTCTGAATTTATTGAGGATCTAGGAATTTCTGTAGTTTTGACTGACTAATTAGTCATGGTCACCTTGACGGTGTTAATTATGTCTGGTATTATGTCTTAGTATTTGCAGAAAGCATGGATCATTGTTTCTTTTATTGAGTTTAGACGATATTGAGTTTATATGAAAAATATGATGCAGGCTGTGGTTGTGAGCATTGATCCTCGCAGAGTGTACATTAAGAATCCAAAAGATGTAGAGTTCAAGACTATAAGGGTAGCAAACCCAGGTAAGGGGGCATAACTTCAAATCTTTCTTTCCTTGTTTCTCCAGCTTGGATATGCCATTGATCTTCATGTTTTATAGAGTAAAATCGTGTGTTCAAATTTTCAAGGAAAGTTATAAGAAAGAAAATAACTTATTGTTAATTTCAGGTCCAAATGGAGAAGAATTTGCATGGTACCAGTGCACAGTAAGTATTCTTTTCCATTGCTTTCTTTACCTCTGTACTACTGTTCAAAGTTAAAACAGATATATTTCGGAAGCTTGCATATTACATGGAATTGCTTCATTTAATTTGTCCCCAGAAAATAATAATAACAAGAATGCCCTGAACCTCCATGTCGCCTTTAAAGTATCGTAGTATGGCATCAATTGTTGGCTCTAAAGACATGATTAGGAGTATATATTGTTGATTTAAGATAGTCGCGGGTAGAATTTTAAGTTCTTCACAAGGGAGAAGGGAACTAGATTAACCTACGTCATCTTATTCTTACCGCACAGACAGCTATATCTGTTTGTGCATCATTGAATTGTTTCATATTTCCAATTTGACTTGTGTTATGATATGCTGTAAGACATTTCCGTGCTTCAATTGTATGTTATAATATATAATTGGCAGGACAAGAGTATGAACTTGGTTGTCAGATGCAACAATTAGAGATCCTTGCCTTGGCTGGTTCCACCTTTACAAGATTTTCCGGATTACATCTTGAAAATATCTGTTGTTTGTTCCTCAGGTTAGCGGTGGCCGAGAAGGCCGACCAATTGGGGCGTATGAGCTTGCAAAAGCAGTAGAGGAGCTCGGAGCTGGAGAAATACTGCTAAACTGCATTGATTGTGATGGTAAAGATTACTATTGCTTTACTCGAAACTTTTTTTCTGTTACATTAATTTATTTTTCGAGCATAATCTTTATAAAATGGATACATAAAGTTATTATGTACAATGAGTGCTATCTTCCCCCCGTAAGTTTTAGTTTCTTATACTTCCCAAATGTTTGAAACTGTCTATTTTGTTCTGGAAGGCATTGATGTCATTTACATTTTTTTTTTTTAAACTTCATTCTCAAACTAGTTTGTTGTTTTTGTTGGATTTTCATGCTTATGTCGAGTCTTCGATGCTCTCAGGTCAAAAGAAGGGATTTGATATAGATTTAATAAAGCTGATCTCAGATGCTGTGAGCATTCCTGTGATTGCTAGTAGCGGTGCTGGTTCTGCCGAACACTTCTCAGAGGTGTTCAGGAAAACAAATGCATCGGCTGCCCTAGCTGCTGGTATTTTCCATCGGAAGGAGGTACAGCTTTTGAACCGTTTATTTGACTTGTTAGCATCTAGGTGCTGATCATCATTAGTAATACTCTGATTATAATCCTTGCAGGTGCCTATTCAGTCAGTGAAGGAGCACTTGTTAAACGAACAAATAGAAGTCAGAATCTGAACGCATCACTGCTCCTAACGCTTTGAAATATGTAGGTGACTGATTTTCTTTTTCGCCAAAATAAAAAGGTTTTGAGAGATGTCAAGTTTGTCAATCTGTTAAGCTGAAACTTTTTAGCTCTTTGACCTGAGCATGTACCTTCATTTTGTGGCAGCAGTCGACTCCAACGAATATTGGAGTTGTTTAAACAGGGTACCCTGAAGTTTTGTGGATTTAGGCACAAGTTATAGTATGTAAATTTTTGCATTCCTGTATTTTACGGTATGATCCCACATTTGGTAACTCACAGCCCACTCATCTTCTTCAAGCTCTCATACTCACTCTGCCTGGTTGAAGCAAACTGAACCCGAATGCAGTCGTTAAGACCTAGTTGGCTTATTTATTGATTTGCCCCATGAAACTTCTCTTTAATATCACTTTACTCCGTGAAATTTCGAGTGGTGTTCTAAATCAGTTTTAGTGGATGTTAGATTCAGTTCGTTCACGAGGAGCTGCCTGGGAAGTTTGAATTACATTGGATTAGAAAGGAGAAGCATCCTTCATTTGTTGCCACGTACCAAACATGAAACTGGATTAAAAAAATCTAACCCAACCGAGGATGCGTAAGATGTGCCTCAAGTCTTCTTTATGCGTTGGATTAGAGAGAATCAGAGCATTTCTCTATGGACTTTAGTCCAGTTGCAGTTTTGATCACTCGAGTAATAATCCATGGGTGCGTTTTTTGTACCAAACTATCTCGAACTGGACTATCTTGAGGGACTAAGCTGGATTAACTTAGTAAAGTGTTTGGTGCAATGTCGGACTAATAAGTTGGATAATGAAAAAAAAAATTTAAAAAAAAAAAACCCATACTATATCAACCAACATCAAAATTTCATCCAAATTTGACCTTATCATGCCTCATTCCAACAATTTCCATCATGATGTATTTATCTAACGCTCCCTATGAATGCCCATTTTGAGCTTTTCTAGCAATAGGAGTATTCCAAGTAATTTCTTAACAACTAAACACAACTATCAACGTTCCAAATTCCAAATTCAAACAACATATTACACTTATATCTCAATTTCAAATTCTAGCAAAAATAAAATTACACAAAACAATTATGCAAGCAACATCAATTGACCATACTTTCCTGGAAGCCTAAAAAAATTGACTCTCACAAAAAATTATTCAACCCCAGTCACAATCACAATCACAATAATTTAACTCAAACACCTCCTGGGCACTTTCCAAATCACCCTTTTGCACATACCCATTAATCAATTGAATTCACAATCAACAAATGACTACATTTTCATTCCTTTGGTAATGAATTTCTTTCTCATTGGTCATTAATTCACAATTATACCATAACAAAATCAAATTCAAGTGGAGAAATCGAAAACTATAAGCTTAAAAATGAGAAGCTCTCACCAATTTTCGGCAACGGCGGCGATCTTGGCGAGCTCGTACTAGTTCAGAGATGACGGGGAAGGAGGATTTAGCTGCGGTGGATTCGGAAGGGCTAAGATTGCTCCGTGAATGCTCAAGAGTCATGGGCTGAGATTGCGGTGGAGGATTGTGCAACTGGTGTGTGGTGCTCGAAGGCCACAACCATGGTGCTTTTGCTAAGAGAGAGAGAGAGTGAATTGAATGAAGAAGAAAGGAATGGAGTTAGTGGATTGATTTTTAGTTTTTGTTTGAGGTCTGGGTTTAGGCTTTGGGGTGGGATGGTGAAGGCCCAAGGGAGTGGGCGAAGGTGCGAAGGTGCTAAGGAGAAGGGAGAGGGCAAAGGGGTGAACGCGAAGGAAGACGACGAGGGATCAGCGGCGGGGGAAAGAACGGGACTAACAGTCTGCTAAAAATCGAGGGGCCTTGCTAAGAACGTTTACCAAAGCATTCAGTCGGGGTGAGTCCCCGTTAGTCTTGTTGATGCACAAAACCGAAGGTCTTGGAACAACGTAAATTCAACCGTGAATCTGCAAGAGATGTAAATAACACAAGATGTATCGTGGTTCACCCCAAGGTTTGGGCTACGTCCACACTGATTATGTATTTATTTGAGGGAGAGAGTGCTCTGAGAGGGAGAGCTTTGAGAGGGGGTGAGAGGGCCTTGGAATTGGACTCCCCTAATTGTGAGGGTGAGAGGTCCTTTTATAGAATAAAGACTCCTCACTTATTACATATTTGCATATTCATTTATCACATAATTACATTTGAGTCCCCCGAGTATTTATACGAGGTCTAAACAGGAGGCCCTAAATATGGTATAAAAAGTAGTCCCCCAAGTCTTCAGTCAAGAGAGTCTTTTGGCTGGAGACTTGAAATTCAGTCCATGTGTGGGCCGAAGTAACTAGATGTTGTCTTGAACTTGATGCTCGATATGAGGCAGTGCTCAATCAGAAATGATGCTCAACTAGAAGTAGCATATGCTGCAAGGCTGCTTGGCTCGTGACTTATGTTGCCTTGGTTGGCTCGGCTTGTGGCGTCAAAGGTGAGGGAGTCCCTTTTATAGAATAAGGGCTCGCTCCTCAATACATAATTGATGGGCTAGAGTTGATGCTCGCGGCTAGGCGATTGCTCAGTAGGCGGCGATGCTATCTAATGGTGGTAAGGGAGTCCCTTTTATAGAATAAGGGCTCGCTCCTCAATACATAAGTGATGGGTTATGAGTGATGCTCGCGGCGAGGCGGTTACTCAACTGGCGGCGATGCTCTCTAATGATGGTAAGGGAGTCCCTTTTATAGAATAAGGGCTCGTTCCTCAATACATAAGTGATGGGTTAGGAGTGATGCTCGCGACGAGGCGGTTGCTTAGCTGGCGGCGTTGCTCTCTAATGAAGGTAAGGGAGTCCCTTTTATAAAATAAGGGCTCGCTTCTCAGTACATAAGTGATGGGCTATGAGTGATGCTCGCGGCGTGGCAATTGCTCAGCTAGCGGCGTTGCTCTCTAATGAAGGTGAGGGAGTCCCTTTTATAAAATGAAGGTGAGGGAGTCCCTTTTATAAAATAAGGGCTCGCTCCTCAGTACATAAATAATGGGCTAAGTCCCCCAAGTATTTTTCATGAAGCCCAGTTGAGGCCCAATATATGGTACATAATGTAGTCCCCTAAGTCTTCGGTCAATATAGTCTGTTGGCTGGAGACTTCAAATTGAATCCATGTATGGGCCGAAGTGACGATTGTTCGGAGGCGGTATTTGTATACCCTGCACTAAAGCTTTGTAGGTGAAGCTTTGCAAGTGAAGCTTTGAAGCTAGAGTTCTATAAATGAAGCTTTCGAAGCTGGAGCTTTTGTAAATGAAGCTTTTAAAGCTGATTGACATGAGTGATGCTCATGAATGTTTATGTTGATTGACATGAGTGATGCCCATGGATGTTTTCATGAGTGATGCTCATGAATGTTAACATAAGTGATGCTCATGAATGTTGACATGAATGATGGTCATGAGTGTTTATGTATAATTGTCATGAGTGATGCTCATGAATGTTTATGTATGAATGACATGAGTAATGCTTATGTATAATTTGGAGTACTGGGCGTACTTTTAATCACTTGGTTGGTGGCATGAAGGAGATTACGGGTTGTACATTTCATCACCTGGTTGGTGGCATGAATGGCTAGTTGCCAAATGATATTAGAGTACGGGTTGTACATTTCATCACCTGGTGGTGGCATGAATGGCTAGTTGCCAAATGATATTGTAGTACGAGTTGTACATTTCATCACCTGGTTGGTGGTAATAGCGGCAGGTTGCTGAATAATTTTGGAGTACTGGGCGTACTTTTGGTCACCTAGTTGGTGATAATAGAGGAAGGTTGCCGAATAATTTTTTAGTACTGGCGTACTTTTGGTCACCTGATTGGTGCTATTTTGGGCTTATGGGCCTTCGCCCTCCACAACATGCCAGCCCATTTATTTTGGGTTTGGTGTTTTTTTTTTTGTTGGTATTATTACCCTTTGATGGGGTTTATACAGATGTCTCCGAGAAATAAGAAAAATAAATTACATCATACATCTGTCAAAAAAGTAAATCACATCATTCTGGTGGGGTGTTTATTCCTCACTTTTGCTTTCTCTTTTCTTTCTGTTTTTTGCTTTGGATATGTCGCTTGATGACATGATTAAGGGCAACAGGGGTAATCGTGACAGAAATAGAAACCATCGTGGTAGGGGCTCTCGTGGCCTCGGTGGAGCACGTGGCTCCTTTAATGCTGAAGGGATGGCCTGGTTGCTTTCGGCCTGGTTACTTTTCTTTTGCTTTTGTTTTTCCCCATCTTTGTTTTTCTTTCTGATTTGCTTTTCTGCTTTGACGTGGCCGCTCTTTATCCTTCTCCGGGTCCCTGTCACCCTCGTGGTCACTCTTGTCTCTACCACGTTCTGAATGGCACTCCCTCACCCACCCAAATATCGGGAAGAGAGCTTGAAGACCGAGAACCAACATCTTCCTCTTTGTTTGGTCTTTGAAAGCACGCAAGGGGTAAGATTTAAAAACCAAAATGTCGAGGCACCTTCTCAGCAACAGGCTTTGCTGCAGGTTCCAAAGGAGCGGGTTCATCGGAGTCTCCTTGTAGAACTTGTTCGACGATCTCTTTTTCGATGTCCTTGTATGGGAATTCTGACTCGAGGTGATTGTCTTTGATGCAATGAATCTCTGCGCTCAGATCACCTATTTGGTTGTCTTCCACCTCATTTAGCCATTTTGTGCAGTAAGACTGCCTTGCACCTTCCACATATTCTTTTAAGAGTGCTACCGAAGGGAACCTGGCAGATAATTTGAAGCCGCAAATCAATCTAACAGCTTCAATCAGTTGCTTCCTTTCAATAAGATATTGAACAAAATCAGGGATCATATCTGCAAAACCAATTTATAAAGTGCAAAAATCCCAAAATCTCTTAAAAACCAACTCATTTGTAGAGCCCTGCAAAACCAACTCATCTGTAAAGCCCTGCAAATTCCTTGTATATGTGGTTGCACTCGGTTGAAGATCCAAAGGAGATGAAGCTGCGACATTTATAAGTTATGGCACTCTTCCTCGCGATTTTGAAGCCTTCGACCTCCTCCTCCAGTGTGGGCCGGCTCTTGGCCGAGGATTGCCTGCACTTCGCAGCCAACACCGCCATGCTTCGGCGGCGGATCACGGCAGGGTCCGATTCTGGGGTCCAAGACTTCGGCGAAGTCGCCGCGCTTCATGATCGGCATGGCCTAGTCCACCAACGATGGCGGACTGTAGTTTGCGTCAATGGTGTTTCTTCCACTCAAAATCTCTAACAGGAGTGTTGGATCTTGATGGGCTTTTCAGCGGTGGCGGTGGTTTTGAACAATGAAGTTTGGGCGACGGAGATGGCTAAGTCAGCTCGGCAAGAAAGGTACCCCCCCTAAGAGGAAAATTGAGATCTCAACTCTGCGTGTTTTCAGAACTCGGGTTCAGAGCCGCTATGGGAGGAACCAAAAGGTCTTTTTCTTTTGAATTGTAGAGAGGAAATTCAGATGGATTTATGTTTTTGTTGTTGTTAGGCATATGAAAATGGAGAACCGTGGGGTTTTTTTGGGAAAGCTTTGGATTTTTGTAAATTCATGGCGGAGGTGAAAAAATGAAAGAGAACCGATATAGCTTTTTGTGTCGTTTCCCACAGACGACGCCAAATGTTGATGCACAAAACCGGAGGTCTTGGAATAACGTAAATCCGACCATGAATCTGCAAGAGATGTAAATAACACAAGATGTATCGTGTTTCACCCCAAGGTTTGGGCTATGTCAACTCTGATTATGTATTTATTTGAGGGAGATAGAGCTCTGAGAGGGAGAGCTTTAAGAGGGGGTGAAAGGGCCTTGGAATTGGCCTCCCCTAATTGTGAGGGTGAGAGGTCCTTTTATAGAATAAGGACTCCTCACTTATTACATATTTGCCCCTTCCTTTATCACATAATTACATTTGAGTCCCCTGAGTATTTATACGAAGTCTAAATACGAGGCCCTAAATATGGTATAAACAAGCCTCATTAAAACTAGTCCAGTGTGGCAACAAGCACCAGATTGGACAAACACTTAATCTAGTCTAGTCCAATGATCCTTAAAAAGGTCAAACAGACACACTCCGTGCGAATTGATCTCTAAACTTATCAAAAAGAACAATTTCGACGTATCTATATAAAGGTACCACATGTAACGCATGTTACTACCTTATCAAAGAGAACATCAACTTCCTATTCAACTATTTATCTTTGAATTCATATTCTACTCTACCAACATGTAAAATACTTCTGTGAATGGGAGCTGTTATTTGCTCTCCAAAAATGTAATCATGCATTCCTCCAAATTGTTCTCTTATATTTTTACATAGGAGTGCCATATGACTTTTTCAGAAATGCCGATAACAGTTCTATTCTCGTACTTTGCAAAGCAAAAAACAAATAACAATGACAATATTATGGGGATCATCAAAACAAACCATCAAATAATCAGCCAAAACAAAATCTAAGAATCGAGTTTAGGATATGTTTGTACCAATACTTGACCAATCCCGAAACTACCGAGCACCGGCCAACGCTATACTGTCAAGGACCCAGAAGAGTTCCCCTCCGACCAGGAGGCCAATCACTACTCGACACGTGTCAAGATTAGAAGCCAATCAGAGCGCAGCACGTGTCGACATCAAGAACCAATCATAACATGACACATGTCAATGTGACAAAGCTACAAGTTTTTCTATAAATAGGGGTCATTCCCCCACAATATTGCCTAATGCCATTTGTGTTAAATCATTCACAAGAACTCACTAAATTGAGAGCTTGATCCTTTGTACTTGTGTAAGCCCTTCACTACTAATAAGAACTCCTCTACTCCGTGGACGTAGCCAATCTGGGTGAACCACGTACATCCTGTGTTTGTTTCTCTGTCTCTATTCATTTACGTACTTATCCTCACTAGTGACCGAAGCAACCAAGCGAAGGTCATAAAACCTGACACTTTCTGTTGTACCAAAGTCTTCGCTGATTTTGTGCATCAACATTTGGCGCCGTCTGTGGGAAACGACACTTATTCCTACTCTCTTCAGCTGTGTCAAGCTGGTTTCTATCATTCGTACACTTTCTTTTGATCAGGCATCCCTCTCCAACATGGGAAGCGAAGGAAGCCACAGCACACAGAATGACACCCCCCTTGCACATAGTGCGAAACAACGAAAGAAGGAAGGAAAACGAGTTCTTCTTCAAGCTAAAGTCGATGAGTTGGAAGCTCAGAACAACAAGATAGCAATGAGGAATGAGGTCCTCCAGGAGCAATATGAGAAGCTCTTCGAGACACTCCACGAAGCTAGGCAAGCTCAGACACGCGAGCTTGTTGCCCCCGTGGAAGTCAACCATCAACTGGGTGCCCTCCAACATGGAGGGTCACATGCATTCGACATAGATATCCCTGATAGGGAATAGATTACCCCTCGACTTGATAATCAACATGAGGCTTCTCTTAACCCAGTTGCTTCGACCCGAACCATGAGAAGTGGAGGGAGACACCTCTTTGCTGAAGGGGCAGAAGGATCGAAAGCCGTCTTTCGCGATTGTCGGGATTTCCTGAAGCAACGTCGAGAGAATTCCATCCATATAAGCTCAAAGATCAATGACCCAAGGATTTCTGAGAGACTCGGTCCCCTGCCACGGCCCGAGCCGGCCACCAATTTGGGGAAGGGGCAACAAGTCCTAGAGAGACATGAGGGTACAGGGGACTCAGAGGTGTTCCGACAGACATACCCTGGAAGCCAGTACAACGAGTCCAGGGAAAAATCACATGCCCTTGATCAAACCTTCCTAATTCCAAGAGGAGATGGAGATTTACGAAAGAAAGCTCCAGTGGCACATAACTCCGCTCAGGACCCCCTTGTCCTACAACTTCTTGAGGAAGTAAACAAGTTGAAGGCTGAACGTCAGGCTGAAATACCTGACTGGAACCAACCCAGGCCTGGCCCTCTTACAAGGAGGATCCTCAACACCCCCTTCAAGCAAAGACAAAGCAAAAGCTTGGCTTGCAACTTTATACTGGAAAAGAGGACCCGATTGAGCACCTTAACCTCTTTGAGTCCACCATGGCATACCGGATGCACACCGACGAAGAGCGATGTCTTCTCTTCCCCTCCACCCTCTCTGGCGGAGCTCTAAATTGGTATTGTCGTCTTACACCTGAGACGGTAGACTCATTTGAGGAATTGAGGAAACTATTTGTTTCCCAACACATTTTCCAAACCGATCGCTTGCACTCTGCAGATGACCTGTACACTATCCGCCAGAAGCCAGACGAGTCATTACGTATGTATGCTGGCCGCTTCAGCCATGAATACTCCCGGTGTGCCGAGGCAGACGACAAGACTGCCCTCAAAGCCTTCACGGCAGGCCTACGTGATTGTTTCTTTAAATACATGATCAATGCCAATACTTGGAAGACTTACTCTGAGGTGATGGCGCAGGCTTATAACCATGCCTCCGCCGAGGCAAAGACATATCAGGAGAAACCCCCTACAACCATCCTTTATCAACAAGTGGGAGGTGGAAGCCAGACTCACCTAAATGAGAAGACCTCGACTTTCCAAACAGCAGTGGCACCTCCCCATGCCTTGCATAATGCTTCGCCGAATCAACAGACATATCAATTTCAAGGCAAGAGGAAGGATTTCCATCCTCACCACTCTCATTTCAGTAAAAAGAGTAAGGGACACTATCCCGATAACCAAGGGTATCGCCACAATAACGCTCGCCCCCAGGCAGTCAATGCAGTGGGTCAAACCCGCGTCAAGATACCCCCTACCCCAAGGTATGAGACATACACGCCCTTGAATGCCACATGCGCGGCCATTTACCCCAGCATAGCTCACCTGATACCAAAGCCAAAGCCGAGGCACCCAGATTACGCGCCCCCGAATAACGCGGGCATGTTTTGTTGCTACCATGAGCATAACGGCCATGATAGCGAGAAATGTATCATCCTCCGTGATCGTATTGAAGCTTTGGCACGAGAAGGAAAAATTGATCAATTCCTCCTTCACCCTCAAAGGGATAACCGTAACCAACGCCAGGTGAATGTCATATATTCCATAAGCGGCGGCACACCCATATCTGAATCTTCCAATAGGGCCATGAAAAACAGTGAACGAATTCTGAGGCCTGGTCACCAAGTGTTTCACGTGGAAGACATCAGGGGAGGGAAGTATCAAAAGCCTAACTGGGATCCGATATGTTTCTACCCTGAGGAAGAAAGAGGCATCATCTACCCTCATAACGACCCATTGATCGTGGAGGCTCACATAGCCAACTTTGATGTTCGACGAATCCTCGTAGACACAGGGGCTTCGGTCAATATCATGTTTGCCGAAGCTTTCAGGGCACTCAGTGTAGCTGAACACTTGCTCGATCGCTCGATTTCTCCTCTGATAAGCTTCTCCGGTGATATCGTGCAACCCTTAGGGAGCATACATTTACCCTTTACTATTGGTACAGGCCCTTACACGGCTACCATTACCACTAACTTCCTAGTGGTTGACTGCCCAACGGCATACAATGTCATCTTTGGGCGCACAGGCATCAATGATCTCAAGGCTATGGTATCCACGCATATGCTGTTGATGAAATTTCCAACCCCCCATGGCAACGGCTACATCAGAGGAGATCAGCTTAGTGCACGATCATGTTACAACACTTCAGTTAAGCAACAACACTTGCCCGGACCCAAGGAAACCCTGTCTGTACATGACCAAGTCACAAAGACCAGCCTAGATGAAGCGAACTTGGATCTTCCTGATAGCAACAATCAACCCGATGATCCTCGAGATGACTCTTTCACCCAGCAAGCCCAACCTGCTGAAGAGTTGGAGAAGGTACCTATCTCAAGAGATTATCCAGATCGCATGGTGAAGATTGGCACCACATTGTCACCACCCCTTCGGTTAGCATTGATATCTTTTTTGAAAGAGAACACTGAAGTCTTCGCCTGGTCATACGAGGACATGCCAGGCATCTCTCCCGATGTCATCTGTCATCGTTTGAGTATTGACCCCAAGATCAAGCCGGTGAGACAGAAGCGAAGATCTTATGACGCTGAACGATACGAGGCAATGAAAGCAGAAGTTGAAAAACTCAAAGGCATAGGCTTTGTCCGCGAAGTCAATTACCCGACATGGGTAGCAAATGTGGTCCTTGTTAAGAAAAATCCGACCAAATAAAGTCTTTTGCTTCAAAAGGTCTTGTGGAGAATGTGTGTTGACTACACCGACCTAAACAAAGGGTGTCCGAAAGATAGCTTCCCTCTTCCTCTTATTGACAGACTTATAGACTCTACAGCCGGGTGTGAACTCCTGAGCTTCATGGATGCTTACTCAGGATACAACCAAATCCTCATGAACCCTTCGGATCAAGAACACACAACCTTCACTACCGACAGAGGACTATACTGCTATAAAGTCATGCCTTTCGGCCTAAAGAATGCAGGAGCGACTTATCAGAGACTAGTCAACTCAATGTTCGCCGAGCAGATTGGGAAAAGCATGGAAGTTTACGTTGATGATATGTTAGTCAAGAGCAAACATGCTGACCAACACATCACCAACCTATCTGAAACTTTCACTATTTTGAAGAGGTACCGAATGAGGTTAAACCCCAACAAATGTGCCTTCGGCGTAGGCTCTGGCAAATTCTTAGGTTTCATGATTAGCCAACGAGGCATTGAAGCTAATCCCGAGAAGATCAAAGCAATCCTCGACATGAAGGAACCGGTAACTTCAAAGGACATCCAGAGCCTTACTGGCAAGGTGGCAGCCTTAACCAGGTTCATTTCTAAGGCCACAAACAAATGTGCTCCCTTTTTTAAAGCACTTAAGGGAAGTAGGAAGTACATTACATTGACTGATGAATGTGCCGAGGCATTCAAAAACCTCAAGGAGTACATGAGTAAAGCCCCTCTACTCTCCAAGCCCGAGGTAGGAGACATTCTCATTATCTACCTATCGGTATCAGCTTCAGCCGTAAGTTCCGTTCTCATTCGAAAGGATGGGAATATTGAGCGACCTGTCTACTACGCTAGCAAAGCCTTACAAGATGCGGAGACACGGTACTCTAACATTGAGAAATTGGCTCTGGCATTGGTCATGTCTGCTCGAAAACTCCGCCCTTACTTCCAAGCGCACTCCATCATCGTGCTTACCAATTATCCTCTTAGACAGATACTCCAAAGTCCTGACACTTCAGGGCGAATGATCAAATGGGCAATAGCGTTGGGTGAGTTTGACATCTCCTACCAACCAAAGCCAGCTGAGAAGGGCCAAGCAGTGGCAGACTTCATTGCCGACTTCACATATCCGGTTGACATTGCTTCTACACCTGAAGCAGTGGCTTCATTACCCCCGAAAGCTCAGAAGATAGAACCAACAACCCCAGCATGGAGTCTGTATGTTGATGGCTCATCCAACCAACAGGGCTGTGGAGCGGGACTAGTCTTGACTACACCCGACAAAGTAGCAATGGAGTATGCTCTTCGTTTCAAATTCAAGGCATCAAATAATGAGGCCGAGTATGAAGCCCTTCTAGCAGGATTACGTTTGGCCAAACACCTCGGGGTTAAACAAATTGATATTTTCAGTGACTCCCAATTGGTGGTCAACCAGGTTACCAACAACTTTGATGCTAAGGACAGCTCCATGGCAGCATATCTTGCGCAAACACAACTTTTGCTCAAGCACTTCCACTACCAGATCACCCAAGTTCTCCGAGCGGCAAACAGTCATGCAGACGCCCTGGCTCGCCTCGCCTCGGCTGTGGAAGACAAGATTGGAAGAAAAATTCATGTCGAACTGTTGGCAACACCAAGCACCATGGCCGCAGAAGTATGCAACTTACAACAGGGGGATAGTTGGATCACCCCGATCTATAATTTCCTTGCTCATGGCACCCTCCCAAATGATAAAGTCCAGGCTAAGCAAATTCGATACAAGTCTACCCGCTACCTGATCATCAATGATCAACTCTATAAGCGAGGTTTTAGCCTGCCATCCTTAAGGTGTCTTACGCCTGCCGAGGCGGAAATCGTCCTTCGGGAAATACATGAGGGAGTCTGTGGAGATCATGCTGGATCTCGGTCCCTAGCACACAAGACTTTTCGCCAAGGATATTACTGACCAACACTCCACCAGGATGCCATCAAAGTATCCCGCTCATGTGACAAATGTCAACGATATGCAACTATTCCTCATTCCCCTCCAGAGCCTCTTACTCCTATGATCAGCCCTTGGCCCTTCGCCCAGTGGGGACTTGATTTGATCGGCCCAATGCCGGCAGGGAAGGGCAAAGTCTGTTACGCAGTCGTTGCAGTGGACTACTTCACAAAGTGGGCCGAAGTAGAACCCTTGGTAACCATTACTGAGGCAAAGATAGAAGACTTCGTGTGGAAGAACATCCTTTGTAGATTCGGCATTCCCAATGCGATAGTCACTGACAATGGGCGACAGTTTGACAACAAGAGGTTCAGGTTGTTCTGCTCTAAGTTCAACATCAACTTATGCTTTGCCTCTCCAGCTCATCCCCAGTCTAATGGACAAGTTGAGGCCATCAACAAAATAATCAAGCGCACTTTGAAAACCAGCTTGGACAAAGCTAAAGGCTGTTGGCCAGAATTTGTACCCCAAGTTCTTTGGTCATATCGCACTTCATATCGGACTTCAACAGGAGAAACTCCATTCTCACTTGCCTTTGGCACAGAGGCGGTTGTCCCTGTTGAGCTCGAGCAAGCAACATTCCGAGTCCAGAACTACATTCAAAGTGAAAATGACAAACAACTCACCCTCAACTTGGATTTAGTCGAGGAACACAGAAACCAAGCTCACTTGAGGAATGTCGCCTACAAGCAGCGCATCTCCAACTATTATGACTTTAGGGTCAAGCCTCGTTCTTTCAAAATAGGAGACTGGGTCTTAAAGAAAAGATTACTCTGCGACAGAGTCCCGAGTGAAGGCACACTTAGTCCAAACTGGGATGGACCGTATGAAGTCATTGGCATCAGTCGCCCTGGCTCTTACATACTTAGAAGCTCCGATGGCAAGACCCTTGGCCATCCATGGAACGCTGATCACTTGAAGTACTACTACAAATAGACTCACGATGTACAAGTGTTGAGCTATAGCCGTTCGGCATCCTATATAATGAAGGCCATTTGGCAATGAATTCAATAAAGAGGTAATTTAGCCAACTCAGCCCTCACTCTTTTACATTCATAGCAAGCGATGCCGGAACCCTTCTCAATCAGAAAGCAATCCGTCTTCCACAGTCACTACAAAACAAGCAAATGAAGACCGTGTCAAGCGCCATAAAAAAAAATAATAAAAAAAAAAATAAAAAAACAGCTTCATCCAAAAAGCTTCACCCGAAAAGCTTCACCTCCAAAGCTTCACCCACAAAGCTTCACCCAAAAAGCTTCACCCGAAAAGCTTCACCTCCAAAGCTTCACCCACAAAGCTTCACCTAAAAAGCTTCACCCACAAAGCTTCACCCAAAAAAAAAAACTTCACCCGAAAAGCTTCACTTAAAAAAGCTTCACCTACAAAGCTTCACCTAAAAAAGCTTCACCTAGAAAGCTCCATCTACATACTTTCACCATCAAAGCTTCACCATCAAAGCTTCACCTAGAAAGCTTCATCTACAAAGCTTCATCTACAAAGCTTCACCATCAAAGCTTCACCTAGAAAGCTTCAACACCAAAGCTTCACCTACAAAGCTTCAACACAAAACCTTGCTCCAAATAAACAAATTTTGTTCACAAAACCCAAGATGCCCTTGAACTTGTACAAAAACACTTGGGTAAACATAAACATTTTTTGTTTTACACCCACAAGGGCCCAAAATTTTCCTTCTTCTTTATTCACTTATATCTGTTCCCAAACATATTATAATAGATCCAACACCAAGCCAAAGTCCCAAGTTTCATAATGGACAAAGGTACAAGCAATTCATCAATAATGAAGGTGCTACAAAAATTGGAATCTGCCCCAAAATAGAAATCCAACCCAAGAGACTTTTTCTCTCTCTCCCTCTTCCGCCTCCTTTCATCTATCAAATTTCTGCAACCTCTGCTCTTATCCAATGGAGCTGAATTTTAGACACCCTATAGTTCTTGAGCATATGAACAACTTTCAAGAAGGAACCATTTCTGTTTGAGCGACGGAAATTACAGTGTTGAAGCTCCAAACATGATAGTCGGCTTCTTGCAGATTTCGAAGCTGTTATGATGTTTCGAAGATCTGGAAATATTTAACCGTTAGTTCATCCTGAATTTTTGATATGTTATGAAAGAGTCGATGAGGAACAGCTTCAATGCAGAAAGCATACCGATCTGAACAAGAGAAAATGGAGTTTCGAAGCTCACAACAAATCTGACGGGTTGACAGAAAAATAATAACCAGTCATTCATCATACCTGGATTTCTGGAGTTATACTGCTCCGAGGGATCCCAAATTTGGATATGTTGTAGTTCACAAGCTGAGGAACAACTTCAATGAAGAAAGCATGCTGATCTGAGCAAGAGAACATAGAGTTTCAAAGCTCACAACAAATCTGACGGGTTGACAGACAAATGATAAACAGTCACTCATCATACCTGGATTTCTGGAGTTATACTGCTCCGAGGGACCTCAAATTTGGATATGTTGTAGTTCACAAGTTAAGGAACAACTTCGATGAAGAAAGTATGTTGATCTGAACAAGAGAAAATGGAGTTTCGAAGCTCACAACAAGTCTGACGGATTAACATAACATTGATGAACAGTTACTCATCATACTTGAATTTCTGAAGTTGTACTACTCCGATGGATCTCAAATTTGGATATGTTGTAGTTCACAAGATAAGGAAAAACTTTCATGAAGACGACTTTGCAATCTGAGCTATAGAGAAAGGTGTTATCTTGCATCCACTCAGGCTGATTAGTGGAAACGAAAAGCAATTCCACCAAAGAAAAGATGAAAAAGAGAGCAAAGCTACTAATTGCACTTGATCTTGTCTAGTCAATAGCATGCAGCATCAAACACACAAAAGTTGGAAATATTTTTAGATAAAGCATATACGAATGTGTGACATCGAAACAAGGATTCGTTACTTTGACAAATTAGTAACACGCGAGACACCTCATTCGGCAACTCTCTTCGCCTGAAGACTTGGGGGACTCCCACCATATGCTACTGCACCTTGATACTCGGCAGTCTCACAACCACTCAGTGACTTGGATTTTTCAAGTCTCCAACCGAGAAGTTTTCCTCACTCGGGAAATTAAGGGAACACTACCTCAAACTACATGCTTCACTCACAAAGCTTCAACAATACAGGTTTCAACAAAAGCAAAAATTCAAAGAACTTTATGAAGAAGGCTTTGGTGTATTTAACACAATATGTTGAAATGAAGCAAAGCTTATTTATTAATATTTTCGATAAGCCACAAATATGTACATATACATGAGTCAAAATAAACAAACAAAAGGGAGCCTTCACAAAGGTTGCTTAGGGGAAGTCTCAGCAGTCGGTAGAGCCCCAGAAAGAGAAAGCACCGGAGGGTGGTTATCCGGAGCCTCAGTACTTGACAAAACCCCAGAAGGAGGAGGCATTGGAGGTTCATCATTTGAAGCTTCATTACCAGGTACAACCCTAGAGGACGAAGGCAATAAATGCCTTTGGAACAAACCCACAAACCGCTGATGATCAAGTAAAACCTTACCATCAGATTCCTTCATCTGGTCAAGCTTCCTCTTCATGTTTGTAGCATAGTCATGGGCGAGCCGGTGCAACTGCTTATTCTCATGCTTGAGCCCTCTAATCTCCTGTTTGAGACTCATCACTTCAGCAGCCAATGATTCAACTTGGCGGGTTCTAGCAAATAGGCGTTGGGCCATATTAGACACAGAACCTGCACATTGAACACTAAGAGCCAGAGAGTCCTTAACAGCCAACTCATCAGACCGTTTGGAAAGTAGTCTGTTATCTTTGGGAGTGAGAAGGTTCCTGGCCACCACTGTAGCGGTCATATCATTCTTCATCACAGAATCCCCAACGGTAAGAGGACCAGTAGGGGATATGAAAGATGGGCGCCATATGTTGTCTGGAGAAGGCGTGGCTGTCTCTTCTCCAAGGTTCAAGTCAAAACGACGGTCGGAGGGTCCAGACATTTTCAAATGTGTTGAAGAAGGAAGAGGTCAGACAAATCAAGATCTTAGAAGTGCAAGAAATGAGCTTCTACTGGTAGAGATTCAAGTGTGCTGTGGAACTTAATGCCAGCCTCTATAAAAATCTGCACTCGACGGAGCTTCAGAAATCGAAGAGGCGTTTGCTTTCTCAAAAGCTGGGCTGCTCAGATACCACGAGGGCCGATCTCAGAAATCGAAGAGGCGTTTGCTTTCTCAAAAGCTGGGCTGCTCAGAGACCACGAGGGCCGATCTCAGAAATCGAAGAAGTACCTGCTTTTTCAGCCTCGTCAGCACCTGTCACATGCACACTCAGCTTTGCGGAAATTACGGGCAATCTGTCGAAGATTTCTGGTGAAGTAGAAAGCACGTGAATCTTACTGTTCAATCACCGCTCTCCATATGCACCATCAACTCCTCGGGTACCACATATAACTTTGTCAAAGATCTCTGACAAAGTTTAGGCACGAGAATTTCGAAGTTCCAGCTACCCTACTATTACCCATAAGGGTAAAGGAACAGCACCACTGCTTGACAACTGGAAAGTCCCTATGTGTGTCGACCTCCGTGTTTTGCGGCAAGACAGGTTGGCAAGAACGTCCAACCTTTACTCACATTCGAGAAAAGACTCCCAACATAATTACTTTCTCAAAAACCGGAGTAGCACCGCTTTCCGAATCTCGAGAGTCAGATCCTCGACGGGATTGCTTGTTCGAAAACCGAAGAGGCACAACTCTCAGAACTTCGAGAGCCAAATTTCCTTAAATAAAGCTTGTCTGTAATCTTCACACGTAATATCAGCTTTCCAGATACCACATACCACTTTTTCAAAGTGCTCTGACAAAATTAAAACACGTGAAGCTGGCAGCTCCCACTACATTACTGTGACCAAGAAGGGTAAAGGAATGTATCCCATATCATGCTTTCTCCCTGTCTTTGTCTTTGTCCTTGTCCACACCTGCAGGACAAGGAGAAAGAGAGCAGTCAGTCGGAACCTGAAATCAAACCTCCAATTTGGAACTGACTGCCTGGAGCCTTTGCCTGGTTGCTTACTTAGCATTGCTCTCGAGTACTCATCCTCAACTGCTGTCAAGGTCACGAATTCCACCGGCAAATACCTCATGACAGTTGATCAGATATTGGCTCTTTACACTGAAGCTGCCAAGCGTGGATGAGTCACTATGAAGGAATGTTCTGAAGGACCATTTAAATGCAAAGGTTGCACACCACTTCTGCCATGCAAAAGATTGAAGCAGAAGGTTCAACGGTGAGCTGAAACAGATCACTACAGCACGACACCTTTCCATACCACATTCATTATTCCGTCAACAGCAAAAGTATCCCATATCATCAAGGTCGAACGTACTCTAGATTTGATGGACTTGTTTTGACCCTCAAATTTTTGAGTCGGCCTTATACTCTGAATGGCACCAGAAAACCCTCCAGCACAGTTCAAGAATAAGCCTGTGGAAAGTTACTTCTTCAAAAGCAAAAGTATCTCATATCATCTCTTATCCATTTGCTTCTCCTTATCCTGGCAGTTGAATGAGAGACAAGGAGAAGGAGAACAATCAACCGGAAGCCGAAGTCAAACCTCTGATCCTGGGTTGCTTACTTGGAAGTTTGACTGCTTACCTTGTCTGTCACCTCTTTCGGCAGATCTCCTAGCTCGGCGACTTGGGGGACTCCTACTATAGGGTTTGTATCGCACTTGACCAAGCCCGAAACTACAAGTAAGCTTCAAAGTGAAATTGATACATTACCTTGTGCATCTTCATCAGCTAAATACACCATTCCCGGATGGAGGAAAGGTACTTCTAGAGAAGGGCAGATGAAAATCAGACCACACTTCGGTACTTAGAAGTTTCGTGATTACTCAAGGGATTGGATCTTGCAATTCCCCAACCGAGGAGTTTCCCTCACTCAGGAACTTAGGGGAGCACTGTTTGTACCAATACTTGACCAATCCCGAAACTACCGAGCACCGGCCAACGCTATACTGTCAAGGACCCAGAAGAGTTCCCCTCCGACCAGGAGGCCAATCACTACTCGACACGTGTCAAGATTAGAAGCCAATCAGAGCGCAGCACGTGTCGACATCAAGAACCAATCATAACATGACACATGTCAATGTGACAAAGCTACAAGTTTTTCTATAAATAGGGGTCATTCCCCCACAATATTGCCTAATGCCATTTGTGTTAAATCATTCACAAGAACTCACTAAATTGAGAGCTTGATCCTTTGTACTTGTGTAAGCCCTTCACTACTAATAAGAACTCCTATACTCCGTGGACGTAGCCAATCTGGGTGAACCACGTACATCCTGTGTTTGTTTCTCTGTCTCTATTCATTTACGTACTTATCCTCACTAGTGACCGAAGCAACCAAGCGAAGGTCATAAAACCTGACACTTTCTGTTGTACCAAAGTCCTCGCTGATTTTGTGCATCAACAGGATATAATGTCTTTCGACATGAGATAAATTCTACACAAGGATTTGAAGAAGTTCTAAATACATGTTCCTTGGAAATAATTCCTACGATATAAGATTCACAGTAGCTCAAAACATCTAGAAAACGGGGTCGATCAACTATTAGAATTAGAAAACACAGCCTGACAAGCCTCAATTGAACAACTCACCTAGGATCTCAGTTAACAGATCAAAATCCTACCAAAAATGGTGCCTTCCGTATTTATGTTTCCTGTAGTATATCAGATTTTTTCAAAAACCCGAATCAAATCACGTACCACTGCTGATGGGGGGCTTCATACGTCGAGGAGAAGCCTCTGAGGGTCCTCCACAACATCTTTAATACGACGCAAGAAGTAAACTGCCTCTCTTCCATCAATGAGCCTATGGTCATAGGTAAGAGCAACATACATCATCGGCCGCAGGACAATGTTGCCTCCGACAACCATTGGACGGTTAACTATTGAGTGCATACCCAAGATTGCCGACTGCCAAAAAAATCGCTTGTGTGAGATTACGTTTCCAACGTTGGTGTCTACCCAGAATAAGAAGTTCCAGTTGTTCAAACAAGATAATAAAAGTCCAAGTTCATCGTGTCAGAGAAGCACCAAACCTGAGGGGGATTGATGATGGGGGTACTTAGAAGGCTTCCATAAACTCCACCATTAGATAATGTAAATGTACCTCCAGCCATCTCGTCGATTGATATAGATCCATCGTTTGCTTTCTTTGCGAGGGTGTTGATCTCCTTCTCTATCTCAGCAAAATTCATTTTATCAGCATTGCGGATAACTGGCACAACAAGGCCCTGCAAGAAAATAAATTGAAAAACTTATAAAGAAGCAATTAAAATGCATTCTTATTTTACAGGTACGATCAGCTACTATGCTTCTACTCATTCCAGAACATAATAACCATGAAAAACATGTATATTTACACAAAGGTTACAACTTCTGAGGTATTAAAACAAAATAGTTTGTCAACAATCATATGTCACACTGCATACTAAATTATACGGTCAAACAGATGAAACGACAAGAATACCGTCACAAACCCTGAGCTTATGTGACAGTTTGTAGAAGGAATACCACATTTTCACTCTTAAAAATCTAAAAAATAGATTTCTGGATGGGATCTTACGGATTTAGAAGACTGTTAAACCGACCGAACTTGCAAATGCAAATGCCGAAATCAAAGAGGGGTAAAATTTTTAGTTTCACATAAAAGTTGCTATTTTGACATCTATGTTTGCAAATTGTCAAGATGGAAGGTATATAAATCAAAAGAATTATGGCCAAACCTTTGGAGTGCCAACGGCTATACTTATATCTATGTAATCTCTGTATATGATATCGTCCCCATCAACGACTGCATTAATAGTAGGCTGGTTTTGGAGACCACTGACGGCAGCCTGTTAATAGAAAACAAATACAGATAAGAGTACAGAATATAGATATGCACGCAACATATTATTCTGTCTTTCATATTAGCAATTCTACACGTATTATGTATGGCGTACTTTGATAAATCCAGACATAAGCCCCAACTTGACTCCGTGCTTCTCAACAAATGCATCCTTGTACTCAGAACGAAGCTTCATCAAATTGGTCCTACCACAAGCAGCAAACCAGTGAGGGAAGAAAAGAAGACGCATATATACAATCCCTGATAAAACTGGAAAGGCACAGATTGAGTTCCGCTAACCAGCCACACCAAAGAAAATACATGCAATAGCATCAAAAGAAAACTACAGTCAATTTATTCAAGATGGAGCATGCCAAAAGTTGGTGAATTAATCCAAGAGCTGGAAGAAAAAAACATGATGAATGCTGAAGAATACTTTTTTTGAACTCACATATCAACTTCATTGAATGTCGTCAGCATTGCAAATGTGTTCTGTGAGTCCTTCAATCTTATACTAACCCGCCTCCGAAGCCTTGTCATTGGAATCTTCAATCATGCGGTTTTAAATGATTACAAGCAGAACATCAAAATAGCCTCATAAAATCTTGCAGAGGATTTTCATTTTATATTTTAAAATATGCTAAAAATGAACATAATATAAGAAACCATAGAAGACTTACTCGTCTTTCCCTTTCCTTAGAGTAAAGCTGAGGTTCTCTGGCAGAGGGTTTAGGAGGTGGTGAAGAGGGAGTTTTACGCTTTTCAGTAACAGGTGTAGTTTCAACTTTAGGTTTTTTCTTCTTGACAATCTTTTCAACAGGGGGAGATGGTTGAGCAAGAGCTTTCTCCGATGTCTTCAGTGACGGACTGACATGGGCTACACCTTCACCGGACTTTGAGATAACAGCAATCTTGGTGCCTGGTTCGACAGTATCCCCTTCATTGGCCACAAACTGCCAACAATTAAAGTAAACACACAGGATGAACTAAAACATCAGCAACCAATGCACTCATATGAAAGAGCACCAAAGTTAATGGGACTAAAATCTATACCTTTTGGATCACACCGGATTCAGGACTAGCAACATCAATCGTCACCTGATGAAAAATAATCACAGAATTAAAATCCTACTCATGGTTCCTGTCACTTAGGGGTTACCAATCCCTTTTACAACTGTGGAAAACTATATTAACATTCAAATAGGACTTTATTATAGAACCTTATCTGTTTCAACTTGAGCAATTGGTTCGTCAACTGCAACCCTATCACCAGGCTCTGCCTCCAAAAAGGGCATAATCAGTCATAGAATCAGACCCAAGAACATTCAGCGTTATGTATATTTGACAGAATATAAGAAGTGGCTGAGCATACTCTTCAAGAATTTCGCCAAAGTGCCATCAGTGATAGATTCACCCATAAAAGGGACGACGGCATCAACCATATCCCCTGCATCATATGGAAGCCAAAAGTTAAACCTCAACCAAGAGAGAGAGAGAGAGAGAGAGACGAGATACCAAAGACATTAATTTCCTCACAGGAACTAAAATACTTTGAGAGTGTCATAAATTGTGCAAAGTTTGAAGAGTACCATTTTTAAATAACTTACTCCAGGATGTTCGTTCGTTCATTCCTACTTTCACATTATGAAACTTAAAAATGAAACCACTCCTAAGTTCTAGCGAATCGGTGAAAAACTAGTACTACATTTTCTTTTCTTGTTTAATCCACCTACATTTAGTTATTTTCCTCCTACAGGTATTGTCCCTTATTGATCCAGTTTCGGAGAGCACTTATAGGGTTGAACTCGTAAGAGGACCCAAATTCTCTCTCTCTCCCAAGCTCGTCAAAGCTCTAATTGTTTGTGAATATCAGTCCGTCCATGCGCATGTTTGAGAGAGATTAAATATTTGAAGTGATTCTTTTTCCTGTTTCTAAGTGAACATATGAACAGGACAATATATTAACGACTGTTCTCCATACTAGATTGACCATTGACATTTCTCCTTATTTAAGTCACTGCATATTAGATGCATAAAATTAACAGAGAACAGAACATATACAATACAACTGTAGTGTTGCCAATTTAGATTCACAACGGTGTCTGTTATAATGAAACTAAATTGTTCACTGACTCCCCATTCAAATAAATCTGACGACAATATTTATATAAAAAAATATTAAAAGGAAAACTAATTGGCAATGACAAGTACTATAGTCCTACTACTTTAAACATAAAGCAAGCATGTATCCTTGAACAATAAACAGCATGCAGACAATTATAAATTCGAGTGTGTTAAATTGATGGAAGAAAAGTAGATAACCGACCAATCTCTGAAGAAAAGGGCCTGCTCCACATTTGCCTGATAGGCTCTGGCAGAATATAGCCACCAACATTCCTGAGAAACAAATGCACCATAAACTTCAAACGGTTATGTTGTCACTCAGTCGAGCAAAGCATCAGAAAACCAGGATTGAGAACAAATGCACCATAAACTTCAAACAGATGCAGCGTGAGAAAGAGAGGTTTTCACCCTAAGAGCCTTGCTTGCTTCATACATTATCAATCATTTACGCATACGGATACATAATTACATTGTCTACATAAGTAGTGTACACAATCCGACTGGAAAGCAGAACAAATCTCTTTTGTGAATGCAGAACACAATGTACAATAGGATAACATTACCGTCAATTCACAAGACACCGGCTGGTAATTATCGAGTTAAACAGAATAGACAGAAACAACATAATGCGGTCACTAACCTTGTTGTCCGGCTACAAGGCGAGGAACCTGTGACAAGAAAGCATGTATTACAGCAGGATCAATCACACCGACACATTGATTGAGATATAAAACAAAACCATATGTAAAAGTAATCCATCTTTCAGAAAAACTTACCTGCAAAAATGAGGTGAGAAAGGTTTCGAATACGGTCTAATCCTCCTTTGGGTTGAAGTAAAATCTGTACCCACGTGCATGGAAATCAAAAAATGCAATAAAATACCACATAAAACACATTAAAAGTAAACCCACACTTCTGAATTCGACGTTGATAGAAGCTAGCAAAACCAAATTCAATTTATAGTAAACATAAGCATGCACATCGTGTAACATCACAGAAGAACACAATATATATTTGAAATTTTTTATAGAAAAAAAAGGGGGAAATACAAAGTAGTAGAGAAAGAACCTCCGATTTTGCAACTGGTCGGATTGACAGCAGTGAGTGCCCCAAAATCTGAGACAAACAACAGAAATAAAGCTTTCAGAATAATCTACGAAATATATATATATATATATATATATATATATATATATATATCAAATTCATTTAAAAAAATATATGCAAGAAAAAATATGTAGTATTGGGTTGTTTACCGAAGCAGAGGAGCCCCCAGAAACGACTCTTCGCCTTAGAACGCCAAGCATCGTCGTTGTTTCGATCAGTCTCTCTCTCTCTTTGAGGGTTTAGGGTTTAAGCGAAATTTGTACAAATGGGAGTGAAGATTTCAGAACATAGGGTTTTTTGATACTATTATAAATGTCACTTTCATTCACACGCAGAAAGAGACGCGGCGCCAAGATGTGTAAGCTACACGTCTTGCTCTTTTAGTATATTATTCGGGTTGGTGGTTTGGGCTGGTTCGGTTTTGGGTCAAGAGATTTTTTTAAGTATTAGATATTTAAGCGGTACTTTATATATTATAATATGTAGGGATATTTTTAGCTAAAATGATATTTGAAATTTGCATAACTACTTACTTTGATCCGTGAGATTTGAAATCAATAGATGTGGTCCCAGAGTTTTTCTACTATCAATCATTTTGATCATTATGTGAAAAATTGTTATATAAGAACCAAAATACCCTCAATTTTACAAACAATGATTTGACAAAATTTGAGAGTATTTTTATCATTTTATTCTTATTTAATAGATATTTTTCAATGAATGAACATTATGACTAAATAGAGATTTCCATACAACCCTCCTTATTTATAGTCATCTGATTGAACAAATCAAATTAAAACAACTAAAATGACTAAGTAGAGATATGTGAGACGCTAAAAAAGGTGTATGTTTATCATCTTCGAATCTATAAACAAACAAAAATGCTATTTTTATCATCTAGTTATACCATCATTTGTTCCGTCTCTCTATTAGAGATAGAACCAACATGCGTTGGTGGGTCCGACCTCTATTAGAAAAATAGTATAAATAGATAGTAAAATTACTCATAAACAAATAATGGAAACGAGCGAGAGCATCGATAGCTAAAGATTTTTCAGTGTATCTGAAATATTGCTACTGAGTGTCAAAATTTCACGAAACTCATTAATAAACTATAAAAATGAGACATATTAGTCGTCCACCTGTATTATACCACGAGACAAATCTTTCAAAGTAGACAAATTTCTAATGGATAGCTCCATTACATAAACCACGTTAACTTATCTCATTCTATTATCGAACAATAAGAAGTTATAACTCATAAGTCTACAAAGACAGAGGCGGCGCTGAGGGGGAGTGAAAGGTGCAATCGCACAGGGCCCCTAAATTCGAAGGGCCCCCAAAAATTTTTGGTATCTTATATTTATATGTAATAATGTTATATATTAAAAAAATGCTTTTATTAGCACTTTAAAATCTTATAGTGCACTTTTATAAGTATAAATTTTTCTTTCTTTCTAAATATAAAAATTTGAAATGCACAATGAGATATTAGGAGTGTTAATAACAACACCTTAAAAAATGATTTTCTTTTCAATTTTATTAATTATATAATAATGCTATATATTCAAGTGAAACTCTAAAGTTAAGAGTTTTTGAAGTTTTTTCTTTCTTTATTTGGTTGCTTAAGATTGAACTGTTTTTTATTATTTAGTGAAGATTATGTTTATAACTCTTTTTACTTATTTAATGACACTTGTAAACTTACAATCAATGAGTCTTAAAGGTTGTTTTGATTTAAGTTATTATTTTCTAGTACCAATATATTGTCATACTTAAAAAAATATATATCTTAAAAAGGGGCCCTTTTATAAATTTCGCACAGGGCCCCCGAAATCTCAGAGACGGCCCTGTACAAAGATACTGCTTTTTTCTTTACAACATTCAAAGATATATATTGTTGGATTTTATTAAGAGAAAGAGCTTAGCTTTGGCTAGAGATCATGTGCAGATAAAAGTTTCTTATAATAACACTGTAACACATGCATGGATACATTAGCACAATTGGGTAATTAACAATCATACGAAGATCAGCTTTGTGCCTTCAACAAATTAGGGTTCGAACATGGTCATCACGATTAAAATACTTGGTTGCTAAAGCAACGATGGTACACATTACAGTTGACACAAAACAACAAGACTGTCCTTAACATACTCATAGAGCTAGAGAGAGTTCAATAGTACGTACTAAATTACTAATTCAAATAAGATATATAATTTGATTTGGAAGTGCATGGAGAAATGAATCGTAGAGTATTCATGCACACGTACGTCTTCAAGGCAATCCACCCCCAAGCCCACCGCCAGCACCAGCTCCTCCACCGAAACCTCCCCCAGCTCCTCCTCCAAGTCCTCCTCCACCACCACCACCGAATCCTCCTCCGCCACCTCCTCCAGCTCCACCCCCAAGACCACCACCGGCTCCAAACCCACCACCGGCTCCCCCACCAAAACCTGATCCACCACCTACTCCTCCACCGCCGCCACCGCCTAATCCTCCACCGCCACCGCCACCAAGTCCACCACCTCCGCCAAGTCCGCCACCAGCTCCAGCTCCAGCACCACCACCGAATCCAGCACCAGCACCAGCACCGCCTCCTAAACCTCCTCCACCTCCAAGACCACCACCACCTCCACCGCCTAGTCCACCACCACCACGGTGAAACAAGTTTTTCTGATCCTCAAGGGAACCCTTTTCACTGCCGAGCTTTCTTGCACCAGTAGAGAAAACGAAAGCACCGATAAGCACAAGAAGAAGAAACTTAGAAGAAGAAGTCATCTTATAATTAGCCATAGTTCGGATATAGTTGCTAATTAAGTGACCTTTGGTTGTGAACCAGGGGATTGAGGGAGAAGATTATATATAGACATGGATATGAAGGGTAAGATGGCCAGAGTGGAGATAGTAGTAGGGTTTGGTCTTAAATTTTGGACCATCTTCTCATCTACAAAACCGTGTCGGGACAGTTAATGCATGCAAACCCCAACTGTACGTCTTTGAAAAAGAAAACCCTCTGCCTTTACTCGATGCAACATGCATGCCCCACTCGATGTTGAGATAAATTTTTATGTGTACCATGTGATCATATAGGGTTGATATGTCAAACTTTTATGCATATTTTAACGTCTTTTTATTTATAATATGGAACGTGCTATACCATATTCTGTTCCATATACACTGAAATTTTCTTCAACCGTGACTACTCTTGTTGGATCTTCACTTTGCTTGCTAGCTCTTGCTACTTCCATTCCATTCCAGCGCAATTCGAGTGGACTTTTTGCAATTTGCATGAGATACCCTCCTCTCTCTCTCTCTTTCTCATGGGTTTCTGGTGACTACATGTGCCTCGTTTCATGTTTTCAGCAGGAATCTGGTGCACTACATAATACATCGTTCCCCGAACTGTTTTGTCTCGATCGATGTATAACTCTATCTCCAATGTACCGGAGATATAGGATTCAAAACTCATTTTTAAGTTTTCTGATTTGGTTTTAATTCATCAGTTCAGGGTGGAGCTCATGCCAACAACGAAAAATGTTATTTAACAAGAAAAATAACATTTGAGTTTTGAGTCGAATCATCTTCAATGCATGTATCAAAATTGCCGAAACTCAAATTTGGTTTTTGACTCCAATGTTTTCTCCTCCAAAACAAAGATTCAAATCTTAAAACGCAGAATATAAGAATATAGGTAAGTCTTTGCGTTGAATAAGAAAACCAAAAAACTCAAAACCACTTTTTGTTTTTTTTGTACTCAAATATAAGAGCATAGATATAAAATTTAAGTTTTTTCATTCAAGATGCTCTAATATGAGGACTTAACTAAGAATATGTATTGGGTGGATAGAACTAACCAACTTTTATTCTCATCAAAAGATTCTAATCCAACTTTTCTGCTATATATTTTTGGAGTAATGCTAGCGAGACGATTTATTTAAACCATATTTTGTAAATCATCTGCCGTCGTTGTTTCTATGATTGGATTATTACTTACTTGATGATTAACATACTTATTTTCTATTAGTGACACATCATATAGTTTGCAAAGTTGGTTTAAAAAACTAGTGTACCTAACATTACTTTTTTTTTTTTTACATTGTATAACACGTTAGAATATCGTCGTTCATAATTTTAATTTGTCATTCTACACGCTAAAAATTATTTTATTATCTTAAAGTATGCACGAGTTTTTGTTTTTGAAAAAAGAGTGAACAGATGAATGTCTAATGACAAATTAGAAGTGCTCACATTGTTCTTTATTTGTTTAACTCAAATTTTTTTATCTTTACCTTTTTGTCTATGAAGGTTGCCTTGCTGCTCTTGCAGATCTATATGGATTAAAGATCAAGGGACCACAAGAAATTAATGTTAACCATGCTTTCAACAATAAAGCAAAAGTATAATAAATTAAGGCGGTACAAAGAGAATATATATATGATAAATACAAGTTAAAGTAATGTTCAAAGTTTTCTTTAAAAAATAAAAAAAAAGAGAATAGTGTTATTTACATGTCTATTTTTACTTTCCACACATTCTTATTAATTTTTTGTCAATGATATTCTTCAATTCATTTGATTCAATTGCCAGAAATAAAAAATTGTGTATATGAAATAAAAATGAGTATATGGATAACACTATCAAAAAAAAAAATGTAGTGTTCACATAGTTCATATCTTACCTTCGGTTTACATGTCAGAAAATAGAGAACAGTATAATGATAAATTACTGGGTAAACATCTCAATCCAATTAATTCGCCTACAAATGTTTGTTCAAATTAGGCTTTATGCATGCATGCTCGGACGTCCTAAAAAACTCTGATTTTCGAGTCCAAGTAATGCTTGAAAGACCAAAGATGGAGATGGAGGTGCATTAATAGGAAGTTTTTGAGCGTGGGTCTTTTTTATATGGAAAGTTTTAGCGTAACCGGTTGTACAAATATACATCGATCTTTCTTATCATATGATAAGAGAGATAGACAAATGATTGTATATATTGAGAATGAATCACACATTAAGAAAAGAGATCGTGTACGAGCTGACAAGTAAGTTGAACTATTCTATATATTGTCAATTAGTTTTATAGTGAAATCTTATTATTTTTTTATTATATCCTATATGAGGGAATATATTAAGAAATAAATATGTCACACATGACTGTATTCAACCAGCAATGTTGTTGCCTATTTTCTCCTTTGGCCAATTTGGCTCTGATTATAATTATATGAAAGAGTTTAATTCGATATAAAAAAAATGCTCTGGAAATATGTAGCAAGTGGCTCGATAGGCTTGATAATTGAGAAAGTTAATTCGTTGTTGGGTTTGATTAATGAAGCGACGTGGTGGTTGGGTTGGCTCATTTGACCAACACGGATATGAGCTCTACCGACTGAAACTAACCAAACAGCGAGTTGAGCTGAATTTTTCTGTATGGGTAAATAAGTTTAGTTGAATTATGGTAAATGGTAGCTGAACATTGAATGCACAGTTTGACCGGAGGCCCTGGTAGTGATTGTGTTAAGCAGAGCAGAGAGAGAAAAAGAAGACGATGTTAGTGAATGGATACAATGAGACGTCATTTGTTAAAGAGGATTGGCTTCGAAATGCCTTCAAAATACTGAATAATTTTATTGTTACATTGATATAACAGGCTAAGGCTAGAACCAAATTCTCATTTAGTTACCAGCTGATGATCATCCAATCTGATGACACTTGGCACTTTAATGACCATTGATCTATACTCTTAACATCCCCCTCAAGCTCAGGAGTAGAGAAGCCAAGCCTGAGCTTTCTCCTTTGTGTTTGAAACATAGGAACACGTAAACCCTTTGTCAATATATCTGCAAACTGTTCATTTGAAGAAACAAATATTGAACACAAGGATGTGTTTTAGACACTCCTTCTCTCAGAAAATGGACATTATTCTCCAAATGCTTGGTATGATTTGGATACCAGAAAAGCACTCGACTGATAGCATCTGGCATTGCATGTGATGATTATGTCATCAACATATAAACTATCAAGGAACTGGACTCTACATATGTGATTTAGTTTTGAAACCCAAATCAAGAAAAAATTTGGTGAACTATTCGTTTCGATCTGTTGGAGCTTGTGAAAAGCTACATTAACATTTTCTAATAGGGATTCATTATAGAACCTTAGCTGCTTCAGCTTGAGCAATCGGTGCGTCAACTTGAACCTTAGGTCTTAGGAAGCGCTTTTAATTTGACTGAAAGTGTTTTGGATGAAATTATTTTTGAAACCAATGCTAGTTCATCCTTAGAGATGGCAACGGTATGGCTTGGGAAGAAAATGTTATATTCATTCCAAAAAGCACAAAAATTAACCATATCCATAACCACAAGCTAACCATTGTGGATTATTCATAATCATACCCACCGGGTAATGGATTTTCTATCGGTTAATTGTTATATCCATCTTCATCAATGCAAAAAAAATATTTGTTCAACTGACACATTATAATTTAATAGATACTAATTTTGTCACTAAATATCCACATCCAAATCATCATAAACATAACAATACTTTTTAGAGGTGTTCATTATAAGCCAAATATGATAGCAAATTAAGGCAAATGAAAAAACGTAAAGAGATGACAAAAGCAAATACAACAGCCAGTATGTAGCAAAAAAAAAATCCGAAATATCCTATGGTTGACACGTGAACTTTTTCACGAAGAAGACAAGAATGCCCTTATTAAATTGGGGGCCCACAGAGATTTCCGCGCGCAGTCCAACATCCCTAGAGGCTAGAGCAGTTGACTATAATATCATCAATCTCCCCTGCCCATGGCAACAAGAAAATTCAAAGGCATTTATCTTTAATACTCTCCTAATTGAAGATCAACTCAATCAAGCAATGAATCATGATCATATTCAATCAAGGATACTTCCAAGATGATCCCAAGATATTATTTAATAAATAATATCTTTGTGATTAGTTATTCCTCATCCATTCTACAGATGACTTACCTTGGCCAATTGAATGGGGCCACATGTCATGGCAAAACCCTACACATGTGGCCGGCCCTAGCTCTATAAATACCCCATCAACACCAATTTTTGGTAAGCATTTGCTATGCACTTAAGCCCTAAACTCTCTCTCTTTTCAAAGAAACCGACTTAGGCATCATAGATCCATTGGCCAACACCCCCCTCTCTTGGGTGCGTGAAGCTTTGGCCTTGATCAATGGTGTTTATTTGTTTTTTTGGGTACAATTTCGTCATAACTAAAGAAAACAAAATTTAACTACCACAACCACTACGGAGAAAGACCAAATTATCAAATAATTTCTAGACTTGTGAACATATATATATATATATTATTTGAGGTGGATTTAAGGACGGATACGGATTGGGAACCCTTATAACTAAATTCAAAACACAACCAAATAAATTAACAGTTTTTCCCATATCTGAAAAATATTCAAAATTTTATCCCCGAATCCGTGCCATTCATGCAATTATCCACAGTTATCAGATGTAACGGATTGAATTTTCATCCCTAGAATCATTCTCGAGCACTTAAAGTATTTCTTGCAATAAGCACATAACTAATGTTTTTTTCCAAATGCACTTCAATTACTTTTGGAACCCATAATTATTCTACTAAAAATATTTTATTTATTTTAAAAGCACTTCCAAACAAATCAGTCGTAGAATCAGACAAATGAACGATTTAACTTTATGAATATTTGACAGATCATCCAAATTGGCTGAGAATACTCATCAAGAAATCCGCCTAAGCGCCACCACTCTGCTCTGCTGAGCCCAATTCAAAACCCACATGTTTCTGAAATTCCCTTAAGCCCAACAGCCCAAATACTAAACCCCATTTCCCCATTCATCCCCGTCCAATCCAATCAATTTCTCTCTGGGTCCGTCTGGGATCTAAAACCCTAACCAGCTGAGCTCCCCCTTTTACCCTTCCTTCCGTAACCCCTGACCTCCTCCTCTGCAACGACCGAAATCGATTGAAGATGCAGCACGACGAGGTTATATGGCAGGTTATCCGCCACAAGCACTGCAGCTACATGTCCAAGTATATGCCTTTTTCTTCCTTTTTCCCCCTTAAATTTTGAACATTTTTGCCTGCGTTTTTTTGAGTATTTCTTAATTATTTGGTTTCTTTTGGCAGAATTGAAACTGGGATTTTCTGTAGAAACCCCTATAACGTTACCGGGATTTGTAACCGGAGCTCCTGCCCTCTAGCTAATAGTCGTTACGCCACCATTCGCGACCATGACGGTACTTTTTGCCTATTTTTTTTAAGGAATTACTTACTTGATCGATATGCCAGTCAATATTTGATTATTTCAGTAATTGGGATTTGATTTCTGATCGTTTTAGCCGATTTTCCAAATTTCTGGTTATGTTGATATCAACAATTCGCTCCTACGCCGGCGGCAATGTATGAATTATTTGTATTTGCTGTGTTTGTTTCCTGCAGGAGTCTTCTATCTTTATATGAAAACTATAGAGAGAGCTCATATGCCGAACAAATTATGGGAAAGAGTTAAGTTGCCGCGGAATTATGAGAAAGCACTTGAAATTATTGACAAGCATCTGGTATTTGAAACCCTTTGGACCCTCTTTTAACTGTTTATTACTTCACTTGTAAGCTTTCACGAAGTCGTTAATCACATTGACTTTTCTCATTTGGCAGATGTATTGGCCTAAGTTTCTCGTGCACAAAACAAAGCAACGGCTAACTAAAATGACTCAGATGCGGATACGCATGAGGAAGCTTGCTTTAAAAACAAGGTTGGTATCTTCTGAATTTGTAACGCTTTTTGTCTGTGCATTGAATGTTCACTCATCTAATAATTATTGTTCTTTAAAAAAGTTGCCTGGAAAGTGGCTTCAGAGAACTGGTTTCATTACCTTCCAAAATGTCCATCTTAAGGAAGCTATGTTGAGCTGTTGTATCATGACAATTTATCGTGTTTTTATCAGGGAGAAAATAATGACAACACCAAGGAAACAGATAAAGAGAGAGGCTAGAAGAGAGGAAAAGGCTGAAAAAGCTGCACTATTGGACCAGGTTATAACTTATGCTGCTGCCACACACTATAAATACACCCGAGCTATTAGTTATGTTCCCTAGTTCTCATAATGATTTGCTATTCTTTTGCAGAGCATTGAGAAAGAACTATTAGAACGCCTTAACAAAAATGTTTATGGAGATATATACAACTATCCCTTTAAACAATACCAAAAAGTTCTTGATGGGGCAGAGGTAGAGACTGAAAGGGAAGAAGAAGAAGAGGAGGAGGAGGTACTATCGTACAATCTGATCATTGCCCTCTTTTTGCATGGTCTAGTGTCTCAGTTATTAGTACTGAAATCCAAAGTATTTAATTTTAGGTCTATTTGAAAGTATATTTTATCATAATGTAAATGCTTTTGTGCTTGGAAATAAGCAGGAACCTGAGATAGAATATGTTGAAGGCTATGATGAACTTGAAGAGGAAGATGATATAGAAGATTTTGCTGGTCTTGCAATGGACAATTCGCATGCAGATGACGATAATGGTACAGTACAACCATATTCTATTATTTTAACAGAATATGAAATGGAAGCATGCATATTGCATAGTCAGTACTAAAATTTCATAAGTCTAGTATTCATACTCTATATTGTACTCAATCGTGAGTCAAAAGAAAAAAGGTTCACCAGGCATTGTTAACTGGTGAAAAAATAATAAAACTACGGGAAAAATTTGCGTTAGTGTTCGTGTCTAGCAAATGGACTCAATAAAGGATTTTATTGTACAGTTGGAAGCGATGAAGAGGCAGTAGTTGCTCGCAAGAGAGGGCGAAAGGAATCTGCCTTTTCTTCTAAAAAGTTTGAGAAAGATGAACCTGCTGTCAAATCGAAGAAAAAGCCGAGGGTGCTTGTTGAGGTAATTCTAGTTACATTGTAAATTCGTCCAGTCTCATTGTTAGTTATGCTCTAATGCAACTTTAATCATATCTCTAAGTATGAAATCAGAAAATGGCGATTATATTTATAATAACTTATGGGCCATGATTTTGAAGAGGTGCAAACTTACTGGAACTCTGTTGTTGGTTTCAGACTTTCAGTATAGTTGTGTCGCTTATCTTGAGTTGAAATTATTGATACATCACTCGAAGTAAAACTAGTAGTGCTGTCACCTAAGACTCACGCAAATCTACATTTCCTATTATGGGGATAGACTAAATGATCACGGGTTGGATTTCGATCTTTTCGTATGTTAAAACTTTGGTATCTCAGTAAATGGTCGGTAGAGCAGTGCCTTTAGTACAAATAATACCCCTTTTTTTGCTATAATGGGAAAATGACTAGAAATAACTTTCTATGTCCCCTATATCCACGTCTGTTGGGATGTGCACAACTCTTTCCCCCAATCTGAATCTGTTACTTATTTTATCAGGTGGAGCATGAAGATACTGGTGCTAGGCAAAAAGCAGTCCAGTGAGAGCTACTTCTTATTTCGTTATTTGATCTGTAAAAGACATGGTTGCAATGCTCTTCTGCTTGTTTGGTTGGTTGTCGGTTCGTCACAAAGCTTCCCGCGCAAAGAAGAAACTTGCTAAAGGAGACCAAGTTTCAAAGATTTTGCTAGCTTGGTATGTTGATTATCGTAGATTGTACTGCTAGCAGATTAATCTATAAATTAAGTCACAGATTGTACTGCTAGCTTTGGTGTCTTGTGTCTTTTCAGTGAGGATCTAGTTAGAGTTGGTAGGCGGCCAAGGGATATTTGTTATTGTTAGTCCTTTGGCCTTCTGGGTTGTAAACGTCTTCTGAAACAAAGAAATACAATTTTGTTCGAAGGATTTTATTTTGTTTATGAATCATTGCCCTCTTTATATTTGGATTGCATTCTTGTGATTTCTTCCGAATATTCTTGTTATTTTTCTTTCACTACGACACTCTAAAAAGTATAACGAGCTTGTACTTAAAGGGTGCGTTTGTTGCACCGGACTATCTCGGACTGGACTAGGTTCAGGGACTAAGCTGGACTGGCTTGGACTAGACTAAGCAGGACTAACTTTGTGAAGCGTTTGGTGCAGTGCCGGACTAAATTATTTTTAAAATTCAGATATTTTTCTTTTGTTCATTTTAATTCTTTCTCCCTTATCTCTACCGTTCCTTTCCCTTCCCAACAAACAAAACTTTCCCAATTTTTCTCCAGTTCTCAGATGAAGAAAATCTGCCTTTACAATTTTGGTCAAATCCCAAAAAAAAAACACCAATCAAGTTCATCTCGCAGTGTGCCGCCTTCTGAGGAAATGCATGACTGAATATGATCTTGGCTTGTGTTTGAATTTGTCGTCCGTCAAAGTGAAAAACTGAAAAATTCTGAGATTGGAAGGAGCGAAGATGGATCCAGTCCGTGTGTTACGAGACGACGAGGAGGTAGGCTCCACTCATCTCTCTACTCTCTTCCGTTCGAATTTTTATTGACTTTTTTTGCTCTGATTACACTTGTTCTTGCAAATTAGCTGCTTTAATTCACTTGTTCTTCCATGGGTGGGGATTGGAGTTGCAGACGGCAAGGGGTGGGTGGAGGAAGACGAGTCGTCGTCAGAGATGGTGCAGTCGTGCAGGACGAGCACGAGGACGCGGCGTGAGAGGGAAGACGAGGAAACGGGACTAGCAATCCCCTCCTTTTCGGGGGCTCTCGCTAAGCCCAGCTAACGAAGGATTTAGTCGGCACGAGTCCGACTTAATCCCACTAAACTCAATCCCGGCTTGCACCAAACAAGGGTTATTAGTCCTAGCTAGTCCAGTCCTAGCTAAGGAGGTCAAACAAACGAGGCCAAAGTGGTTAAGAGTGTCCACGCTTGCACTCGCCCACGGTTTGATGTGTGTCGAATTCCGAAATTGCTTTCAAAACCAACCTCCATCTCCTGCATACAACTTGCTCCTTCTGTTTTGACAAATAATAGGACGATAACACTATTCATAGAAATTAAGGAGGCGGGATTTGAATTTGGGTGCATGCTACTATAGTCAACTTGACAAAACTCAGGTATTCCGTGCTTGTGGCTGGTTTGGTCCCCTTCAAAAGGCATGTAATTATTCAAATTGAACTATATTGTAATTATTTGCTGGGCACTATTGGGCCAGAAGTTTGGGCTAAATTATATGATAGCAAGGCCTTCCCACTGGGATATATAGCCCAGAGCGCCCCTCCTCGAAATGCAGGTGAAGACAGTCAATTCAATTCCCTTTTATTTTTCCCAGCCAATAAACATTATCCAAAACAAAATCTCCCCAATTGGCCTGTTGAAACCACCTTTTCTGCTAACTAGTTGGGATTTCACGATGAGGTGCATCCTGTTTCACCCAGCACTGCTTCCTCTGCACACCCAGCTAAACCAAAGACAGCAGCTGCTGGGTACGCATTCCACTAAACTTGCTGCTGCACCTGCACCACATAGGCAGCAGCACTTGCTCTCGTTAAGAACCAGGGCCATGCAAAACGCTGTTACTTTTCTTGGTGTCAGTCCCTCTGCCAATTCCGGTGGAGACATTTCTGTCCTCCTCCAAACTGGGTACTTGTTTTCTCACCTTCCAAGATAAAATTTCATTTTTCCAACCGTCAAATTCATGTTTTATCTTCTGTGTTTTTTTTTGGGTTTTTTGTTGCAGCGGGGTGCTTCTTTTGGTTTACTTGCTTTCTAACTTCGTTGTGCCGGTTCTCGTTTCGAAATTTTTCGGGTTCGATAAGGTGGGTGAAGAAGATGAAGACGATAACGACCTATTTAACAGGTGAAGACCAGCACAGGCCACAGCGGAAGGAAAATGGTTCCAAGAAAATGTCTGAGATTTTCTTTTATTGTAGTTGTTTTTTATTCACTGTAGAAGTTCGTTTTGGGTTAAAGTTGGGAGGGTACAAATAACAAATATGATTTCTAATGTGCTAACCTATTATTATATAACTTTATGATGAATAATACTTGCAGTTCATTCTCAGTCTTCACTTGCATTTAACGTATTTTCATTGTAAATTTTTTATAATCTGGACCGTTTAATTTTATACAAAAAATCATTCAAATAAAAAATCGTCTAGTTATCCAAATATATCAAATAAATCAATAAATCATCATAAATATATTATCTGGAACCTACACTGTTTAACTTGTCTTATGCAGTTTTGGGTCTACATTTGCTCAACACAATTTACAATTACCAGCAAAATCAAGCCTGTTTTTAATCAAAAAAGAGGAAAGGAGAAAAGAAAAAAATACCTAAACAACCGTCCAATCACTTTCAACTGTATTCGAAGATTTTTCAGCAGGGGATGTGTTTTCAGGCTTAGGAGGCTTTTTTGAAAATAATGATGACTTGTTGTCGAAGAAACTCGAAAACGGTTGGCTACCGGGGCTCTTTAAGTTTTTCTGGTCCTTCGAACCTGATTTTCTCAACTGTCTGTCTTTACCACCAAAGTTGAGGGTAAGTCTCCTAAAACGCCCTTTTGGTTCTCCTGAAGGGGTCGTCGATTCTTCAGGCTGCTTCATTGCTCTTAGTGCTTCCTCTGGATTGACCAACATAGTCTCCACTGTTTCATATACCTGTACCAAGCATTGACCAAGAGAATATCAAACTCAAATTTGGGTACGCAAATAAATTTATATCCTTATTGCCCGAATCCCCCACCCTAAACCCCGAAAGAGGAAAATAATAATTTGAAATTATTTATAAAGATGTGATAGCTACCTAGGCATAGGTTAGAAGGATAGAGAACAGTTAAACAATCTAATTGTAGATGAACTCATCTTCTCTTATGATAACCTTGGCCGCCAAAAAATTACCAACAAATTTTATCTGAAAATATTTCATGAACAAAGTTTACTGTTGAAATAATCCTTTTTTGGTTTTTTAAAGCATTTGTTCTACGAGTGGATGACACCTTCGACATATATCTCTGATCGAGCATCCATGACTGCCATAATCACGTTTGTCGATGTATTCTTTACGAAGGCTTTATTATTCTAGACACTAGTCCAGTTGACATAAAATTATACCAATCAACCTTTGGTTTAGCAATATGGATCCATCATACCTGGCAAAGCTCATCAACCTTCTCAGTCCACGTGCTGCTTTGACAAGTGGAAACAACATATTCCTTGCACTCATAAAACAGCTTCGAAAAATCACTGCTCACAGATAGTTTAGCCTCAGCAATTACAAATCCTAAACCAAGCTGGATGTTGCAGAACGGGCATCATTAGAACAGTATAGAAACAGCGGCAATGTATTAAACGATGTTAAAAACAAGCAAAAATAACAACATAAAAAATTGAATTTACCAAAGAAACAAACAGCTGCTGAAAAAGCTCGGAAGGTGATATGTCCTCAAAACCATCCAGGATACCTTCCCTACAAGATTAATACACGATGCTATTAACGTTAGACAGTGGTGCTAAAACCAGAAAAAGGTGTGGCAAAATGAGCACTAGTTCTTCCAACTTACACTGCTAAATCCTCATCAAAGAGGGGTGCTTGTTTAACTGCTGGAACTGGTTTGGATGTATCCCAAAACTCACGCCACAAATTGCCTAACATCAAAGCATAACCGTATGAAATTTCAAATGAGATTTAAATATATGGTGGTACTTCCTACTTTAAGATGCACGTATGCATTGTAAAGGTTAAAAGATAATCACATAAAATGGCTAAGCATCCTTATTCTAGGCAATAATATGATAGACTGGTTACCTTCTAAGCAATTTCTCCCATATATACATATATAGAGTACCAAACCAAAGTATTATTATAAGCGAAGTAATTTGCAGTCTGTTATGCATTCGACATCCTCTTATTGTTAACTTGGATATACAAAGCTGTTATGTGACATAAACAATATAGAAATGGAACAACGAAAAAAGGTGGCACCTTCTTTTTGCATTCGGCTACTGAGATAGCCTCTTGTGGACAATTCATCACTACCATCGAACAAGTCTTTAGCCTCATCAATTGGCTCAGTCTCTGTCCAGTCAGGAGGGGAGTGCCATCTCACAAAGTCTTCCAAAATACAACCAGGATTTGCAGCCTGCATATGATAAATGTCAGAGATTAGTTAACTTGAACAGTCAACACACACCATTCAGTGAATCTACAAAATAAGCTTTCATTAGTGAAAACCTTGAAAGCCTGCATGTCAGAGAGAAGTTGAGAACATCCAGCACCAACGCTGACCATAAAGAAAAGGCAAATTGTCAAAAAATATACCTAGATTAATAAGGATAATAGGATGCAAGTTTATTGTGATTAATATGTATATGTACAGTTCTTCTCAAAAAGCAAAAAAAATATGTATATGTACAGAGAACTAGGAAAAATAAACAAGTCACTTTAAGCAAAATGCCAAATGTTACTTGAAAACAAAAAGTGACTAAGAATTAACTCAAATACAGACCTTCCTGTTCGAAGCACAAACTCCTCATTTTCTTTGATAAGATCTTCAGTAAGCAAAGGTACTTCCTACATATAATAATGTGCATATATGATATAATCTCAAATAATGTGGCAAGTTAAAACAGTTTTCCTTGAAAGACAAAGCTATTAAAACATACCTGGGTCACAGGGGAGTACACAGGTTCACCAGTTTCCAACATTGTCAGGTTGCCAGATGGGCTATCAGCACCTAATCGGAGGACAAGTTCCCCAGTGCTTAACTTAGCATACAAAATAGGGCATGCAGGATTGTCTTTGGAAAGAGCAGAATCTTCTGCATTTGGACTAGCTTCCCTTATTACAAAGTCTAACGTTTCAGTGGCGATATCACGACGCCTTTTCCTGGAAACACAACAGTTCATAACTTGCAGCCGCTGATACAAAAGACAGGAATTCAGATCTGGAATCTCATCGAAGGGAATGCTAGGCACATGTTGTTCCTCAGACCAAATTCTTCTCAGCTGCATGTGAAGGAAATATCAAATCAACAAAACATTAATGATACAACAGCATATTAGGTATTCAATTTCAGTGGAGGAAGTATATATAAGCATAAAAAACCCAGAAAATTTAAGATGGAAAACTTTCTGGCTAGACATCTACTCAGCAGGATTATATTGCATGAAAATGTGATAAGCCAGGATAATATTGTACCTTAAGGCTGAAACAGAACCCAATTTCTTCTTTTTCAGTTTAAGATAATAAGTTTATACTCAAGATCACAAAATACTACCTAGACCTTATTCAAAGAGAAGTGTACTTCCAGAAAATATATAACATGTTATGGTTACAATACAGGAAGCCAGAAGTGTCGGCTCATATTTCTCTTTTTTTTTCTTTTCATTGTAAGTCATTGGAAAAAGCTCAAACAACTCATACTTATGGTATACAGAACTTACTTCAACAACAAATCTGCACCAAAACAGAGTCATTTTCTTGAGGGTTCTGAAGCTCCCAATGACTTCAGCTAACTTAACAACAAGGCTTTCAGGAGGAGCACCATGAATATCTCTTGGCAAAGATGCTGTGGTAATTGCCTCCGAACCAGAATCAATCTTCCGTCTTAGAAAACTCCCCTCTGCGAATATCTTGCAAATATTACAACGGAAGTGAAAGATCATAACACGATAATGAAAAACAAAACAGGACTAAGAAGAACCAAAAGGAAGTAACTGTCATGAGGTCACCTAACGTATGAATCTACCTGCATCAAACAGAGCGTGGATCAATGCTAGGACCTTCTCGTTGCTACAAAAATCAGATGGCTTTTCATCCTTTTCACGAAGCACTAATGACTTCACTGCAGAGAGACTCAGACCCGCTCTCTCCCTGACAGGTGAGGAACTTCCTGATGAGGCCAAAAAATCTTTCAATGACTTAGACTTCTTTCCAGCCCTGGATTAAATTTCCAAAATATAAGGGCAGAAAGTTAGGATATCATGTACAAACTGAAAACTTACATTGACATATAGAACCGTTTAATAACTAAGGGCACATGTACTACTGAAAGAGACTTTCCAATTATAGAAAAGACATTCACTTCTGATTATACAAATGCAAGACAACTGATATCCGTTTAACATATAAACATATTCACAACGTTGAAAGAATGCAATTGAACAAATTTCCAACACAAGTGAACTCCAAAAGTTGTAAAGATTCACAAGTTTATAGGAAAAGTTTCAGAGAAAGAAGACTTGTTAAAGGGATGAATCTCAAAAATGTAAATACTTACTCAACAGCAGTAGCCAATTGTCTCATAACAGACAACGGAGGAATCACAATGTTGTCTGAGACTAAGCTTTCAACTGATGGGATCATCTCTGCCCCCTTGCAAATATCAAATCCCAATTTATCATCAAAGTGAAAACAACTAATGAAAAAAAGGACAAATAAATCAGTAAGTTAAGTTATCAATCGCAAACTTTCCAGGTTAGGCATCGCACAAATTGGATGATAATAAGGTTTTGTTCTTGTTATCTATCAGCTTGGCACAATGTGAGTGTTTTTCCATCGTTATCGGTTACTGAGCGTGTATCACTAAATTTTCTTAATATGTACAGGAACAAACACCTGATTAAAAATTTAGTTGAGTTTCCTAATATAAGAACAAAACCAGTCCGCCAGGCCCTGGGGGAAAAGTCGAATAAATTACCTTTTCATTCGTGAATGTGATGTGATTATGTATTGATGATCTAAATATAAAACGGAAATCTTAGAAGACAAACCATCATAACGTGTTACACACAGAAATAAAAGATATAAAGAAGCAAACCTACCTTTGCTTCCATATCGTTTTTCATGTTCAGCAGGTACAAATTTTCATCATAAAAATGAACCGCCATTGAAGAATTCTCAGCCTTCTCGGTATCTTCACCTCCTTTCTTCCCTATTCCAATGTGCCTGAATCTATCCTGCCAATCTTGCTTTGTCCCTATGTTTGGTGGTCTCCACCTAAGATGCTTCGATTCATGCGAGCCCTGTATTATTTCATTTCCAAGCAATAGAAATCAAACAATCCTATCAAATCGTACATTATCAAAAACTCTACTCAAGTAAGCCGGATTTCACAATGTAGTATCTTTTTTTTCTCAGCAGCCAAACAGAAAATGATCAAAAACTGGTTCTGGTCCCTAAACCAAACACCGAAAAGCAAAATCCTACGAAACTTAAACCGATTGATCCTACATTTCCAATCCAAAACAATAAAAACACAAAACAATTAAATCAAAGCCAATTTGAAATTCCAGAAAAAAATTAACAACAAACTGACCTTTGACTCGCCATCCTCCCTCGGCGATTCATAATCGGCGTAATCGATCGAATTCCTCGGCGATTGCTTGTCAGAATCTTCACCGATTCAACACCAAAGTTATCAAAAACTAAACAACATTTATAATCCGAAATTAAGAAATCAAATCCCGAAAAACAAAACAAAAATAGCATCGGGGAAAAGTCAAATGGAAGTCTGGGGGCAGTAAAAAATAGTAAACGGAGAAAAATACGATTCAGCGAATGAGATTAAAAATAAAATAGACCTCGATCGGGCTTTAAGTCAGAGAGAACTCGCTCCGCTTTAGCCGCCGCAGAATGGAAGGCGGTCCTCGCTTTGGATACAAAGGAGGGCGACTCCATATCCTGCGCCGGGGATGCGCAGGTTAGGGTCTCAGTCTGTGCGTACTAGTACTACCGGGCCAGAGGAGGATTCCATATTTGTAGCTGTCGAGGAAGATGTGGGGAAGAAATTCTCATTTGAATACACAGAGACTCTCTCAAACACGCATGGTTTTTATATTTTTTTTTTTTGTTTTTCGGAATTTATTATTTTTCCTAAGATTTTTTATGGATAATTTTATTTCCATACTCTTACTTTTTCTCATATCCTTATTATTTTTTATATATTGATTTTCGTTCAATTTATTTGATTTATTTGATTCGATGATTAAAAATCAAAATAGCATATGAGAAGTAAAAAATTGATAAGAATATATCAGTACCTTTTTATATTTGTTGTTCGAAATGTGAGGCGAAAATAAAAGGGAAAATAATAATTACGGATATTTTATGGACGTTTTTTACGGGGTACTGGTCAGTGTTTTCTTGTGTGCGTTGTTTACTTCATTACGTACAATGAATTTGTGTTGAGAGTACCATAATAAGAAGATAAAGAAGAGACTTGTTCTTGTTCTTCCAATTTAGGAGGACGTAAGTCCACCGGTTGGGCTGGTCCAACCAAGAAAGACATGGTGAAAACTGCTCGTTTTTCCGTTCTCAATCGTGTACCTGACATGCCCATCCTTTTCAATTTACTTGGTGTTTGATTTACAAAACTTCGTGTTTATATTTGAAACCGTTGATATTCTAAATCATTTTGTAAAGGTAATTTATGTATAAAGTTAATTAAAGCTAAAGTCATTTAGTCAACCAAATATAAAAAATATATAAAACGGTTTATAATGTTTTTACTGAATCCATCCATCTATATTTTTTTGTAATTTGATGACCAAATGGTCTTATATATCATATTTTTTGCATAACGATTTTGTAGTGATTTACAATATTAAACTTGAAATTCCGTAAATCGACACGAAATGAATTGAGAAGAAATTCTTCTTCAACTATTGCGAAACCAAGTTAATTCCATTTGCGTTGGTTGTGATGTTCTTGAGCATGTTTGTGTTTGAGATTGCACTGAAAGTACAAACATTAAGGGTCAAACAAGCAAAGAGACCTTCGTAAAGATGCGGATTGGATCCTCTCCGATCCCTTTCCTGGGGATCATTCAAGCAGGAGCGTTCAATAAAAAATGAACGGCCATGATTAATTTGAAATCTTCAAACCTCTCCCTGTCTCATATTTCACTGTCTTCCTTACCTCTCTCTCAATCTTCACCTTCATTTCTCACTCGCTCAAAAATAATTTCAATCAATCCAACAAATTAAACAGCCCCAACCCGATCTTTAGCCCCGTCCTCCATCCCAAACCCCTGATTTATTTTCTTCACCCAACCAATAACACCCAAAAGCCAAGAAAAAAAAAATTTAATGTGATTTTTTTGGGGCATTTTCCAAACACTCTTACAACCAGAAATTAAAATTTCTGAATAGCCGCAAGAAATCGCAAGAAGAAGGACGAACTTTGTCACATTCCGTATTTGACGTGAAACCCATTAAACCCAGGGAAGAAGAAAATAGCTCGGATCGAAAATCGTCGCTTGGGCTGTCTCGCCAAGATTGGCACAGGAAGGCTTGAGGCAGCCTGCTAAAAGGGAAGCCAAAGAGAAAGTTCCGGAATTTTTTATGTGAAGTAGAGAGAAAAGAGTCGGATTTTGATGTTGGAACCAAACATCTAAAAGTGAATTTAATTATTAGCCGTAGGTTATTCATCTAACGGACATGATTAAATGGGTCCGCAGGCTCCATTGTGAAAGCTCCGGAGAGGACCCGATCCCGTAAAGATGGTTGACTTTGCAAGGAGATAGGATCCTCACCAGATTCTCTTTGTGAGGATCTCGAGAATCGTTTAATCACATCCATTTATCTTATATTGTGCAACTAATTTTTGTTAGGTATTGTCAATTTTAAATAAAAAAATTTACAATGATGATGTACGATGAACGGATATGATTAGAAGATTCTTACAAAAAGAATCGGGCAAGGATCCTCCTAACTTCACAAATGTCTAGTTATCGAGCAAGGGCAAATATATATTTTTTAATAAAAGAATGAGATTAGTCTCACAATAGGCTAACCATAATATAATTTAAATTTACTTTTAACGAGAACCAACACTTACAAGTAAACTGTAGTACAAAATGATGGCAAGGGCAAAAAATTTAAAACTGAATTTTGGCCATGTTCCAGCAGAAGCCAAATCGTCAGCACTCAAAATGAATATGAGACCAAATCTTCAGCACTCAAAATCCTCAATTATTCTGGATTTTCTATCCTCTCCATCTCATACCCTTCCTATCTTCTCCTATTCCTATTTTTTGTGAGGATTGTCTACCCTCTCCATCCCATACCCTTCATATCTTCTCCTATTCCTATTTTTATGATCACAGTTCTAGGTCCGTTTAGAGAGGCTTCTCCTTCTATTCCTATTTCTGTGATCACGGTTCCAGATCCGCGTAGAGATGCCACACTCATTTTAAACGTAAAAGATCGTACTCATTTTAAACGTAAAAGATTCGATCTTGTTACAGCAAAATGTGATTTTGTATTTTTGTGTTATTGGACTCTATTTTTTCAGGTGTCAATTCCGTACTTCGGGGTTTGGGGTGCCGGCGATGACTATTTATGTATTCATTTCTCCTGTCTGTCACACGTAAATAAAAAACAATAATACCCAATCTCCAATTCTCTCTATTTTTGCGCATTTATAACAAATATCAACATATTAAAAAAACCAAATTAATATAAATTTTCAAGAGTGCCAACAGATGATGCCAATGATTTAACAAATAGACTGACATCGAATTATACAGACAAATTCATCAAACCGAAAACAAATTATTAGGTTTTGCTTTATCATTTAATAAATACCCCATCAGATTTAAGGAGTTGGAAGACTTGATTTTGGTAATTTATAAATATATCCAATGACAAAATTAATATAAAAAATAAAAAATAAAATTTGTTTCTTCTATTTAGAGAAAAACCTAGTACGGATCAGACATTGATTTCAAATTTTGGATGATGAAAGTATAATAAAACACCCGGGATTTCCACAAAACATGAAACAAAGGTGATTTACATAATTAAAGTAAAAATAAAAAATAAAAGAAGAAAGTGGGTTTGAACGAATGAATGTTGCGACTTGTTCGAGGCCAAAATCAAAACCAAAAATTTGACAGGCACGGAGAATCGCTTGTTATTATCGCCAACCTTCAATGCAATTTGCGCCAATTTTATATTAGACGCCCTTGCTCTGCAAATTGGCTTCTACTTCTACGGAAAGCACTTCTCGCACCAAAAATCAAACAAAACTTTTCGAAAAAAACAAATATACAAAGCTCTAAAACGAAAGAAAAACCCCAGAAAAGTTAACTGAGAGAAAAGCAGTGGAGCCTAAATACAGACGAAGACGGATAAACAGAGGCGATTTGTTTGACGGGCTAACGTTTATTGGAATGTTATTTATAGGCACGGAGGATGAAACCCTAGCATGAAGGAAATGACGAGTCTACCCATCAAAATTTTGGGTTTCGGCTGTCAATACCCAAATACAAATATTGTGGGTTTAAAATTCTTGGGCCTGTTTGCTAACTACGAATCGAAATAGGAAGAAATCGGAAAACGATGAATCGGAGTAAATAAGAATTGGGATAAGCGGGAATCGAAATCTAACAATCTCATCAAACACTTAAGTAAATGATGCATTAGGTCTTCAACGATGAAGTAAGTACAATTAATGAGGTCACTGGCACATTGAGCGAATGCAAATCTCAAAACGTACAAAAAAATTCATAGGTAGTAAAACTCGCAAAACCTCACTATGGTATAACCCAAAATGGTATAAAACCCCAGTCTAAGGAGAAAAGTGAGAAGTTTCATTTAATTCAAAACTAAACGCATTCAGGACGCAAATAAAACACACACAAGGATATGACCATCTCAAAATAGGTGTCGCGTTAAAACCTATTCAGCTAACAAAAGCCCTATGAGAAAAATACTCATAATCGTAGCAGAGACTGTTGAGTTCATGACTGGACTTCTAAGGTATGCATATCCTGATCCGCCTTACTTTGGTCCTAGAAAATCTTGGTCCCACAGACCACAGTAGTGGTGGCGATTTTCCTATAGCTAAAGGTGATAAGCTCTCATTAAACCAATGTTCAGTGACTGATTTTGAAGTTGAAGCTATGAAAAACAAGCCATATACTTCCTTGGTAGGGGGTGTAATGTATGCACAAGTGTGGACAATACCTGACTTGGCATTTTTATTAAGTGTTCTGAGAAGGTCTCAAGCAAATCCTAGTATTCAACATTGGAATGCTGGAAAAAGAGTGTTGAGATACCTGAAGAAAACTCAGTCCTATGTGTTGGTATACCAACATCTAGGTAGTTTGGAGTTGATTTGTTATTCATATGTTGAACTAGGAGGCTGCGTTTATGATAGAATGTCGACAAGTGGATATGTTATTATACTTGCTGGTGGTTCAGTTCCATGGAGAAGCAAAAAGCAAAGCATAATGGCTGTTCTACAATGGAATCTAAATACATAGGGTGTTTCGAAACCATGAGGCAAGGTGTCTGGATGAAGAACTTTATTATGCATATAAAAGTTGTTGGAAGTCTTGAAAGGAAAGGCAATTGAAGATTTATTGTGATAATATGTGGGCTGTGTTATTTACCAAAAACAATAGAAGATCGGATGCTTCGAGGCTTATGGACATCAAGTATCTCAAAGTTCAAGAAAATGTTAGAGATGATGTTATTCAGATTGAACACATTGGCACTTTTGATATGGTGCAGGCTCATCCGTGGACAAAAGTCTTGCACGTCACAGGCTTTAATAGGCATGTTCCGAGAGCTGGACTACAGCCATCATTCGATCTGTTTTGAATGTGGGAGTAAGGTGCTTTGGTTTCATTTGATTAAAATCAATGTTATAAATATTATGTTGTTTTGATTCAATCTCACATTGTTCTCTTGTAAACAAAAAAGTACAGTTTTTTATGAGTCGTTTCCCCAATTATATTACTCTTAGCAAAGTAATAATATGAAGTATGTTATTTAACTTCATGGGATCAAAGACATGCGGGAGCTGTAATGTACTAACGAACTTCCTTTTTAGGTTCTTTAGTCTATAACTTTATAATTGATGAGATCGGTTTGTGATTTTAGAATACAAATGCGTGTAGCTTGCATCAAGCGCCTAGTGAATCATTATAACTAGTTGCGGAAGTCATACTATTCTAATATCAATAAGGGATCACCTTTATTTATATAACATATATGAATAGCTTGATCACACTCATGCGGGAGAATGTAAGAGTTTTACTTTTAAATGTGAGTGAGTGCAAACTATATTTGATATACATATATGTCTTGATGTATAAGTTGGACAAATATTAGTTTTGGACTAAATACATTTAATTATAATTAAATGTTTTAGAGACAGATAATGCTAGGGAAACTAAATTTCTAATTTGAATTTTGTAAACCAAATTGTGTAGATGTTGATGATTGAATTATTACTTAAATGTTGATTAACATGCTTATTTTTTATTGGTGACACATCATTTGGTTTGCAAATTTAGTTTTAAAAAGTTGGTCTCCCTAGCATTATCCAATAGAGACATGTTTTCAATTCATTTAGGTTTAAGAGGTGATTAAAACCTCTTAGGAAATTGGTGAATTCATTTTGGACTAAGAGGTGATTAAAACCTCTTATACCATCTCCAAATGAGATGTCAAATCTTATGTAGAATGTCATGTAATCAAATTTGAAGGTAGGAGCAAGTTACAACCAATGTGTCAATCCTATGTGGATTGACATATGAGTTTTTATATGTCAAATTTGACATATGAGAAAATGTGATGTCAAATAATTTTTAATTATTTTATTGTGTGGATCCCATTAATGAACTAATTATAGATCTTGAAAATTTATTTTCATTGATTTCTTTTTAAAATGGGTCATACAAATATCATTTATAACAAAAAAACATATCGGATGGAAAAATAGAAAATCTAATATTGCCATGTCAGCCATCAAATTAACATTTGACATTTATCTTTTCACATCTCTTTTGGAGATGCTCTTAGGAAATTGTTGTAACCAACTCATGATAGGAGGAGCGGTTACCAACACAATTATTGAACGTCTTTTGGCCTCTCTTCTCGTGAAAATGGTTGAGAATGAGTCTCACATTGATGAGATGAGAGATCTTGCATGAACTTATAAATAAGTTGGGCTACTCCCCATATTGCCAATTAGTTTTATGGTGGAATCTCAACTTTCTTTATGGTATTAGAGCATGTTGTCTCACGTGTGAAGCCAAACGGTCACACGGGCTCCATATCACCCCGTTGTGTTGTACATATGTTAGACTTGAAAATTCGCCACACGTGAAGGGACGTTTTGAGAATGAATCTCACATTGATGGGATGAGAGATTTTGCATGGGCTTATAAGTAAGTTAGGCTACTCCCATATTACTAATTGATTTTATGGTGAAACCTCATTTTTTTTAAAAAACGTGTTCATATAAGCTCATTATATTATAACCAAGGAAGAAAATATCGGTAATATCGGAAATATCGGTAGTCCGAAAACACGGAAATATCGATGGAAATATCGGGATAATATCGATATCGATAAAAATTACATGGAAACCACGGAAATTGTAAGAAAAACTTGGAAATTTTTATTGAAACTTTGCAGGATGTTTATTTAGTCAATTATCTATTAGTTTATCACAAAAAATTGGAAGGAAATGCATTGCATGATGGATTTAACATTATCAAGTTGATTATATAGCGAGCTGACAAACATTGTGAGTGTAGAAAATATGTAGAAATTAATGAAAGAAGTCTAAACACACCATAATCATTTATATATAATGAATTAGTACAATATTTTACACTTTATACATTGTATGGTAAGATACATGAGTGACTTAGTACCACATAGAGTTCCTATGAGGTTCAAAATTTTCACTATCTTCATCATCTCTATGTGTAGAGTGAGTGTATTTTGAAGAGTAGTTAGCAACCATGACAATGGTTTTCAAGAACCAAAACCCAAAAGTCAATAGGAAACCGAATACTTCGGTATTTTTCGGGATTACCAAACAAATGAGATTTGGAAACCAATCCCATATCGAAAATTTCGGTATTTTTCGAGATGGGATTCCCGAACTTCAGGATGGTTTTGGATTGGGATTTTTCGGTTTGGGTTTGAGACTTTTTCGGTTTGGTTTGGGATTTTCCGGAATTTTTCCCAGCCCTACCATGTAAGTGACCAAATAAAAAATAGAAAAATTAAAAACCACATGCCATTGACTAAGTAATTAATTGACACAATTTAAAATATAATACCACAAAAAAATTTGGAAAATGTGCAAATTTGTTTCTTGTAAAAAGAATTCAAAACAAAAGAATATATATAAATATTGTAGCATATTATCACAACAACATAAGTGGTATGGTGGTTAAGGCCTTAAGGAGTTAAGTGGGAGGGGTTCGAACCCCTCTGTGCTCAAAATTGAGACTTTTCAAAATTTTTAGGAATTTTTGGACTAATATCGCGATATTAGGCGATATTATAACTAATATCGCGATATTATCGATAATTGACGAAAAATCATTGAATACTCATTAAAATATCGGTAACTCAAAAAAACGAAAATATCGTCGATATATCGACGATATTTTGGATATTTTCTTCCATGATTATAACCAAGAAATGTGAGGAACAAAGAGAACAGAAGATCAAAAGTTCGAACTCAATCATCATGAGTTCTTCTGCAGGTACGATCTAAAATTAATGTGACTTTGTTTTGATTAGACGATATTATCGATAATTGACGAAAAATCATTGAATACTCATTAAAATATCGGTAACTCAAAAAAACGAAAATATCGCCGATATATCGACGATATTTTGGATATTTTCTTCCATGATTATAACCAAGAAATGTGAGGAACAAAGAGAACAGAAGATCAAAAGTTCGAACTCAATCATCATGAGTTCTTCTGCAGGTACGATCTAAAATTAATGTGACTTTGTTTTGATTAGACGTTCTGACTAGTGGAACGTAGTTAATGGCTTTAAGGTCATCTTTAAAAGAAGGATCCAGATGGCCGAAAATAGTTCGAAAATCGTCTCCAACCGAGGGCTAGGCCAGAGGGTTGTGGAATCTGAGAGGGCCCCATGAAATCGGAAAGGGTTGGCTAGAAAAAATGGAAATCCTGACCGACAGGAATGCTTTGAATTTTTTTTTTACAGTTTTATTATTATTTTTTATTTACAAAATTTTTCTATAACTTCTATTTTTCATATTTTTTTTCCTATAACTTTTATTTTACAAAATTTGTTTCATATTTTTTTTTAAAATTCCATTTTTCTTATAACTTCTATTTCACAAAATTTGTTTCATTTTATTTTAAATTCTATTTTTTTTCCTATAACTTCTATTTCACAAAATTTGTTTCATATTTTTTCCCTATAACTTCCTAAGCCATTATACAATATTAAATTAAATTAAGTAACATGAAACAACATTAAATAACATTAACCAACATAAAAATTATACAGCATAAAAAAAACATTTAACAACATGAAACTTAAACAATATTTAAGTTGTAGTTTTTAAAAAATAAATTATATTTGGCGCTATGACCCTTTGGCCCTTGGTTGGAGACGAAGGCAAATATGATCCTATACTGTTTATTAAAATATTAATATCTTGAAGGACCAGAAGGCTAAAACGAGCCCTCTTGCCAGACCTCGGTTGGAGATGGCTTAATGGTTTAGAATAGTTCTCAGTGATGTCCGCCCGTATTATGTTTTCATCAGAAATACAGTATTTAAACCCCGGAAGTTGTTTCTTTATCCATTTTCTCCTTTCAAGAAACCTTGTGCGTCGCTTTGCAGAAAATTTTCCCAAGAATGAATGCAGAAAGATTAACGGATGTATCTGGCTGGCAATTATGCAGACTGAAGCATTCTCTGCTGTTCGATGGATGAGAACGTATTTTCCATCTCCATTCAAGAGTAAGGTTGAATCATTGGCTGGATACTTCTTTTTGTTAGACCGAGTCAATCTTACCAGAAACTCAGCTCCGAAACAAACTCTTCATAGGATAAGATTGCTAGGTCAGGTTTTAGTTTGAATAAGTTTAAAGATAAGTTTGTTGTGATTTTGTTTGCTAGGTCAGGTTTTAGTTTGAATAAGTTTAAAGATAAGTTTGTTGTGATTTTGTATTTTGAATACCCTATTTACACGGAGATCTTTGAATTCAAAACACAAAATCACAACAAACTTATCTTTAAGGCGGATGATGCTGGAATATAATCGTTTCCTTTGCTTTTCAAAATCTGTCATGATGCTTTGCTTCTTTTGTGATGGTACAGACAGAATTTCATTGATTCACTCTTTAATGCACATGAACTTAATTATCCCAAGTATAACCTCCTAAGAAGGCCAATTTATACACTATTAGACATGCTAGTTACACGGTGACTATTATATCGAGAAGATGGTGTCTTTCGTCGAGTTTTTATTGAGCAATTAACTCCTTCACAGTCATTGGGGATGAGTATTTTGAAGGGCCATCAAAAAGTTTATCCGTTATGATGCCATGAGTTGCCTGTGTAGGATGGTAAAAATCCCAGAATACATGGTTCCTCCTGTTGGAGCACAAGGACGAAACTGGCGTGCAAGGAAACTCGGCGTTAAGCTTCCCCATCCCACAGCATGCAGCTCTAACCTCTGTAAATCCTGAATCGAATACGAAATTTGTGGTTTGTCAGTTAACTTCAAATTCTTCCTTTAGTTCTTACAAACACGGGAAAATATATAGCTTATCATGATCTGCATATGTTCAAATTGACGGTTTGACAACACATGCTTGACGGATTGGCCATAGATTGTTTCCTCTTGTAAAGAAGGAAAAGAACATATGAGTACCGTAAGAAGCTGCGTTTTGAATGATGTTAGTCAAGACAGTATAAGTGTCAAAGAGGGTGTAGCTTATGCCCAACGCCGGTTTCAATTGCTGCAACATGGACTTAAGGGCTTCATTGTACATGACGGACATCGAGTTTTCAACATCATTGCACTCTCCTGTACTTGAATTCCTTTGCGCCGGACAGCAGCCAACCGGCCCAGTCCCTATAACTATAAATTTCTGCGCGCCTAGAGCATGCATTCTCTGCCAAACAACAAAGAAAGAAGAGCATTGAAGTGCAACTAAAGTTTCACTATGCAAGCATGGAGCTAAGGTAATGTGTGCTTCATACCTGTAATTGTTCCTTTAGATTCGATACCATCAAATTGGCGTACTGCTGCAGCGTGTATTCATTTTGGAGTTGGGAATTTCTAAAGTAGCCAAAGATGTCATTGCTTCCAATCACAATGAGAAACAGAGATTTTGAAAGATGGTCCTTGGCGCCCTTGGAGCCTAGTTGTAGCCCATTGTTTTGATGCACTTCTGAGTAGTAGTTTACTTGGTAAGACAAGGGTATCGCCTGACGCTGTGACAACAAAGAGCAATACAGGTCAGACATAAATCGTCGGACAAAGCTATTCTATTTGTCCTTCACACGTCTAGTCACGTGATACTGAGATATATTCCTAGTGACATTTTAGATTTCTCCTATTTTGGTCCTCTTAACATAATTTCTTGTTTAGAAGTAAGATTATATAGTACACACTACCACATGGTATTACAATTTCATTCAAATTATTATAAAATGTGAAAGAGTAATATTACGTGACAGTATTTTCGCTACACAAAAATTTCTCCTGATTTTGAAATTAGGATGGGTGGCCAACATTTTGCGGACTTCACTTTGAACTACATAAGAAGGTGGTACAGAATAACACCCAAGTTTTCTTGTAAAAGGCTTTCACTAACTTTCATTAGTAGGGTTACATGGATCCCACCCACTTAATATAAAATAAAAGATTTGGGTTCTTAATAAAAAAAACACTCTTATTTTTCTTTTGAAAGGGTGCTGAAAACATTTCGCTTACATATTGTTCATCTGAACCGTTGAAGATTCCAGCTCCTCCGGAGGCAAAGCTAACTCCGTTGACGAAGGATGCTTTTCGCTTGTTGGACTTGGATACAAGTGACAAATACGGTGGCGATGTTGGTAACCCTACTTTCTCAGCTGCCAACCAAAAGATGACAGATTATATACTACGTAGCGTAAATGCTTCTCGTTCTCTCAACATGTATAATGTCAGTTTGTCATGATTTCTTAACTGAAATATTAAACCTACCAAGAAAATCTGCAGAATTTTTTCCATTACCCCACCTCCCAGTTGCTACTTTGCCAGGATAATCAACCCCATTATGAGGAAAATCTGCCTTGAAAACAGAGATTGTTAGGTAATCGTTGTTACCAACGTCGACTAACGAGTCTCCGAACACGTATATGGCCGGAACCATCTGAGCCTCCGAGAGAGCGACGAGGAAACCAGAAGTGAAGAGAGAGAAGACGATGACGAAGAAAGCCTTAGGCAAAACATTAGTGTAACATTTAGCCATGTTTATGGACAACCCGTGTCTAGAAAGGTGCCTCAAAATTTGATGTTTTTGTGTGATAGTTTTGAGGGAGATGAACAAATGGATGTTATCTTATAGAGGGAGATAAGTTGATGAGCGTACGTATGAAAAGGAGACATTTTTGCCGTGTGGGCTCGAGCAGTAGCACTCATCTGAAACCTCTCATCCTGACACTAATATTGTCATTACCATAACTATTCTATAATTTGTTCCTCAACTCTTGTTTGTCTCTTCCCAAAATATCAATCTTTTGTCATAGGAATTAACATTTTTTAATACAAAATGTTTTTTTTTTTTTGAATAACTAATTCTTTTTTCTAGTTTTAATTGTTAGAGTATACCATTGCCAATTTCTCCGTTGATATATTCGTTGATTTTGTTAGTTTACTTTTCTTGGTTACATAATTCTTACATAAATATTGAGTTTTCCCCGATGATAAACATTTTATTCCACCAAATTATTCTTGATTATAATTTTTTTGGAAACAACTATATATTTACAAAGAATAGAAAATAAATTAGTTTACAAATTTATTATTCACGAGATATGAATTCCACTGCATTATTATCAATTATAATTTAGCATCCTTGGATTAACATTAATCACATATTTTGAATAACTAATTTGATTTTTTGTTGGTAATGTTACGTTTTTCTCTTTCCAGTTTCAAAGAAGCAAAAAAGGAAGTAAAAAACATCATAGAATATGAACACAAAAAAGGATATAGAGAAGAAGAAAGAGACATCCTTTGTTGAAGTGGGGTTCCATACTTCTGGTGCACATATCTCCATCCTTGTCTGCTGCCGGAGTCTAATCTGCTGCTTGCTACGTGGATGCACCGTCCCGAGTTCCACACTCCACGCACCATCAAACTTTGCCTTTTCTTCTTTCTCCGTTCTTCCATATTTGAACACTTGTTTGTATTTTTGTGCATTTTCAGTTTTATTTGCCGACCCAAAACAGTTGTTTACAGATTTCTCATATGTTGCAATCTTGCATTTCCACTTTTTATAATTGCTAGAGATATGTGCACCTGAATTATAAAATAAAGAATGCCATTATTATTAAAAAGGAATACTTTGATAAAGTACAAAAAAATTGAACTGTTTATTGAATTTGTTCCAGGTTTTTATTTTTCAACAACAACAACAAAGCCATTTCCCACTAAGTTGGGTCGGCTATATGAATCCTAGAAAGTCATTGCGCTCGGTTATTTTATTTTTCAACTTTAATTAAATTTCTTGATTTCTGCATTTATACTCAAATTTTTAATTCAAATATTTAAATATGAAAATTTAATCATTTTCATGGATAACAAATTTTCATGGATGGTTAAAAGAAAATATATATGTCATTGTATATAATACCTATACTATATAAATTGATAAAATACACTTAATTTGTGATAATACGAAAATAAATAAAACTATTAATCTACCCATCATCCACAAAATAGTTTAGAAAAATTTCATCTTTCATATATTTATAAATTCATACTAGTATATATGTTGATATATATATAGTACCTATAACACGTATTAGTAGACACGGTTAACTTACGATCGAGGTAGAAAAAAATTGAGAAACGAATTAGGAGTAGGAAGAAGGAGAAACAATTTAATTCTTATATTTAATCCTAAAATTAAGTAAATATTAATCATATAAATAAGGAATAACATTTGTCACAATCTAATAAAAAGATAATAAAAATAAGCTGATATGGATAATCAATGAGTGGACCTAATCCAACAAAGTGGACTAAATCCAACAAAGTGGGCTAAATCCAATAATAACTCCCAAAATTGGACTTATATCAAGTTTGCTCTTATTTTACACTAATAGAAAACAATAAGTACTTCAAACCAGTGACAGTACCAAAATTTTAATCGCGAGGGCATTTCATCGAGCACTTGATGTGCATGTCGTCCTTTGCCAAGCTATGTTGCTTGCATACTTACATATGAAGAGTGTTGTCAAGTGATCCTAGTGAGTTTTGTTGAGACCCCCTACCGGAAAATGCCAACACATTATGACGAGTGCTATCGGGGTATGCCAAATACGTATTTCAGCGAACACTTAATGGGAACAAAAGGAGTCTCGTGTAAGACATTGGAAAGGTCCCTAAGAACTTCACCAACTGTTTCTCTGACCTCTTGAGGGTCCCTATGAACCCACCCCGACTTCAAACTAATATTAGTAAGAACAAAACTTGCATTTTCTTATAAGGGAATGCACATATTCCACTCTTTAAGAATAATGTATCTTCAACATATAACTTTTATAATTGAAACAATCCATTTTTAATACTGTTATTACCATATTATATTGATCCCGAAACTACTAAGTACCGTTCAACTACAAAGCACCTTGAACCCACCAAAGAGTCCGTGCTTTGGTACCCATGTCAAATCACATGAAACAACATCACAACAAGTGAGAGCCACGACACATGGCAATTACCCATTAGCTATCCCCAAATCAATGGGATATTTCGCTCCAACTTGAAGGCCAATCACGATATGACAAGTGGTGGCACCACATTAAGTGCATTCTATCCCACATTGGCCAATTTTGAGAAATCTCCTCCAACCTTGCCTCTATAAAAGGTTCACCTCTACTACTTTCAAATGTTTAATCATCATTACTGTGGATGCAAATTTTCTGCTCCTCGATCTTGGACGATTTTGCACCTACAAAACAACTAGCACCTTAGGTTAAGGCCAAAAGTCTCACGCGCCCACGATGAATGGGGGGGGCTTTGGCCGAAGAACCTCCGATGCCAAAGTTAGAATTTTAGAGAGAAATAGTGTTTAGAGTATTTGTGATTTTTTGTAAGAGAATTGGAATGAATATTTGGTGAAAATAGGAGCCTATTTATAGGGCTAGGTTGGTTCACTTTAGAGAGGAATGTGGCCGGCCACTTAGTAGGGTTTTTAGGTTTTGTTTTGGTTTAATTAGGCAATTAATTGGCTAATTAAACATAAAAGGAAATGTTTTGGTGGTTATGAAATTTTATTGGCTAATAAAAAGGAAGAAATGGTGAAAAAGGTAGAAAAAAGTGATTGATTAGGTTTTGAAATGGGGATAGCCGGCCCTCTAGTGACTTTTAGGTTTGAATGAGTGTTTCAATTTGATAATTAAGGGATTGATTAGGTAATTAATCCCTTAATTAGTCAATTTTTAGGAAATATGAAAGGAATATATTATTTAGCTAATTGATTAGCCAAATAATGGAATATAAAACATATTAAATAAATTAGGTTTTGGGAATTACCTTATAGAAAGGATTTGATGAAATAGGCTTTAAATTGTTACCTATTTTGGGCACTTTTGACTTGGTTGAAAGATGATTGCCCATTGCTCGCGCGTAGGAATCCGGGTATGCCTCAAGGGTATTTTTGTCCTCTTTTGTCCAAAAATCCACGTGGCGCCTAGTGAATATTTTTGGCTCCACAAATGCCCCCACACCTGTTGGGCTGCTTGCAGAAAAGGGCAACATGTGTAGAGATATTCTTGCTTTAGGAAACTTTGAATTGCTTCCTATTTTGTTGTTGATTCTCTCTTTTAATAGGAAATTAAATCCTTCTAGGAAAAGGAAATAAATTTCCTCAAAGCTTATTTAAGTCCACCTTAAGTGGATTATTAAATCAACTTTTAGAGAGAAACTTATTCAACCTTACAAGAGAGAAAGAGAGCTTAGAGGATATTTGTTCCCCCTCCTCTAGCAATCTTCTACGTCTTGCCCGTGTAAAGGATCGTCTTTCGTTGCGTGCTTCGTCTTCTCGCTACTTCTAGGTAAGAAAAAATTAATTTTCTTGTCTTCTTGGTTTTCTTGAATCTTTGGGGCTTGAAATTTAGCTTGATGAGAATTGAGGACCGGTGACTGGATATTTTGGGAACCTCGGCATGGCTATGCCGTAGGTGAAACATTTTTTTTTCTTGCTTTTGTTGGGCGCTGGGCGCTGCTGTGCATTGAAGCAAGCCAGGCTGTGGGGCCTGGCGGGTTTGCTGGGTCCTGCGGCCTTCATTCATATTTTTTTTTGTTTTTTTTTGTTTGCCGAGAGCTGTTTCTTTTTCTTTTTTTTTTTTTTTTTTTTTTTTTTTTTTTTTTTTTTTCTGAAACAACTATTTAACAAATCTTCCTTGTACTTTTGTAGAATTTTCAAGCATGTCTTCATTGAGCCACAAGAATGATGATGGTGTGCCCCCGTTGTATCGTCAAGGCGGGTCTTTGAGCAAGGTTGGCTACTTCAAAGTTGCTCACCTCAAGATTAGCTCCGACGATTTGTTTAGAGATTTTCTTGAAGCGTATTGGCATGCCATTCCATCGGGAGTGCGTGTGAGGCGAGTTAAGGATGGTAGCAGCCGGGAACCATGCAGTGGAACTCGGAGAGCTATCAAGTTCCATCCTTACTATTTTGTGTTAGGGTTTACTTTCCCTATGCCGCACTTCTTCCAAGAAGTGCTCTGCTCCATGAAATGTGTGCCCGCCCAATGTTCCCCGAATGCGGTCCGAGTGATGGTGGGGTTCCACAATTTGAGCCAATTCTTTAACTTGGGACTAACCACCAACGAATTTTGGTATTTCTTTGACATAGGTCGCATTGATGGAGCTGGGCAACTGCGATCTCGTCATAAGCTTTTTGATAATTTGAGCAAAGGAGATCATGATTGGGCCAAAGAGACTTTAGAGATAAGTGGAGAATGGGAGTCTGATTCTTCCCCGAGCTGCGTGTGCCAACGGTCTTCGTATCTGGTAAGCAGGCTGCTTAACCTTTTCGGCTGCTTTTTTCTTTTTAGTGTCAAGTTACTTTTCAATTTTCTGATTGTCTTATGTTGTTTTTTTTTAGATTCGGAATTCGGCTCAACTCCTAAGGTTTCTCCAGACATGAAAAAAGTACATGTCGCTCTGGGTATCCTTTCCGAATATCGTGAGTGGCGTTGGCTGCTCAGTCCTCTTCGTAGGGAAAAATGTGGGCTGCCCCCAAAAGAAGAAATAAAACGGATCAAGGCAGACGCGATGGCTCGTCCTATCATTTTGATGGAGCCTACTATCAACGAAGGTGGGAAAAAGAAACATTCTCCGCCTGCTCAAGAGATGCATGCTGAGAAGAAAACGAAGACTGCTCGTGGGGATTCTCCGGCTGTTCCCAAGATTGTGATTGACTTGACTTTCTCTAAGGGCGAGAAAGAACGAACTGTTACATTTGTGCTGGTAACGCCTATTGCTTCGAAGGTTGCTAGCTCAATTGCTGAAAAAATTGCCCAGCGCAGAAGTTCCTCCGTGACTCAGGTACCGAAGTTTGTGCCAAAGCGTCAGTTTGAGGCTAAGTCTGGCTCACCCTTGAAGAGGCTTGCTACTATGAAGAATGATAAGGTGTCTCTGCTTGCTAAAGTGGCTCTAAAACCAGCTTCTTCCGCTACTGCAACCAACTCGTCTGCTGATAAGAAGGAAACTGCTCGTTCAGGCAGGCTTGAAGAATCCACCAAGGCTGTTTCTGGGGAAGCTGCTGAGATTTGCGCGCTTTTCAAACCAGATCTTCTTGACGACATGGATGTATGTGCCAAGTTTGTTGATGACGTCAAAGAGATTGTTGGTCCAAGTCTTTTCGCGAAGCACACACCCGAGTATAGGAAGACTGCTCTGCTAGCCATGATGCAGAAAACAACAATTATGGCAGCCGAGTCTATGTTCCTTGACCAAAAGGATACCAAGGCTGCTAAAGAGATGGCAAGAACCATGGCTGCCGAAGCTTACTCCTCGGTTGAAAAAATCAAGAAATTGGAGTTTGAGCTTGCTGCTTTAAAGGGATCTAATATTTCTGCCCCCACTTCTCTGCAGCTTGAGGCCACTCGCCAAGAGATCATGGATTTGAAGACTAGGCTTGATGCGATCCAAGTAAAGTATGAAAGTGTAAAGAAGGAAATCGAGCGTTACATACCTCAGATTCAAGATCTTGAGCGTTCCATCTCTGAATTTCACTCCGCTGCTTATGCAAAGGATGAAGAATTGATTGCTACTTACAACCAAGTGATCCACTTCAAAAAGGTTGTTGACAGGCTTGAACCTCAAGTGTTGGAACTTCAAAGTGTTTTGAAGACCAACGACAATCTGAAGAAGGAAATTAAGGAGTTGCGGCGAGTTCGTGCTTGCCTGCTTGAGGAGAACGAGCAGTTGAAGGGTGAAAAAGATGGTTTCGAGGCTTCGCTTACTCAGAATCAAGCTGATTTCTATAAGCTGGGCTATGTAGATCATCTTTATGGGCGGCCGTCTAACTTTGAGTTTTCCGGTAAAGACTTCGAGACCTTCTCTATTTCTCCAGAAGACTTGCTCGCTTTTACTTTTGAGTCTTTTATCGGTGAAGTAGTTGGATGAGTTGATGCCCAAGCTGGAGCAGCCGAGGGTAAAGAGTCAGAGGATGCCGCTGCTGAAAACACCAAAGCTGCTGAAGGTGTGACGACTGAGTAGTTGTGAGATGTCCAAGCTATTGAAGAGTAGTCTTCTAGGTAGCTTTTAGGATTTTCTTTTCTTTCCTTTGTTGCTTTTGCTTGAACTCCTTCGGTATTTGCTAGTTGTTTATCAATTTTTCTATAAAATTTAATAAACTTGCTTATTTTGCTTTTCCCATCTTCGCTTCTTTTTTGGTCCATGCCCTAACCTTTAGACCTTGTAGACTAGAGGCAGGCGTGCTACTTTTCTATAAGCAGACAGGCCTGCATAGCCTACGCAGCCGTAGGTGTTGGTGTAGAACTTTTGCAAAGCTGTTAGCCATAGGGTTGGCAGCCGGATGCCTTACTTACAGAAGCAGACGAATTCGCGTAACCACTAGGCTGTTTAACCTTGGCTCTTTCCAATTCCGTAGGTTGTGTAGTAAGTATCACAACACTTTAGGACTTGGTGTAGGTTGTTCTGCGTTTGGCAGTGGTGAAGCTTATCGACTACGTAGCATGTCGGCAGTGGATAAAATCTTCACGTATTCATGCTAGCTTGTTTAACCTTTCACAAGAATGTACGGTTGCATAAGTTTAGCATGGTTCTACTACTCGAAGGGCAAGCCGTATGCAGTCTTCTGGAAATCCGTAGGCTACCTTAGTGCACTCGGTAGCAGCTTTAGGTTTCCAGTTCAGCTGCCCATTGGGTGTGCTGCGTAATGTGCCCCCTCCGTCTCTAGGGCCCGGTTCTCTGCGGATTAGGCCGATAGACCCATAATCCTTCAACTAGCTAAGCCTTGAAAAAGACCATTATGGCTACTTCTAGGAATCCCAGCGTAAGCCATTATGCACCTAGTTATACTAAGGCAGCCAGGCTCATCCACGTCTGGATATTCGGAGTGTTAAGTTTATCCTCCTGCCTTGGAGAGCACAGTTGGTCCCTCGGGGGGGGGTGCAATTTCTTGCAGTAAGTCCCAAATAGGGGTGCAATCTTCTTTTGAAGTGCAGAAAAAGATAAGTTGTTGTAGACATATAATCGAGCCAAGTTACAAATTACTTCTGAATTCTTTATTGAAAAATGAATAAAATGAGCGAAAAACTTGGTTGCAAAAAACTGCATGATGATTGGATAATCCTCGGTTTACGAGGTGGTGCCCGTTGAGCTGCTTGAGTCTTCGGGTCTTGATATAGTGGGAAGTCACACATGGTATTTCCTCAAATTGTAGGCGTTCCATTGCTTCTCGATCTCTTTATCATTCATGGTAGCAAGAGTGTAGCTACCCTTGTCGCCTACTATGCTGATCTTGTAAGGACCTTCCCAGATGAGATCTATTTTTTTCGAGCCTTCTTTGCGGGCAGTGATGAATGACTTTCTTAGGACTAGATCTCCAGGTTGGAACTGCCGGATCTTGGCCCTTTTATTGTAGCTGGAAATGAGTTGCTGCTGGTAGGCTGCGATGCGAGTGATGGTCTGTTCGCGCATTTCTTCTGCCAGATCTAAATCTATGGCCATCTCTTTACTGTTTTGCTCAATGCTTGGCAATAGAGTATTAATACTTGGCATAATGACGTTGGGAGGAATGATTGCTTTCGAACCAAATGCCAAAGAGAATGGAGTTTCACTAGTTGCTCGTCTTTTGGTGGTGCGATATGCCCATAAACATCCTGGGAGCTTATCTGGCCATTTTTCCTTTTTGTCGGTGAGGGATTTCTTGAGGCAGTCGAGGATCGTCTTGTTGGATGCTTCGGCCTGCCCATTGCCTTGAGGATATCTTGGCGTGGACATGTGTTGTTTGATACCGTATTTTTGGAAGAACTTCGCCAAATCTTTTTCCACAAATTGCGGGCCGTTGTCAGTGATGATGTTCCTCCATATGAAACGCTCTATGTCCGTCTGAGTCATGGTCGTCATGGGTTCTGCTTCTACCCATTTGGTGAAGTAGTCGGTTGTCACGATCATCATGCATCTTCCTCCCGTAGCAGGCGGCATAGGCCCTACCAGGTCGATTGCCCATTGCATGAATGGCCAAGGACTCGTTTATGGGTGTAGCTCACTGGCGGGTAGTGCTGGTACTAGTTTGTAGCATTGGCAACGGTCGCACTTTCGTAGTAATTCCTTAGTATCTTGGAGCATGGTAGGCCAGTAGTAGCCTGCGTTAAGAGCCTTCTGGGCTAAGGATCGGCCTCCAGAGTGATTCCCACAAACGCCTTCATGAATTGAGCTTAGAACCTTCAACTCATCAAGAGGTGCTAGGCAGCGGAGATGTGGTCCGATGTAGGGCCTTCGGACGAGAATGCCATTCCATATATAGTAGCGCGTCGACTTGATTTAGAGCTTCATTGACTCCAATCTTTCGGTGGGTAGTGTGTCGTTGACCAAGTAGTCTATAATTGAACTTTGCCAGGTGGGAATTACACTAATCTGTGACATTTCGGCTATCGGCTCCATCTCTATGCTTGGCTTGTCTAGATATTCCACCGGAATGAAGCGTTTAAATTGGTGGTCAAAGGCGGAGCCTAAACCAGCTAGTGCATAGGCATGGGCATTGTCTGCCAGCGGAACTTGAGTAAGAGTGTAAGTTTGAAATGCCTCAAGCTGCTGGCGTACTTTCTCTAGGTATTGTGCCATCCTGGGATGTTTTGCCGTGTATTCCCCAGTAACCTGGCTGGTGATTAGCTGGGAATCAGAATGAATTGCGAGTTTCTTCATCGCCAAGTCTTTAGCCATTCAGAGGCCTGCTAGTAAAGCCTCGTACTCAGCTTTGTTATTGGATGCTTTGAAGCCTAGAGCGATCGCCTGCTCAAGCATTGAGCCGTCTGGGGTAACAAGGACTACACCTGCTCCCGAGCCTTTATAGTTTGATGCTCCGTCGACATGCAAATTCCAGAAGTCTTTATTGGATGGAGCAAGCGTGACTAAGGTACTCTCGGCTGCTTCTGGGGCGTCGTTGGGCCGTTCTGTTGCGTTGCCTAGGCTAGGCGTGAATTCTGCTACGAAGTCTGCCAAGGCTTGGGCCTTTATCGTTGTGCGAGGTCGGAAAACTAAACCATATTGGCCAAGTTCCAATGCCCATTTCATCACTCGTTGAGAAGCGTCTGGACCATGTAATATTGATCGTAAGGGATACTGAGTCATGACAATGACTGTATGAGCTTGAAAGTATGGTCTGAGCTTCCGAGCCACAACAACTAATGCCAAAATTAATTTTTCGATCTTCAGATATCTTGTTTCCGCATCGAGAAGAGCTTTAGAAGTGTAGAATACCGGCAGTTGGGCCCCTATCTCTTCTCGTACGAGGGCAGAGCTCACTGCTACTTCGGAAACTGCCAAATAAATGTATAAATCCTCCGCTGCTTCCGGCTTGGATAGTAAGGGAGGTGATGTGAGATAATTCTTCAAGTCTTGGAAAGCTTTTTCACATTCTTCATCCCATTTGTCTCTTTGTGCCCTCTTGATAGCTTTGAAGAAAGGCTTGCATCGATCGGTGGATCGTGAGAGGAAGCGGTTGAGGGCAGCTGTTCGTCCGGTCAAGCTTTAGATCTCCTTCAAGGTAGTTGGAGACTTCATATCTAGGATTGCTCGTATTTTCTTGGGATGTGCTTCAATTCCTCGTTGGGTTACTAAGTACCCTAGGAATCGACCTGAAGATACTCAAAACGTGCATATGGTAGGGTTGAGCTTCATATTGTACTTTCTAAGGATATTGAAAGTTTCTGCCAAATTGCGAATATGATCTGATCGCTGCTTGCCCTTTACCATGATATCGTCAACATAGACCTCCATGGTTACCCCAATTTGTTTTTTGAACATCATATTTGCTAGCCTTTGGTAAGTGGCTCCCGCGTTTTTTAGGCCAAAGGGCATGACTTTGTACCAGTAGGTGCCCCGCTCTATCACAAATGCGGTCTTCTCCTTATTGGGCTCATACATGGCTATTTGATTTTAACCAGAGTATGCGTCTAAGAAGCTGAGCAGCTGGTTCCCAGAAGTTGAATCTATTAATAGATCGATCTGGGAGACAGGATAAGGGTCTTTTGGGCATGCTTTGTTGAGGTCAGTGTAGTCTACGCAAACCCTCCATTTGCCCTTCTCTTTCTTCATGACTTGTACGACATTAGCAAGCCATGCTGAGTGTGCTACCTCTTCTATGAATTCGGCCTCCAATAACTTGTCGATTTCCGCCTCAATGATCATTACCTGTTCGGGTGCGAAATGTCTTCTTTTTTGGATTACTGGTTTGGCAGTGGGATCAACGTGCAGCTTGTGGCAAGCCACCTTGGGGTCAATACCAGGCATGTAGGATGGTGACCATGCGAAGACATCTCAATTTTCTCTAAGGAAAATAGTAAGTTCCTCCTTTTCGGCTGGGCTTAGTCGTGAGCCAATTTTGGTCGTCTTTTCCAGCTACTGGGGATCAAGAATGACGTCTTCGGCGTCCTCTTCGGGTTTCCATCCTATCTCGTCTACTTGGGCGCCATATTCTCGATCCTCCTGCTGTAATTGCTATTTGGTAGTCTCTTTGTCTTTTTGGACTTCGGTAACCTCTATGGGGGTAAAGGTATTCTTCTTTGATTCTTTCAACATTTGCACAGTGCACCATCGAGATGAAACCTGGTCAGATTTGATCTCTCCGACTTCTCCTCCCGGGATGCGGAATCGAATTTTTTTATACTTAACGGAAGTGACGGCATCCAGCTTGATCAACCAAGGTCTCCCAAGAATCCCATTGTAGGGAGATGGATCGCTTACGATCGTGAACGTTTGCTTTGAGACGACTGGCGGTGTTTTCACGTCAAGTGTGATATGGCCGATGGTAGTTGAGGTGTGTCCGTTGAATCCAGTAAGTACTTTTTCCCGGCGCATGATTGTACTTTCCAGGCCCATTTTCTGAATGACTGAAAGTTGAAGTAGGTTGACTGCACTTCCATTGTCAACCATCATCCTGTCGACTATAGCATGGGCTAGTTGGACAGATACTACTAGTGCATCGTCGTGTGGGAAGTCGACTCCTTCCGCATCCTGCTCAGTGAAGCCAATAATAGGTCCAGGTTGGGTATCGACTGCTTGAACTTGTGAGATTACTAAAGCCTGCTGAATCTTCCTCTTTTTGGAGTTATTAGTGGTCCCCAAGTGCTCAGATTCAGTGAAAATGCCATTGATTCGAATCATCTTGGTTGGTGGCTCATCATCGCCGTCTGCATTCCTTTTAGGCTGCGCAGCTAGCTTGTCTAAGTATCTATCGACTTTGCCTTCTTTCACGAGCTTCTCTAGGTAGTTCTTCCAAGTATAGCAGTCGTCGGTTATGTGACCAGGACCTCAGTGGAATGCGCAATACTTGGTGTGGTCCAACTTGGAAGTATCTCCTTTCGATTGTTTCGGTAACTTGAACCATGGTTCGTTCTTGATGTCACGAAGGATTTGATGAATCCGAATTGAGAATTTAGAATAGCTATTGGTTATCGGGCCTTCTTTGGTTGTGGGTCAGTCTCTGCGCTTGACCTCATGCCTGCCCTTGTTGGGCTGTTTTCCATCTTCCTTCCTTTGAGCTGCTGCCGACTCTTTTCGAGGCTGTTCAGACGCTTTTTCTGCTTGTCGAGCCTCGTCCCAAAATGCATGCTTCTCTGCCAGAGTAAAGGAATCTGCTAGAGTTAGGTCTTCTTTCATGATCATTTCTCCAAACAGTGGGTGGTCTGCTGGAAGTCCTTTTTGGAAGGCTGCACTTGCTATCAAGTTATCGCATCCGACGATCTTCTCCTTCTCTGCTTTGAATCTCTTAACGTAATCGCGAAGTGACTCTTTTGGGTTTTTCTTTACGTTGAACAAGTGATAAGACTTTTTCTTGATCGAACGATAAGATGAGTATTCTTTGGTGAAAACCAAGGAAAGATCATCAAAATTCTGGATGGATTGCGTCGGCAAGGTATGAAACCAATCTTGTGCCTCACCTTGTAAAGTAGTGGCGAATATTTTGCACATAAGGGTGTCATTATTCCGATAAAGGACCATCGTACTTCGGTAATGCTTCAAGTGTCTTTCGGGATCCCCGTCTCCTTTGAAAGATGTGAAGTGCGGCATGCTAAACTTGCGTGGAGGCTCTGCCTGCTCGATCTCATCCGTGAAAGGTGACCTACTTATGCTGGTCATATCTCGCCTTAGTGCTTCATCAACCATTTCGTTACGTCGAAAATCACGCATCTGTTCATTGAAAAGCCTTTCTACCTCTTCTTGGATTTGCCTTTGTTGGGGTAGCGGAGCCTTCGGCTGCCTCTGGTCTTTACTTGCCGGTCTAGGCTGCTCTTCTTCATGCTCGGCTCGTCTATGCCGTGGCTGCAATGTATGAGATAGATTCCTAGCAGGCGAGGGATTTCTTTGCAGGCTATCGGTTGAACTAGAGCCGGATTGAACGATTGTTTCCTTCCGTTTGTCAGGTTGCCTGCTCCGATGTGATGTGAAGGATACTCATTGCAGGCCTAACCGCGAATAAATGCTTTGCCTGGAAGGCTGTCCACGTTGATTATCAAAGCGTGGCCCCAACCGTGAATGTATACTTGCCCGTGGGCCTAGTCGAGAGGGCACGTTCCTCCGTGCGCTAAAACGGGAATATACACTGTTGATGCACAAAATCAGCGAAGACTTTGGTACAACAGAAAGTGTCAGGTTTTGTGACCTTCGCTTGGTTGCTTGGTTGCTTCAGTCACTAGTGAGGATAAGTACGTAAATGAATAGAGACAGAGAAGCAAACACAGGATGTACGTGGTTCACCCAGATTGGCTACGTCCACGGAGTAGAGGAGTTCTTATTAGTAGTGAAGGGCTTACACAAGTACAAAGGATCAAGCTCTCAATTTAGTGAGTTCTTGTGAATGATTTAACACAAAATGGCATTAGGCAATATTGTGGGGGAATGACCCCTATTTATAGAAAAACTTGTAGCTTTGTCACATTGACATGTGTCATGTTATGATTGGTTCTTGATGTTGACACGTGCTGCGCTCTGATTGGCTTCTAATCTTGACACGTGTCGAGTAGTGATTGGCCTCCTGGTCGGAGGGGAACTCTTCTGGGTCCTTGACAGTATAGCGTTGGCCGGTGCTCGGTAGTTTCGGGATTGGTCAAGTATGGTACAAACAGTGCTCCCCTAAGTTCCTGAGTGAGGGAAACTCCTCGGTTGGGGACTTGCAAGATCCAATCCCTTGAGTAATCACGAAACTTCTAAGTACCGAAGTGTGGTCTGATCTTCATCTGCCCTTCTCTGGAAGTACTTTTCCTCCATCCGGGAATGGTGTATTTAGCTGATGTTGACGCACAAGGTAATGTATCAATTTCACTTGAAGCTTAGTTGTAGTTTCAGGCTTAGTCAAGTGTGATACAAACCCTATAGTAGGAGTCCCCCAAGTCGCCGAGCTAGGAGATCTGCCGAAAGAGGTGACAGACAAGGTAAGCAGTCAAACTTCTAAGTAAGCAACCCAGGATCAGAGGTTTGACTTCGGCTTCCGGTTGATTGTTCTCATTCTCCTTGTCTCTCATTCAACTGCCAGGATAAGGAGAAGCAAATGGATAAGAGATGATATGAGATACTTTTGCTTTTGAAGAAGTAACTTTCCACAGGCTTATTCTTGAACTGTGCTGGAGGGTTTTCTGGTGCCCTTCAGAGTATAAGGCCGACTCAAAAATTTGAGGGTCAAAACAAGTCCATCAAATCTAGAGTACGTTCGACCTTGATGATATGGGATACTTTTGCTGTTGACGGAATAATGAATGTGGTATGGAAAGGTGTCGTGCTGTAGTGATCTGTTTCAGCTCACCGTTGAACCTTCTGCTTCAATCTTTTGCATGGCAGAAGTGGTGTGCAACCTTTGCATTTAAATGATCCTTCAGAACATTCCTTCATAGTGACCCATCCACGCTTGGCAGCTTCAGTGTAAAGAGCCAATATCTGATCAACTGTCATGAGGTATTTGCCGGTGGAATTCGTGACCTTGACAGCAGTTGAGGATGAGTACTCGAGAGCAATGCTAAGTAAGCAACCAGGCAAAGGCTCCAGGCAGTCAGTTCCAAATTGGAGGTTTGATTTCAGGTTCCGACTGACTGCTCTCTTTCTCCTTGTCCTGCAGGTGTGGACAAGGACAAAGACAAAGATAGGGAGAAAGCATGATATGGGATACTCTTGCTTTCGACCCTGATGATATGAGATACTCTTGTTCTTGGTGTGGCTTATTTGCTGAGGTATTATCGGGGGGAAATAAAGCTGAGTATTTCGAGATGTTATGTTGAGGGTGCCTTTTCGAATGCGAGAAAGGGTTGAGCATTTTTGCAGGTTTGCCTGTCCGTTGAGGAGGGAGGTCAATGTATATAGGGATTTCCCAATAACAAGTAGTAATGTTATTCCTTTACCCTTCTTGGTCACAGCAATGTAGTGGGAGCTGCCAGCTTCACGTGTTTTAATTTTGTCAGAGCACTTTGAAAAAGTGGTATGTGGTATCTGGAAAGCTGATGTTACGTGTGAAGATTACAGACAAGCTTTATCTAAGGAAATCTGGCTCTCGAAGTTCTGAGAGTTGTGCCTCTTCGGTTTTCGAACAAGCAATCCCGTCGAGGATCTGACTCTCGAGATTCGGAAAGCGGTGCTACTCCGGTTTTTTAGAAAGTAATTATGTTGAGAGTCTTTTCTCGAATGTGAGTAAAGGTTGGACGTTCTTGCCAACCTGTCTTGCCGCAAAACCCGGAGGTCGACACACATAGGGACTTTCCAGTTGTCAAGCAGTGGTGCTGTTCCTTTACCCTTATGGGTAATAGTAGGGTAGCTGGAACTTCGAAATTCTCGTGCCTAAACTTTGTCAGAGATCTTTGACAAAGTTATATGTGGTACCCGAGGAGTTGATGGTGCATATGGAGAGCGGTGATTGAACAGTAAGATTCACGTGCTTTCTACTTCACCAGAAATCTTCGACAGATTGCCCGTAATTTCCGCAAAGCTGAGTGTGCATGTGACAGGTGCTGACGAGGCTGAAAAAGCAGGTGCTTCTTCGATTTCTGAGATCGGCCCTCGTGGTCTCTTAGCAGCCCAGCTTTTGAGAAAGCAAACGCCTCTTCGATTTCTGAGATCGGCCCTCGTGGTCTCTGAGCAGCCCAACTTTTGAGAAAGCAAACGCCTCTTCGATTTCTGAGATCGGCCCTCGTGGTCTCTGAGCAGCCCAGCTTTTGAGAAAGCAAACGCCTCTTCGATTTCTGAAGCTCCGTCGAGTGCAGATTTTTATAGAGGCTGGCATTAAGTTCCACAGCACACTTGAATCTCTACCAGTAGAAGCTCATTTCTTGCACTTCTAAGATCTTGATTTGTCTGACCTCTTCCTTCTTCAACACATTTGAAAATGTCTGGACCCTCCGACCGTCGTTTTGACTTGAACCTTGGAGAAGAGACAGCCACGCCTTCTCCAGACAACATATGGCGCCCATCCTTCATATCCCCTACTGGTCCTCTTACCGTTGGGGATTCTATGATGAAGAATGATATGACCGCTGCAGTGGTGGCCAGGAACCTTCTCACTCCCAAAGATAATAGACTACTTTCCAAACGGTCTGATGAGTTGGCTGTTAAGGACTCTCTGGCTCTTAGTGTTCAGTGTGCAGGTTCTGTGTCTAATATGGCCCAACGCCTATTTGCTAGAACCCGCCAAGTTGAATCATTGGCTGCTGAAGTGATGAGTCTCAAACAGGAGATTAGAGGGCTCAAGCATGAGAATAAGCAGTTGCACCGGCTCGCCCATGACTATGCTACAAACATGAAGAGGAAGCTTGACCAGATGAAGGAATCTGATGGTAAGGTTTTACTTGATCATCAGCGGTTTGTGGGTTTGTTCCAAAGGCATTTATTGCCTTCGTCCTCTAGGGTTGTACCTGGTAATGAAGCTTCAAATGATGAACCTCCAATGCCTCCTCCTTCTGGGGTTTTGTCAAGTACTGAGGCTCCGGATAATCACCCTCCGGTGCTTTCTCTTTCTGGGGCTCTACCGACTGCTGAGACTTCCCCTAAGCAACCTTTGTGAAGGCTCCCTTTTGTTTGTTTATTTTGACTCATGTATATGTACATATTTGTGGCTTATCGAAAATATTAATAAATAAGCTTTGCTTCATTTCAACATATTGTGTTAAATACACCAAAGCCTTCTTCATAAAGTTCTTTGAATTTTTGCTTTTGTTGAAACCTGTATTGTTGAAGCTTTGTGAGTGAAGCATGTAGTTTGAGGTAGTGTTCCCTTAATTTCCCGAGTGAGGAAAACTTCTCGGTTGGAGACTTGAAAAATCCAAGTCACTGAGTGGTTGTGAGACTGCCGAGTATCAAGGTGTAGTAGCATATGGTGGGAGTCCCCCAAGTCTTCAGGCGAAGAGAGTTGCCGAATGAGGTGTCTCGCGTGTTACTAATTTGTCAAAGTAACGAATTCTTGTTTCGATGTCACACATTCGTATATGCTTTATCTAAAAATATTTCCAACTTTTGTGTGTTTGATGCTGCATGCTATTGACTAGACAAGATCAAGTGCAATTAGTAGCTTTTCTCTCTTTTTCATCTTTTCTTTGGTGGAATTGCTTTTCGTTTCCACTAATCAGCCTGAGTGGATGCAAGATAACACCTTTCTCTATAGCTCAGATTGCAAAGTCGTCTTCATGAAAGTTTTTCCTTATCTTGTGAACTACAACATATCCAAATTTGAGATCCATCGGAGTAGTACAACTTCAGAAATTCAAGTATGATGAGTAACTGTTCATCAATGTTCTGTTAATCCGTCAGACTTGTTGTGAGCTTCGAAACTCCATTTTCTCTTGTTCAGATCAACATACTTTCTTCATCGAAGTTGTTCCCTAACTTGTGAACTACAACATATCCAAATTTGAGGTCCCTCGGAGCAGTATAACTCCAGAAATCTAGGTATGATGAGTGACTGTTTATCATTTGTCTGTCAACCCGTCAGATTTGTTGTGAGCTTTGAAACTCTATTTTCTCTTGCTCAGATCAGCATGCTTTCTTCATTGAAGTTGTTCCTCAGCTTGTGAACTACAACATATCCAAATTTGAGATCCCTCGGAGCAGTATGACTCCAGAAATCCAGGTATGATGAATGACTGGTTATTATTTTTCTGTCAACCCGTCAGATTTGTTGTGAGCTTCGAAACTCCATTTTCTCTTGTTCAGATCGGTATACTTTCTTCATTGAAGTTGTTCCTCAGCTCGTGAACTACAACATATCCAAATTTGAGATCCCTCGGAGCAGTATAACTCCAGAAATCCAGGTATGATGAATGACTGGTTATTATTTTTCTGTCAACCCGTCAGATTTGTTGTGAGCTTCGAAACTCCATTTTCTATTGTTCAGATCGGCATGCTTTCTTCATTGAAGTTGTTCCTCATCGTCTCTTTCATAACATATCAAAAATTCAGAATGAACTAATGGTTAAATATTTCCAGATCGTCGAAACATCACAGCAGCTTCGAAATCTGCAAGAATCCGACTGTCATGTTTGGAGCTTCAACACTTTAATTTCCGTCGCTCAAACAGAAATGGTTCCTTCTTGAAAGTTGTTCATATGCTCAAGAACTATAGGGTGTCCAAAATTCAGCTCCATTGGAGAAGAGCAGAGGTTGCAGAAATTTGATAGATGAAAGGAGGCGGAAGAGGGAGAGAGAGAAAAAGTCTCTTGGGTTGGATTTCTATTTTGGGGCAGATTCCAATTTTTGTAGCACCTTCATTATTGATGAATTGCTTGTACTTTTGTCCATTATGAAACTTGGGACTTTGGCTTGTTGTTGGATCTATTATAATATGTTTGGGAACATATATAAGTGAATAAATAAGAAGGAAAATTTTGGGCCCTTGTGGGTGTAAAACAAAAAATGTTTATGTTTACCCAAGTGTTTTTGTACAAGTTCAAGGGCATCTTGGGTTTTGTGAACAAAATTTGTTTATTTGGAGCAAGGTTTTGTGTTGAAGCTTTGTAGGTGAAGCGTTGGTGTTGAAGCTTTCTAGGTGAAGCTTTGATGGTGAAGCTTTGTAGATGAAGCTTTGTAGATGAAGCTTTCTAGGTGAAGCTTTGATGGTGAAGCTTTGTAGATGAAGCTTTCTAGGTGAAGCTTTGATGGTGAAGCTTTGATGGTGAAAGTATGTAGAGGGAGCTTTCTAGGTGAAGATTTTTTAGGTGAAGCTTTGTAGGTGAAGCTTTTTTAAGTGAAGCTTTTCGGGTGAAGTTTTTTTTTTTTGGGTGAAGCTTTGTGGGTGAAGCTTTTTAGGTGAAGCTTTGTGGGTGAAGCTTTGGAGGTGAAGCTTTGGAGGTGAAGCTTTTCGGGTGAAGCTTGTTGGGTGAAGCTTTTTAGGTGAAGCTTTGTGGGTGAAGCTTTTTAGGTGAAGCTTTGTGGGTGAAGCTTTGGAGGTGAAGCTTTTCGGGTGAAGCTTTTTGGGTGAAGCTTTTTAGGTGAAGCTTTGTGGGTGAAGCTTTGGAGGTGAAGCTTTTCGGGTGAAGCTTTTTGGATGAAGCTGTTTTTTTTTTTTTTTTTTTTTTTTTTGGCGCTTGACACGGTCTTCATTTGCTTGTTTTGTAGTGACTGTGGAAGACGGATTGCTTTCTGATTGAGAAGGGTTCTGGCATCGCTTGCTATGAATGTAAAAGAGTGAGGGCTGAGTTGGCTAAATTACCTCTTTATTGAATTCATTGCCAAATGGCCTTCATTACATAGGATGCCGAACGGCTATAGCTCAACACTTGTACATCGTGAGTCTATTTGTAGTAGTACTTCAAGTGATCAGCGTTCCATGGATGGCCAAGGGTCTTGCCATCAGAGCTTCTAAGTGTGTAAGAGCCAGGGCGACTGATGCCAATGACTTCATACGGTCCATCCCAGTTTGGACTAAGTGTGCCTTCACTCGGGACTCTGTTGCAGAGTAATCTTTTCTTTAAGACCCAGTCTCCTATTTTGAAAGAACGAGGCTTGACCCTAGAGTCATAATAGTTGGAGATGCGCTGCTTGTAGGCGACATTCCTCAAGTGAGCTTGGTTTCTGTGTTCCTCGACTAAATCCAAGTTGAGGGTGAGTTGTTTGTCATTTTCACTTTGAATGTAGTTCTGGACTCGGAATGTTGCTTGCTCGAGCTCAACAGGGACAACCGCCTCTGTGCCAAAGGCAAGTGAGAATGGAGTTTCTCCTGTTGAAGTCCGATATGAAGTGCGATATGACCAAAGAACTTGGGGTACAAATTCTGGCCAACAGCCTTTAGCTTTGTCCAAGCTGGTTTTCAAAGTGCGCTTGATTATTTTGTTGATGGCCTCAACTTGTCCATTAGACTGGGGATGAGCTGGAGAGGCAAAGCATAAGTTGATGTTGAACTTAGAGCAGAACAACCTGAACTTCTTGTTGTCAAACTGTCGCCCATTGTCAGTGACTATCGCATTGGGAATGCCGAATCTACAAAGGATGTTCTTCCACACGAAGTCTTCTATCTTTGCCTCAGTAATGGTTGCCAAGGGTTCTACTTCGGCCCACTTTGTGAAGTAGTCCACTGCAACGACTGCGTAACAGACTTTGCCCTTCCCTGCCGGCATTGGGCCGATCAAATCAAGTCCCCACTGGGCGAAGGGCCAAGGGCTGATCATAGGAGTAAGAGGCTCTGGAGGGGAATGAGGAATAGTTGCATATCGTTGACATTTGTCACATGAGCGGGATACTTTGATGGCATCCTGGTGGAGTGTTGGCCAGTAATATCCTTGGCGAAAAGTCTTGTGTGCTAGGGACCGAGATCCAGCATGATCTCCACAGACTCCCTCATGTATTTCCCGAAGGACGATTTCCGCCTCGGCAGGCGTAAGACACCTTAAGTATGGCAGGCTAAAACCTCGCTATTGTGGCGATACCCTTGACGCGGGTTTGACCCACTGCATTGACTGCCTGGGGGCGAGCGCTATTGTGGCGATACCCTTGGTTATCGGGATAGTGTCCCTTACTCTTTTTACTGAAAGGAGAGTGGTGAGGATGGAAATCCTTCCTCTTGCCTTGAAATTGATATGTCTGTTGATTCGGTGAAGCATTATGCAAGGCATGAGGAGGTGCCACTGCTGTTTGGAAAGTCGAGGTCTTCTCATTTAGGTGAATCTGGCTTCCACCTCCCATTTGTTGATAAAGGATGGTTGTAGGGGGTTTCTCCTGATATGTCTTTGCCTCGGCGGAGGCATGGTTATAAGCCTGCGCCATCACCTCAGAGTAAGTCTTCCAAGTATTGGCATTGATCATGTATTTAAAGAAACAATCACGTAGGCCTGCCGTGAAGGCTTTGAGGGCAGTCTTGTCGTCTGCCTCGGCACACCGGGAGTATTCATGGCTGAAGCGGCCAACATACATACGTAATGACTCGTCTGGCTTCTGGCGGATAGTGTACAAGTCATCTGCAGAGTGCAAGCGATCGGTTTGGAAAATGTGTTGGGAAACAAATAGTTTCCTCAATTCCTCAAATGAGTCTACCGTCTCAGGTGTAAGACGACAATACCAATTTAGAGCTCCACTAGAGAGGGTGGAGGGGAAGAGAAGACATCGCTCTTCGTCGGTGTGCATCCGGTATGCCATGGTGGATTCAAAGAGGTTAAGGTGCTCAATCGGGTCCTCTTTTCCAGTATAAAGTTGCAAGCCAAGCTTTTGCTTTGTCTTTGCTTGAAGGGGGGTGTTGAGGATCCTCCTTGTAAGAGGGCCAGGCCTGGGTTGGTTCCAGTCAGGTATTTCAGCCTGACGTTCAGCCTTCAACTTGTTTACTTCCTCAAGAAGTTGTAGGACAAGGGGGTCCTGAGCGGAGTTATGTGTCACTGGAGCTTTCTTTCGTAAATCTCCATCTCCTCTTGGAATTAGGAAGGTTTGATCAAGGGCATGTGATTTTTCCCTGGACTCGCTGTACTGGCTTCCTGGGTATGTCTGTCGGAACACCTCTGAGTCCCCTGTACCCTAATGTCTCTCTGGGACTTGTTGCCCCTTCCCCAAATTGGTGGCCGGCTTGGGCCGTGGCAGGGGACCGAGTCTCTCAGAAATCCTTGGGTCATTAATCTTTGAGCTTATATGGATGGAATTCTCTCGACGTTGCTTCAGGAAATCCCGACAATCGCGAAAGACGGCTTTCGATCCTTCTGCCCCTTCAGCAAAGAGGTGTCTCCCTCCACTTCTCATGGTTCGGGTCGAAGCAACTGGGTTAAGAGAAGCCTCATGTTGATTATCAAGTCGAGGGGTAATCTGTTCCCTATCAGGGATATCTATGTCGAATGCATGTGACCCTCCATGTTGGAGGGCACCCAGTTGATGGTTGACTTCCACGGGGGCAACAAGCTCGCGTGTCTGAGCTTGCCTAGCTTTGTGGAGTGTCTCGAAGAGCTTCTCATATTGCTCCTGGAGGACCTCATTCCTCATTGCTATCTTGTTGTTCTGAGCTTCCAACTCATCGATTTTAGCTTGAAGAATAACTCGTTTTCCTTCCTTCTTTCGTTGTTTCGCACTATGTGCAAGGGGGGTGTCATTCTGTGTGCTGTGGCTTCCTTCGCTTCCCATGCTGGAGAGGGATGCCTGATCAAAAGAAAGTGTACGAATGATAGAAACCAGCTTGACACAGCTGAAGAGAGTAGGAATAAGTGTCGTTTCCCACAGACGGCGCCAAATGTTGATGCACAAAATCAGCGAAGACTTTGGTACAACAGAAAGTGTCAGGTTTTGTGACCTTCGCTTGGTTGCTTGGTTGCTTCAGTCACTAGTGAGGATAAGTACGTAAATGAATAGAGACAGAGAAGCAAACACAGGATGTACGTGGTTCACCCAGATTGGCTACGTCCACGGAGTAGAGGAGTTCTTATTAGTAGTGAAGGGCTTACACAAGTACAAAGGATCAAGCTCTCAATTTAGTGAGTTCTTGTGAATGATTTAACACAAAATGGCATTAGGCAATATTGTGGGGGAATGACCCCTATTTATAGAAAAACTTGTAGCTTTGTCACATTGACATGTGTCATGTTATGATTGGTTCTTGATGTTGACACGTGCTGCGCTCTGATTGGCTTCTAATCTTGACACGTGTCGAGTAGTGATTGGCCTCCTGGTCGGAGGGGAACTTTTCTGGGTCCTTGACAGTATAGCGTTGGCCGGTGCTCGGTAGTTTCGGGATTGGTCAAGTATGGTACAAACATACACTATCTCGGGGGCCCAATCGAGAGTGTGCACTGCCTGAATGCTCAACTTGTGGCTGCTTTCCAAGACGCTGCTTAAGAGGCTCTTCGTCTGCCCTTGTTCTACTTCGGGATATTTCATCGTGGACTCATTGGATCTCAGTGCGTTGCAAAAGTTGATTCACCAAGGTTGTTTGTTGTGCAAGGGCGCTCGTCAATTCTATGACTTGTCGGGACAAGTTTTGTTCGCCATTCGGATTGGAAGAACTTGGATTGAATGCACCTCCTTGAACAATAGAAGGGTGGTTGACTCCAAGTGCAAGATTTGAGTTGAGGAATGTCAAATCTGCGAAGAAATGTGGTGAAAACGCCTCAGCCTCGATGATTGGTCTGGATGGTTGAGATTGTCTCGGGCCGACTTGGGCATCTTAGGAAGCCATGAGAGCAGGCTGGGATGTAGGAGTAGGCTGGATCGCTGGAGCAGGTTGGGCTACGGAAGCAGGCTGGATCACGGGAGCAGGCTGCTCAGTGCGTGGTGCATGCGAATGCGAGGCTTGGGCTTGGGTCTATGCAAACTTGGATGGCACGGCTTGGGCCATGGTGGAACCTCGTGGTAGTGGTGCCACTCTGTTTACGACTGTATTTTGCCTCGTGGATCTCCGCAATCACATTTCTTGAGTATTCGAATTTTCACTTGTGGTATTTTCTAAATTTCTAGCAATTATATTTTTCTTATACGTTTTATCAAAGAACCTTTGCAAGTAAAAAAATCTAATAATAAGAACGTATGAAAAATATTCAAATGGACTAGAAAATAGAGAAAAAACCTTTTTGTGCGAGAGTCTTCTACGAGTATGGATTTCAACTCTCAATGAAAGCACCAATTTGTGGATGCAAATTTTCTCCTCCTCGATCTTGGACGATTTTGCACCTACAAAACAACTAGCGCCTTAGGTTAAGGCCAAAAGCCTCACGCGCCCACGATGAATGGGGGGGCTTTGGCCGAAGAACCTCCGATGCCAAAGTTAGAATTTTAGAGAGAAATAGTTTTAGAGTATTTGGGATTTTTTGTAAGAGAATTGGAATGAATATTTGGTGAAAATAGGAGCCTATTTATAGGGCTAGGTTGGTTCACTTTAGAGAGGAATGTGGCCGGCCACTTAGTAGGGTTTTTAGGTTTTGTTTTGGTTTAATTAGGCAATTAATTGGCTAATTAAACATAAAAGGAAATGTTTAGGTGGTTATGGAATTTTATTGGCTAATAAAAAGGAAGAAATGGTGAAAAAGGTAGAAAAAAGTGATGGATTAGGTTTTGAAATGGGGATAGCCGGCCCTCTAGTGACTTTTAGGTTTGAATGGGTGTTTCAATTTAATAATTAAGGGATTGATTAGGTAATTAATTCCTTAATTAGTCAATTTTTAGGAAATATGAAAGGAATATATTATTTAGCTAATTGATTAGCCAAATAATGGAATATAAAACATATTAAATAAATTAGGTTTTGGGAATTACCTTATAGAAAGGATTTGATGAAATAGGCTTTAAATTGTTACCTATTTTGGGCACTTTTGACTTGGTTGAAAGATGATTGCCCACTGCTCGCGCGTAGGAATCCCGGTATGCCTCAAGGGTATTTTTGTCCTCTTTTGTCCAAAAATCCACGTGGCGCCTAGTTAATGAAGCTAGTGACAATATATGTAACAAGGACATTTTCTTATTAGGATCTTTGTGCAGAATCATTGGAGTGTTTTTGTGCAAATACCATACTGAATGTTGTTGTCGATATTGAACTTAAGTTTGTTCTATGGTCGCCTCTTGCTGATTTTTTGGTCTCTTTCACATTGATAGCCATTAGTTATGCCTCTAATCTAGAAATTCATTGCAAATCTACACATATTGACCAAAAAATAAAAAATAAAAAAAATAAAAAAAATAAAAAAATCTTTTTTTTTCGGGTAGCTTTAGTTGTTTTCATGTCGCACATAGAAAGTGTTGGTTGTGGGATTTGCGCACAACTTAGAATCATGATGTAGTCAACTAGGGTTTTAAAATATTTTAAAAGACTTTAGAATCATGATGTAGTCAACTAGGATTTTAAAAGATTTTAAAAGAATCCATTCAAATACAAGGGTAGTCAATTAAAGGATTTTAAAAGACTTTAGAATCTTGATGTAGTCAACTGAGATTTTAAAGGATTTTTATAGAGTCCATGCAAATCTATAGGTATTAAAAAATTCATAGATTTTGAATGATTTCTTTCAATAAGAGATTTTGTAGGATTTGAAAATGGATTATAAGCATAACAAAATCCTACCTCCATCCCTAGGATTTCTTTTCAAACCCCTCACTCTTTCTCTCTCTCTCTCTCCATTCTGTAACTCAATCTTTCTTCCTCACTCTCCATTTTCTTTCAGACATAGAACTTGCCAACCTAATTTCCTTTCACGTTCATCTATAACCGTCCTAGTTGCAAACTTTAATTTTTTGAATTGTACAATATTTTTTGAATTTTTTATTGGGAACTTTAACGAAAAGCTCTCGGTACTATTCACTTTAACGAAAAACCATATTTTTACACTAAAAAGTCAATCATGGTACTATTCACTTTACCCTTTATTTGTCATTTTCATTAGAACTCAAAAATTTTAAGCCATTTTCATTAGTTTTCCTTTTTTTATTTCCTTTATTTTAGACCGTGTAATAGTATTTCTTGTAATGCTTTGATGGGAAGTGTTAATAACCACTAGCAATTCTTCTAATGATTATGTGTTCTATCTGAATGTGTTAATTTTTTACCAAGTTAATTGAACGCTTTGAAATTACTACTAAGAATCTTATTACCAATTCAAGCTTTCTGTTTTTCTTCGTGTAATCATGTTATTGTAAGGGTCAAGCATCTTCCAAAGCCTATTTATATTGGTAACTGTACTTATACTAAATAACACATTATGAACTAATCAATTGTTGAGGAAAAAGGGTTATTTTTTAGACATTTGATTTAAGAAGCACTACTTGTTTTGATTAGTTAAAATTATTTTTCATAAAGAAATCACAATTCAAATGAGAAAAGAAAAGAAAATACATATTTGATTGGTTTATATTTCCATATCAATATACTTATGCTTACGTTTTTTTTTTTCTTCAGATTGTACACTGAGAAAAGAATTTATGTTGTAGGAGTCAAAAAAGAAATCCTAAGGAATCCATAATAATCTGTCAAAATCCATATAGAATTGTAGAATATATTAAAATCCTTTGAAATCTGTCACTTAAAAAAGTCCATTAAAATCCTCTGAAATCCAAATTGACTACACCCCCCTTAGTTGTTTTCATGTCGCACATAGAAAGTGTTGGTTGTGGGATTTTCACACAACTTTTCCTGCATGAGTGATGAACTCTTGTTAATTTGAAAGTGCCTTAGCAAAGCTTTGGATAAGCTCTTAAGCTCTCTTACAAATTTGGTTGATTTCAAGCGTGCCACTGTTGGCCAAGAACAACAGATTGTTTGTCTAATAGGTCATTTGCTTTCGCCACAAGTAAACTGGCCTTCTTATCAAAAGATTGTTCTTATGGAGGGGTTAAGTCCATATTTAAGTTCTTTTTTATGCCTTGATGATAATGACTTTATATTTTTTTTTTGTATAGAATGCCAACACACTGACCACAAACTTATCAAAGATGATCCAAACCAGTTTGCAATCCTGGTAAGAAAGTAAAGACAGGAAGCCGAGTAAAGAATAAGTGAAAACTGAAAGAGAAGTGCTTGTGAATACTTAAGAAATGTTAACCAAAAGGACATTAAATAACATGAAATGATAAAAACTTGAAAGTAAATGATAAATCCAAGACATCGGGCAAAGTTTAAACCTATTAAAGTAAGTTCAGATGCATATCAGGCCAATTGTTCCAAATATAAGGATTATTTTGAGAAGGGAATTTAATACAGAAAAATCGATCTACAAAGGGAAGTAGCAGAACTATAAATACAAATGAATGTTTGAACTACAAAGGGAATAAGTAAAAAGTAGGTTGCAGAGTTTTTAGAAGTCTTTTTGTAAGATTAGTTGAGTGCTCTCTTTCTTCAATGCCTCTGCCGTCTTTTTATAGAAATTGCGCCTTTCTTTCAAAGTAAGTTCTTAGTTCAGGTCCAAGTGGTTGATGTGATTTTGTCCGAGGATGAGCTTCCCACTTGGATACTTGAGCTTTGATGCCCTTGTATTTACGATTTTGTTATCGGACGGGTACTTGATGAACCACCCAAACATGCCACGTCAAAAGTACTTTAAAACTTTGGGTTGATTACTGTTGATCTGTGTCAAAATTAAATACCCAATAGGCAAACCAAGCGAATTTGGAGAACCGTGATTTCGAAGGTGCGGACGGAGCTTTACAGACGGTATCTTTCTCACATTAAGTGTTGTGCTTGTATGATATTTGACATATGAATAACAATCGTAGTTTCTGTTTCTCTTTAAGAATATTCTCCGCAATTGGAAGCAAGCTTATGAGTGCCGAAAAGTCAACACTTATGATTGATTTGCATCAAGTAGGGATGGCTCAAATAGGGTTCCGTGTGCTAAATTGTAATCATATTGTGTGTGATTAGTAATTTAGGCATCATTCTTAGTGCTAAGAGTATTTTAAGAAGGCAGAGTACTTGTTACTGCAAGAGGAACAACGGGAAAAGGTCTTTGTGCCTCGTGGATGAATTTGGTAAAGGTATTCCTTCAGAAGCTTGGTGGAACCATAAACTACTTGGTTTCACATGATGACCCCCAAAGGGTTGCAGTGCTGTACAATGAGAATGTATCATCTATGGGTCAGCAATACTTACCAGGTTTTAATCCCAAAACTGAATATGTGGTTCAGATTATAGAGTAAAACTGCCTCTACGAAACCATGAGATGGAATGCGGCAATTCCATACTACGCCGGAATAACATTTTACTTTGTTTTTTCTTTCTTCTTCATTTAAATGCAGATTGTAGTGGACAAGATGCTGGCATTTGATCTTCACAAACGCGACATAAGTTTTTTCTGATAAGAACATGAATCAGAAATACATTATTTAAACCCGAAAGTTGTATCTTTATCCTTTTTTTTTTTCAAGAAACTTTTTGCTTTGCTTTGCAGAAAATTTTCCCAAGAATGAGTGCAGGAAGATTAAGAGAAAGGTTGAATCATTGGGCCATTTACTTCTTTTATCACATTTTCTCCTATTTATATAACTCAAATTGATCGATTTTGATATTATGTGAAGCGGATGATGCTGGAATATAATCGTTTCCTTTGCTTTTCGAAATCTGTCATGGTGCTTTGCTTCTTTTGTGATGGTACAGACAGAATTTCATTGATTCACTCTTTAATGCACATGAACTTAATTATCCCAAGTATAACCTCCTAAGAAGGCCAATCTATGCACTATTAGACACGCTAGTTACACGGTGACTATTATATCGAGCAGCCCGAGTTTTTATAGAGCAATTAACTCCTTCACAGTCATTGGGGATGAGTATTCTGAAGGGCCATCAAAAAGTTTATCCGTTATGATGCCATGAGTTGCCTGTGTAGGATGGTAAAAATCCCAGAAGACATGGTCCCTCCTGTTGGAGCACAAAGATGAAATTGGTGTGCAAGGACCCTTGGCATTACGCTTCCCAATCCCACAGCATGCAGCTCCAACCTCTGTAAATCCTGAAATCGAATAATAAATTTTTGGTTTGTCAGTTAACTTCAAATTCTTCCTTTAGTTCTTACAAAGGTGGGAAAATATCTAGCTTATCATGAACCGCATATGTTCAAATTGACGGTTTGACGACACATGCTAGACGGAATGGCCATAGATTGTTTGCGCTTATAAAGAAGAAAATGAACATATGAGTACCGTAAGAAGCGGGGTTTTGAACGATGTTAGTCAAGACAGTGTAAGTGTCAAAGAGGGTGTAGCTTATGCCCAACGCCGGTTTCAATTGCTGCAACATGGACTTAAGGGCTTCGTTGTACATGACAGACAATGAGTTTGCACCATCATTGCACTCTCCTGTACTTGAATTCCTTTGCGACGGACAGCATCCAACCGGCCCAGTCCCGATGACTACAAATTTTTGCGCTCCTAGAGCATGTATTCTCTGCCGAACAACAAACAAAGCAAGAAACACGTTGAGCATTGAAGTGCAACAGAAGTTTCACCATGCAAACATGGAGCTAAGGTAATGCGTGCTTGTTACCTGTAATTGTTCCTTTAGATTCGACACCATCAAATCCGCGTACTGCTGAGGTGTGTATTCATTTTGGAGTTTGGGTTTTTTAACGTAGTCGAATATGTCATTGCTTCCAATCACAATTAAAAACAGAGATTTTGAAAGATGGTCATTGGCGCCCTTGGATCCTAATTGTAGCCCAATGTTTTGATGCACTTCTGAGTAGTAGTTTACTTGGTATGACAAAGGTATCGACTGACGCTGTGACAACAAGAGCAATATATATAGGTCAGGCATTAATCGTTGGACAAAGCTATTCTATTTGTCCTTCACAACTCAAGTCACATCATAAAGCGTTATATTCAAAAAAGATATATTTTTAGTGATAAACATATTAGATTTCTCATGTTTAGATTCTCTTAGCATAGCTTCTTGTTTAAAAGTAAAATTATAATGCACACTACCATATAATATTACTATTTTATTCAAATTATAACGTAAATAGTAACACCGTGTCACAATGTTCTTACTACATAAAAATTTCTCCTGATTTTGCGGACTTCACTTTGAACCACATAAGGTGTTGGTATAGAATAACACCCAACTTTTCTTTTAAAAGCTTTTCACTAACTTTCACAAATAGGGTTAAATGGATCCCACCCAGCTAATATAAAAAAAGGAATTGGGTTCTAAAGCATTTTTAGTGGAACGGAATATACTACAAGTGCTGAAGAAAGAGTGATTTTTCTTTTGAAAGAGTGCTGAAAACATTTCACTTACATATTGTTCATCTGAGCCGTTGAAGATTCCAGCTCCTCCGGAGGCGAAGCTAACTCCGTTGACGAAGGATGCTTTTTGCTTGTTGGACTTGGAAACAAGCGACAGATATGGTGGCGATGTTGGTAACCCGACTTTCTCAGCTGCCAAACAAAATATAACAAGATTGTATACTACATACCGTAAGTGCCTCTCGTTCTCTCAACATGCATAATGTCACTAGTCATAATTATAAGCTGAAATAATATTAAACCTACCAATAAAATCTGCAGAGTTTTTTCCATTGCCAAACCTCCCAGTTGCTACTTTGTCAGGATAATCAACCCCATTATGAGGAAAATTTGCCTTGACGACAGAGATTTTTAGGTAATCGTTGTTACCAACGTCGATTAACGAGTCTCCAAACACATATATGGCCGGAACCATCTGAGCTTCTGAGAGAGTGACGAAGAAACCAAAAGTGACGAGAGAGAAGACGACGACGAAGAAAGCCTTAGGCAAAACATTAGTGTGACATTTAGCCATGGTTATGGACAAACTGTGTGCAAAAGCTCCCTCAAAATTTGGTATGCTATGTTTTTGTGTGATAGTTTTGAGGGAAATGAACAAATCGGTGTCCTCTTATAGGGGGGATAAGTTGATGAGTTACGTATGAAGGAGACATTTTTGCCGTGTGGGCTCGATCAGACTTTATAATTTGTTCTTCAACTCTTGTTTGTCTCTTCCCAAAAGATCAAACTTTTGTCATTGGAATTTACTTTTATTAATACAAGTAATGTCTTTTGAATAACTAATCCTTTTTTTCTTAATTTAATTGTTAGAACATCTCGTTACCAGTTTCATTAATCATGATCGTCTATCACCATTGATCATTCTCATCATTCCTTGATTGTTCTTTTGGTTAACTACCAATTTCTCCGTTGATTTATGTTGGAGTTTTGAGCTCCCTTAAGTCCCACATTGGGGAACTCAAGGGAACTTGAGGTCCTTATATTAATTTAGTCTCCTTTATTAGTGATTAGATGTTTGACCATTTGAAATGAGAATTGAGGTTTGGGCCACTAATTGTGTGGGTTAAGTTTGATGATTATACCATAATATTAATATAAATTAATATCAAGTAATCAAGACAAGGCCTGCCCTTGGAGCACCTGGGGCCTATGAATTAAAATTAATCTGATCAATTAGTTTTAATTTTGAATTAAGTTTTAATTAAATTAATTAAAAACGTTTTGATTAATAGACACAACTCTTTGGAAAGAGTTGTACACCTTCAGATACATCCAAAAGGTATTTGAAGAGGTATGAAAGAGCCTATATAACTAGAGTCCTCAGTTCCATCGAAAATTATCTTTTCTTCCTCCTTTTATTCCGTACAAAATTCCCAAAGAGTTAACACACAAAACAATTCGCTAGAATTCTATAATCTAGTGCAGGTTGTAGAATTAGGTAGTTGTATCCTGGTCGAGCAGACGTTGTAGAACCACAAGCATAAGAGTGGGACAGAAATACTGTTCGAAGGACATAACTTTTTCGCTAGCCTCTACCTGTTGTAATCCAGTTAGTACCATTTTAATTCTTGTATTTGTTTATGTAATTTCATTATGTATAGCAAGTATTTTTAGTTAATAAAGTATTAGAATTTTAAGTTCTATTATTTCTGTTATTTTTATTTATTTCTGAATTGTTCTCCAACAATTTATTCGTTGATTTTGCTATTTTACGTACCCTTCTTAGTTACATAATCATTGCATAAATATTGATTTTTTCTTCCTGAAAGAATAAACATCTAATTCCACCAAATTATTCTCGTTTTTTTTAACAACTATATATTTTCAAGGGTGTAGGAAATAAATTGGTTACGAATTCGCCATCCACAATATACGAATTCTACCGGATTATTCTCGATTATAATTTATCATCCTTAGAATTAACATTAATCACATCTTTTTTTGTTGCTAAAATTACATTCTTCTCTTTCCCATTTCAAAGAAGCAAAAAAGGAAGGAAAAAACATCATAGAATATGTAAAAAAAATGAAGAAGAAAAAGGGAAAAGGATATAGAGAAGAAGAAAGAGACATCCTTCACAGTTCATAACACATATCTCTATCCTTGTCTGCTGCCAGGGTCTAAAATCTACTGATTGCTGCGTGGATGAACCGTCCCGAGTCCCACACTCCACATTCCACGCACCATCAAACTTTCCTTTATCTTCTTCTTTCGCTATTCTTCCATATTTGAACGCTTGTTTGTATTTTTGTGCATTTCAATTTTATTTGATGACCCAAAACAATTGTTTACAGATTTCTCATATGTTGCAATCTTGCATGTTTGTGGTATTTTATAATTGATAGAGTTATGATGTGCCTAAATTATAAAATACAAAATGTTGCTCTCCTCGACTAGACGGACTGGCAATTTGGCAGTGGGATGGGGATGGTCGATATTTGGTGTGTCAATATCACACTCTTAATTCAGTTCGGAATGGTTTACCATTTTCTGGTGTATATTTTTAAGCATGAGATGGTAACAGATATTTTAATCTCTTATACAAACATATCTATTGTTTTCATTTGATGTATTCTCTAATGACAAAAAAATTAAGATGCACATGTGAGAAGCTATAAAAAAAAATGTGAAAATCATCTCCCTCAAACAAAACCATCACCAACACAAAATGTTAAATATTTTTCTTTAGACGGATTTCACCGCCACATGGTTACATAGCATCTTGGTCCAATAAGTCATGTAAAAAGAAAATTTTCTATGACATTGTATTATAGCACAAGAGAGGTCGCACTTGGTGCGATGGCAAGTGCCTTCGCTCATGAGCGGTAGGTCTCGGGTTCGAGACTTGGGAGCAGCCTCTCCATAAATGGGGGTAAGGCTAGCCGACATTCACCTCTCCCAGACCCTGCGTAAAGCGGGAGCCTTGTGTACTGGGTACGACCTTTTATTGTATTATAGCACAAGAACGTTACGACAATGTTGAACTTATTCTATATAAGTCCTTCACAAAATAAGTAAATTAAGAAATATGTAATCCATCGATGTAGCGGCCAATGTGTCAATATCACACTTGTTCGGTTGGGAATGGGTTTGCCATTATCCGGTGTATTGGGAAATTTGGCCAAATCCATGGACGGATTTTTTGGGTTCTTGTTTGTCCTTAAATTCATCTTTAACTGTTCTTTTAACTCCTTCACTTCAGTTATTAGTTAATTATTTATTTTCTTCTCTTGCATTGATTAATTAATTATTCACCTAATCCAACTTTTAAACTGACTAAACAAAGTGCATAATTGTAAGACGAGCCATCATCTCCCATCATCTTACAGATGCTATTTATTCACAAACCAATTAGGCTCCATTTGGCAACTCGGATTGTATTAATTATTTATGTCGGATAAGATAAATAATCGTCGGATACTATTGGCTAAAATAATCGGCTGTTTTTTGCAATATCAGACTAATGACCGTATTATTTATCTTATGTTTGGTAAGAGTGCAGAATATATCGTTATACTAAAATTTAAAAAAAAAATTATGTTATTATATCTAAAAAAAGCTAAATATTTCTCAAATATTATCTTCAAAATACAGCCATTGATACTACTTACCAGAAACATAAAATTAGATATTGAATAAAAAGCAGCAGCCATGGAGGTTTGACCCGATCTGACAGCCGACAACTCGTCGGCCATGCAGAAGCAGCGTCAACGCCACTCTTAACGACTCAGAAAATTTAAAACAAAAACCCCAAAATTAGAATCAAATAAAAAAGCCCCCAAAATTAGAACAAAACCTAATTTCAAATGAACATTGCCCAGACGAAATCTTTCCTAATCTTTAAAGGGAGTTTTAACGAAAAGCCCGTGGTACTATTCACTTTAACGAAAAACCACATTTTTACACTAAAAAGTCAAACCTGGTACTATTCATTTTACCCTTTATTTTGTCCTTATCGTTAAAACTCAAAGTTTTCAAGCCCTTTTCATTAGTTTTCTTATCTTTTTTTTAAACCCTATCATCGATTCCCAGTCAACATTCTAAAACCCAGTTGAAAAATACCCAAATCACAAAAAGCTTACCTAAATCCCACTTAATTTCAAACACCCAAATGACCAAATCTCCCAAATATCACCAACTAATGATTTGAATGTTGTGAGACGAGAGAGAAGCAATGGTCGGTGTGACTGGTCTTTCTGTCTTTGTAGGCGTCTCCAATTATCAGACAGAGAGCGCAAATGAAGAGAGAACAGAGCCAGCGAGAGAAGAAAACAGGGAGAAGAGAGCTAGCGAGAGAAGGAGACGGGGAGAATGGCGAAGGAAGGTGAGAGAGAGAGAGAGGCAAGTTCGCGCAAGAGAGAGCAAAAAGAACCCGACTAATAATCCAGGCCTTTTGGACAGTTTTATTACAAGGGTGTACGGCGTATAAAACAAGTGGATCGTATTAAATTAATCCGTTCTAGTTTAATACGGGATGGCGTCAAACGATTGAGTCCGTATTATTAGTCTTATCTGGTCACTTATATGACCTGTCAAACGAAACCTTATTGTAAATATGAGGATGACACTGGTTGATTACCAATTGGAATAGTAAGTGTCCGAATTCAAACCCCTCTAGAGTTAAAAAAAAACATATGTATACATATTTTTGAGAGAACATATATGTATACATTGGTCTATAGTCATGTCGACACGTCGATCCAACAATTTGGACTCCACAAGAAGATGACTTGGATAGGGTGGATATTGACCACTAACCCATCATCTAGGGAGGCCACGGATGGTTCAATATACATGACTTTTCTTGTGTGTGCCATTTTGTTGATCTTTTGGATGTCAATTTTACAACTATGTTGTTTGTCAATCGACATATTTTTAGTACAAGCTTATTACACTAAATTACAAACTATGTATAGCGAGGAGGGTTTTTAGTGAAAGGGTAAATATATTATTAAAAAAAATACATTACAAACAAAGAGGTCCAAAACAACTAAGTGCAACAAACAAAACGGACCCCATAAACACACACAACAAAGGCCAAAACACACCTAACAAAGCCTAAAGTAAACAAAGTAGCCCAGTACACACAAACCATAAAACAGAAAAACCTAAGCAAAAACAACTAATGTAGCTTCTCCATCCCGCCGTCAAAATTCCACATGTCAAGCTGAAGCCAACGCCTAGCACCAGCACCTGCCATGTCACCATCCTGAATCTCGCACTTGAGGAAGAAAAAGGCCACACCATCATCCACATACCACCAAAACGATCAATGCCAAGGAACAGAGGAAGCTCACGGGAATAAAGATCCCACGAGCGACAACGCCAACAAGGGCAAACATCGGGAAGAGCCAACAAGGGTGGTGGTGCAAACACCCGAGCCAAAGCTCTACACACCCTCCCGTAGAAATGAGACAAATCGTGGTAAAATGAGGCCAAATCGAAGTGAGGATTTGTGGAAAAATAACAGAGCCTATTGTTGAAGCTGGTAGAGAGAAAATGATTGAATGAGATGGAAGAAATAGGTGATCTGGATTCGGGGGTCAATATGGTGAAATTATAGGCACAAAAAGTGGTAGAATGAAGAAAGCTTGAAGGATAGGTTGGTACGGGAACGAAAATTGGGTAGGGCTTTTGCCCAAAAACAGTAAGCACAAGGGAAAAAAAAGAAAACAAAAGGAAAACCAAGAATTGCCACCGACCTTGGCCATAGCTAGGGCCGATGGCAAAGTAGAGAGTCAGAAACAAAAGGCACTCACATCGGAGGTGAGAATAGCTCTCACTAGAGGAGAAAAAGGCTCTCACTGGACGAGAGATAGAGAAGAAACAAAGTGTTAGTCTTGAATTCTCACAACATTAGCGATGAGGGTTTGACTAACACAATGGCTTAACTAAAAAAATCTTATTCACCTTGAGATCTAGTCCACCCCTTACTTTGTCAATCCACATTTTATTTATTTCAAAATTGTTAAAGGGGTTTTTATCACAAATGGTCCCTGAGATTAATCAAACTTGTTGATGCACAAAATCAGTAGGGACTTTGGTACAACAGAAAATGTTAAGTTTGTGACCTTCGCTAGATTGCTCCGGTCACTAGTGTGGATAAGTATGTAAATGGATAGAGACAGGGAAGCAAACACAAGATGTTCGTGGTTCACCCAGATTGGTTACGTCCACGGAGTAGAGGAGTTCTCATTAATTGTGAAGGGTTTACACAAGTACATAGGTTCAAGCTCTCCTTTAGTAAATACAAGTGAATGATTTAGTACAAATGACATTAGGAAATATTGTGGGAGAATAATCTCCTTTTATAGAAGAGTTTCTAGTTTTGTTCTGACATTGACATGTGTCGTGTTATGATTGGCTTCTGATGTTGACACGTGTCACGCTGTGATTGGCTTCTGATGTCGACACATGTCGCACTGTGATTGGCCTCCTGGTTTAAGGGAAACTCTTCTAGGTCCTTAATGGTATAACGTTGACCGGTGCTCAGTAGTTTCGAGATTGGTCAAGTATGGTACAAACAGTGTTCCCCTAAGTTCCCGAGTGAGGGAAGCTCCTCGGTTAGGGACTTGCAAGATCCAAGCCGCTGAGTAATCACGAAACTTTTAAGTACCGACGTGTGGTATCGTCTTCACTTGCCTTATATGTCTCATAGGTAGATGTGGCATTTTCTCTAGAAGTACTCTTCCTCCATCCAGAGGTGGTATCTTTAACCGATGGAGATGCACAAGGTAATGTATCAATTTTACTTGAAGCTTACTTGTAGTTTCAGGCTTGGTCAAGCGCGATACAAACCATGTAGTAGGAGTCCCCCAAGTCGTCGAGCTAAGAGATCTGCCGAAAGAGGTGACAGACAAGGTAAGCAATCAGAGCTTCAAGCAATCAGTCCCATATCAGAAGTTTGATTTCGAGTTCCGGCTGATTGTTCTCATTCTCCCTATCTTGCAGGCAGCATGAAAGATAAAGAGAAGAAAAAGGAGAAGATATGATATGAGATACTTTTGCTTTTGAAGAAGTAACTTTCCACATGTTTATTCTTAAACTGGGCTGAAAGGCTTTCTAATTCGTCCAGAGTATAAGGCCGACTCAAGAATTTAAGAGTCAAAACAAGTCCATCAAATCTAGAGTACGTTCGACCCTGATGATATGGAATACTTTTGCTGTTGACAAAGTAGTGGATGTATCAACACGTGTTCTGTTACACTTGTCTCCATATGCTTCCTTGTATCCTTCTCACTTGCCCTATCTGTTCCTCAGGCAGATGTGGTATCTTTTCTGGAAGCATAAGATGTTGAAGATGAGTACTCGAGAGCAATGTCAGGTAAGTAATCAGGCAAGGGGTTCCAGGCAGTCGGTTCCTGACTGGAAGCTTGATCCCAAGTACTGACTGATTGCTCTCTTTCTCTTTGTCTTACAGGTAAGAACAAGGCCAAAGGAAAAGACAGGGAAAAAACATGATATGAGATACTCTTACTTTTAACCCTGATGATATGAGATACTTTTGCTTTGGTGTGGCTTGTTTGCAAAGGTATTATCGGGGGAAAATAAGCTGAGTAATTCGAGAGACTTTGCTGAGAGTGCCCTCTCGGATGTGAAGAAAAGTTGAGCATTTTTTTTATTTGCAGGTCTGCCTGGCTGTGGAGGATGAAGGTCGACATATATAGGAATTATCCCAAAAGTGAATGGTAACGCTATTCCTTTACCCTTCTCGGTCATAGCAATGTAGTAGGAGCTGCAAGATTCACATGTTTTAACTTTGTCAGAGCACTTTGAAAAAATGGTATGTGGTATCTGGAAAGCTGATGCTGCGTGTGAAGAATGCAGACAAGCTTTATCCAAGGAAATATGGTTCTCGAAGTTCGGAGAGCGGTGCCTTTTCGATTTTTAAACAAGCAATCATGTCGGGGATATGGCTCTCGTGATTCGGAGAACGGTGCCTCTTCGATTTTTTAGAAAGCAATCCTGTTGGGAGTCTAGCTCTTGAGATTCGGATAGTGGTGCCTTTTCGATTTTTAAGCAAGTAATTCTGTTGGGAGTCTGGCTCTCGAGATTCAAAGAGCGATGCCTCTTCGATTTTTGAGCAAGTAATCCTGTTGGGACTCTGGCTCTCGAGATTCGGAGGGCGGTGCCTATTCAATTTTTGAGCAAGTAATCCTATTGGGAGTCTGGCTCTCGAGATTCGGAGAGCGGTGCCCCTTCGATATTGGAGCAAGCAATCTTGTTGGGAGTGTTTTCTCGAATGTGAGTAAAGGTTAGGCATTTTTGCCAGTCTGCCTTGCCACGGAGCACGGATGTCGACACACATAGAGACTTTCCAGTTATCAAGTAGTGGTGTTGTTCCTTTACCTTTGTGGGTAATAGTAGGGTAGCTGGACATGTGTCTAAACTTTGTCAGAGATCTTTGGCAAAGTTATCTGTGGTACCTGATGAGCTGATGTTGCGTGTGAGGATTGTCGACATATTTTACTCAGGAAAATCTGCTTCTCGAAATCCGGAGAGTGGTGCTTCTTCGATTTTTGAACCAACGGCCCTGTTGCCCTTTCTTTTATAAGGGCACCAATTGTGTGCAAAAAGTACGTTCAGAGAGTTATTGCTTGCAGGAATTTTCCCCTTATTTTTGTACTTCAGAGATTTATTACACCTCATTTCTCTTTCATCATTTATGAGAATGTCTAGCCCATCCGATCGTCGTTTTGACTTGAACTTTGGTGAAGAGGCAGCCATGCCTTCTCAAGACAACATATGGCGCCCATTCTTCTTATCCCCTACTGGTCCTCTTACTGTTAGGGACTTTGTGATGAAGAATGATATGACCGCTGTGGTGGTGGCCATGAACCTTCTCACTCCCAAAGATAACAGACTACTTTCCAAACGGTCTGATGAGTTGGCTGTTAAGGATTCTCTGGCTCTCAGTGTTCAGTGTGTAGGTTCCGTGTCTAATATGGCCCAACGCCTATTTGCTTGAACCCGCCAATTTGAATCATTGCCGGCTGAAGTGATAAGTCTCAAACAGGAGATCAGAGGGCTCAAGCATGAGAATAAACAGTTGCACATGCTCGCACATGACTATGCTACAAACATGAAGAGGAAGCTCGACCAGCTGCAGGAATATGATGGTCAGATTTTACTTGATCATCAGAGGTTTGTGGGTTTGTTCCAAAGGCATTTATTGCCTTCGTCTTCTGGGGCTGTACCACGTAATGAAGCTCCAAATGATCAACCTTCGGTGCCTCCTCCTTCTGGGGTTCTGCCCAGTACTGAGACTCCGAATAATCACCCTCTGGTGCCTCCTCTTTCTGGGGCTCTGCCGACTCTGAGACTTCTCCTGAGTAACCTTTGTGAAGGCTCCCTCTTGTTTGTTTATTTTGATTCATGTATATGTACATATTTGTAACTTATCAGAGATATCAATAAACAAGCTTTGCTTCATTTCAACGTATTGTATTAAATACACCAAGGCCTTCTTCACTAAGTTCTTTGAATTTTTTTCTTTTGTTGAAGCTTATATGTTGAAGCTTTGTGAGTGAAGCATGTATGTTGAGGTAGTGCTCCCTTAATTTCCCGAGTGAGGAAAACTTCTCGGTTGGAGACTTGAAAAATCAAAGTCACTGAGTGGTCATGAGACTTCCGAGTATCAAGGTGCAGTAGCTTATGGTAGGAATCCCCCAAGTCTCCGGTCGAGGGAGTTGACGAATGAGGCATTTCCTTTCTAAGTGGTAGCCCAAAACTCCTTCTTCATATATATTTGTTATGAAAGTTGTTAGGCCCAAAGAAGATGAGGCCTAGGCAATTTTTTTTTTAATTTCCAAATTTCCGAATTTCCGAATATATATATGTATATATAAGCTTTGTAGGTGAAGCTTTAAGGTTGAAGCTTTGTTGGGTACCATGAATTGATTTTGCTTCACACAATCTTGATCAAGATAGTGTGAAGCTTTTGAGAATTTGTAGTTGTCCTCCATTGATGAAGCTTTGTTGAATTTCCTTTTTTTTTTTTTTTTGGGAAAATTAGAAATTTGTTGAATTTCCCAATTTCAATTTTTTTTTTTTTTGGAAACTAGAAATTTGAAAATGTGGGAGAGACAACATATACAAATTTTGCTTCCACACTGTTGAGCAAGAGATTGTGATGTAAGCCACACCTTGTAGTAGTCGAAGGTTTGGATGAACCATATAAATTGAATTTGCTTCGAACAGTCTTGATCAAGAGTGTGTGAAGCTTTCTACAAGTTGTAGTTGCCCTTCATTGATGAAACTTTTGTTGGCACCATAAATTGGTTTTGCTTCACACTGTCTTGATCAAGAGTGTGTGAAGCTTTTGAGAATTGTGGTTGCCCTCCATTGACGAAGCTCTTGTTGACACCATAAATTGGTTTTGCTTCACATTGTCTTGATCAAGGGTGTGTGAAGCTTTTGAGAATTGTGGTTGAACTCCTTTGATGAAGCTCTTGTTGGCACCATAAATTGGTTTTGCTTCACACTGTCTTGATCAAGAGTGTGTGAAGCTTTTGAGAATTGTGGTTGCCTTCCATTGATGAAGCTCTTGTTGGCACCATAAATTGGTTTTGCTTCACACTGTCTTGATCAAAAGTGTGTGAAGCTTTTGAGAATTGTGGTTAAACTCTTTTAATGAAGCTCTTGTTGGCACCATAAATTGGTTTTGCTTCACACTGTCTTGATCAAGAGTGTGTGAAGCTTTTGAGAATTGTGGTTGCCCTCCATTGATGAAGCTCTTGTTGGCACCATAAATTGGTTTTGCTTCACATTGTCCTGATCAAGAGTGTGTGAAGCTTTCTATGAGTTGTAGTGTTTGCATTGTTACAGAGGAGAAATGTCTGAAGCAGATGCAAGAGGGCTGAATAGCTTGATCTTCGTATGCCATGCACTGAAGTTGTTGTTGGCTTGCAATAAGACTTTGTTGGTGACTATAACTCTTGTTAGGCATAAGTGCTCCCCTAGTTGAGTTGTCAAGCTTGAGTGTTTTTTATTATTTGTGAATGCTAGGAGTTCACATGTATAAGTTGTAACACTCGTCTTCTGGTAGGTGGAATGAATGGTGAGTTGCTTTCATCACTTGGTTGGTGGTACGAAAGTGAGTTCCTTTATCACCTTTCATCACATTTCATCATCTGGTTGGTGGCACGAAGATGAGTTCCTTCTTCACCTGGTTGGTGGCATGAATGGGAAGTTGCCAAATGATATTATAGTACGGGTTGTACATTTCATCACCTGACTGGTTGCATGAAGGAGAGTACGGGTTGTACATTTCATCACCTGGTTGGTGGCATGAAGATGAGTTCCTTCTTCACCTGGTTGGTGGCATGAATGAGAGTATGTGTTGTACATTTCATCACCTGGTTGGTGGCATGAAGATGAGTTCTTTCTTCACATTTCATCACCTGGTTGGTGAGAATAAGGGCAAGGTGTCGAGGCACATTGTAGCAAGTGTCGAATGACACAAAGCATGTTGAACCCTTTTGAAGCACAGTTGGCTTATGTATGAATGTGTTGAAATGTATGATTGAACGAATATACTGTGAAGCTGTTCGTTTATTTGTATAGTCTTGTTGACATATGCTTAGACTTTGTTTCATATTGGAAACATTCATGTTGAAGCTTTGAACCCGAGTGTTTCATTGCTAGGAATGTAAGAGGATTAGGGCCGAGTTGTCTAAATCACCTCTTTATTGAATTCATGCCAAATAGTCTTCGTTACATAGGATGCCGAACGGCTGAAGCTTAACACTTGTACAATGTGAGTTTACTTGTAATAGTATTTCAAGTGATCAGCGTTCCATGAATGGCCAAGGGTCTTTCCATCAGAGCTTTTAAGCTTGTAAGAGTCAGGGTGACTGATGCCAACAACTTCAAACTGTCCATCCTAGTTTGGACTAAGTGTTCCTTCACTCAAGACTCTGTCGCAGAGTAATCTTTTCTTCAATACCTAGTCCCCTACTTTGAAAGAACGACGTTTGACCCTTGAGTCATAGTAGTTGGAGATGCGCTGCTTGTAGGCGACATTCCTCAAGTGAGCCTGGTTTCTGTGTTCCTCGACTAGATCTAAGTTGAGGGTAAGTTGTTTGTCATTTTCGCTTTGCACATAGTTCTGGACTCAGAACGTTGCTTGCTCCAGCTCAACTGGGACAACTGCCTCTGTACTAAAGGTAAGTGAGAATGAGGTTTCTCCTATTGATGTCCGATACGAAGTGCGGTATGACCAAACAACTTGGGGTACAAATTCTGGCCAACAACCTTTAACCTTGTCCAAGCTGGTTTTCAAAGTTCGCTTGATTATTTTGTTAATGGCTTCGACTTGTCCATTGGACTGGGGATGAGCTGGAGAGGCAAAACATAAGTTGATGTTGAACTTAAAGCAGAACATCCTAAACTTATTGTTGTCGAACTGTCCCCCGTTGTTAGTGACTATTGCATTGGGAATGCCGAATCTACAAAGGATGTTCTTCCATACGAAGTCTTTTATTTTTACCTCAGTAATGGTTGCCAAGGGTTCTACTTCAGCCCACTTTGTGAAGTAGTCAACTGCAACGATTGCATAACGGACCTTCCCCTTCTCTGCAGGCATTGGGCCGATCAAATCAAGTTCCTTTTGGGCGAATGGCCAATGGCTGATCATAGGAGTGAGCGGCTCGAGAGGGGAGTGAAGAATAGTTGCGTAGCGTTGACACTTAGCACATAAGCGAGATATTCTGATGGCATCTTGGTAGAGTGTTAGCCAGTAATAACCTTGGTGAAAAGCCTTGTGTGCTGGGGATCGAGATCCAGCATGATCTCCGCAGACTCCTTCATGTATTTCCCGAATGACAATTTCTACCTCTGCGGGCGTAAGGCATCTTAGGTATGGTAGGTTAAAACCCCGCTTGTAGAGTTGGTCATTAATGATCAAGTAACGGGTAGCCTTGTATCGAATCTGCTTAGTTTGGACTTTGTCATTTGGAAGGGTGCCATGAGCAAGGAATCTATAAATTAGGGTAATCCAACTATCCCCTTGTTGTAAGTTGCACACTTCCGCAGCCATGGTGCTTGGTGCTGCCAACAATTCGACCTGAATTTTTCTCCCAGTCTTGTCTTCCACCACTGAGGCAAGGCGAGCCAAAGCATCTACATGACTGTTTGCCGCTCGAGAAATTTGGGTGATCTGGTAGTGGAAGTGCTTGAGCAACAATTGTGTTTGTGTCAGATATGCTGCTATGGAGCTATCATTAACGTCAAAGTTGTTGGTGACCTGGTTAACCACCAATTGGGAGTCACTGAAGATATCAATTTGTTTAACCCCAAAATGTTTGGCCAAGCGTAAGCCTGCTATGAGGGCTTCATATTCGGCCTCATTGTTCGACGCCTTGAATTTGAAACGAAAAGCATACTCCATCGCCACTTTGTCAGGGGCCATATAGACTAGTCCTGCTCCACAACCCTATTGGTTGGACGAGCCATCAACATATAGACTCCATGCTAGGGCTGTTAGTTTTATTTTCTGAGTTTCTTATGGTAATGAAACCACTTCTTTAGGCGTAGAAACAATGTCAACAAGATATGTGAAGTCAGCGATGAAGTCTGCCACTGCTTGGCCCTTCTCAGCTGGCTTTAATTGGTAGGAGATGTCAAACTCACCCAATGTTATCGCCCATTTTATCATTCTCCCCGAAGTGTCAGGACTTTGGAGTATCTGTCGAAGAGGATGATTGGTAAGCATGATAATGGAGTGTGCTTGGAAGTAAGGGCAAAGTTTTCAAGCAGACATGACCAATGCTAGAGCCAATTTCTCAATGTTGGAATATCATGTCTCTGCATCTTGTAAGGCCTTGCTAGCGTAGTAGACAGGCCGTTCGACATTACCATCATTTCGAATGAGAACGGAACTTACTGCTGAAGCTGATACCGACAGATAGATAATGAGAGTGTCACCAACCTCAGGTTTGGAGAGCAGAGAGGCTTTACTCATGTAGTATTTGAGGTTCTTGAATGCCTCAGCACATTCATCAGTCCATGTAATATACATCTTACTTCCCTTAAGTGCTTTGAAGAAATGAGCACATCTGTCTGTGGCCTTAGAGATGAACCTAGTTAAGGCTACCACCTTGCTAGTAAGGCTCTGGATGTCTTTTAAAGTTACTGATTCCTTCATGTCGAGGATTGCTTTGATCTTCTCGGGATTAGCCTCAATGCCTCGTTGGCTTATCATGAAGCCTAAGAATTTACTAGAGCCTACGCCGAAGGCACATTTGTTGGGGTTTAACCTCATTCGATACCTCTTCAAAATGGTGAAAGTTTCAGATAGGTTAGCTATGTGTTGGTCAACATGTTTGCTCTTGACTAGCATATCATCAACGTAAACTTCCATGCTCTTCCCAATCTGTTCGACGAACATTGAATTGACTAGTCTCTGATAAGTCACTCTTGCATTCTTTAGGCCGAAGGGCATGACTTTATAACAATATAGTCCCCTGTCAGTAGTAAAGGTTGTGTGTTCTTGGTCCGGAGGGTTTATGAGGATTTAGTGTTATCCTAAGTAAGCATCCATGAAGCTCAGGAGTTCACACCCTACCATAGAGTCTATAAGTCTGTCAATGAGAGGAAGAGGAAAGCTATCATTCGGGTATCCTTTGTTTAGGTCGGTGTAGTCGACACACATTATCCACAAGACCTTTTGGAGCAAGAGACTTTCTTTGGTCGGATTTTTCTTAACAATGACCATATTTGCTACCCATGTTGGGTAATTGACTTCTCAGACGAAGCCTATACCTTTGAGTTTTTCAACTTCTGCCTTCATTACTTCGTATCGTTCAGGGTCATAAGATCTTCGCTTCTATTTCACCGGCTTGGTCTTGGGGTCAATACTCAAGCGATGACATATGATATCGAGAGAGATGCCTGGCATGTCCTCGTATGACCAGGCGAAGATCTCAGTGTTCTCTTGTAAAAAAGAGATCAATGTCAACCGAATGGGTGGTGACAAGGTGGTGCCAATCTTCACCATGCGATCTGGATAATATTTTGATATAGAAACCTTCTCCAGCTCTTCAACGGGTTGTGCTTGCTGGGTGAAAGAGTCATCTCGAGGATCGTCGGGTTGACTGCTGCTACCATGAAGATCCAAGTTGGCTTCGTCCGGGCTTGTCTTTATGACTTGGTCATGTATAGAAAAAGGTTTCCTTGGGCACATGCAGGTGTTGTTGCTTGACTGAAGTGTTGTAACATGACCGTGCACTAAGTTGATCTCCTCTGATGTAACCATTGCCATAGGGGGATGTAAATTTCATCAACAACATATGTGTGGATACCATGGCCTTGAGATCATTGATGCATGTGCGTCCAAAGATGACATTGTATGTCGTTGGGCAATCAACTACCAGGAAGTTAGTGGTAATGGTAGCTGTGTAAGAGCCTGTACCAATGGTGAAAGGTAAGTGTATGCTCCCTATAGGTTGCACGATATCACCGAAGAAGCTTATCAGAGGAGAAATCAAGCGATCGAGCAAGTGTTCAGCTACATTAAGTGCCCTGAAAGCTTCAGCAAACAAGATATTGACTGAATCCCCCGGGTCTACCAGGATTCGTCTTACTTCAAAGTTGGTTATGTGAGCCTCCACGATCAGTGGATCGTTGTGAAGGTAGATGATACCTCTTTCTTCTTCAGGGTAGAAACATATTGGATCCCAGTTAGGCTTTTGATACTTGCCACCCCTGATGTCCTCCACGTGAAACACTTGGTGGCCAGGCCTTAAAGCTCGTTCATTGTTTTTCATGGCCCTATTGGAAGATTCAGATATGGGTGTGCCGCCCCTTATGGAATATATCACATTCACTTGGCGTTGGTTACGGTTATCCCTTGAAGGGTGAAGGAGGAATCGATCAATTTTTCATTCACGCGCCAAAGCTTCAATATAATCATGAAGGGTGATACACTTCTCGCCGTCATGGCCGTTATGCTCATGGTAGCAGCAAAACGTGCCCGTGTTCTTCGTGGGCTTGTAACCCAACTGCCTCAATATTAGGTATGATATGCTGGGGTAAATGGCCATGTATGTGGCGTTCAAAGGCGTGTATGTCTCATACCTTGGGGTAAGGCTTGTCCTGACACATGCTTGGCCCACTGTGTTGACTGCTTGGGGGCGGGCATTATCGTGGCGATACCCTTGGTTATCACGATAGTGTCCCTTACTCCTTTTACTAAAATGGGACTGGTGAGGATGGAAATCTTTCCTTTTGCCCTGAGATTGATATGTTTATTGACTTGGCGAAGTATTAAGTAAGGCAGGAGGAGGCACCACTTCCGTTTGGAAGGTCGAGGTCTTCTTATTTGGTTGGATCTGGCTTCCACTCCCTACTTGCTGATAAGGGGTGGTTGTGGGGGGGTTTCCCTTGATATGTCCTTGTCTCAACGGAGGCATGGTTGTAAGCCTGCGCCATCACCTTAGAGTAAGTTTTCCAAGTGTTGGCATTGATCTTGTACTTGAATAAACATTCACGTAGGCCTGCCATGAAGGCTTTAAGGGCAGTCTTGTCGTCTACCTCGGCATAACGGGAATACTCATAGCTGAAACGCCCAGCATACATACGTAATGACTCGTCTGGCTTCTAGCGAATAATGTACAAGTCATCCGCAGAGTGCAAGCGATCGGTCTGAAAAAATGTGTTGAGAAAGAAACAGTTTCCTCAATTCTTCAAATGAGTTTACCGTCTCAGGTGGAAGACGACAATACCAGTTTAGAGCTCCGCTAGAGAGGGTGGAAGGGAAGAGAAGACATCGCTCTTTATCAGTGTGCATTCGATATGCCATGGTGGACTCAAAGAGGTTAAGGTGTTCAATCGGGTCCTCCTTTCTAGTATATAGTTGCAAGCCAAGCTTCTGCTTTATCTTTGCTTTGAGGGGGTGTCGAGGATCCTCCTTGTAAGAGGGTCAGGCCTAGTTTGGTTCTAATCAGGTATCTCAACTTGTCGTTCGGCCTTCAACTTATTTACTTCCTTAAGAAGCTGTAGGATAAGAGGGTCCTATGTGGAGTCATGTACCATTGGATGATCTCATTCTTCATCGTTATCTTGTTGTTCTGAGCCTCCAACTCATCGACTTTAGCCTGAAGAGCAAACTCTTTTTGTTCCTTCTTTCATTGTTTCGAACCAGGTGCAAGAGGGTGTCATTCTGTGTGTTGTGGCTTCCTTCGCTCCCCATGTTGGAAATGGATGCCTGGTCAAAAGAGAGTGTGCGAATAGTGGAAACCAGCTTAAAAAAGCTGAAGATAGTGGGAATAAGTGTCGTTCCCACATACGACGCCAAATGTTGATGCACAAAATCAGTGGGGACTTTGGTACAACAGAAAATGTTAAGTTTGTGACCTTCGCTAGATTGCTCCGGTCACTAGTGTGGATAAGTATGTAAATGGATAGAGACAGGGAAGCAATCACAAGATGTACGTGGTTCATCCAGATTGGCTACGTCCACGGAGTAGAGGAGTTCTCATTAATTGTGAAGGGTTTACACAAGTACTTAGGTTCAAGCTCTCCTTTAGTAAATACAAGTGAATGATTTAGTACAAATGACATTAGGAAATATTGTGGGAGAATGATCTTCTTTTATAGAAGAGTTTCTAGCTTTGTTCTGACATTGACACGTGTCGTGTTGTGATTGGCTTCTGATGTTGACACATGTCGCGCTGTGATTGGCTTCTGATGTCGACACGTGTCGCACTGTGATTGACCTCCTGGTTAGAGGGAAACTCTTCTAGGTCCTTGACGGTATAACGTTGACCAGTGCTCAATAGTTTCGGGATTGGTCAAGTATGGTACAAACAAAACTCATCATTTTGGTCCCTCACTTTCAAAATCAATCAATGTCGTCCTTGACATTCACTACCTCACACCAATTTGGTCATTCCGTTAAGATTCCGTCAACTATTATGTTAGTTTGTATGTGGGACCCATAAATTCAATGAAATGGTGACACGTGGATTACACAAAATAAGTGTTTTTATCGCAAATGGTCCTGACATTGATCTAACTCCTCACTTTGGTCTCTGAGTTTCAAAAATCGATAAATTTGGTACCTGGCTTTCAATACCGCGCGTCAATTTAACCATTTTGTTAAAGTTTCGTCAAATTTTTATCCCACTGATCCAAGCATAATAAAAGAAAAAATGTCATCGTCGTTTTCATCAGGGTATGCTAAAAAAGAAAAGGAAGGCACACACCACTAAAGTACTTAGCCTCCTGAAGTCACTCCTCATTCTCTCTAGTCGATTATAATCCTATCAAATTTGAATTGAATTTGGATTCAATTTTATCGAATTTAGATTGAATTTTTTTTTCAAATTGGGGTTGTGAGATGTGAGAAAATACCAAAACGGAATACTAGTTCGTTAGTTCACTCTTAAAAATAATAGTTTCTTATACTTAATCCACATGGAGCCATATGATTGGATTAATGAGACCACATCAGCACATAAATAAAAAATATGGATGAAATTCTAACGAAATGACTAAATTGATGTGCATAGTGAAAATTAGAGACCAAATTTATTGATTTTTAAAACTCATGGACCAAAATGAGGAGTTGGATCAAAGTTAGGGACCATTTGCGATAAAAACCTTTATTTTGTGTAAATCCACAAGTCACAATTTCATTAAATTTGTGGATCCCACATACAAACTAATTGAATAGTTGACGAAATCTTAACGGAATGAACAAATTGATGTGGAATAGTGAATGTCAGGGATGACATTGATTGATTTTGAAAGTGAGGGACCAAAATGATGAGTTTGATAAATCTAAGGGACCATTTATGATAAAAATTGTTGTTAAAAGGGTAAATTGCCAAAATGGTACCTGAGATTTGCGTAACTCATCACTTTGGTCCCTGAGATTCCAAATCGATAAAAGTGGTCCCTGAGATTGTCCACCATCCATCATTTTGGCCATTCCGTTAAAAACTCCGTTAAGTGTTCCGGAGCTTTTAGCCGGAAGTTTGGGCAATTTTCAAAACTTCATAACTCAGTCGTTTCTTAACCAAATTCGACCCATAATAGATCAAAATGAAGTTAGGAAAGTGTAGAATACGATTATACCTATTTTGAAGCCCAATGGTTACCAGCGATTGCCTGAAAATAGCCTCAAAGTTGACTGGTCCAAGTGAAAACTTGAAAACTCGCCCAAAACTGGGTAAACTTTAAACGTTCATAACTTCTTCAATACTCAACGAAATCAAGTGCTTCAAAAACAAAGATCATACTTATCGACCAGAAAAAGAGAATGGTACCTTTTTTGATGGCTAACTCGCCATGGTTTGGCCGGAAAACGACTCGAAAGTGACTGTTTTGGTCTCGAGTTAGCCACTTTAGAGCCATTTTCCGGCCAAACCACAGCCAGTTAGCTGTCAAAAAATGTATCATTCTCTTCGTCTTGTCGAGACGTATGATATTTATGTTTGAATCACTTGATTTCGTTAAGTATTGAAGAAGTTATGAACGTTTAAAGTTTACCTAGTTTCCGGCGAGTTTTCAAATTTTCACTCGGACCAGTCAACTTTGAGGTTATTTTCCGGCCATATCCGGGAACCATTAGGCTTTGAAATAGGTATAATCTTATTCTACATTTTCTTATCTTCATTTTGATATATTATGGGTCAAATTTGGTTAAGAAACGATTGAGTTATGAAGGTTTGAAAATTGTCCAAACTTCAGACCAAGAGCTCCGGGACACTTAACGGAGTTTTTAACGGAATGACCAAAATGATGGATGGTGGACAATCTCAGGGACCACTTTTATCGATTTGGAATCTCATAGACCAAAGTGATGAGTTATGCAAATCTCAAAGAGCATTTTAACGATTTACCCTTCTTAAAATAGGATAGGCTGATACGAGAAAGTTTTCGATGTTGCACATGAATACATCTCGTCTATCATCCCAAGATCGGCCCTGGCATGAAGCACGTGGAGCTCCGGACAGGATCCTCTTGTCAACCCCAGCGACCTCCAATAAAAAGGAGGCAAATCATGTAAATAGGTGTGAATCCATTCTTTTTTGGGCCTCTTGGTGTTAATATATCTAGATTCTAGTGTCGTGTATGAAACCCACACTTGTTATCTTAGTTGTGGTTTTTGTTTTTGGGCTAGAAAATGGCCTTTTAACTGCATTTGGGTTTATCTTATTTTGCTCTTTGAAATTTAAAGTGTCTCACTTAACCTCTTGAGTGCCAAGTTGAATTAACATTGTACATGTGGCAGTGACACGGCTACAACTCTGCGAATTACTGGTCCCCACCTTTGCCATGTCAAAAGATTTTAACATATTTTTTTACTGCGTCAATACAATGGGATAATCAAGTGAGACAGAAAGTTGACATTCAAGGGATTGAGTGTGACTTTTTGAGTTTCTGGGGGCAAAACAAGAATAAGTTGAGTTTCGGGAGAAGGTGTAAATAAGCCTTGTATTTACAACGTAACCATCATAATTCCTTTTTGTGATAAAAACACCCCTATTACTATACAAAGTTGAGGTATAAAGAGTAGCCCAATTATTTATAAGCTCTTGCAAAATTTGGTCAACCACCGATTCAGAATTGTGTCCTTCATATTCTCCCCAATACAATCAAGAGATTCAAACTTGATATTTTATTTGAAAAAAAAGAAAATCAGTGACACAATAAAGACTAGATTTTCATTCTTGATTACTCAATTTCTTCCGTTTATTTTCAGATACTCATATAACTCTTTAATCTACAAGTCATTATATGTAGTTTCATATTAAAATACATTATTTACTAAGCAAAATACAACAAAATTCAAAAATCCAATCCAATGGTCTCCTTTTATTGTTTGTCTAAGCCACATTAATAATGGGACATGCCTTGATAATGAATTTTCCTATAAAATTTGCACGAGTATTTGTGGTAAATAAACACAAGCACCAACCATTATGATAGGTTAATATTTTTCTAGCTATGCTTAGTAGGATATTTTGCAAATAGACCTTGTCACAATATATTCCCAGGGACATCAATGAAAACAAACTATTTATAAGGTTACGTATGACGAAGTTCACAAAGCATATATTTACAGCTATTGTATATAGGACGAGGATTCTTTTTATGGGATCCGGAGATCAATCAATTGTATTTGTTCATCGTATATCATGTGATCAGTTTTTGTTAAATACTATTTATATTCAATTTTATAAAAGATTCAAAATGATTTCTAACCGCACGATGTATAATAAACGAACACGATTGATTGATCATCTGAACTCCCACAAAGAGAATCTGAAGAGGATTATATTCCTTGTATATATATGTGGGAGGTGAGTTGAGTTACTCAGAAGCAACATAAACTCTTATTACAGAACTTCAAGTCTGCGATCAGAAAACAAAGTGAAACGAAAAAAGAACTTAGTCATAAAATGGCTAATATGTTGCTCATCATGAAGTTAATTTTCAATTTGAAAATCATTGTTTGTCATCATGTCATTGGTGACTGCAAGTAAAATATGAGTTTGTAAAGATTTTAACTCAATCAAAGCTCTCCTTTCTCCATCTTATCATCTCTCATTGTCTCTTATCTTTCTCTCCTCGCCATCCTTTTCTTTTCTTTGCTCTTTCTCTCACTCACTCTCTCTCTCTCTCTCTCGCGTCCAATTTCTGCCTCTCTTCTCATTATTATCAGGTTCAGACTCCACAACACTGTTCCTCCGAACAATCCCATCAACTCATCGGTGGACGTCGTCTCGATTTTGACACAATGTTGAAGGAGAAGCTCCACTGACACAGCTATTGCATAGAAGAATGGGTCTAAGTCGGTTTCATCTCCGATGCCAAGGAAAGCCTGTTGAGAAAAAAAAAACTTAGAGTACACAACTCTAACACAAGTGTTGGAGAGACAACACAAGTAAACAAATTACTTGTATTACACACACAAAATATTACAACACTCAAACTCTCAAGGACACAACTTTAGAAGCTATGACACTCGCTCACTTTCTAGAGACAAACTCTAGATCACTCACACTCCTCACAAGACTACTCTTACTTCTCACTCTCACTTGGTTGCCTACTTTTTCTTCTTACAAGCTTACAACACCACACCCATATTTATAGGCATGGTTGCCGACTTTACTAGCACTTTCTAGTGCATATTCATGCACGTACTACACCGACATACAAGCCCTTCTTAGTAGCCAACTTTATTACTTAGCTAAGAATGCCCATCTAGATTATTCTTTAGTATTTTAGATTACTCTAGAATTTGGTTTGTTAACCAGCTTCTTATTCTAGAGTTATGTAGGAATTTCTTCACAAATAAACTAGGCTTAATTAAATATGGGCCTTTTGGGCTGGTGTTGATTCTTCAACACTCCCCCTCAACACCAGCTCATTCTTTTCTCCATACCGAGTTGATAACGTTTTACCTCCCTTGGCTTTGGCACTAGGTTCCAAGTTTGATATTGCTCTAGTACAGTGACTTCTTCTCCCAACTTTGAGCCACTTAGGTTCAACTGCTTCTTCTTCTATGGCTACATTGGCGTATTTAGGATTTAGCTTTCGGATTCTTGTTGACCTTCTTAGTTGTGATTGTGGAGTTGATACTTCCACTTCACTAAGTTTATCTTCTTCTGGTTGTTGATATACGCCAGCTTGCCAAGGGTTTTGGGGCACTGCTTGCTCAACACCATCACCATCAAGTGAATCCTCAGACTCATCTGGTCTCGATTGGATTCGAACAGTTTGCTCCCTCATCTTCTGTTGCAGCTTATCTTCAATCTCTCTCGAATCAGGCAATGCCTCCTTTTCTGAGGACCACCAAAAAGATGATTCATCAAACACCACATCTCGTGATGTGTAACACCTTCCAGTCGTAGGATCACAACATTTCCACCATTTTCTTTGGCTGTCGTATCCCACAAAGATACATCGGACTGCCTTCTTGTCAAACTTGCTACGTAAATGACTTGGAACAAATACGTAGCACACATATCCAAATACTCGAAACTAACTGTAGGTTTCATATCCCACAGTTTTTCAAAGGGTGAGACAAATTCTAACCTTGGTTGAGGAAGCCTGTTGATCACATGAGTTGCAGTTCTCATTGCTTCGGCCCAAAACCTTTCTGGTACATTCTTGGCATGCAGTATACTTCGACATATTTCTGCAAGATGCCGGTTCTTTCTTTCCGCTACGCCATTCTGTTGTGGCGTGTTGGCACATGTGAACTAGTGACGTATTCTACATTCTTGTAGATACTGGGAAAACTCATTCGAGGTATATTCTCCATTATCCGTGCGTATGCAACGTATCTTCTTTCCCACTTTTCCTTCAACTGTCTCCTTGAACTCTTTAAATTTTGAAAATGTTTCAGATTTTTCTTTCATAAAGAAAACCCACACATACCTGGAGAAGTCATCAATGAACGTCACCATGTATCACATCCCACTTATCGATGGTTGCTTGACGAGCCCGAACACATCGGAATGAACCAACTCCAATGACTTTTTCGCTTTAAACTTCAACTCTTCGTATGGTAGTTGATGTGCTTTACCATACTGGCATCCTGCACAAACCGTGTATGTTCTCACGTCAAGTTGAGGTATCCCCTTAAGCATTGACTTCTTCATCATCACATTTAGCTTGTGATAGCTAACGTGACCCAATCTCATGTGCCATAAATATGTTGTCTCGTTCTTCCTTGTCTTGTCTACGTATGCAGTTTCTGATGACATTACATAGACTGACTGCAGTCGCCATCCTTCCATTGTTGGCGTCCCTAAGATCTTGAGGTGTCGATACACCTTCATATCTCGTGGACCAAACAAGACATAATTTCCCAATGACGTCAGTTGGGGCACTGAAAGCAAATTTTTCTTCATACCTGGAACATGGTAGACATCTTGAAGCGGCAAATGGTTAGTGTTGTATCGGGGCTCAATTACTGTCTTACCGATGTGAGCAATCGGTAGCCTTGAGTCGTTAGCCGTCACCACTAAGCGGCCTCCTTTGTACTTAGTCAGACTTTGTAACTTTTTCTCATCACCTGTCATATGGTTTGAGCAACCTGAATCCACAATCCAATCATTATGGTAGTCAATAGACTCCGAACTCGCTGCTGTGAGAGTTGACTCTTGCTTCTCCATAGTAACGGATGCTTCAGTGTCCCATTCTTCCTCCAGGGCTAGAGACGCAACAATGTCCCAATCATCTTCACTTTTCTTCTATGAGTTGGCGACATTACTCTCTGCGGGCTTTTTGAACCAGCACTCATTTGCCATGTGGCCCTTCTTTCCACAATTGTAACATTTTCCCTTAAACCTTTTATTATTCTAGGACTGACCATGGTTGCCGTGATACTTCGGAGCTCCCCTGGTCAAGAACTCATTCCTCCTTGATGACCTTTTACCTTGTCACCATTTCTTTTAAATCCACTACCAGCACGCCGCTTAAAGCTGCCTTTACTTTCAGTGTAGAGCGCTTCCTCCTCACCTCTTGACGAGACCCTTCCCATTTGTTTTGCCAAAGCTTCTTGATCGGCAAGCAAATTCTCAAACTCAACAAGTGATGGTTGGGTCGACCATCCTTGTACAGCGGCAACGAAACCTCGATATTCGGGTTTCATGGATAATTATTCTTTTTATCATGGATTCTACAATGGCAGCACTAGGATCTAACTTAGAAATTTCACGGCAAATAGAATTTACCTTGTGGAAATATTCGGCAATCGCCATGTCTCGTTGGGCCACCAATAGCAACTCGTTCTCGAGAAGCTGGAGTCTTGTATCGTTCCTCTTTGAAAAGAGTGTGGCAAAGGTGTCCCATGCTTCTTTTGGTGTTTTGGCCTTCCGTATGTGCTCCAACATGTCATCTTCAACTGTGGCTTTTAAGGCGAACATTGCCTTATCTGCCTTGATCTTCCACTTTCGCAAAATGCCACTGGTGTCTTCTTCCGGCTGCGTAACTTCATTACCGCCGACGACATCCCAAAGATCTTGGCCTTGTAGGTAAGATTCCATACACGTCGCCCATGTGTTGTAATTTTTGTTGTTCAACTTCTTGATTCCTCCAACAACTTGAAGATCTCCCATCATGTCGACAGAACTTCGATAAGCCGAACAAGATTAATGAAGAATCTTGCGAAGTACTAAACTTCTAACGATTCTCAAAAATTTCACTAGAGACGGTCCTTGATCGTACCGCTCTGATACCAATTGTTGAGGAAAAAAAATTTAGAGTACACAACTCTAACATAAGTGTTGGAGAGACAACACAAGTAAACAAATTACTTGTATTACACACACAAAATATTACAACACTCAAACTCTCAAGGACGCAACTTTAGAAGCTATGACACTCACTCACTTTCTAGAGACAAACTCTAGATCACTCACACTCCTCACAAGACTACTCTTACTTCTCACTCTCACTTGGTTGCCTACTTCTTCTTCTTACAAGCTTACAACACCACACCCATATTTATAGGCATGGTTGCCGACTTTAATAGCACTTTCTAGTGCATATTCATGCACATACTGCACCGACATACAAGCCCTTCTTAGTAGCCGACTTTATTACTTGGCTAAGAATGCCCATCTAGATTATTCTTTAGTATTTTAGATTACTCTAGAATTTGGTTTGTTAACCAACTTCTTATTCTAGAGTTATGTAGGAATTTCTTCACAAATAAACTAGGCTTAATTAAATATGGGCATTTTGGGCTGGTGTTGATTCTTCAACAGAGCCCACGCTAGTTTGAATTCAACCAAAGAAATATTATTTTCACAAATTTAACCAAACAAGTTTTCAAAATTTTGAGATTTAAAACCAAAATTATTCTTAAGAGATGTACTTGAAAAATGATTTTAAGGACAATCAAAGTTTTTTAATAGAAACACCTTAAACTTGCTACCAATAACATAATTGAAAGATAAAACCATTCTTCCATGTCATCGGTAGTATACTTGCACGTGTGCATGCATCTTAGTACCCTAGAGATATAATCACATACTTGTATTAGAAGTTACGACTGGTGATAAGGAATTACAGTGCGATGCATACATGTCAACCAGATTAATAAATTAAATGGAAACTAGCTTTTTCACGTTGATTGGGAACGTGTATTGTAAGGGACCAGAAAGCATATAGTCCACAAAGATGCGATGTGCTGCCTCTGTTGGATGAGTTCTGTCCCAGAAGAGATGGTTGCTTCTGTTGCTGCAGTACGTTGCGAATGGTAGGCATGGAGCATCCGCATTAAGCTTCCCAAGACCACAGCAAGCAGCTTTAACCTCAGCAAATCCTGAATAAATTAATGTAATTACTTATTAAGACAGTGAGATATTTTTCTTTTCAAACTGTTAATTTTGATGCGGATTCTTATTTGACAATACATCATCTGGTCTGGCCAGAAAACTTTATCCAATCGATTGAATTTGATATAACGTGCATTAGAAGGAAAATATTTTATGGAATTTCAATTACCGTAAGCTGTTGGATTCTGAATGAAGTTGTGCATGACGCTGTAACCATCAAAGTAGGAGTAGTTTATGCCCTTGAGCTCCGATTTCAAGTTCTTCAACATTGATATAAGAACTTGATTGTACTTAGCTGACAACTGATTAACGTCAGCTTTGCATTCTTGATCGGATCGCTCATTTCTTTCTGACGGGGTGCACCCGATAAGCGCAATTCCAACGATGACAAATTTACGAGCGCCATAATCATATAAACGCTGCAAAAAGACAATTAAATTAAGATAAATGTGATAGTATTAGGCGTTGATATTGAAGGAATTATTGTGTTAATTACCTTCACTTGTTGTTTAAGTGTGAGAACCAGGGAGTTAACATACTGCTGAGGTGTGCTCCTATTACTGGTGGAGGAGTCAAAGTAGGTGTAGATGTCATTGCTTCCAATGATAATGGTGAAGAGACATTTTGATAGATGCTTTTGTGTTTTGAAGGTTCCTATCTGTTGCCCAAGGCATTCCTTCACTGACAAATAATAATCTACTTGTTCTCCCAAAGATATTGACTGGGGCTGCTCAGACAAAGAAAAATAATTAAACTGGTTTAATATTATCAACAATTTAGTGTGTGTGTGTGTGTGTGTGTGTGTGTGTGTGTGTGTGTGTGTGTGTGTGTGTGTGTGTCTATATATATATAAAGCTGTGTTTTGACATACATATTGTTGATCCTCTTTGAAGATTTTAGCAGCTCCAGAAGCAAAGTTAACACCATTTAGGAAGAGGTTATAGCTCTTGTTCAATTTAGATGCCATAGAAAGATATGGTGGTATGGTAGGTAAGCCCATTTTCTCAGCTGCCAACATTTTAAAATTAAATAATGTTGTCATAATAATGTGTTCTTAATACACATAATACAAAAATAATGCATTAGAAACAAAAAGAAAACTAGACATATTTCAAATTGCGATTGTGCTAGGTTGAAAATTCTTGGGTGTGACTGCCATGGTGTCATAGGCACGCCAATACTATAAGCCTATAATACGTGTTTTATTTATCAATCCAATACCCTAACTAGAAACTATTATACGTGGATTAATAATACTATGCAACTATATTACAGTTCAAAAAGATGACTTGTTCCTGGTAAGAAACCAACTACTGTATTAAAAGTAAAGGTGTGGCAAAAATATATGCACTCTCAAATTTGGTTTGAATTAACTTCTGCACCTTATCAACCAACTACTAATTGCTTCTACAGCTAATAATGTGAGAAGAGCATTTATTATCTAACTGCTATTTTGAAGGGCCTCCTGAGTTTTCGGATGCCGTTTCATTGTTCAGTAACCAGGTCGAGAGTCTGCTCAACCAGGAAACCCAGAAACTGTCACATAAAAAATATATGATCTAATGATTAAAACATTCAGAATATAGGATACTCCGAAGTATACTAGATATCTCGTGATTTTTATGGCACTGGAAAGACCGGACTAGGAAGTCTCAAATTCAAATACTTCCTACGATTTCTTTCCTTAAAAAAGTAGCAGCATTGCCTACACAGAAAGAAATCCCGGACACACATAACAACAAGGTACATCACTACATATAAATTCTGTTGTGAAGCAATTTAGTATACTATGTTGTTAGACTGTGAATCTGAACCGTTAATCCAAATAGTCGAGATATAAATTGACAGTCTGATGAAGTTGCATACTAAATGTTTAACAACTATAACCAAAAACTTGCAATTTAGCAAGGAAATGAAAACTGATATTTTCCTAGCAACAAGCCGTAACAAATTAAGATTACAACTTACCGAGAAGATCTGCAGCATTCTTGCCGTTACAAAATCTGCCGGTTGGCTGTTTGGTCGGAAAGTCGAGGCCATTGTGAGGAAAGTTTGCTTTGGCAAAAGAAAACTGGAGGTAATTGTTGTTGCCCACATCTACCAACGAGTCTCCGAAAACATACATGGCCGGAACCACACGCGCCTCCGTGACAGTGAATCCCAGAAGGTTGGAGGGAGAGAAGAGAAAGGAGATGATCAGACTCATGAGAAGGAAAAGTCTGGAAGCCATGGTTGTAACTGTTGCTCTCACACTCACACTGCCCTCCCACTACATTACGCTAGTAAATATATGACGCGTAAGGAGGTGTGGAGTTTGGTTTATACATAAAGAGCATCAGTAAATGAGGTGTACATGTCTGTTTATGAAATTAAAGTCTATACATATGGATGAGAATTCTTTTTGTGAGGATTCCGAAGATTACTTTAGATGTGTGATATCCACACATCCCTTTTTACTTCTCTCACACCCTTTTAATTTTTAGCCGTCGGATCGGATGAATTAAAGAAAATCAAATGACAGAAATTAATAAGGGGTGTGGGAGAAGTAAAAAGAAGTGTGTGGATAGCACATCCCTTACTTTATTGTGTCTATTTATTGTACATCATTTTTGTCAGGTACTTTTTGAATTCAATTTTAAGTAAAATATTTAAAATAATTTATGGCCGCAGGATAACAGATGAACAAGATGAAGTGATTCTCAGGATCTTCACAAAGAAGATTTGGATAGGATCCTATTTCTATATATACTAGCATATGGGCACACACAAAGTGTGTGAGAAAATTTTTTATTTTGTTTTTGAAATAGAATGATAGAGGAAGAGAGTGATAGAGAATGTGGGAGTAGGAATTTTTTTATTTTTTATTTTTTTTTAATTAGAGATATGTTAGGATTACATGTAGGTGGAGCTTTGAAAAAAAAACAGTAAAATTTGGTTGTGTGAAATTACATTTATGCCTATATTTCTTATTCATGTTATATTTTAATTAGAGGGTTAGACTGGTAATTTCATAGGGTTTTGGTTGACAATGAGTGTTTTATTAATTAGTAGACATAACTGAAATATGAATTTACTTTTGTAATTTAATTTTATTTATTTAAAAACTTTCTTAGTCAACCAAAAGATGATGAAAATAATATTTAGTCTTCATTCACAGCAAAAAAACATTGATAGGCAACAAAACCAGATTTTTTTTATTTTTATTGAAGCCTCACCTATAGGTGATTTTAACATATATCTAAACTACATATTAATAAAATCTTATTTGTCAACCAAGAGAGAGTAAAAAGACTACTTAGTCTTCTATCATAACAAAAAAATGATGGGTAATAATGTAATTTTACAAAATCAAATTTCGCTATTTTTTATTGAAGTTTCACCTACAGGTGATTTTAACATATATCTAATATTAAAAAAATATAAAGTAAAAAACTAAAACCTCTTTTCCCAGTCCTCACTCCCCCTCCCACCACGTTGAATCTGAATCTTCACCGAAATCTCTTTGTGAGGATCCCAAGAATCCGTAAATCATATTCGTTCATCGTACATCGTACAGTCAGAAATTATTTTAAATAATTTTATTTAAAATTAAATAAAAACAATACCTGACAAAAACTAACTGCACAATGTATAATGAACGGATACGATTTACGAATCTCCAGGATCCTCATCCAAAGGATCCGGAGAGGATCCTGTTGGCCCCAAGTGCTCTCTGCCCCCTTCCTATTTTAAAAACAAAACAAAAAAATGTTCACACACACAAAGTACATAAACATATGCTAATTTTTCTCTAAAAAATACCCAATAACTAGCTCCAATTAAGCAAATTCATTAATTAAGTTCCCACTCATCTACCACACTTAGGGCTGGTTTGGTATTGTTGTGCTTTGAAAAAAAACTGTTTCTGCTGTGCTGTGAGAATAAGCAGCTATGAAATAAAGCAGCTGAGTGTTTAGTAAACTTTTTTGTAAAAGTGCTTTTGAAAAAAAAAAAAAGCAGTATTACAGTGTTTGGTAAACTTTTATGTAAAACAAATGTGAAAAAAGCCGATTTTTCAAAGCTAGGATTTGCAGCTTTGTGTTTTTGGCTTTTTATCACCCAAACCTATGAAAAAAAAACTGAAGCTGAATGTTTACCAAACACAAAAAACCTCCTAGCTTTTTTTGATACCTACTTTTTTCAGAATCACTTCAATATCAAACCAGGCCTTAGTGTAGATAACTCGTTTGTTCAACAAATTCATTAATTCAGTTTAACATATAATATCTTTTTAGATGTCTAAAATGGTTCTGATCACATTTTGACTTTGGATTTATAAGATATTTTAGTCAAAAATTAATTTACCCATTTGCATATCTTTGCCTTCACTAAGATGTAGATAAAATAGAACCCCATATCTAATCGGTTTTCTTTGACTGGTTATCTTGGCTCCACTAAGATACAAAATTTTCATTATAGTATAACAATTAGGAATGGTTATTGGCACTCCAAAATTTTCATTTTTCATTCCAAACTTCTATAATTAGAAAGAAAAATAGACTTATGAGGAGTGTAGAATAAGATTTTTATAGTGCTAATAACGGTTCCCTAGCAATTTACATAGAACAGATTCAACGTTAATATAACGTCCTGGTATAGAGTAATACATTTCCATTATAAGTTGTGTTTGCCAATGAAGTTTGGGGATTTGGATCCTCTCCTGAGCTAAGGAGACTAAGTCTCCTGAGCAAATCACACGGATCGTTGGATTTTGATCCAACGGCTACAATTATTATAACTTTTAGAGTGACCCCTGTTTGTAATCATTGGATCAAAATCTAATGGTCCGTGTGATTTGCTCAGGAGGCTCAACCTCCTAAGCTCAGGAGAGGATCCAAATCCGAAGTTTGGTGGGATTTTAAAGTCTCATTGAAGCAACCTCTAGCTACTCGTCAAATGAAATGGCATCCCATATTCCCTATTCGGGATGAAACCTATAAATGTAGTTTGCTTTTACATTTGGTTGAGACGAACCTGCAAAAACATATATCTTATCGACCCTGTTTTTTTTTTTTTTTTTTTCCTTTTTCCCTTTTAAATTTGTATATTCTTAATTACACAAAATCAATCACTTAGTACTATGGTTTAGTGGTATTCTCTTCACTTGTAAGTGAGAGATATTAGGTTTGATTTTCGTCAAAGGCGAATTTGAACCACATTATTGCTGCCTCATTTTAAGTTATCTTTGTTTAATTGCAAACATGAGAAACTAATTTCTTTATAGTTAGATGTAAATTCGAAGTCATGATTATATGTTTTATATGAATTGATTACATCCAGTTATTGTTTCTTGAGTCTTGAATGTGATTTGCTTATATGAGTTATCAAAACTTATTTATGTATGTTGATTGAGAGTCGACACTTAATTTGCATGCATGAATTTGATGCTAGAGTATAAGAGAGTTTCACCTAATCGTTATGAACTTATATTCACAAGTAATGGAGGTTGTTAGTCACGATCGTGTTAAGTGAATCCTCGGCAATATCATGATTTTCATAGTTACGAATGTCTCGTCAATGCTTATGGTTTTCAAAGAACTTAATGACCTTTGATATGTCTCTCTATCATGCTTTTCATAGTTAGGGAACTTGATAAGGATAATTTGGTTGTGATGCATATCCTGTCCAATTCAAGGAGTTTAGGAAAATTTGATGGTTAATTTGTGCTATCACGGTTAACTTGGGGTGTTGTCATTCATAGTCTAAAGGAATAATAAGAAATTGGTTTATATGCATATGTCATGTGTGGAGAATGATCCTCTAACTAGTTTTTCACCCTTGAATTCACCTTAATCTCGTTTTAACTTACTTTGTTTGCTGCAATTTACTTAGTTTTGTCAAATTCGTCCAAAAACCCCCCTCAGTTCTTATTTGGTGTCTTAGTTTGGTTAATTTCGTTCAAATCTGTCCCCATTTAGTATTTTGAGTCAAGTTAGTTTAAAATTCGTCCAAATCACTTGTTAGGTCTAGAATTGAGTCTTTTGTATTGTTTGTTGCTGTTTTGAGTGTTTTGAGTCAGTTTTGAGTCTATAAAGTGTAGTTTAGTGTTTTTGAATCTTATTTGTGTTGATTAGCAACCCTAGTTAATCCCCGGTCTAAAACGATCCCTACTTACATCTTTGCTACAATTGTCATCAATATGGTTTAATTTGTGTGTCAAGTTAATTTTCACATCATAAAGCAAGAACATTGTTAAATTTCATAGGGTGCCAAACCTATATTTATCCGAGATATATATAGGGTTTAGGGCCAACAATATAGAACAATTATTCTTCAATAGTCCAAACTATTCAATAGTACAAGAAATGAACGGACAAGATTGAATTGAGGAAATATTATTTTTGCTTACTTCCTAATAATCTAATGGATATAAAGTCGGACTATCTAATAGTTCGAACTATTGAAGAGTTAACCCTACATAGAATAAGAATTGTCCATGTTGAGTAGTTTTCAGTAGTGCGACATTGTATGTTTGGAAGTTCTTTTAGAAGTCTTTTAGATGTTCAAAAGTACTTCTTACAACGTTTGAAAGAAAAAGTTACAAGTGTTTATAAGTTACAAAGTAGTTAGGTTATGTTGCTTTTTCAGAGAAACACCACTTCACAAAGTATTTTCAAGTGCTTTTCTTCTATTTTTAATAAAAGTTTCAACACTCTTCTAACAAAAGTGCTTCCACTGAAGGCACTATAATTAAGATCCCTTATGATTTTATAAACGAGAGTAATCACTCAAATAAATTAAGCACAACAGCAACAAGCCCCCTCATTAAAGAGAATTCACTAGCGGAAAACAACGTTTCATGTAAGTCTATGTCTTATAATTAAAAATGTATATTATTATTTGTACGAGTCACGTAACAAGTGGGACCACAATTCATGCGTCCTCTGCAATATCCATTCTAAATGTGAATGACGATGGAACTGTTTTGTGACACTTGATCTTCTAATCTACCTACATTGCGCTTCGATGAGATCTAGACGTGGTTCGATGTCATTTAATGATTGATATATTATTAATTAGCAATGCACTGCCATCTGGATGCTTAACAAAACTGAGTAGGATTTTCTTCCCTCATATTATCATCCATTTTCATCCCATCCTCTCACACCTTTCTTTTTGTCTTATTTTCTATATAAAAAAAATTCAAAACAAGATGTAAACGTAGCATAATCGCAACCGTTTAAATAAAAGATGATGGAAAGGCATGCCACATCAAGAAAAAAAAATTCCTACCCAAAAATTTGGAATAATATGAAGAGGATTTCATATTCATACGCAATGCAAGCATCCAGACTCACGCTAGTTCTTATATATATATCAGTGCGTGTATTGGTGCATGCTAACTTGGAGGTTGCTGCTATTTTATATTTAATTTGTCTCTGTCGACCAATCTTTGAGAAAATTCAATGGCATGCCACATCAAGAAAAAAAAAATTCCTACCCAAAAATTTGGAATAATATGAAGAGGATTTCATCTTCATACGCAATGCAAGCATCCAGACCCACACTAGTTCTTGTGTGATTCTTTAGTTTTCGGAAATTTAGAATTTTCAAAATCTCTATGTATTTTAATTTTCACTTAATCTTTTAGAAAAGAGAACTAATTTCACACTCCCATTTTAGCCTTTTACACAGTCCTATTAAATCTAGATCATTGATTTTGCTTGATTTATTTAATCTAATGACTATAAGCAGTGGTGGATCCAGGAAATAATATTAGGGGGGTCCGTAAGACTAGCACACGCAGGGCGAAAAAAATTTTATACTATAAATAGCATGCATATTGTCATTTCATCGAGTCTTGGTAGGCCTAAAGTCATTTGAAAATGCATACTACAGACATGTTAATGTAAGCAAGGGGCAACACTCAAGGTATCCATGGACATTCACCGAAGTTCGGAGGATCAGCACTTAAGGTGTCTATAGACGTTCATCGAAGTTCGGGGGGTCAGCTGACCCCCCTTGCCCCTTAATGGATCCGCCAGTGACCATAAGTAAAGAAAAGTGTGTGAGAAGCTAAAAGGGTAAGTGAAAATTACCTCCATTCGAAAATTCTCAAACAAAAACCTCAATGGCAAAATCGAAAATTCCAATCCAACTTGCATTCTAATAGGGTGTGCCATGTGTGCTCCTTCCTTTGTTTGAGTGCTCCTTTGTTTGCTATGACCGGACTACCGGTTATCTATATATATACAAAAGGAAAAGGTAAAAAAAGGTGAAACTTTAATAATACTCAATTGTCTTCCACTAAGATTTCAAAAAATAAATTTACAGAAAAAACCGTGTAGGGTGGTTAGTAAATTTATTATTTTTCAAAATATTAATAAAAAATAATAATATCTAAACTAAGTAAAATTAAGACAAAAACAGTAATAGAGAGCTAATTATCACATGCGTGAGCGTGTGGCACGAGGCTAGCTAGTGTCTATATGTTGGGCTTTCAAATAGAAAATGCACTAAGTACCATACGCATGGACAGGTGACAAGAGGTTAGTGTCTATATGTTAGGCTTTTAGATAAAAAATGAAAACAACGTGCATGTGTCAGATATATTGTTTCTCGTGAATCACCACTAGTGGTTCCTTTATGACTTGGATCAATAAAAATAATTTGTTGTACAAACGAAAAAAAAACACTCAATTAATTCAACAACGATTGGAATTTCCTCGTTAAGAGAACAGTAGAATGAATCGTCATTACAAAAAGAATGAAGTAGATCCATATTGATTGGTGCTTCCTCTCCCTTTGGTCGACCCAAAGCCCGAGTCTGCAAGAATGGCTATGTAGGTAAGGGGATCATCGCTAAAAACGATTTGAGTTTAGCTTGAAATGTGTCTGTTTGTATCAGTTGTTATTTGTCCGTAGTTATTTAGATATCCCGAGTTATTCCTCGCTGGAACACACGAAACAAAGATATGAACTAGGTAAATAGAAATGGAAAAGAGATGTTTCCATTTCATCAAAATCATAAGCTTTTTCTACATCCATATGATCTACTTCACAGACCTCCCACTTAAAAAAAAAAAAAATTAAAAAAAAAAAAATTAAAAAAAAAAAAAATTAAAAAAAAAAAAATTAAAAAAAAAAAAATTAAAAAAAAAAAAAATTAAAAAAAAAAAAAATTAGTCAGAATTCAATAGAGTGGATGCTTTCAATTGTGATTTCATTTGAAACGCTCACTCTTTATCTGCCAAGACCCAAGAGGCTTTCACATATTAAAGAGTAGGGGTGTGCTATCCACACACCTCATTTTACTTCTCACACACCTCTTGATAATTTTTGTATGTTGATCTTCTTCAATTCATCTGATCCGACGGTCGAAAATTAAAAAAGTGTGAGAAGTAAAATGGGATATGTGGATATCACACCCCCAAAGAGTAATGTGTCGGTTTCGTCCTGAAATATTATTTGACCAAAAATTAAGTTCCTAATTTCCCCCCTTTAATTGTCAACTTCACCTCTACCATAAGTAACTGACTTGTACGTGATACACTTTGGAGAATAATTTGGCAGTTTTTAATGAGTTTACTAACTAATTTTTTTCTTCAATATATAGTGTATGGAGTCAACTTTAAAGAATAAATTGTCAACTAGATTCGCTAACCCATATGCAACGATAAGAGCTTATGACCAAGAAAATAATTGTAGTATCCTTTAAAACATGTCATGTGCAATTCAGGCGACTTAAATAAACAAAATAGAATAGCTTCTAATATTATAGCAACGATGAAATAAGCAGTTTTTAATAAATTTTATGGAGTTAATTTTCTAAAAAATATAATTTAAGAACTTAATTTCACTGGGCGTAATAATTTAGCAACTAAATCGGCGGAATACTGCATATTAAAATTTATTTCTTTCCTTAGGTTTATACTATTAAGGCTTTTGATAAGTTCATCGACTGCAACTTTGGGGGAATAGGTAGAAGACGGAATCCACTAGTCAGCTCCAAAAGGATCGTTTTACAAAAGATGAAGCCCCTCTTTTTATTCAGCAAAACATGCAGCAGAGATCGACGAAACGATTGATCTTACCACCATATTTACGGTACATGCCTACTCTGCCTAAGTACACCACAAACACTTCCATTGATATTCAGATAAGTACTGCCTAAATTTGTCTAAGACTAACAAGAACAGTTTCTTGTGCCGGTGCTTTCCCGTAACAGCTATCAGGTGCATCGAGTTCTCACCGGAGAGCATTCACAAAGGCCAACAACGACGCTACATCCCTCTTCTCTGATGGATACTTGACGGGCTTTGACGAGTGCTTGGGGAAGAAGAGTATTGTTGGGAAGCTCCCCAGCTTCAGTTCTTGCTGCGCATATTTCTTCTGTTCCCCATCAGCTCTGAACTTACCCACCTTCACCCCAGTTCCGGCCAGATTCTCTGCTAATTCAACATATGATCCTTCCATTGCCTGCAAACAATGGAGAAACGAAGCAAGTTAGACCGATCAAACTCAACACATTTTCAGCTTTACAAGGTAACCATGTTAATAAAATGTGAATAGTATTCACCTGGCAGAAACGGCACCATGGTGCATAAAGCACAACAAGCCAAGGTTCACTTCGGTTTTCCAGTCTAGCCAAGTTCTCTATCCCAGTCCTGCTCAAGGAAACCAAGTTCTTGCTGTTAAAGATGTCTGGGACATTGGCACTCCCATTTGTTGTTGAGATCCCATTACCATTGCCATTGAGGTGCAGCGCCTCTTTTTCTTTGATATTTCCGTTATGAAGGCCACATTCCTTTGCCTTAGCATCCTCCCACCACCATCTTCCCTCCCTTTCATGCTGCCCTGGCAGCACCGGCCTTGTGCATGGCTCACACCCGATTGAAATGTATCCTTGCGAGTGCAAAGGATTGACAGGTACATTCATGACTTGGAGGAAGTTCCATATGTCATGGCCTTCCACGTTAGCAACAGGATTCCATTTCACCAAGCTGCCAATTCCACCATCAATTCCTTCAAACGATGGGTCCACCTGGACAACCGGAATTTCAGCTCTTGTGCCCGGAGACTGGTCTTTTCTCTGCCCAGTGATCCAGGCACGAAGACCCTTAAGGGCTCGCCTTAAAGGCCTAACCTTCCTTACCCTGCAGCACTCCTGGTGGCCGTCTTCATAGAATGAGAACAGTCCTTTGCCTCGCACCAGTGCTTGAACTTCAACAGCATCAGGAAACATGTATTCGATGTGAATGCCATAGTGCTTCTCAACAGTGTCAAAAAACTGGTACGTCTCTGGGTTAAGCCTCCCAGTATCCAGGCTGAATACCCTGAAGGGCCGACCTGTTAGTTTGGCATACTCGATCAAGGCGACGTCCTCAGCCCCGCTGCACAAATGAACATTAACTAAACTTAATTTTTGTAATCCTAAATGAAATAAACTCAGGTAAACCTCTAGAAACTGTTACCGCTAATTGTTAAGTATGCATTGAAATATTTTCGTAGCCGCTTGTCCTGATTTACTTACGGAAAAATTTAATTCCCCTTCGTTTTAAAAACCTCGAAAGTAAGATGGAAAAGGTTCCATAAAACATTCTGTAAAATAGTATTACAGATAACAAGCCCGTCTAGTTCAGTTGGTGGGTTCGAGCCCCATGCTGAGCGCGCTTCAGTTTTTAGTAATTTAAGTCATTTACCAGAAACAAGAAATTAGTACTAAAGTGGATTTACCTGAAAGCAATGGCAATGTCATTCCCAAATTGGTCAAGAGCCTTCTTCATGATTTGAAGTGGGGAAGCGTTTTCCAACTCTTTTGCCAGTTTTTCGTAATCTTCTCCTACCACATTGTTGTCAACATCTACAATAATTCCGACAATAAATTTACACATCAATTCCTTCACGTCCTCGCTCGAGGAGAAAAATAAAAGATTAATTTCAAGCTTCTCACAATGATACAACGGCTACAAGTTCACACATGTATACCTGGAGATGCCACTTTTGCAGCAAGCGGAACAACTGATTTGCACCTTTTCGATTCTGCGGAAAGGGATTTTGCCGATGATGGTCTCTGGAAAGAGGCCACAGCCGTCGATGCAAACGAAAATTGATCCGACGGATTCACAGAAGATGTCCATTGAGCTGATGGGTTTGAAATAACAAATTTAAAAAAAATGCATTAAATCCCTTTCAAATTCAATTAAACAAATTACAGAGCAGAGAAGAAAACAACACAAAACCCAGAAAAATTAACCTTAATTTCTAAGAATACAATCCCAAGGAATCAAAATTTAAATAAATAATTAAACAAATTGATCATTTGGGTATTCACATTTCTCATTGCATGATCATGAGCACCAATTCAACTCAAATTTCATAACCAAAGTGAAGTCGATGAGATCAGAGTTAACTCAGACAGCCCATTATAAAGAACCGCATACATTGCAGACAATAATAAATATAAATAAATAATTCAACAAAAAAATGTAAAAAAAAAATTAAAAGAGGGAAAGAGAATTACCTTTGGGCTCGTGGGGAGATAGCGAAGCGCGAAGCAATGATTGGGTGGGAGGAGACGGAGCTACGAAAGCCATGAGAGAAATTTGAATGCTTAGAGAGAGAGAGAGAGAGAGTCTGTAATGTGTTGGCGTGGAGAGCACAGGAAAAGCATTAAGATGGGTTAAGGGAAACAGTTGACGAGTGTCACGGTTCATTGAACCTGGACGCGATTTCGTTCATGAAGTTTCTACATTTTTATTTAAAGAATAATACTAAAAATAAAACAAAATAAAATCAGGTTGTGGTGCTAAGCCCAGACCCAACAAGGGTTTTTACTTCAACGTCCATGGGCCTAGGGATTAGCAAGAGCCGAAATCATAACTACAAAATATTTTGTAGACAATTTTTCAGTTATGATTTTGCTACAAATACGATATTCTTCTTCATTTATAAATAGGAAATTGTACTTTCATTTTTTATATACAATTTAGCAAATCATAAAATGTATATGAAAAAATAGAAGTACAATTTTTAATTATGAAAACATCCCTAACTAAAAATATGAGTGCACTCTTTGGAATTCAATTTTCTTTCACTAAAACTCATCATGGTAAATTTTTCTAACAAAAACCTAGTGACTAGGCTTCAACTAAACAATATCCATAATTAAGTTTGACTTGGCAAAATTTGTATCTTTAGATGTCCAAATTACTCCTAATAACATTGACTTTGAGTTTGTTACTTATATTATCTATATTTATTCTACATTATTTCATTAATTACCTATATGAAAACACCCTTATGCTATTTGAAAACATTTCATTGAACGAAATAATGTAGAATAAATATAGATAATAAGTAAAGGATCTAAAGTCAATGTTATTAGGCGTAATTGGCAAATCCAAAGGTACAAATTTTGCCAAGTCAAACTTAATTATTGATATGCTATCTGGAATTTTCCTTTCTTTCCGAGGTGAGAGATTTTCTCTCGGAAACTAAGAGTCTTTCTCACTGTTTGTATGAGACTTTTAAACCTAAGATTTTCCAGTGGCACCAACCCTAGCTTCGACTGCGGTCGGCTATCATGTCCTCTTTTCTCCCATTTCCTTCTTTTTTCCTTGCCTCTACTGTTGTTTCTCCCAAATTTTAACTCTGGTCTGTCCAATTCCTCTACCCAGAGGTTATTCCTCTTTCTGACTCTTCCTTGGTTCGATATGCAACCATGTTTCCTATTGAGATCGTGTGTAAAGTTTCAGTGTTTACACTCAGGTGTTTCCAATACCACCACTTTCTCTTTGTTGTCTGCCAGTTTCGGCAGTGGCACTCATAGGTTTCCACAAGTTTCATATTGGTAGTTAGCTTCTCTTGCTTTGTAGCCGACCATCCCTTGTTTATGGTTGTGCTTAGGTAGCATATCGGGGTTGGAGGTGGAGTATGGTGAGGCAATACTTGGCAGTAGACATGGAATCATTTGGATTGACTGGAAAGCTGATGGTGGAGATGACAGTGGAAGCTTCTCGGCTGGTGTGTATTTTTTTGGGTCGTATTGTTTGTTGGGCTTTCTTTATGTTTGTCTTTAGTCTTAGGCCCTTTTTTTGTTTGTTTATAAGTGTACTTGGGCCTTTGTTTGCTTGTAAGTTTGTGTTGGTTGTTTAATAAAATCTCCCTTTCAAACAAAACAAAAAAAAAAAAAAAAACTTAATTATAGATTGTTGAGCAAAAATTGTACACAATATGTAAACAAATAATTCACTCGACACAATTTCACTCTCATTCATTCTTTGAAGAGGGTTTTATTAATTTGAGTTCGACCCATTCTAGGCTATGCGCCTATTAATTACAACCCTTCTTTTGGGAAAGGAATACCCTTTGATTTTAATATGAATAAATCGTAACTTGAGGATTTGGCTACGCACCTATTAATTACAACCCTTCTTTTCCTTTGTTCATTTGTCCATAAGTGCACCTATTTTCTCATTGGACCACAAAGAATGACCTTGCATATAAGACTTGGCTTCCTATGTCTGCTACCTTAGCTTTATTTCTCTGACAGATGTGAATTAGAATGATCCTTTGTCTCTTAACTTTATCCAACATGATAGCACATGCTTTAACTTTTCTTTTGATAAAGTCTCTTACTTTAACTTTAGTCCATCTTCAAAATACTTGTACAAACATCATCAACTTTGCTGGAGCTTTTTACGACTATAAAGGGAGACTTCCTCTTTTCCAATTTCTCATTTTCCTTGGACTCTTATCCCCGATAGGTTTTCATAGAAATTTTAGCCAAAGGCATCCTCTATATCTTGTACCCGTGAGTAGTAAAGAAAACACCAAACAGAATAATTTCTTTCTTCTTGAGTTGCATCTTTGTATATGTTGCTTCCTTGCTGTCTTACTTCTTAGAGACTTAAGCTTAGAACTTTGAAACTGCACTTGACAATCTGGTGAGGGGGTATAGACCATTTAGACTTGGTTGGAACTTCACGAGATGGTCTAGGCCACCCCGAAGAAATTCATGGGAATGAAGGCAACAGCGGGGAGCAGAACTCTTGTGTATTTTTGTTTTCTTCAGATTTAGGCAGAAAGAAAACGTGTGGCTGCTGCTTTTTTTTTTTTTTTTGGATTGCATTGTGTTGTTGGATGTATAGAAAAGTAGTCGGGCTACCATTTAAGAACCCCTCCTTGCACATAAACCTTTTATGGTGGCTAGTTGGCAATTTTCTTGCATAAACTGAAGATTACAGGTTCTATGTAGTTAATTATGCCCCCATTTTTTCATTTTTGTCTACAACACAACATTAAACAAGAGAGATAAATAAATTAACATAACTTGATTCATACCTGGTGATGAATGTTCTTCTTTGGATCTTGATTCGAAAGCACGAATGGTTGAACTTCACTTTTCTGGCAGCACTTCGTTGCTTTCGGTATCTTCTCTCAAAGTTTTTATGTCCCCTTCTTGCTGCAGCCGATGCCTATTTATAGGCATCCTAGGAAGGCTCTAGACTTTTTTACGTGGGGGAGATGGAGGCCATGTTTTTCTTCCACTTTCCCTTAACCTCTCCCACCAACTGTGCAGTTTTTTTTACGTCTCGCAAAAAACATAGGAGACCATGTTGCACGTTTTCTTCCCCCTTTTGTAGGAAGAAATACATATTTTATTTTATGGATGTTGATTTGTATGTAAAGCCTATCCTCATTTTTTGGGTTGGATTACATTTTTGTTTTGCCTTGTAGTTTGACCCAATTTGTATGGATTTTATTTTTTTTATGTTATATATTTTTATTGTTCAACATAGATATTGCTTAGTTGGAGCCTAGTCATTGAGTTTTTGTCAGTAAAATTTACCATGATGGGTTTTAGTCAAGGAATTCCAAGGGGTGTACTTATAGGCTTCGTTTGGTACACTATATTAGACTTCAGATAGGAATAATAGTGCGGGAGACTTGTTTGGTGCAGTTTTGGATTAAATAGTCGAATCCTCTTTGTGAGGATCCCAAGGATCTGTAAAGCATATTTGTTCATCACATATCATGCTGTCAGAAATCATTTTAAATATTTTTATTTAAAATTAAATACAAACAGTACCTAACAAAAAATGACCGCATGATGTACAATGAACAAACACGATTTACGAATTCCCAGAATCCTCACCAAAAAATCCTTAGAGGATCCTATTGGTAAATAGCCAACCGATTAAATATCTCTGGCCCACTCATTTAGTCCGGCTCACACCTGCTAAATAATTAATACTCACCAAAAGTTAAGGATATTTAAGCGGGCCGTTTGCTAATCTAATATAACAAAATCTATCGTTTGATAAAAAAAAGCTAAAGCTAATTTGTGTTCTCTCTTCACTCTCCAACGAATATGCGCCTTCTCCATTCTCTTTTCCAATTCATCGCGAACTCCATCTGCTGTGCTTTGTTCTTCTTCCACCTCGCGAATTTCATCTGTTATACTTGGTTCGTCTTCCTCCTATTTCTCCGCTCTCTTTCTGATCTCTCTGTTTGCCTCTATGTTCTCTTTGTTATGAAATTAGTTGATTTGTCTTTTTCCTTGCAAATTGATGTCTTTTCTTCATCAATTTATATCTTCAATTTATTTAGTAGTATTGTTTTGGTTGGTGAATCGAGGTGGGTTTTGGGAGATTGAAGAAATGAGAAAGTGGGTTCGTGTGGAGGGTGAGATTTGATGCGGGAGAAAGATGGTGAAGAAAGGATGACTTTTTGAGAGGAGAAAATTTTCATTGTGACAGGAGCATGAGTGGAACACCACGTGTTTTTATATAAGTGGTAATAAATTTTATTTTTTAAGTTATTAACTTTTTAACACACAAATTCCACCATTTATATAGTGACACGTGATGTACCACCTCGTGTGCCGATCACACTGAAAAATCTCTCATTTGAGAGAACCTAGGTTTCTTTCCTTCTTTTTTTTAATGTTTATTTTTTCAATTTTGTTGGTGTAATGATGTTTAATTTTTGTTTCTCTTTTGTTTCTTTGATTTTCTTCTTTTTTCCATTTTAACAACAATAATTTTTTAATTTTCTAGAAAATTATTGTAGTTCGACCTATTATACAATGTACAAATAATTCAATATAGAATTAAATGTCCGACTTATTTAGTCAGCATTATTCGATGATTATTTATCATATTCCATTAAAATAGTCAGTACAATCTGAGCTGCCAAATGAGGCTATATTAGACCATATTTTCAGTTACTCTATTATAGTCCATTTACTAATCAGTAATCAAAATAAAATGAATTGAATTAAGGAGGAATTGAATTGAAAGGGGGTTAGAATGGGGAGAAGCCAGAATTGAATTTCTGTCAAAGTTGTTTACTATAATGTTCTAGAATCAGAGTTGAAATGATATAAGCTATTTACTAATTCACCTTAATCGGAATGGAAATGAATAAGATTACTAAAATACCCTGAATCTAAATAATAGAAAAAATCATAACTTTTTAATAAAACTTAAACTCTTTTTATTTTTTAAAGAGTAAAAACCTAATTCAACAAGGAAAAGAAGTTAAAAACTCAAAATAAAATAAAAGGTTTGGGAACCTCCACCGTTCCACCACAACACCTGCTCTCCCTGTCTGCATCCGTAAATTGATTTTGCGATCATCCCCAAGCGCCAGCTCTTGCCCCTCCTGATCTTGTCGGGTTCTATCGGCCTGAAGATTTCTTTTTGTTGGTAAACCATGGACTCCTTGCCTGCAGCCATTCTCAGATTTCTTAACCCTTTGCCGGCCGCTCAATGCTTTATGTTATGCTATCTATAAAAACGTCTGCAATTGAAATTCGATTCGCAGTGGTTATATCACAAGGTTTTTCTTTTATCTATGATCATTTGCATCTCTCTTTCCCCATTCGAATTTGAATTTGGGGCTGTCGGGAGTTTGTTTGTAGAACTGTTGGGGTGGGTTGGTGATAGGTCTTGGCAGTTTGGGAGGTGGTGCGGTGGTTAAGGGTGGGGATGGGTGTGCTTTGGGTGGTTGAATCGTGGGAGGTAGATGGGAGGGGCAGGACAATTTCGGTATAGAAGTTTGATTCCGGCTGTTGGCTTTCTTACAAAATTCAATTACCACCTTCAAGTCAGTATTTGGATTCCGGGTATATCAAGAATCCGATTACTGATTTTAGCTGGAGCCCGCTAATCCTTTCATTCCCAAAATTTGGTAAATGGCGGAATCACTTGGGAAGGAATTCAATTCCCTTTCTTCAACAACCATTCCGGAAAATTCAACAGAGAATTCATTGTATGTTGAATATTTTACTTTTTTTCTCTTTTGATGACGGTACTGAATACTTCAGAGTCGAGAAAATTCAAACAGAGAATTAATTAAGGAAAAGGCATACGTAATCTAGAGACAAATCTATTCCATCCTTTTCACTTTATGTAAAATCAATAGTTCCAAATTAAGTGCATGAACCTCAAAATCTCACATATAAAAGGCCTTTAAAAGGAGATATTTTGATTTTTATATAATAAAAAATTAGTTGTTGACGTACATCATATCAAACTTTAACGATTTGAATAGTTTATTTTTTAAGTTGCACATTTTAAACAATCATTTTAAAATATCAATCAATTCAGAAATATTTGAAACATTTAATTGAGATCAAAGAAATTAACAAATACTTTATTTTATAAGAAGCAATGAATTTCATTATGATAATTAAATAGGTAAATGATTTCAAATTGAATTGAATTTTTGCAATGATGATTTATAAATCGAGACTTACAAAATAGACGGTTCAAATCGTTGAAGTTCGATATAGACTTTTAGTCCCACAACTAAAAGTCTAACGTAAATTGTTATCAACCTAGAGACAAATATCTAGCCAAGTCAAACAGAGGACGGTAGAACTGCTCAACTTTATATAAGTTTCAAATTTTGGCCAAAATCATGGAATTATATACATAGCAATGATATCGACGGCCGAGGATTATTATATATGCAATATATTCTGCCCATTTTTCAATCGATGAAAAGTCAGAAAAACCCATGAGTTTATATATAGAGGACAAGAGCATATCAGAATCTATACAAGTTTTGTAACTATCATTCTCTTACATTAATTCTAACATTTTCCTCAGCGTCCAGAAAAATATATTACGAAGATGGTGATCAAGTACGAGCAGTTGGTCTGTGCTATTCTTTTGTTCCTCTCTTTGGTAAGCTCTCTGTGTTTATGACCTAACTAGTATGCATCTTTGTTTGTAAAATGTACAATGTCAGGATCATCTTTTACATTTTTTTCTCCAGATTATTCTTAAATTCTTCTAATTAGAATCGTTAATCTTGTGGGCTTTGTGGGCTTCATATTTTCTGTTTACTCTCTCTCTCTCTCTCCCCCATCTTCCCTTCCGCCTCACCCTCCTCCAAACCCCAATCACACCATTGTAGCACTCTCCCAACAACCAAAACACAAGAAAGTTTCTAATCCAAATATTTTCAGTTATTCTATTAAAAAAATAGACATGTTTGACACCAGACTTCACATGTTGCTCCTGCTAATGCATCTTCTTGTCGATTGCCACCAAACTTCACGCTTTTCATTTTGGATGCAATTCTTTTTCAGACAAACTCAATTGCCCAACCTCGCCTGCTCCGCCTAGCCCACCTAGACCCTCGCTTAGGTGTCATCAAATGGATTTTCCTACTTATCAAACGATTTGACCTTAATCGGAACGGCTGGCCACTGCCCACAGCCTAGACCGACTTTTAGAACACTGCTAACAAGTAAACACTTTTAACTAAAATTTAATGGAATTGGTTATGAAGGACTATTCCTCCACATTTTATCAAGTTTAAGGATCAAATATAATAAATTTTTAGTTTAGGTACCAAAGCTGCAATTGGATCATAGTTCAAGGACCATTCCTCCTATTTTCTCAAAATACTGATATCTACAATATTAAAAAATTATTTGAGGTATTGTCTTGCTGTGTACATGTGTAACTGTGTATATATAATATATGGTTCAGTTTGTAGCTCGGGCAGTACCCCATGATGATGTGTTAGAATGGATACAGAAAGATAATCGTCGTTTCCTCCGTGCCAATATCCGAGTTGGTGATCTCGATCGCACCATTAAGTACGTAGTTAACTTGGCAAAGTATATTCTTGCATGCATGCATGCAAATTTGTTTTAGGTTACGCTTGTTTAATATATAATTAATTTTTATTTTTTTCTCATAATATTAATTGTCAGGTTTTACACAGAATTTTTTGGAATGAAAGTACTGAGTAGAAAAGATTTCCCAGCAGAAAAATACTCGAATGCAATCGTTGGGTTTGGACCGGAAGAATCTCAGTTTGTGATAGGGCTCACAGACCATCGTATGTTAATTTCTTCACTCCAAAAATTTGTCTAAATCGCTCAATATATATTTGGTAATTTGATCTTCTGGTAAGGAAGCATTGAACTCGAGAGCAGAAACCCTAATATTTTAGGAAGTTTTAACGAAACACTCTCGGTACTGTTCACTTTTAACGAAAAATCATATTTTTACATTTCCTTGATACTATTCACTACACCTTTATTTATCATTTTTCATTAAAACTAAAAAAAAATTGGATTTTTCGTTAGTTTTCCTAATATTTTATGCATGTAAGTACTCATACAATCTTAATTCACAGACAATGCAGAGGACGAGCTAGACATTGGGACAGCCTTTAGTCATTTTGGATTTTCAACCCAAGATGTATGTATCATTTTGTTCATTAAACTTTTGCTTAAGCTTTGAGGAGTACTAACCGTTTGGGTAAAATTTTCGTTTCTGTGAATTAATCAACCTTCAGATTTACAACACGGTTGAAAAAGTTCGAGCTAGTGGTGGTGTGATCACTCGTGAATCTGGGCCGCTCGTAGAAGGGGGAGAGGGAACCATTTTCGCCTTCATGAACGATCCTGACGGCTACAGTTTCGAGCTCCTCCAGAGGCCGCCAACTCCACAACCACTTTCTCATATATGTCTTAATGTTCTTGATTTAGATCGCTCTATTGAGTTCTACAACAAGGTTTAATTGCGTACTTTTTCATAAATATATAAGCCCTTATTTGATCTTAAGCTATGACCATCAAAATGCTTACACAATTGCATTTTTTTGCTGAAACGCCATGCAGTCCTTGGGCATGAACCTACTACAGACGTTTGACTTCCCTCAAGAGCGGGTAAATACATATTTTTATTTTACCACTATAGTTCATTTGTATGGTTTCTTTTATACAACGATATTTTAGGCGAAAATTTAGACTAATTCACGAACCAACTATAAATTGATATCAAGTGAGAATTTAGACTAAGTTAAACAATGAGTCAACCATAAATTGATATCAAATTTGTCACCAAGAATGTCAAATCTATGTCTCATGTATAAAGTTGAGAAAAAAACTACTAAATTACAGTATTGTGACGAAATTATTTTTATACTTTAGAATCTAGGCAAACAAATGTTTTATTAACTATATTTTGTGGTGCAGTATACCGTAGGTATGGTGGGGTACGGATCCAATCTTACTCAAACAGTTGTTATCGAGTTGAAATACAATTATAATGTGACGGCATATAGAAGAGGAAATGGTTATGCACAGGTGAGCTACATATGCATATATACTTTTCTTTCATTCAAAACACAGTCAAATAAATTGCAAAGCGTGTTGTCTTTGACTCTCTATTGACTAATCATCGACAGAATATTTTCGCTCAACACTTTCAAATGATGGTAATGTTTATTATCATATTTATTACTGTTAGATGAGTTAATTTTGAAATACGGGTAATGTATAGACACAAATCTCAAAATTTAAATCAATCCAACAATAAAAAATAGAATGATGGGCAAAAATGTACCCTTAACTGGTAATTTAAATGTCCTGATTATATATAGTTTTTTTTATGATTGTTTTTCAAGGTTGCTTGGCCAAAAAGTCTGTTGACTTGTAAAAAAACAAAAAAACAAAAAACCAAAATCTGTTGATTAGTCAAAAAAATAAAAATCGAAAATGACTTTCTTAACTCATTCTCTACTTTTATTCTCCTTGTTGCTTCAGAAGTCGATAAATATCTTGCTTGTACTAAAGATCGTAAGCGGGACTTGTCGTAAGTTCCCAACTAGCGTCAAAGTCCTTCTGTGAGAGAAGCCCTGTCTTGGTGAGGGCTTTCATCTTGCCCACCTTCTTTGGCGCCAATTTTGGCTTCAGCTGGAGTCGGTAGCCCCTTCTCTCTTCCTCATCCTGTTTTCTCCTCCTTTTCCCTTCTCTGTCAATTCCTCTTTCTTCTCTACTTCTTCCTCTTTTTTTCTTTTTGCTTTTTCCGATGCTTCTTCCTTTTCTCCCCTGCTTTCATTTCCGATCTGGCCATTTCTTCCTACTCCCAGCGGCGTTCCTCCTTGTTCATCTCTGCTCCGATCTGCAGCCACTTCAAAACCGCAATTTGTTGCGGTACTTCGAGATGGTGTGCAGAGTTCCGGTGTTCCCACCGGCTCGGGTGTTCAACACCACCACCTTCTCACTGTCTCTGCCTTTTCTGGCAGTGTTGTTTGTGGGTTGCCACGAACTTCATCCTGATAGTTGGCTTCTTCCTAGCATCCTTTCTTTGTGGCTGTGCTCGGGACGTTCATCGGGGTGAGATGCTGCAATTACTCTGGCGATGCCTGGCTGTGGACGAGGACTTGGTCGGTTCGCGATCGGCGACGATTGGTGTAGAACTTTCTGGTGTTTGTGGTCTTTTGTGCATTTTGGGCTTCAACTTCTGGTTGGCCCTTTGTATTTTGTTTATTGGGCTCGTGTTTTGCTTGTTTATGCGTGTTGTTTGGGGCTTTTTGCTTACGTGTATGTTTTAGTTTGTAATAAAAGTGAAGGAAGCATTTTTCCACACACACACACAAAAAAAAAAAAAAAAAAAGATCGTAAGCTACCAAGGAATTTGGATTTTCTTGCTTTCTTGCTTTATGGCTTGAAGCAAAATCTTGAAACTGTCTTCAATAATACATGATTACATCCCATTCGAATTGTCAACTTATACTGTCTAGAAACCGGATCACGTGAACTCTACAAACACAAAAATCATACTTGCCTCGTCCCTAATTTTCAGGCCAACCAGACACAGGAATCTCACACTCTCTCTCTCTCTCTCTCTCTCTCTCTCTCTCTCTCTCTAGTTGGCCATAGTTTGGAAACCGAACTAAAGAATTTCTGCTGATTAAGAGTCATCATCCCGAACGAGATTAAATCCCATTCTCTTTCTCTCTTTTTTTCCCTCTTGTGTCTAGGGTTTTGTTGAATAACTCCAATTAATAATTAATCCCTTGGTCATTGAGTTCTATGTTCTAATTTTATTTTTTGTTCAAAAATTGTATTTGAAGGTTGCTATTGGCACTAATGATGTGTACAAGAGCGCAGCAGCTGTAAGACGGGTAACCAAGGAAGTTGGAGGGGAAATAATAATACCACCAGGTCCAATCCCAAAAATCGACGCCAAAATCACTGCATTCCTTGATACAGATGGCTTTCAAACGGTAAGGAGCTAGAAAACCACATGAAAACTATGTTCTTTGATAATTTGATTCTTTCATGCTTTCGTTTTGCTACGTATATTGGAAAGTGAAACATGAGTCTATCCTAATCCTAACTCATTGTGTCACGCTGTTACACGACTTGAGTTACCCGTAAAGGCAACCTGAACCTCATTTCATTACATAACCCAAAGAAATGTTCTTTTTGATGGGCGCAAGCTTACAGAAACACTCTTCGTTGTTAACCCTGTAGGTGTTGGTAGACAATGAAGACTACTTGAAAAGAATTGAAGAAAGAGAGATGAAGCAAAATCCTTAGCATTTGCTATTGCTCATGTATTTGTAATTTTTGTGTACTCTGCTCATGTAATTCTAGTTGAATAAAGAAGCCCTGATTCGAATATGTATTTGTTTCTAGTCAATATTCAAATAACAATCCATCCAAGAAAAGAACCAGTAACTATACCTACTATAAGATCGCATTAACTTTCTCCGATTATATGTCTCTGCATCCTTGTTAGGTTTTTCTTTTATGTTCTTTATTGTTTTTAGGTTAATGATTCATTTTGCTCTTACTATAACTGAGCAAACTTGGATTTTGTTCGTACCTTGTAAGTTTTCTTTCAAATCTCCTGCAACAGCTTTTTGAAGCTATCTTCAGTGCGTTCACCGAGAGGTATGATCTTTAATTCCGGACAAAGTGCCAAGACTTCATAAGGATCCATGTGCTTAAAAATTCCCGGGTCGCAGGTTCTTCAATTCATACAAGATTGTTAAGATGGTATCATGATGAGCCATTGCGCGATTGATTTTGGATGGTTCTTTCCGCTGCTCCGTTCAGTGAGAGTTTCTTGATTCTCTCTTTCGATTTCAGATTTCTGTTGTGAAAATTTGGGAATTTTTTTTTTCGGATTTTGATTGTTTGTTTACAATCTTGGATCCATGTTAAAGGCCAATGCCTCGATGAATCATTACATATCTTGTTTTAGTTGTGTTTGTACCATACTTAGGACCTTCGTATTTAGACTTCGTATAAATACTTGGGGGACTCAAGTGTAATTATGTAATAAATGAAGGGGCAAATATGTAATAAGTGAGGAGTCCTTAGTCTATAAAAGGGACTCCTCACCCTCACAATCCGAATGCCTCACTCTCATATTCAAAGCTCTCATCCTCACAGAGAAGCTCTCTCTCTCCCTCACAATCCTCTCACAAACAGAGAAATATAATATCAGTGTCGACGTAGCCCAAACATTGGGGTGAACTACGGTACATCTTGATTTCTTTACTTTCATGTAGATTCACGATCGGATTTACATTGTTCCAAGACCCATCCGGTTTTGTGCATCAACATTTGGCGCGTCTGTGGGAAACGACACAAAAATTACGTCGGTTTTCTTTCAATTTTTCACCTCCATCGTGGATCTGCAAAACCCAAACACAGACAGGAAGTCAAACTGGTCAAGCTATCTATCTGAGAGTTTTCTCAGCTTCTGTGACAATTGCAAAAAGAATCTTGGCCACGGCAAAGATATTTTCATGTACAGTAAAAAGAAAAGCTCCGCTTCCATGGAAGCTGTGGCTGACGACGACGGCTTCAGTAATTTGAAGAAATCAAAAAAGGGCAAAACAAAGTAAGAGACAATAGAAACTTCTGCTCCTTCTTCTTCTACTGCTCCCACAGCTGTCAAACCCATGGAAAGACAAAAGAAACAGAAATGCTCCAAATCTCTCTCATCACTCTCTCTCTAGAAAGTCCCTCTCACTGGAGGAGGTCCAGCGCATTATGGCTGAGTTCAACAAGGACGACGACGATCTCAATCTTCAAATCCCCAAATCTCTAGATCCCTACTTCGAGAAATCAAGCAGCTCCCTATTCTCAATGGCCTCCTCCGCGCAACCCGCTTCAGGTCGGGGTCGAAACTGGACGGAACTGCATCCTCGTCGTCATTCACGTGAACGTCGAACTTCACAGTGTCGTCCGCTACGAACTTGATCCTCTAAATCGCCAACACCTTCTCTTCCATTCCCTTTTCTGCCTTGGTCCTAGACTTCTTTGGCCGTGGCACGATCACGCTGATAACCAAGTCCAGAGTGATCGAGAACTCACTGAGTTCGACGACCCTGTTTGGAGTAGTCTCGGTGGCCGCCGATTCACCAGAATTCCCTGTGATTTTGCTCATCTTTGATCCGCCGTATATTCCTAGCCCTCCGATGAGAATGTCTCGCCTTGCAAATTGTGGGTTGTTTGACAACGCTTTGGATGCAAAGCAAGGATTGGGATTTCGAATGAAGGAAATTTGGGAGTGGGTTTGGAGATGGGAGAGATTGAAGAAATGGGTCGGCTAGGAATTGGTGTGGAATGCAAGGGCAGTGAGAAAGAAGCCATGAATGATAGCTCGACGATAACAGCGTCTTCAAACACCAACAGCTCAATCTGATCGTCCCTCAAATCGTGGCCCTGTTCTAGCTTGATGCCCGTGTCCTTTGTTCCTCCACCACATCCTAGATAATTCCCAAAATCCATCTCTACCCTCTAGAGAGAGAAACAACCATCACAAAGGAGAGAGAGACTCAGAGTCTCAGAGACACAAACACACAGAGATTAAAAGCTTCAGAGTTTTCAGATCAAATCCAAGTTTGCAAATGTTATTTTTCCAACCCAGAAAACCATCTGAGAAGTTAGTTAGCAGCTGCTAAAACACTGTAATTTTTGGAGCAATCGAGCTGATCAGGAGCAAAAATGGGATGCTTCTATTCGAGGGTAGAACGGGAAGAAATGGTGTCGAGATGCAGATCGAGAAAGCGGTACATGAAGCAGCTGGTGAAAGCACGACAAGCTTGGTCGGCGGCTCACACAATATACCTCAACTCTCTCCACAGCACTGGCTTTTCTCTGCTCCAGTTTTCAAATGTCGAAACTACCTTCCTAGGTCTGTGACGTGGGAAGAGTACAATGCGAAGCTCAGATCTCTCTCTCTGTGCAAAAATCATCCCACCATATTGACAAAGTAAGCTTCAACCTCACTAACCTCCTAGGTCCCACTTTGCCATCCCGATATTTGATGATGGGTATATATAGTGGGAGCAATGAGTTTTGGGAATCAAATCAAAGTGGTGCCAGCACTGATTCTAGCTACCAGAGAATGATGAAACTTTCATGACATAACCCACTACTTGATCAGTCTCAGACATCATTGCAAACCATCAGACAACTCAACCACTCCCACAAAAGAAGAAGAAAAAGGATGTTTGGAGAAAAGCAGAAAGAAAAGCATAAAGTAAAAGCAGAAAGCAAAAAAAGATAAAAAGAAGCAGACGTAATTGCAGTGGTGATGGCATGCAGAAAAAGAAATTATGGGCGTGACCCATTAAGTAAAGGGTCGGATTTATTTTTGAATGATGTGATTTATTTTTCTTATCTTTCAGAAACATCTGTATAACCCCATCAGAGGGTAATAATAATAATTAAAATTTTAAAAAAAAAAGGCAAGCCCAAAATGATAGGCTGGAGTATTATGTGGAGGGCGAAGACCTATATGCCCAAAAGAGCCAGGCCCTCTATTATCACCAACCAGGTGATCAAAAGTACGTCTAGTACTACAAAAAAAAATTCGGCAGCCTGCCACTATTATCACCAACCAGGTGATCAAAAGTACGCCGAGTACTTCAAAATTATTCAGCAGCCTGCCACTATTATCACCCACTAGGTGATCAAAAGTATGTCCAGTACTCCAAAATTATACATGAGCATCACTCATGTCAATCATACATAAACATTCATGAGCATCACTCATGTCAATCATACATAAACATTCATGACCATCATTCATGTCAACATTCATGAGCATCACTCGTGTCAACATTCATGAGCATCACTCATATCAACATCCATGAGCATCACTCATGTCAATCAACATAAACATTCATGAGCATCACTCATGTCAATCAGCTTCGAAAGCTTCATTTACACAGTTCCAGCTTCGAGAGCTCCAGCTTCAAAAGCTTCATTTACAAAAGCTTCAGCTTCAAAAGCTTCACTTGCAAAGCTTCACCTACAAAGCTTCAGTGCAGAGTATACAAATACCGCATCAGAACAACCGCCACTTCGGCCCATACATGGATTCAATTTGAAATCTCTAGCCAACATACTCTATTGACTGAAGACTTGGGGGACTTCACTATGTACCATATATTGGGCTTCCACAACTAGGGCTCATGAAAAATACTTAAGGGACTTAACCCATTATTTATGTATTGAGGAGCGAGCCCTTATTCTATAAAAGGGACTCTCTCACTTTCATTAAAGAGCACCGATTATTCATGTACTGAGGAGCGAGCCCTTATTTATAAAAGAGACTCCCTTACCTTCATTAGAGAGCATCGCCGCCAGCTGAGCAACTGCATCGCCACGAGCATCACTCTTAACCCATCACTTATGTATTGAGGATCGAACCCTTATTCTATAAAAGGGACTCCCTCACCATCATTAGAGAACATCGCCGCCTGCTGAGCAACCGCCTCGCCGCGAGCATCAACTCTAGCCCACCATTTTTGTATTGAGGAGCAATCCCTTATTCTATAAAAGGGACTCCCTCACCTTCAACGCCACAAGCCGAGCTAACCAAGGCAACATAAGCCACAAGCAGAGCAGCCTCGCAACATGTGCTACTTCTGGTTTAGCATCATTTCAGATTGGGCACCGCCTCATATCGAGTATCAGTTCTAGATGACATCTAGTTACTTCGGCCCACACATGGACTGAATTTTAAGTCTCCAGCCAAAATACTCTCTTGACTGAAGACTTGGGGGACTACTGTTTGTACCATACTTAGGGCATCCGTATTTAGACCTAGTATAAATACTCTCAGGACTCAAGTGTAATTATGTAATAAATAAAGGGGTAAATATGTAATAAGTGAGGAGCCCTTAGTCTATAAAAGGGACTTCTCACCCTCACAATCTGAATGACTCACTCTCATATTCAGAGCTCTTATCCTCATAGAGAAGCTCTCTATCACTCTCCCTTACAATCCTCTCACAAACAGAGAAATACAATATCAGTGTGGACGTAGCCCAAACATTGGGGTGAACCACAATACATCTTGTGTTCTTTACTTTCATGCAGATTCACGGTCAGATTTACGTTGTTCCAAGACCCCTCCGTTTTTGTGCATCAACAAGTTGAAGATTTGATTGTTATCTTGAAGGCTAATGCCAATTATTCTCATAGTGGTTGGCGAATTAAGGTTGATAACCAATTGTTCATCACAATTGTAGATTCTTATTGTTAATTTCTGCAATTTAGGAGATTTTTCTGCAATTTTATATCTAGATTTTTCTGCTTATATTTCAGTGTTGGGCTCTATTTGTTTTGGTTCTTTGGCCCTCGGTTAGAAATTAATATTTTAATTAATAGTGTCAGACCATTTTTCTTACCATCTTAACCAAATGGTCAGATGGCCATAGGCCAAACATAGCCCTATGACAAAAAATCATCTCCAACCGAGGGGGCCAAAGGGATAATGGCCAAACATAATTTATTATTTTAATTAAATTAATATGGTTACTTAAATTAAACTACCTCAATAATTTTACGTCTGTGAGTAACTTTCCAGATTTCTTGTCGATATGTAATCTCAATATTTTTTCTGATTAGATTTCGAGTGCCACATGGCAAGATGTAATTGATTGTGGGAATTTTTTTTATAAGATTTTTATCTGCTTCTAATGTCCATAAAGATGGTGGATATTGGCCTATAATTCACACACTTTCAGCTTTGCCCTCTCCAATATCTCTTTCAATTCAAGTTTGCAATGAATTCCAACTTTAGATCCTCTTCGAATTCCAACTAGGGGTTCTTTTCTAATTCTAAATTGGAAGATAAATGGGTGCAGATGAAGCAAGAAGATGAGGAGTTCGATGAAGAAGATGAAGCATGGCGCAATACATCATATATGGCAGCTATGGCTGGGGTCATGGCTTGTCAGGCAACTGAAGAACAACCTCAATGGGGTGGCTCTATTGCTGGTCGTGTTTACAAGCCACGAAATAAAGAGATGCCACATCAGAATCTGATGAAAAACTATTTCAACCCTCACTCGATGTACAACAAAGAGGATTTCAGACGTCGTTTTCGGATGAGGCGTCATGTCTTCAAGTGTGTACTTCATGATGTCCAGTATGTCAATCCATTCTTTCGACAGAAAATGGACAGAGCAGGCCGCCATAATTTCTCACCGCATCCAAAAGGTTATTATTGTACTCCGAATGTTGGCCTATGCTTCCCCAGCTGATGTGATGGATGATATATATGGTATGTCTGAGTTTACATACCTTGATACTCTTGCTGAATTATGTGAAACAGTTGTTCAGCTTTACAAAAATAAGTACCTCCGTCAACTAAATCAAGCAGATCTAGAGCGGCTCATTCGCAAAGTTGAGTTGATGCGATGGATGATACATATGGTATGTCTAAGTTTACATGCCTTGATACTTTTGCTGAATTATGTGAAACAATTGTTCAGTTTTACAAAAATAAGTACCTTCGTCAACCAAATCAAGCAGATCTAGGGCGGCTCATTCGTAAAGTTGAAGATCGTGGCTTTCCGGGCATGATAGGGTCAATACATTGCATGCATTAGCAGTGGAAGAACTATCCCATTGGATGGCAATGAGGCTTTAACAGAAGATCGAGAAAGCTAACAATTGTGTTAGAGGCGATTGCATCATTTGACATGGATCTGGCATGCTTTCTTTGGAGTCCCAGGATCCCAAAATGATATTACAGTTCTTGGTCGTTCACCTCTCTTCAATAATCTGACAGAGGGTAAATCACCTCAACTTGACAACTACGTCAACTTGCATCAATACAATATAGGGTATTACTTAGCAGATAACATCTACCCAAAGTGGGCGACATTTGTCCAAGCAATTGCAAACCCTGGGAATGATGCCGAAAAATGGTTTACCTTACACCAAGAGGCATATCGGAAAAATGTTGAGAGAGCTTTCAGTATTCTACAAGTACAGTAGAAGATCATTATGGAACTAGCAAAATGGTGGAGTCGAGAAAATTTGGACTTCATCATGATGTCTTGCATCATATTACATTACATGATTGTGGAGGATGAGCAAGATGGGTATATTGAAGGATAGTCTGATGACGACCAAGAGGATCCACATAGGTCAAGAATGGCTCATGCAAAAATATATGATGGGCCTAATTTGCATTTGAATCCAAGAACTGGTAATATCTTTTTGAATGAGTACATGAGACATCATAGGATGATACGGTCCCATGCCACAAACAAGTACCTACAACAGGATCTTGTTGCACATCTTTGGGCCAAAAGAAGCATGAAGTAGGCGTTTAAGTTTTATGTTGTTAAATGTTTTTAAAAGTGTTATTTAAGTTTCATGTTTTTAAATGTTTTTTTTATGTTGTTTAATGTTACTTAATATTATTTAATGTTGTTTAATATTGTTTACAGTTGTTTCATGTTACTTAATATTATTTAATGTTGTTTAATGGCTTAGGAAGTTATAGGAAAATATAAAAAAAAAATGAAAAAAAAATGTAAAAAAAATACTTAAATAAAAATTCAAATATAACGGCTAGCTGACGTCAGCAACTAGCCGTTGGTTTTAAACGTTTGGCTCGGCCCAAGGCTGGCTGGGTTAGACTAGTCGGTTGGCCCTTTTCTCCTTTTTTGGCCCGGTGGGGCCCACAAGCCCTTTGGCCTAGCCCTCGGTTGGAGACGGCTTTCGTGTCATTTCAGACTATTTTTTGCTCTATGATCTTCTGGCCGGATCGGTTGGAGATGGCCTTACCTATCTTGTTTTTAATTAAAGATTTGATTGTTATCTTGAAGGCCAATGCCAATTATTCTCATAGTGGTTGAAGAATTAAGGTCGATAACCAATTATTCATCAAGATTGTAGATTCTTATTGTTAATTTCTGCGATTTGGGAGATGTTTCTGCAATTTTACATGTAGGTTTTTTTGCTCATATTTCTGTGTTGCGTCAATTTCTACTCAAGCATGATGATTGACTCGGTTAAACTTGAAAATCTTTTGGGAATGATGACAATTCCATCAAGTGGAATTTTCAATTTTGCTCTGTTTTTCGTGGCTATGATTTGTTTGATCATTTTAATAGTGAGTCTCCTTGTCCTCCCAAGTTTGTTCTTACTCCTGAATTGGGGGTTTCCATTGAAATTAGTACTGCATATAAAGCATGGATTAAAATTGATATGGCTCATTTGAGTCTTCTTATTGCCACTTTGAGTGATGATGCCATGGAACATGTTGTTGGTTGTAAAACTACTCATGAATCTTGGACTACCTTACAAGATAGGTATATGTTTGTCTCTAGTGCTAGTGTGAATCATTTAAAGGCTGAGTTACTCACTATTTAGAAAGGAAGTGATAATGTTGATAAGTATTTGTTAAGGCTAAAGACAATTAAAGACAAACTCATTGCAGTTGGTGAAAATATCACGCATATTGATTTGGTTATTACTGCATTGAGTGGTTTGCCTGTTGATTTTGATATGATTAGAACTGATAGGAGCATATTTATGCTACTTAGTTAGTTTGTTTTCTTGCATTTTCATAGTTAGTTTCTACTTATTATAGTGTTTTAAGCTATTTTCGTGTGTTTGTAGGTTCAAATGACAAAGTTGGCAATAAAGTGTATTTTGGAGCATTTTAGAGCAGTTTTAGGCTGGAATGGATAGCTTACATATGGAGCACAAGGAATGGACGAATTTGAAGTTCAAGAGAGGCTAGGAATGTGCTAAAGAGTTGAGGAAATTAATTCAAGACATTGAAGATAAGGAATTAGCTCAAAAGAATGAGATATTATCCAAACTGCCTTATCTTATCCAAAACCTTATCTAACCTTATCTCTTCCAAACTAACCTTATCTTATCTTATCATATCCTAATCCTATCCTACCTTAATTCCAGCTGCAAGTGGGACTCCTTATCACATTATAATGCCTAATATCTGATTCTAGAAGCCCTGAAACAATGCAAATAACCTGATCATTTTCCCCCTAGAAATCTGACGAATTTAATCCCTTTCTAGAAACTTTATGCTGAAATTCCTAGTCCTATTCCTCTAGGATTGTGTAATCCTTCTACTCCACTACGTTGCGTAAAACCTAGCCTATAAATACATATTTTCTACCACAATTCAAACCACCACCCTCTACGATCATATCACACACCATTCACCACAATTTCACACCATACATACTCATATACATACATCCCTTTAATACTGCAGCTGTGTAAGGAAGGAGAAGAATGAGTCACCTGGAGTCGTGCTTGCCATTCAAGACGTTGGATTGTTGAAGCGTTTCTAAGTGTATTCTATCTTTGTTTTCAATGTTTAAATTTAATTGTCTTTGTTTAATTGCGAACATGAGGAACAAATTTCTTTATAGTTGGAGGTGAATTCGAAGCCATGATTATATGTTTTATATGAATTGATTACATCCAGTTATTGTTTCTTGAGTCTTGAATGTGATTTGCTTATCTGAGTTATCAAAACTTGTTTATGTATGTAGACTGAGGGTCGACACTTAATTTGCATGCATGAATTTGATGCTAGATTATAAGGGAGTTTCAGCTAATCGTTATGAACTTATATTCACAAGTAGTGGAAGTCACTTGTCATAATTGTGTTAAGTAAATCATTGGCAGGAGTATCATGTTTTTCATAGTTACAAATACCTCGTCAATGCTTATGGTTTTTAAAGAACTTAATGACCTTTGATATGTGTTTCTATCATGCTTTCATAGTAAGGGAACTTGATAAGGATAATTTGGTTGCGATGCGTATTCTATCCAATTCAATGAATTAAGGAAAATTTGATGGTTAATTTGTGCTATCACGGTTAACTTGGGGTGTTGTCATTCATAGTCTAAAGGAATAATAACTGAAAATTGGTTTGTATGCATATGTCATGTGTGGAGAATGACCATCTAGCTAGCCAATCACCCATATTTTTCCCCAAATTCGTGCTAAATTTGCTTAAGATTTTAATTTATTTGTCTTTACTTTAAATTCGTCAAAAACCTAATCCCTTTTACTTTGCTATGTCAAGTTAGTTAGAGTCTGTCCAATTTGTGTTTTTAAGTGTTTTAAGTCAAGTTAAAATCAATTTTCGTCCAATTCACCATCTGGTGTCTAGTTTGAGTCTATTTGATTGTTTTGTTCTATTTTGAGTCTTTTTAGTTTGTTTTGAGTTCATAAGAGTCTAGTTTAGTGTTTTCAAGCCTAGTTAAGTGTTTTTGAGTTAAATTTGAGTAGATTAGCATCCCTCCCAATCCCCGGCCTAGAATGATCCCTACTTACATCTTTACTGCAATTGTCAATAAGAGGGTTTAATTTGAGTGCTAGTTAAATTTCACATCAAGAACTATGGTATTAACCAGATAAACACCTATTTCATTGAAAGAATTCAGGGCTCAACTCTTAGGGGTTGAAAATACTATATGAACTAGGATGCATTCTTTTATTTAAAGCATGACCGCTATGTATGTTAATGGTTTAGTTCCATCTTCTTCTAGTGTTAATTCTGCATATCAGTCAGTTTCACAAGCATTTAGTTCTTCCACTGGTTCTAGTTCTTCTGTGCCATTTCCACCTAACTTTGGCTTTGGTTTTGTTGCTCCTAATTCTTCTAATTTAGGTGGTTCAACTTCTTAGTGTTAACAACAATTTCCTCCTACTAATGCCAATGGTTTTAATGGAGCTTTAAATCCGTTTGGCAATCAAGGACCTAAGTATTTTTTGTAATAATGGCTATACTTCTTTTGGAAATAACTATGGCAATCAGTCTAGTAATAATTTTGGAGGTAATGGTTACAGAGGTAAAGGTAATGATGGCTATAAACCTAAGTTTAATAGTAATAGATATGTCAAGTATTGGTCTGTAACACTTCTAATAAACAAAATGTAGTTCCTGAATGTTAGATTTGTTCAAGGAATGGGCATACTGCAGTGACTTATCTGTAAAAAAATGAAACTACTTAGGTTGTGCAAGAATGTCAGATTTGTGGCAAGAGAAGCCATATTGCCATTGATTGCAGACACATGGGTAACTATGTTTACCAAGGGGCTCCTCCCCCTCATTCACTCAGTGCTAACCATGCATTTCAGGATTATTCTTCTCAGTGTCAGTATCCTGTTGCTCAATTTCCAGTTTAGTTTTCTTTACAAGGTCAGATATTGCATTTGCGATTAACACTGTGTGCCAATTTATGAATGCCCTTACTAATGTTCATCTTGGTATGGTAAAGAGAATTCTCAGGTTTTTACAAGGCACAATGAAGTGTGGATTGACATTTACTTCTGGCAATGGGATTGATATTAAAGGTTATAGTGACGCTGATTGGGATGCAGATGTTAATACCAGACGATCTATCACAGTTTATGTGGTCTATCTTGGTGCCAATCCCATCTCATGGCAATCTAAGAAACAAAGTTCTGTTTCTCGCAGTTCCATTTAAGTGATTTTATGTGCTGTTGTTCCCAATCCACCTTTTTACTATGTGACAATCAATTTGCCATTGCCTTGAGCTTGCATCACATTCATCATTCAAGGATTAAGCATTTAGAAATAGATTTTCACTTTGTTTGAGAGCGCGTTAAAAAAGGAGACATGGATGTGTAGTATGTGCCTACACAAGACCAAATAGTTGATATACTTACAAAGGGTTTACATGGAACTGATTTTCTTCGACATTGTCACAATCTTAATATGGGGTACCCCAGTTAAGATTGAGGGGGTATTGGATATACATGTGCCACATAAGGTAATTGCCATGTTAGCATTAGCTTCAGATATAAGCTACCTTTGAACTATTGTATGAATAGGCTTTCCCTCTCTTTTCATTTAGTTAAGTTAGACATATTGTAAAACAGAATATTCAGAGAAATACATTTGAGCTCTCTTTTCTTCATCTAACAGGTTCAATTCATACAAGATTTTTAAGAGTATGATCTGCACTCCCCTCCCAACTACCTGATAGGGTTTCAAGCTAAATAGAGGAACGATAATCACCACTCACTACTCAAAACTCTCTTTAAGTTCTTTTTTTCTCTCAAACTACTTTAGGCATCAGATGCTCTTTGGCGTGCACCCTCCCTTTTTTTTAGGGTGCTTGTCAATTAAGGTAACAATGTTTATTCTTTTGTAGGTAGAATTTTGTCAAATCAACTGTGTACGAAATTTACATCCACAATAAATGTTACTGGAGTTAAATAATTACTTATCAATGAAATAAAATAAAAAAATAAAAATTGAACTCACATCAAAATACATAACACATATGAATACATAAATTTTTAAGCTCATCTAACCATAAGTAATTCAGATTATACTGATTAGCATGAAGGTGAACAGTTGAACAAAGCACTCATTGAAATTCTTAACAAAACAAAATTAAATACGTATCCAACAACTTGTGAGGGCCCATAGCAGAAATTAGCTTCATAATTTCTCAATTATGTGGGACCATGTTACATATGTGGATGCAAAGTATTAACCTGTTGAATTTCAGGCGGCCTACACCAACTAATTTATTATCTTCAGTCTAAACCCATGGCCCACCATAAGACCTCATCACCGTCTGATCAGTCATAGCAAATATATGAATTGTTATAAAATTACATTGCAGCGATTGATCACATCAAATGGAAAACCAGAACGAAATGACCAATGAATCCAAGCACTAATACAATAAGAGCGGGAAAAGCAAATTTCAATCGCCGTTTTAGTTTAAGGATAAAATAGACATTAGGCTGCGGCAAGGTTTCTTTTTCCACGTGGCTCATATTTTTTTTTCTTTTCGATATTTTGAAACTTAGGTCATCTCCAACCGAAGGAGGGCCAGATGACTCGTTTTAGTCGTATAGCCCTCTAAGAAATTAATATTTTAATAAATAATGTCAGACCATATTTCTTACCATCTCCAACCGAAGGGCTAGAAGACCATAGGTCAAACATAACCCTGTGATAAAAAACCATCTCAAACCAATGGACCAAAGGGCCAAACATAATTTATTATTTTAATTTAATAACTACTACAACTTAAATTTAAAAATTATAACAACTTAAATTTAAAGTCTATAATCATCATCATCTTCATCATCTGCCATTGTAGGAGTACAGTCAGAGGTAAACAACTGTTGTCAGGCCACAATTTAAAATAGGTATTCCTCATTGGAGTGTAATCCAAAGTGTTCATTTGCATATTCCTATCATTCATCTCTTCTTGTATTTGTTTGACCTGTTCTTCATGTCTATGGTTCCTTTCTTTCGTGGCAATGATATTTTGCTCCGTCATGAATTGCAAAGAGGCCGCCATTTCCTGTTGGAGGAGTTTTATTGTGCGATGTCAATTTGTTTGCCCTATAATGTTATGTTTGACATTGTACTTCTCCAATTACAGGGTCCTGAAAGGAAAAGGAAAATAATCCCTCTAACACCGTTGGTCCACCAACATATTATTTTACAAATAAATTAGCATTGTGAATTAGATTACGTCATCTAGTCATACCACAAGACTGAGAAAGAGGAAACACAAATTATTTCATTTTTTGAACAAAATATATTATCTACACTAAAATGACGAAAGAGTGAGCTAAGTTTTACAATGACTAACAATAATGTAATTCAAATTCACCTTTCCTTGTAGTAAACAAACTCAACGGTATATTCATCCTCTAATTTAGATCATGCAATTCATTCCTTAACGTATTATATTTATAAAAAAAAAATATTTTTTATATTTTATATAAAAAAGAAATAATTGATGGTAAATCATGATTATCCCTACGTTCAGAACCTAAAGTGATTATGATCAATTTTGCCTTGCTGTAATTACAATCAAACAGGCTCATCAGCTGTAAACATCAAATAAAAAACCTCCCACATTTTTTAATTTCTGAAAATATATAATCCTTTTTCCCTCTTCAGAATTCAAGTTGGAAACACACGTTTAAATTCCTTTGGTAAGTTCGCGGGGCGTGGAATCTCGCGCCAAAGACGACCTAATAGTAACTGATAGGAAAAGGGCACAGTGACAATTGACAAAAGCATCGCGGGCAGCACGCAAGGCCAATCCGGGCAACGGGCAGCACCAAACGCCGTCTTCCTCAGCCACTGACGCCGTTTCGGCCAAACACTAGCAAAAAAGGTAATCAATGATTTATTGACCTTCTCGCACCCGAACCTGAGGCGCGGACCTCACATTTCGAAAAGTCCAAGCCACTGGCATCGAAAATAATGCAGCCAAAGCAAAAGATAGAGAGAGAAAAAGAGCGTATTTTTAGAGAGAGATAGAGAGGCAGAGAGATAGAGTGAGGGTTTTAGAGAGAGAGTAAGAGAGAGAAAAAGTGGGGGATGGGTCAGATCGTGAGGAGGAAGAAGAAGGGGAGGCCATCGAAGGCAGATCTGGCACGCCGGTCCGGCGAGCTGCCGGCGAAGACGGCGAAGAAAGAGTCGGACGTCCGGCGGAGCCTGCGGCGGAGAAATGTTAAGTACAACATAGACTACGACGACTACTTGGACGAGGATGACGAGGAAGACGAGGAAGAAGACGAGAGGAGGAGAGAGAAGAAGGTGAAGCTGGTGGTGAAGCTCGACCAGGCCGGAAACCGTTCGGCGCGTGATTCCCACGCGCAGGATTCTGGCGGCGATGAGGATGAGGATGAGGAGGACGGCGAGAGTGAGAGGAAGCAGCAGAAGAGGCGCCGGATTAACGGCGGCGATGATTCTGATAAAGATGATGACGGAATTGATGAGGACGATGATGATTGTGAGGTATGTGTTTGTAGATAGGGTTTTAGCATCAATGCACGGATCCGATGATGAAAGAAGGAGAGCTCCTTTGAAATGGGGAGAGGGAGATTGTGTGCGCGCGAGTCCAGCTCAGAGTAGTGTTCTGATTGGTCCAGACTTCTATATTGCACACACTCTCTCTCTTTCTAGCTTCTCTCTCACTCTTACACACACTCACACACTCTCTCTCTCTCTCTGTGTCTGTTGATAATAACGGTCGGAGTCAACTGTCAAAAACCAACACGAATCTGATCACGCTCTCCCCACGTTCCTCTCTCTCTCTCTCTCTCTCTCTCTCTCTTTCTCACACACACTCTCTCTCTAGGTACGCATTGTCTGCTGTGCCTTATATGTCTTTGTCTCTGTCACATTAAACCGCAGTCTTTCTTGCTTTTACATTTTAATTTCGTTGGACTGTTTATTTATTTCTTTGGGGTTTTCATGGCGCCTATGGATTTTGACAGGAACGGTGTCGAAAAGCTGACTCAAAGCGGCCTGATTCCCCTCCAGGTTTGTTTTTGGTTCATTGCATATCCATTTTTCGGGTTTCTGGGTGAATTGGATGTATGGGTTTTAGTTTTTTGTTTTTCGTTCTGGGTTTCGGATTTGTGAATTTGATATGGGGTTGTTGAATTGTTATTGGGTTTGTTTCAGGAGCGCCGTCTGATCCAAATGCTGCGATTCCGTTGCCGGATAAGAAAACGTTGGAGTTGATTCTTGACAAGCTTCAAAAGTATGGATTTTCCCTCTGTTGTTAAATGTTGCTAATTTCAAAGCTAAAAGCTTTGTTTTCTGACGCTCACATCTCATTGTGGCAGGAAAGACACTTACGGTGTATATGCAGAACCAGTTGATCCTGAAGAGGTGCGGTTAATTTTTCGCCATGAAATCGTTCTGTGTTCGTTCAGCGCTCTTCGCTATTTCAGGGGTTAGAGTTTCATAAGGTGTTTTAATGTTACAGCTTCCTGATTATCACGAGGTCATTGAGCGTCCAATGGACTTTGCCACGGTGAGAAAGCAGTTAGCAAACGGATTGTATTCTACACTGGAACAATTTGAGGTGAGTGCTCATATGTTACCAACCACATACTCTCATTAATCTTCAGGGGATTAAATAGGCTTTGTTGTAGAAACACTGCATGACTTTCCTCAATACCCGACAACATTATAGGATCTTCTTAAAGTTAAGGGTGGGGGCTGAGGGGGCAGAATAATTTTTCTTCAACTTTTCCCTCCCTTTTAGTTTTTTGTTACGGTGAACACCTCTGTATATACTACTGTGGTGTTCATTAATTAGTTCAGGGAATTTGGGTAGCAAAGTGAAAGAGGGAGTACTGAAAAAGTAATTTAGATACTTGTTGGAAACAAGTTGGGCGAACTGTGTTGTGCATATGTTGGAAGGAGGGCGAGAGAGATGGAGGATATTGGATTTAAAGCTCCTAAGTTTTAAGGGCGCAGGATGTGGATTCTGTGCAAATTGTTAGTGATAACACTTCAGAATTGACTGGGGAAGTGGAGTCAGACCAGTGTTAATTGGGAATAAATTTTGCCTAAAATTTCACAGTATCTTCAATCTAATATAGGATTCCATTTTGCCTGATTTTTCCTTGGATGTGCAATTGAGGATAGAAATGTTGATATCCTTTTTTCTTTCTCCCTTCGACGTAGCTTTCTTTTTTTTTTTTGGGGGGGGGGGACACACTAAAGCATCTCACATTTAGCACTCTCAGGGTTTAGAGCCAAATGTGATAGCTGATGTTTGCTTCCATGTTTGATAGAATTCAATGAAAAATTAGGATCACACCATCTCTTTTGCTACCCCATTGTGGATTTCAGGCACATCATGCTTTTGGTTTATGTTGATCATTATATGATTATATCCATTCTATTTGGTTGATGCTATTGGTACAAAGAGTAGTACAAAATCTTTCGTACAATCTAAGATAACACTTCTCTCCCTCTCTCTCTCTCTCTCACACACACACACACAATCTAAGATGACTACTCTTTCTCAAGAGAACTATAGAAATTTATGGAAGGATTTAATCTATGAAGGTCTTGGGAGAGAAGCTAAGCTAGCGGCTTATGACGATATGCATAAGCGACTAGATACCAAAGAAGGAGAGTTGGATATCTATAAACTAGTTAAAGTAAGGGAAAAGAAGACAAGGGACCTAAACCAAGTGAGGTGCATCAAGGATGAGGATGGAAAGGTTCTTGCTACAGAGAACGCGGTCAAAGACAGATGGAGAGGTTATTTTCATAATCTTTTCAATGAAGGACATGAAAGGAGTACTTCTTTGGGGGAGTTAAGTAACTCAGAAAAGTGTAGAAACTACTCCATTTACCTTCGAATCAGGAAGGAAGAAGTGGTTGTAGCTTTGAAAAAGATGAAGCATAGAAAAGCAGTGGGCCCAGATGATATACCGATCGAAGTGTGGAAGGTCTTGAGAGAGACAGGTATAGCATGGCTCATTGACTTTTTCAATAGGATTTTGAAAACGAAGAAGATGCCAAATGAGTCGCGAAAGAGCACTTTGAATAAGGTCGATGTACAAAATTGCATGAACTATAGGGGTATTAAGCTAATGAGTTATACAATGAAGTTCTGGGAGAGAGTCATTGAGCATAGATTGAGGCAAGAGACACGGGTTTCGGACAACCAATTCGGGTTCATGCCAGGGCGCTCAACCATAGAGGCAATCTATCTCTTACGAAGATTGATGGAAAGATATAGAGATACGAAAAAGGATTTATACATGGTCTTTATAGATTTGGAAAAAACATATGATAGGGTCTCAAGATACATTCTTTGGAGGATTTTAGAGAAGAAAGGAGTACGATTAGCATATATCCAAGCTATAAAGGATATGTATGATGGAGCAAGGACTGCCGTAAGAACTTATGAAGGACAAACGAAAGCTTCCCTATAACTGTAGGGTTACATCAAGGCTCATCCTTAAGTCCTTATCTTTTTGCATTGGTAATAGATGAGTTAACAGGACATATTCAAGATGATATTTTTTGGTGTATGCTTTTCGCAGACGATATAGTGTTGATAGATGAAACTCAGGAAGGGGTAAATGTGAAGCTTAACCTTTGGAGAGAAGTGTTGGAATTTAAAGGTCTTCGCCTAAGCCGATCAAAGACAGAATATATAGAGTGCAAGTTCAGTGCAAATGGAGGCCAAAATGAGTTAGGGTGAGGATCAAAGATAAGGAAATACCAAAGAGCGATCGCTTTCGCTATCTAGGATCTATCTTGCAAAAGAACGGAAAATTAGATGGAAACCTCAACCATAGAATACAAGTTGGATGGATGAAGTGGAAGAGTGCATCAGGCGTGTTGTGTGACCGTCATATGCCACTGAAGCTCAAGGAAATTTTTTATAGGACGGCAATAAGGTCGGCTATTCTGTATGGCACAGAATGTTGGGCGGTGAAGCATCAACACGTACATAAAATGGGTGTAGCAGAGATGAGGATGTTTCGTTGGATGTGTGGGCATACGAGAAAGGATAAGATTAGGAATGAGGATATTTGAGGTAAAGTAGGAGTAGCCGAAATTGAAGGAAAGATGAGAGAAAATCGGTTACGGTGGTTTAGATATGTGCAAAGGCCTATTGACGCTCCGGTTCGAAGATGTGACTACGGGATAGAGGTTCAGGGCCGAAGGGGTAGAAGACCTAGGAAAACTTTGGAAGAGACCCTAAGAAAAGACTTAGAGTACTTGGATCTAACGGAGGACATGACACAGAACCAAGCGCAATGGTGTTCTAGGATTCATATAGCCGACCCCACTTAGTAGGAAAAGGCTTTGTTATTGTTGTTGTTGTATTTAATCTATGAAGATATTTTGCTATATGCTTAGTTAAAAGGGGGGTGAGGGAGAGAAAAGTGCATAAATTCACATTTGAAATTGACTATTCTTGTAATTTAATAATTTTCTTACACTACTCTCTCTCTCTCTCTCTCTCTCTCTCTCTCTATCTAAAACACACATTTTTCTCTCTAGAATGAATAATTAAATAATCTTCTTACTCTAGTTCATTTCCATGAAATTATGTTAAAAGAGGAGAGAAGTGTCTTGTTGGTAATATGTTCCTCTTGGTTGCAGGGTGATGTCTTTTTAATATGTTCAAATGCAATGGAATACAATTCATCAGATACGATATACTATAAACAGGTAATTAGCTTTTGCTGTCTTATTATTTAAGTCGTCTTGTTCTGGTTTATCTTGTTTGTTTCTTACCACTGTCTTGTGATATTTTTGAAAGGCATGTTCAATACAAGAGCTGGCAAAGAGAAAATTTGATAGGCTGCGAAGTGACTATGAACGCTTGGAAAAGGAGCTCAAATTAGTGCAGAAAACAAAGTCCAATTCTTTGGTCAAGAAACAGACAAAGAAGCCTTTGTGTCGAACATTACAGGAACCCATTGGCTCTGATTTCTCCTCAGGTGCCACTCTTGCCACTGCTGTAGATGTCCAGAACACTTCCCTTCCAACACAAGGTAGTGGTTGTGAGAGACCTAGCAACATTGATGGACCTGTAGAGGGTAATTCCTCTTTGAATGAAGCTAATGTGGAGAAGCCAGAAGATATGTCATCAGGTGCACTGAACTGTTTGTTTACCCCTTTGGTAATGTAGAATTATGATTTGACACAAAAATGAACGTGTGGATCTCAATGTTCTTGTTAAAATAGTGGATTAATTAGCAAAGTTGATTTCTTTGCCCTCTCCTTTGATAGACACGAATTATCTTATCTCAAAAAGGATCTGAAAAAACTTGGTCATCATAATGTTGTAACATAGCAGAGGATTCACCTCTAATTATTTTATTCTTGTACTTTTTGTAGGGAAGGGTCTCCTATCGAAAGTTGGGAGGAAGCCATCCGTGGTTGATGAAAACCGCCGTGCAACCTACAACATATCCACTCAGCCCGTGGTCAGATCAGAATCTGTATTTACTACCTTTGACAGTGAAATCAAGCAATTTGTTGCAGTATGTAACAAGGAATCTAGTCTTCACATTTAATCTTTTATTTCCCTACTAGTTGGCTTTTGTACTAACTTATTTTAATAATATTTATCCATATCGAATCAGGTTGGGCTTCATGCAGAATATTCATACGCTAGGAGCCTTGCTCGGTTTTGTGGAAATCTTGGATCTGTTGCTTGGAAAGTTGCGTCAAAGAGGATTGAACAAGCACTACCTGAAGGGTGTAAATTTGGCCGCGGTTGGGTTGGAGAATATGAGCCACTTCCAACCCCTGTATTACTGGTTGAAAATAGTACCCAAAATCAATCTGCTTTGGCTTCAAAGTTTTATTCATGCCCGGAATTGAGAAAGGATGACAGAACTCTTAGGACTTCAGTTCCTGCTAAGGAGCACCCTGTTACAGAAGAGAGACAGCACTCCGTTAGTGTGCCTACTTCAGGAGGGAGGCCATCTTTTCTTGGTTCTACTACTAGGGGGCAGTACTCAGAAGGGAAACCGACTGTGATCCGTCCTGTTGGAGCAAAACCTAATTCCACAGTTAATCCACAGAAAAACCTGCAATCTCAGTTTAGGGAGCCTGAGAAAAAGGTTCAAAAGGAAGTTGAGTTGAACCCCATACCCTCAGTTCATCCACAGAAAAACCCACAATCCCGGTTTATTGAGCCTGGGAAGAAGGTTCAAAAGGCAGTTGAGTTGAACTCTATACCCTCAGTCAATTCGCAGAATAAAATGCAATCCCGGTTTATCGAGCCTGAGAAGACGGTTCAAAAGGAAGTTGAGTTGAACTGCATACCCTCAGTTCATCCACAGAAAAACCTGCAATCCTGGTCTATCAAGCCTGAGAAGAAGGTTCAAAAGGCAGTTGAGTTGAACTCTATACCCTCAGTTAATCCACAGAATAAACTGCAATCCCGGTTTATCGAGCCTGAGAAGGAGGTTCAAAAGGAAGTTGAGTTGAACTCCATACCCTCAGTTCATCCACAGAAAAACCTGCAATCCCGGTATATCAAACCTGAGAAGAAGGTTCAAAAGGCAGCTGAGTCGAACTCTATACCCTCAGTTAATCCACAGAAAAAACTGCAATCCCGGTTTGTTGAGCCTGAGAAGAAGGTTCAAAAGGAAGTTGAGTTGAACTCTATACCCTCAGTCAATCACAATAATGCCAATCTTGTTGCAGAAAAGCAATCATCAAGAAAATCGGAGGCAGAGGCTTCTAGGCCCAGAGATACAGTATCAAGGAACATGAATCTTCCACAACCTGTACCTTTTAAGATGCCGGATTCTAATGGAAATGTTAACCGAGGGTTGCCTAATGGGAAAAATGTGAGTGCTTCTCTGGACAACCGGATGATTAGTCCATCTGATAGTGCTCATACTCAAATGGATAGGACAGCAGCTTTCTTTCCTCATGGACAGGTGCAGGGTCATAGTGATTCCGTACAGTTTTTGAAAAACTTGGCAGAAAAGAATCAAAAGCAACATAAATCATCAAGTCAAAAGCAACATAAATCGTCAAGTCAATCATCAGTTGATACTCAACCTATTGGGTCATCGGTTCCATCAGTAAGAAGAGATGATTCTGGCAATGCTGCAGCAGCTGCTGCCCGGGCCTGGATGTCTATAGGTGCTGGAGCATTTAATCAGCCTACGGAGGATCTCACTAAACCCAAAAGTCAGATATCTGCAGATTCATTATATAACCCAGCTAGGGATTTTCAGTCACAAATTTCACGAGTTCGTGGGGAGTTTCCAATGCAATTTCAAACTCAGAACAGTTTTTCATTTCCAACCTTTTTACAACAACCTGTTCGTATGGCGAATGAAGCACATTTTCAAGGCCGACCTACAGTTTTTCCTCAGTTGCCAGCAGCTGACTTATCTAGATTTCAGGCGCAATCACCTTGGCGGGGTCTCAGTCCAACTGCTCAGCCAAGACCAAAACAGAAACAGGAAAGCCTTCCTCCAGACTTGAATATTGGTTTCCAGTCCCCTGGGTCTCCGGTAAAACAGTCCTCTAGTCTTCTGGCTGACTCTCAGCAGCCAGACCTGGCGTTGCAACTCTGAGTCTAGATACGTATTCAGAGGAATTAAACAAAGAGTAAAAGGGTGAGTTGTCTCTGGCTTCTGGCTTCTGGCTTCTGGCTTCTGGCCTCTGTCTCAGGGATTCACCTCGTGTCTCTGGTGCCATGGTTGCATCCAGTGTGAGAATGCCAAGGATCTCGTTATGACAGAATGATTTTAGAGGCGATGTTTATCCATTTTTGACTTCTACAAGGAGTTGTCCACACGTAACGAAGGATTGTCTCTGGTTAGATTAGCTTTGCTCGACCTGATATGATCAGCTCAGAACTTAAGAAGCTATAGGTTTAACAGAACTTCATTTTCTGGCCCAGATAAGGAATTCAGACTTGCCTACGCAGGTTTTCGTCTCGGCAGAAGGAGGATCCATTTGAAGATTTATATCAAATCGCTTAGGAGCTGTTACATATCTGGTTGAGGCCTTGTACATTGTTACAGGTTGATGGGTAGAATTACTTATGTAGAATTTAGTCATTTTATGTATGTAATTGCATTGAGAATTCCACTTTATACCACTACTACGCTTATAATGTACATTGTGGACTATTGTCACTAAAATTTAATGTTTCTGTATTTTCACGGTCACGGGTTCGGCCAATAATCTCTCTACACAACCCGCAAACAAATGTCGTTTTGCCATCGGTGGTGCCACTGGGAGAATATCTTAGTTTCAAGAGTCTTCTTATGTACGCCTTCATCAGCTTTCACCTCACATATAAGTGAATCAATACAAAATTTCGAAGAAGGAAAGACCAACAAGTCGTTTGGGGTTTTATGAAAGGTTCGACAGTACACACCCGAAATAAAAATTTGGAAGAGGTTCGACAACTCCTAACAAACATCTAGAAGACGTCCAACAACTCTCTACTGAACGATAAGAACATTTTGAGCGACAAGCTATGATTTTCTCATAAAAAAACTCAAAAATTTTCTACTTTAAACATTACATAATAATTCAAATCTATAATTAGTCACAATCCAATCTCAAAATCAAAGAGTATGAATTTAAATTAGTTATTTCTCGGTGTGCTTAATTGTGCTCGACCATTAAGGGTGATTGATCCCCAATTTGATTTTTGATTTGGAATTAAAATTCTAAAATTATGTTTAAATGAGAAGAAGTTGTTAGGTAGAAAGAGAGAAAAGTGGAAGTGTGAATAGAAACTCCCTTTACGTTTCTACATACGCAGTTTCTTTTGATTTTGCTTAAGCTATGTTATGAACACAATCATTATCGTTTGACAAAAACAAATATTGACATATTGACCAGGACAAAAAGATGAAGAAACAAATTGTTCTCTATGCCGACATGCAGACATTTTAGTCCATTGTCATTGTATGAACACTACATAGTGTTTACATCAACGTTTTAAAAGGTGAAGGCGTGGTGAAGTGTTTCATTGATAATCCCACTTAGGCGAAAGCCTTGAGGTATGAAGTGAAGCCTCACGGGATTTAGAATTTTTAATATATATTATATATGTAATTATATAATATAACTTTGTAAAACAATTAATCAACAATTAAACAAGCAATCACGACCAAATTGAGATTAGAACACTAAAAAACTTATTTAAATTTTGAAACAAATTATGGTGGTGTGGAGAATTTCGAAACAAGTTGAAGCATGAGATTGGCGTAAACTTGAAATATGGGATTGATAATTTAGGGTTTGAAGAATCAAGGAATTGGAGAACTGTGAATAGGAATATGGGAATCGGGTGGATGGGGAAGAAGGGGATCTACTGGAGATTATGAAGTGTATATAAAAGAAATTAGACTTGACCAAAACCGTTTTGGGCCAAATCATTAAAAATAAAAATAAAAATAAAAATACTTCACCAATACAATGTTGTTTTGGGTCAAGTCATAAAAAAGAAATAATGATAATTCTTCTTCTTCTTTGTGAAGATTCAGCCAATGCAACATAAAGAAAATCATATGGCAATCACTACAACATAAAAAAAAAAAAGACCAGAGGGCAGAGCCTCAGAGGCCCAACCTCCGATTTCAAGGGGTGCCAGCAAATTTTAAGGCAAGGGTTTTGGCCAACTCAGAACACCCTAAGGCATGCCTCAGCCACCTAGGCATGCCTCAACCACATCTAGCAAGTGTTTGCCTACTCCCATTGGGCAAAAGCGATTTCACGCCCACCCCACCTCCAAAGCCGTCTAGGAGCACCTCGGGGTGCATTTGTTGAAACACTAGTTTACGTACAAAACTTGGTCATATTTTTTAGGGAAATACCTCAAAGTGGGACAATTTCTTAATCTTGAAACAAAAATAGGACAAACCGGCCATGCATAAGCCATGCACAAAATCGAAATTACTAAAATACCCACATATAAATGAGTTATGTCCTCCCATTTTCTTATTTCTCTCTCTCCCTTCCTCTCTCTCTTCTCTCACTTTCTCCCTCACACACTTTCTCTCCCCTTCTCACTATGCACATATGGTGCATTGTCATCCCGACCAACATCGTCCAAATTGAAGTCATAACCAATTTCATCTCGTCCTCATGAGTCCAAAACACCTAGCCTTGTCACAAATCTCATCCCCGATCGTTTGGATTGAAGCTCAAGCAACCGCGAATTTTCCGGCCATTTTCCCACAACACGGCAAACAATTGAGGCTCGAGACCACCACCACTGGACTCGAATCGACAGTGGGAACAAAGGCTAGTCATTAAATGCTGGTGTTTTGTTGGATGAATTTTTCAGGATTTGCTTATTGTATGTAAATGACATGCACATGATATGCTCACAAATCTGAGCAACCCAAAAACTTAGAAGTTAAATCAAGGTTTGTGTTTCATTTTGGGGCCTATAGGTTGTGGAATAAATTTGAAGTTTTGACGTGCTACAAAACTGGGATGGGACAATTTTTGGTTCAAGTGTCCAATTGTAGAAATTTGTGAAATTTTTTTCGTAATGTGCATACAGTGTGCATATAATATGCATGGCTATATCTTAATACGAGAAGCGGGAATGTTCACTAGTTATGATCAGTGTTTTAAAAGAAGCACCCTAAGGCGCGCCTAAGCTGCTTCGGAGGCAGGGTGGGAGTGATAACGTCTCTTCCCAATGGGAGTGGGCGAAAACTCGCCCAAGAATGGTCTAGGTGAGCCTAGATGGCTGAGGCACGCTTAAAGGCTATTGGTGGGCGTTCCTAGATCCATCAGCCACCCTAAATCGAAGTCAAATGGCTTTGTTGTATAGGTAAATCGAAGTTGATAGCTCAGTTTAGGGTTGCAGGGGTGTGCGTCATCTTCACGAGGAAGACGACTATGAAGAAGAAAAAGAGGAATTTTTTTTTTGAAAGATTTGGCCCAAAACGACATCGTTTTGGCCAAGTCTTAATTTTTTTTAAATGAGTTGGCTCAAAACGACGTCGTTTTGGCCAAGTCTATTTTTCTTTTATTTTTAAAACCCATAAGAGTTCCTTGTTTCCCTTGTTTTTCTCAGCTGTCCCCTATTATTTAAGGTCCTGTAAGGCTTCACCTCACGTCTCACACCTAGGTGGGGCTATCTATGGAACGCCTCGCCTATGCCTCCGTCTTTTAATACATTGGTTATGATGCAATATGTTTTACCTTGGAATTTAACGAGCATGAGCCTCAACAAAAAAAAAAATTAAGAAAAAGCTTAGAGGACATTAAGGATCATGCATGTCCATAAAATAACAACAACGAGATCATGTTTTCCACATGCATGATTAAATGGTGATTGATATACATAACAAGACTTTTCAAATCGCCACGGTAACCTTACATACGTAACAATTATATTTTTATTGTATCCACTATACCAATAGGTTGCCGCTAAAGTTTCTTATTAATGCAAAAAATAACTCATTGCTTGATCTCTAATGCTATGCATATCATGTGCATGTATTGTACATATGATGTGCATGTGGTGTGCATATAGTGTATATGGTGGTGACGTTATCGGTGATGATGTCATTTTTCTGATTTCGAAGAGAAAGCTGTGAGCTTTAGGTTTTTGGGTTGGCTCAGATTTGTGAGCATATTATTTGCATGTCATGTACATACAGTGAACATATCCTGAAAAATTCATCCAACAAAACACAATTTTTTGCCAATTTTTAGTAAACACCATCACAACATTCAAACAAGGTAGGGAATCCCATCAAAACTTTATACAACTTATGGGTTTATTCTCCTCTTCCCCAAATATGAAAGAATCATTTATTTAATCCCACTAATCTGCAAATATTGGAAGGAAGAGAGCAAAAAACAAATGGGTTTTGTGCACAGCAATTAATGACTGGGCTTTGTTCCCACTGTCAATGCGAGTCCAGCGGTGGTGGTCTCGAGCCTTAATTGTTTGCCATGTTGTCGGAAAATGGCCGAAAAACTCGTGGTTGCTTGAGTTTTGATTCCAACAATCGGGGATGAGATTCATGACAAGGTTAGGTATTTTGGACACGTGAGGACGAGATGAAATTGGTGGTTGCTTCGATTTGGACGGTGTTAGTCGGGAGGATTGTGCACCATGTGTGCACAGTGAGAAGGGGAGAGAAAGTGCGTGAGGGTGAAAGTGAGAGAAGAGAGAGAGGGAGGGAGAGAGAGAAATAAAAAAAATGGGAGAAAATAACCCATATATATACAAGGGTAATTAAGTCATTTCAAGGTGTTGAAAATCTTATTTCTGGCCGATTATTGTGCATGGTCGTGTGCATATTTTAAATGTCCTATTTCTATCTCAAGATTAAGGAATTGTCTTATTTCTGGGTATTTCCCTATTTTTTATGAAAAATCTATTTTAAATAAACCAATTTTTATTTAATGGTACATATATTCAGCAGCACAGAAGATTAAGAAATTGTCTTATTTCTGGGTATTTCCCTATTTCTTATGAAAAATCTATTTAAAATAAACCAATTTTTATTTAATGGTACATAATATTCAGCAGCACAGAAAATTAATAGCTGAGTATGAAAATAAAAAAATTTAATAATTGTGGAAAATAAATTAAACAGCTAAAACACTAGCACTCATATATTAGCATTGAAACATGCTGAGAATTCTGCGGCACGAGAAGTCGGGGGATGTTCATACACATTCACATGATATCAGTCTGACGTTTCATTTCCTACTGCCTGACCTTGAATCCGCAAAACCAAACACGCCATGTGCGATTTCACGGCAAAAATAAATGGATAATACATGCAGAATTGCTGGAGCATGAAATAATAAATTATACAAGAAATTTAAAAATCAACCAAGTTATTATATTTTAGAATATTAATCACCGGAAGGAGTTCGAGCGTTGCTCGAGGGGCTCTAACGAGAAGCCGAAAATGGGAAAAACGGAAAAAATAAATATAATGATGCGTACAGTTGGGGGAAAAAATGATGACATAGATCCTTAGAAACTAAATAAAAGTACTTATTACTTAACAGTTAAGTACTTGAGCTGATTCTTCTGGTTCAAACAAACGAGACAAAAAGTTTTCCTGGACAACTGCACTTGTATATGAACGGAAGTGAGTTCTACCACAAATTAATCCTTTTGCCACAATTCCATGCTGATTAGCTTGAGTTGTTGTGCCTATAAACTTTTAACCTTCTGAAAGAAAGGCGGGCGAACGAAATCCTCATGCTCGGTTTTTGCTTGTTCTTCATCGATCTATTGTTTCTGAGAACACAAACATCGCCATTGCATACGTAACGTTTGTTTCGGTGAGAGGCTTCTGAAAAGCAGCTGAAGATGTTTGGGAGAAAATGCAGAGTCATTGAATATACAGATGAGACTGCTAAAATTTAAACAACAGAGACTGATAAAGTTTTCTCTTTATTTTCTGAATGAATACAGACGGACTTATATACATGAATAGGTTATGGTCTTGGTCCCTCCGTGCACATATTACATGTCCTAATTAATATAATTAGGTATGAAAAATAATAAATAAATAATTAGGTCAATGTTGGATGGCTCTTTATCTAATTTTAGCAACACACCACAAGGCACACGATTAATTGCCATCCTCAAAATTCAAACAAAATGTTTTCCACAGACGTGTTGGTCTCATCTCCTCTCAAACTCTCTCAAGTATTGGGTGTCTTGCACCTTGTTATTATTATTATATTATTATTTATTACAACCATAATGAGAAAAATAAATTGGTACCTAACTCGCTATTTACGATATTCAAGCTTAAAATCTCTCCAAAAAAAATATAACACTCACCTATTACTAATTGTTTTTGTAATGAGTATTGCGTATGTTTTATTCTAAACTCTCAAGACGTGATTTTTACGTCATATGTATTTATATATTTCATATGATAGCACATGTATTAAACAATCTTAATTTTCTGTATTATGTTTCTAGTATGGAGAAAATGAACTCTTTATATATTGGCTCTCTTGGTTTTTGCTAATGTTTATTTATATTAAAATTTCACCGATCGACTTTGTCCGTTTTCTCTTAACTGCATAACCGGAATGGTAGAGTGTTGTTAATGAATATCTCATTAATAAGAGGAGGAACTTTGCATGAACTTATAAGTAAATTGGGTTAGTCTTGAAGTAATAAGACTATTCCAATTAAAATACTCATTAAGAAAGAGTGGTAATAAATGTAAAGAAGAGAGATCTACCACCCAATAGCAAGGGGTTTGAACCAAGAGATTTCCATATGAATGGGCTCATATTGGCAATTGATTTTTATGATAGAACCTTAATTCCACGTTACCTGATTTATGTTGTCCATATGTGGCGTTTAAAAATACACCACACGTAAATTATTCATTCTCAACACGTTTCTCATGTTCCTCTCGCAATGTCTCTTCTCTCATGTATTTATCACATTTGAATTGTCTGCGACTTTTAATTTGTCTGTGTCACCCCTAGTCTTTAAGACATGTTATTTTTCTCATCTGGCAAGTCTGTTAAGTTTTTCGTTTAAATTAGAACAACCTATATATTACGAGTAAATTATTACGTGGCATTTCATACTAATAAAATAGGGATATATTGATAAAACTTAAACATAGTTTTATTTTATTAGCGCGAGAAAGCTATGGTGACTATATATTCATATACTGTATAAGTTGTTGTCATAAATGAGAGTTATGAGTCGTGACCCAATGCCCACCTTCCAGGAACGTTTGCCACCACATCTTCCAACCACCCAATTTCTAATAACCCCAAGCTTCACAAAATTCGACCACCGCATTGATCAACTCTTCTGAAGGAATCGTATCGCATTCTAATTATTTCTCTTTAACAATTTTAAACAGTATTTTTTTGTCGATCAAAGTAAATTTCATTAAAAGAAAAAACTAGTACAGAATAACGAAAACTTAAAGAGTCCAAGGTAGCCAAAAAAAAGCTCAACTCCACAAAATAAAAGTTGTAATGAAATAGGCACTAAATGAGCGACCCATAGCGAAAAATAGATGGGAAGACAAAATTGCCTTTTTGTAGTGTTTCAGTAGCATCTTTGTCTCGCTTGAGTGGTTACAAACCGGAGATTGAACAGACTGAGACATGGCAAACATCGCGGTAGAATGAGCCATGGCTACTTGCAAGGTCGGATGCCTTCCGAGTTCCGAGTTCAACTTTGTTATTGCTGTGCTTCGAAGAATCAGCAGTTACGGCATGTTTAATATTTTCAAGCACTTTAAAGAACATATTGACCATCTATCAGTAACTGGCTCGTAACTCAGATGGTTCAGAGCATTCAACGCCCGTGTTCAATTCTCTGAACCGTGAGCATCCAACACTTGCTAAAGCCCTGGGTTTCAGCAATGAACATTACAACAGAATTTTGAACACAAAATAGGCGGAACGAAAAACAACTCGTGCCATCGCTTCCTTTGGCATCCAAAACAAAATTCAATAGAAAAGTCAATCATATCATCAAACACAATTGAAATAATGATAATTTACTAGCTGGATTCATAGAAGGATTAACCATATAGCATTTTACAGAATAAAGTCATAGATTCAACAGCAGTTAATAGTTATCATAAAAAAAGCAACCACAAATTTGGGGCTGCTTTGAGCCGCAGTATGCAGTAGCCGAATTTGAAATCCAACAGAATATACACCTTTCATGCTTCTTAAAAAAGTCTTATTTACATAATGCAGAATTGACAGCATCAGAATTAACCGAATGTGTTTTCACCGCTGTAGGTCATGTAGAGGAAACCATCTTCGTCTTTGTTTTCCTCGTAGATAGCAGACATCATAGCAGCTGTAATACCACAAACCCAAATATCTGTTCAGGTATAGGGACCGACATGTTATTTACAGTATACATGAAACATTTTTGGAGTATTATTCTCACCAGTGGGTGGCAAAATGTTCTTCACAAATATAAATATGGCCTTCTCGGCACTGAGCTTAATCCTCTTCCGGACCACATAAACAAACTGCCCAACAGTCAAATCAGCAGGAACCAGATACCTGTTTCCATCATTTGACCATTACAAATAACATTTTCAATGAGATGACGAACAATACAAAGAATGTTTTACAGATAGTGAAAGAATACAAATCAAGTTAACAATATTTCAGCTTCAATCAAGCGTAGTTCTTAATTCGTGCTGCTAGCATTATGATTATAACTCATTTTAACTACTTTAACCGTATGGTATAACTCGGGAAAAAGTATTATCAAGCTATCAGGCGAGAATCTGTGAGGGCAAGGAATGGTGTGTACGGTTAAGTTTAAGATCAACGATGCATTGCCAGTGGTGTACAGGAATCTCACACAGAATGAAAGAAAATCTCAGCAGCCACACAAAATAATATAAAGATTATAACTTCTCAGTTTGGTCACATCAGTAACTGAAGATAACCCAACTGTAAATACATATACTCAACACACACAAGTGCACAAACATGTATTCTTATGACATAATGAATTTACAAAAGTATGTCCACACAGTCCCAAATGTTAAAAGACAGATGTTTTCGAAACAATAACATTCTGAAAAATTGCAGGGTGCCAGAAAGCAAGGCACACAAACACATACACTTATGTACTTCAAAATGACAACCTTCTAAACACTGCAGAATGCTAGGAAGTACACCACACATAAGAAAGTGAGTATGAAGCCTTGACCTTACCAAAGAAGTGTGTGCAAGTGTGCGTGTCTCTCTCTCACTCAACACATTCTTCATATTGAAAACCTTATGGAAAATTGCATAACACAATCAAGCAAGCCTCACAGAGTAATTCAAATAACAGGAAAAAACACAATTAAGAACAGACAAAGTATAGAGAGACTATGAAATATAAACAGAGACTGACTTTTTCTTGTCAATGTCTGGTATGTCACTTCTTTCAGCCTTCTCCACAATAACCTACACACACACACACAATTAAACAAGAATACAAATGTTACATAAATAAGAATCACACATGGCATAAATCACAAGAAAAAGGATCTTAAAAGTGTTATTACAAGGCACAGCAGTTCAAGTCCAAAGCTAAATGAGTTTTACATGGAGAACTTATGACCCTTGATGAAGCTCCTTGAGAGAGGCACAACTCAAACACAAAAGCATGTGCTATTTTGGTAACATTCAAGGCTAAAAATAGCTTTTTGGAATTGGATCTGATTTTTGTGTTAATTAATATTTTAAGAAGTTAAATTTGATAATTTTCGAGAAAGAAGTTAAACTTGACAATCTCATTGTGTTTAGGCTCTACAAGGCCTTAGCTTTAACTGCCTTCAGCATTCATAACACTGGTTCTTGATGGACTAGAAATGATACTCAATATTCATACCGGAATTCTGTCAGGATACTTCTCCCTGATCCGAGCAGCTTCTGCCTGCCTCCTTTCTGGTACCAAAATAAAGATAAAATGAAAACGTAACAAACATATGAATAACTTGCAGAACTAGACAGTTTGATGCTGTCGTTCCATGACCATTGCTACGCATCCAAAGATAAATAGCTAAGCAAGCGACACTCTGCATGGTTAGTTCCTCCATACTTCCTACGCTTACATTTCGTTCCCAGACTCCAATGACTATTCGTTTTCACCTGCTCAAAATTCTCACTTTTCATGCATACTCACCCTACAACTAATTGAATAAATTTATGACAAAGGAACGTCACACAAGTATAATTTACAGATTCACATTCAAAATAGAAAGGCCTACCGCAATTTAATCTCATAACCAAAAGTAATATTCGCACCATCTCAACTAAATCTTAAAACACCAGTAACCCAGATCATATAACTCATAATTATACACAGGAAGGACCAAGAATTGTGGAAAATAACTAAATTTCACATAAACCCCAAATCAAAGAGTTTTTTTTAACCTAATTGAATAAAGAAAACAAATTTTCAATTTTTTGGTTCCACTCTTAGGGAAATTGCAAGATACATATCGATCAGCAAAATTCAGGGTCACTCAATCAAGCTCAATCACAATCACATCACTGCACATAACATCAGTACTTGTTTGCTTGTGTGTGTGTGTGTGTGTGTGTGTGTGTGTGTGTGTGTGTGTGTGTCGAGAGAGAGAGAGAGAGAGAGAGAGAGAGAGCGAGAGAGCGAGAGAGAGAACCGAGCGGGTGTTCGAGCTTGAAGGAGCTTTTGGCCATGGAGGATCAGGTTTGACTGTTTCTGTAGCACTTCTTGAGTTCCGATCAACCACAAAAAACAGAACCAAATTAGGGTTTCAGATCCAAAACGAGGGTAATAATAAAAATCACAACAAAAGCCCCTTTCTTTAAAATAAGCTTCTTACCAGAAGATCTGAAGGAATGATAAAGGAACAAAATTTGGGAAGGAGAGAAGGAAGGGGAGAGAGAGAGAGCTGAGGAGAGAGAAACTTTGTGAATTGGGAAAAGAGATGATAATACTCAAAAGAACCGGAGCGTGACTCCACAACTACCTTTACCGACATCGCCCTGCGGCCCAGGATCAAAATGGTTTGAGTTCTATTTTAACTGGGCTACACCGTGGTGGCCCAAGTTTCGTTTGACCGAAATTACGGATTGGAATTAACTTGCTCCATAAGACCTTCGTTCCTTTCCTTCAAGTTCTTGGACATAAGTGCTTTTGTTTCAAAAGCGCTTTTGTTTGGGTGTGGTAGGTCAGATGGGCACTGGGCGCTAGTGCGCTTAAGTGCTTTACATTTTTAAAAGCCCTTCACTGTTATAAATAGGCAAAATTTAGAGAAATAACATTTACTCGGGACATGAACGAAGCAGTTGTAGAGTATTATACCAACACAAAATGTTGCAGAAGAAGTAATGTATATTATTGCTATTAGATGTTTTCTCTTCCTTTTCTCTCCTTAATGTTCTCTTCATTTGAACAATCTAAGTGCTCTATTTATAGAGCCACTTCAATGGAAACTTACAAAACTTACTATTCACATGTGATACTTTACTATACACATTACTATATACATGTGGTACTTAACTATACACATGTGGGCAAACATACCCATTATTTACAACATTCCCCCTTGGATGCCCACATATCAGTATCATTTGCCTCATTAAAACCTTGCTTGGAAAAACCCAGTGGGAAAAAACTATAGCGAAGGAAAAATAGTACAACTTTACCTGGATGGTGTTGAGCATGCTTATGTTGCCTCGTTAAAACCTTGATAGGAAAAACCCAGTGGGAAAAATCCTAATCGAAGGAAAAAGAGTACAACATACATGTATCATGGATGCTCCCCCTGAATTGTATCTCCCCTTAATTCCGCATTCTTCAAATTTGTAAGCCGATGTAATCTGATTCCCTGCACCAACTTCTGAAATGTGCACTTTGGTAGAGATTTGGTGAACAAGTCTGCTAAATTTTCATTGGAACGGATTTGTCTGACTTCAATAACTTTACCATTTTGAAGGTCATGTGCACTGAAAAATCTTGGAGATATGTGTTTAGTCTTATCACCTTTGATGAATCCTTCCTTCATCTGGGCGACACAGGCTGCATTATCTTCATAGATGACAGTTGGAGTGTCTATCCTTGAAGGTAGACCACATGAATTCCGGATGTGATGGATCATTGATCTTAACCAAGAACATTCACGACTTGCTTCATGTAAAGCAATTATTTCTGAGTGATTGGAAGATGTAGCAACTAGCGTTTGCTTCGTTGACCGCCATGAAATTGTAGTATCTCCATAAGTGAACACATATCCATTTTGTGAGTGGGCTTTATGCGGATCGGAGAGAAAACCAGCATCTGCGTATCCAACAAGGATCTGATCATTTGTGAGCTTGTCTAAGTAGAAGAGACCCATATCTGTTGTCCCACAAAGATATCGTAGAACATCTTTGACTCATTTCCAAAGACGAATTGTTGGAGCAAAGCTGTACCTGGCTAACAAGTTAATTGAAAAAGCTATATCTGGTCTAGTACATTGTGCTAAATACAATAAAGTACCTATTGCGCTCAAATATGGTACTTCTGGACCAAGGACCAGTTCATCTTCTTCTTTTGGACGGAATGGATCTTTCTTAATGTCTAAAGAACGAACGACCATTGGGGTGCTAAGTGGATAAGCCTTGTCCATGCCAAATCGCTTCAGTATCTTTTCAATGTAAGCTGATTGATGGACCAAAATTCCATTAGCACAATGCTCAATCTGCAGGCCGAGACAATATTTTGTTTTCCCAAGGTCTTTCATTTCAAATTTGCTTTTCAAATATTCAGCAGTCTTATTGAGCTCTTTGGGGGTTCCAACTAGGTTCATATCATCGACGTATATTGCCACTATAGCAAATCCAGTATTTGATTTCTTAATGAACACACAAGGGTAGATGACATTGTTGGCATATCCTTCTTTAATCAAATACTCATTGAGACGATTATACCACATTCGCCCAGATTGTTTCAACCCATATAGTGATCGTCTTAATTTGATTGAGAACATACCTCGTGGTTTGTTAGTTGCTTCAGGCAACTTAAGTCCTTCTGGGACTTTTATATATATGTCAGTATCTAATTCTCCATATAGATACGCAGTGATGATATCCATAAGTCGTATGTTAAGTTTTTCTGAAATCACCAAACTTATTAAGTAACGGAACGTAATTACGTCCATTACAGGAGAGTATGTCTCTTCATAATCAATCCTAGGTCTTTGTGAAAAACCTTGTGCAACGAGTCGTGCTTTATGTCTTGCAATCTCATTTTTCTCATTGCGTTTCCTAGTAAATACCCATTTGTAACCTACGGGGTTCACACCAGGCGGGATTTGGACTATTGATCCAAAAACACTTCGTCTTTCCAAGGAATTTAATTCTGCCTGGATTGCATCTTTCCACTTAGGCCAATCTTGTCTCTGTTTGCATTCATCAACAGAGCGGGGCTCGATATCATCACTTAAGATAATTTCAGTGGCTATTGCAAATGCAAACATGTCGTCGATGATTATTTCATTTCGATCCCACAATTCATTAGTACATGCATAATTTATGGATATTTCTTTGTTTTCATGTACGTCTGTCTCTTCAGGGATAAATGTCTCATCAAGGACATTTTCTTTTTCTGAAAGTACAGAATCATGAATTATGGATTTATCATTCAATTTCTTTTCTTGAATGATATCATTTGGGTTCAACTATGCCTTCATCTTTCTCTTTCGAGGGGCTGAATCTTTTGAACCTGGGGGTCTACCACGCTTCAGGCGTGCACTGGATGAATCATTCGCTGCCACTTTATTTTGTCCAACAGGGACATTAATTCTTACAGGTGCGTTTACAGCTGGTATATGTGACTTTATCACTTTCGAAGCATCATTAAATGCATCTGGCATTTGATTAGCGATACCTTGAAGATGAACGATCCTTTTTACTTCATTTTCACATTGAGTGCTTCGTGGATCAAAATGAGATAAGGTGGGAACAACCCATGTCAGTTCTTGCCGTTCTTCTGGAACGGTCTTTTCTCTCGCTAACGATGGGAAAACTGTCTCATCAAATTGACAATCAGCAAAACGAGCTGTAAACATATCACCAGTCAAAGGTTCCAAATATCTAATGATAGATGGTGAATCAAAACCCACATAAATTCCTAGTCTGCGTTGAGGTCCCATTTTAGTTCGTTGTGGCGGTGCAATAGGCACATAAACAGCACAACAAAAAACTCGTAAATGGGAAATGTTTGGCTGTTGTCCAAACACGAGTTGTATTGATGAATATTGGTGGTTGGCTCTGGGTCTCAATCTAACCAATGATGCAGCATGTAATATGGCATATCCCTATGCAGAGACTGACAATTTCGTTTTCATGAGCAGAGTGTGAGCTATTAATTGAAGCCCATTGATAAATGCCTCTGCTAAACCATTTTGAGTATGGACATGAGGAATAGGGTGTTCAACATCAATGCCCAGTGCCATATAGTAATCATCAAAGGTTTGAGACGTAAATTCACCAGCGTTATCAAGTCAAATGGACTTAATGAGATGATCTGGGAACTGTGCTCGCAACTTAATTATCTGAGCAAGAAATTTCGCAAAAGCTACATTTCGAGTAGACAATAGGCAAACATGTGACCATCGGGTAGATGGATCAACCAAAACCATAAAATATCGAAATGGTCCACAAGGTGGTTGAATAGGTCCACAAATATCCCCTTGAATTCTTTGCAAAAATAATGGGGATTCATCATCAACATTTAGTTGTGCTGGTCTAATTACCAATTTCCCTTGGGAACAAGCCTTGCAAGGGTTATCATTTGAGACATTAATGTGTCTGCTCAATAATGCATGTCCATTAGAGTTGGTAATGATTCTACGCATCATGATAGATCCTGGATGACCTAGATGGTCATGCCAAAGCATGTAAACCTTTGAATCAATGAACTTCTGGTTCATGACAGTATATGCCTCAATTGTCTTTATGTATGTATAATACAATCCACTCGATAAACCATGCAACTTCTCCAATATACGCTTCTGGGTATCATTGGAGGTAATGCATAAATATTCCACATTTTCTACACTTTTCGTTTCAATGTGATATCCATTTAGACGTATGTCTTTAAAACTCAACAAATTTCAAATGGATCGAGTATCATATAATGCATTTTTTATGGATAATATTGTTCCATTTGGTAACATAATCTGGGCTTTTCTTGAGCCTTCAATTACATCTAATTGCCCTGATATTGTTGTTACCTTTACTTTTGCAAGTACCAAATTCGAGAAATACTTTCGATCTCGAAGTATTGAATGCGTGGTTGAACTGTCTGCAAGACAAAATTCTCCGCCATTGCTCTTGTTTTGAGAATAACCATAATTTTTATCCATGTTCTCTGAGTAAAGAAAAAACAGTTTATTCATACTGGAATACTACTTTTATTGAATTGAAAATGCGAGCATTAAACCACAAGTATAAATAACAGGAGTACATTAAACATAAATAATTCAATCGGACCCATAAACTTCATTCCCTCTTTCATTAATAAAATGTGTGGCATCCATGTGGGTTGTGTTTAATTGTCCTAATAAATTGGTCACTGGATCAAGGGTTTCCATTGATTGAGCCTGGTTGAAGAAATTCATCTCGACACCATTCTCTTTGAAGGAGGCTTGATACAGCTCCACCAGATGCTTTGGGGTGCGACAAGTACGCGCCCAATGTCCGTTGCCACCACACCTATGGCAAACTCCTTCAGGATTTCTAGGAGTGTTCATATGAGCTTTTCCTTTCTGGTGATTTGCATTTTTAAAGCTCGGGCCTGGATTATGCCTTGGAACTTGGTTGTGAAACTGGACACCATGGTTCTTGCCTTTCCCTTTCCACCGGCTTTGCTTGTGGCCACGTCATCGTTTGTAATTATTGCCACGGAAGGATATGGTATTCCTTTCAAGGGAAGCATCATTCACTTTTGGGAACGGTGCTGATCTAGTAGGTCGGGAATTATGGTTTTTCATCAGGAGCTCATTATTCTGTTTAGCTACCAGGATCACAGATATCAGCTGGTTGTATTCAGTGAAGCCTCGCGCTCTATAATGCTGCTGCAATACCATGTTAGAGGCGTGGAATGTGCTAAAAGTCTTTTCCAATAACATCTCCTCAGTAATAGTATCCTCACAAAGCTTCATCTGAGAGGTAATTCTGAACAACTCCGAATTGTACTCAGCCACTGACTTGAAATCCTGGATCCTTAGGTAAATCCAGTCATAGTGAGCTCTTGGAAGAATTACCGTTGTCTGGTGATTGTATCTGCTTCTCAAGGCATTCCAGAGGGCTAACGGATCTTCAACTGTTAAGCACTCGCTCTTTAGTGCCTCATCAAGATGGAGACGAATAAAAATCATGGCCTTTACCCGATCTTGAGAGGATGAGCTGCTATCTTCCTTGATGGTATATCCAAGATTCGCTACTTCCAGATGAATCTTGGTATCCAATACCCAGGTAAGGTAATTCTTTCCAGTAATGTCCAGGGCAGCGAAATCAAGCTTTGCCAAGTTTGCCATTTTCTTTTCTGAAAGAAAAATGAGGTGTGTAAGAACTTGCAATAATATGTGTTCTGGAGGAATATATTGTTAGAATTTTTGGTTCTTACAAATTTTGATCTTTAGGCCAAAATGATAAGTACTCGAAACTTCAGGCTTGAGATTTACATAATTAATGAGAAGGGCAATTGTACCGCACCATTCTCATCGAAACAAGTACAGGAAGAGCGATTATTCCACACTACTTTAAATAGAAGGAAAATTTAAATATGTAGAGTAAGGTGAACGATTATATCGCACCACCTAAAATTGCAATAAAATTTAAATTGCGATAAAATTTAAATATGTAAAGCATGGTGGGTGATTATTTCACACCACCTAAAATTGCGATTGCGATAAAATTAAATATGTAAAGCAGGGTGGGTGATTATTTCACACCACCTAAAATTGCGATAAAATTAAATAACAGGCAAATTTAAATATGCACGATAGGGCGGGCGATTATACTGCTCCACTTAAAATTTGCAATAAAATTAGATCTGCAGTCCAAGATAGGCGATAGAACCGCACAATCTTGGATTGCATAAATAATCAGTGGGTTAGTAGTCAATATCTACACCAAACAAGAAATCAAAGATATAAGTGGCTGTTAGTTGGAGAACTAGAATTAAACATGGTGCAAACAGTTCTTCGCGAGGGTATACCCAGCAAGCAATTGAGGCAGAGGAAGAAGAAGAACAGTAAAAACATTAGAGGAAACATTTTTTTTTCTTTCGGTGAAGGGAAATGAGAAATGATTAGAGAGTCATGCTGATAACGTGTTATAAATAGGCAAAATTTAGAGAGATAACCTTTACTCGGGACAGGAACGAAGCAGTTGCAGAGTATTATACTAACACAAAATGTTGCAGAGGAACTAATGTATATTATTGCTATTAGATGTTTTCTCTTCCTTTTCTCTCCTTAATGTTCTCTTCATTTGAACAATCTAAGTGCTCTATTTATAGAGCCACTTCAATGGAAACTTACAAAACTTACTATTCACATGTGATACTTTATTATACACATTACTATATACATGTGGTACTTAACTATACACATGTGGGCAAACATACCCATTATTTACAACATTCACTTTGTTTTAAAAAAAAAGATGACTTGTGTTTGAAGCATAGGCTTAAACTTTTATTTTAAGCTAGACATATGAGATCTGACCTACTTTAAAACAAGAAAAAATAAACTTATTATAGATTGACATACATCAATTCTTTTCTTTGGATTTATAAATATAGAATTTAACATTTTTGCATGGATTTTTTTTTAGAATTTAGGACCACTAATTCATAAGTTCACATAACATTTAATATGTGTTATTTCTAAATTTCTATGAGTGAGAATTTCAAAATAAAAAATACAAAAAAAACCTCAACTATGAGTGGCCACAAGTGTCATCATCACTATCGCGGATCCCGTCACCACCACATGTCGTTATGGCCCCTGTCGCTACCACAACCATCACCGTCGTTGCCACCACCCACCAACATTATCGTTGTCACCACCTCCACTACTATTACATTTCATAACTGTTATCTTTCATTTATATGTTAATGAGTCTTATACACATATTGAATACTGTATTCAAATTTCATTGTTCTTTTAGGTTAATAAAACAATAAAAATCACAAATTATGGAAAATAATATTTTTTTTTGTTATTTCCGTCACTTTGGAATTCCTTAGTAATTCTAAATTTCCTCATCCAAACACTATATTAAGGAATTGAGACCAAATTAATAAGGAATATACTAAAATGTTAGATGAAGAGGATTAGAAATGTCTTTAATGAGTATATTACAAAGGTATTTGAGAGGGATTTGCAAATTCGTACTTAAGTGTCATTTATTAATCTATCTCACATGCCTTTGTAATGCTCGTGAAGGGCATTTCTAATCCTTTCTATCTAAATTTTTATGGTCTATTCCTTACTAAGTTAGCCTTAGTCTTTTGGGACTTGGAAATCCCTCACCAAACATAACTTAACAAAAATACTTGGTTCCTTACATGTAAAGAATCATTCCTCCTTACATGACGACATGATATCATTTCATCGTACAAACTTCATTATATAAGTCATTCATTATCTTTATCTTCATATAAAGATCATGTCTATAAAAATTGATATAACTTGGAGACCAATTAGTTATTCATATATGTTGAACAAATCTACAATTATTGCAACCACTAATATCATCATGATTAATCATCGACTTGATTGATTCATAACTACACTCAATGATCACCAAGTCGAATAAAATTTTCCCGATAAATAACTTGGATTGAACATACAACAATTAGCATTTCACCAAACATATAACCTCCAAGTGTGTTTTTCACAATCCAATGATCAAATATGTGTTTAATTAAAAGCCGAATCATATGTATACCACAAGAGACCTCTAAATCAATTAACAAAAAGCACTTAAAGAAAACCCATCTAATGATTCGAATCTAAGTCCTCTCTTCTTTCACCTCCTTATCAGAAATAGAAGGTGGTTCAAACATGCTAAACACCCTATAAGCTGAGATCACAGCCAATACAAGAAAGCAGCAAAGAGCCAGGGCATGGAGAACCAATGCCACCTTCATTCTGTTTCAAAAGCGCTTTTGCTTGGGTGTGGTAGGTGAGATGGGCACTGGGCAGAAATGCGCTTAGTGCTTTACATTTTTAAAAGCCTTTAAAAAAAAAAAGATGATTTCTTTTTTGAAACATAGGCTTAAACTTTTATTTTAACCTGGACACATGAGATCCGACATACTTTAAAACAAGAAGAGAAAAATAAACTTATTATATATTGACATACATCAATTCTTTTGTTTGGATTTATAAATATAGAATTTAACATTTTTGCATGATATTTTTTTTTAATTTAGAAACTCTAATTTACAAGTTCACATAACATTTAATATGTGTTATTTCTAAATTTCTATGAGTGAGAGTTTCTAAATAAAAAAATACAAATAAATAAAAAACTCAACCATGAGTGGCACAAGCGTCATCATCACCATCACGGATGCTGTCACCACCACATGCCTTATGGTCCTTGCCGCCGCCATATCCATCACCATCACTGCCATGACCCACCATCATTATCATCGTTGCCACCTCCACTACTAGTACATTTCATAACTGTTCTTTCATTTATATGTTAATGAGTCTTATACACACATTAAATTCTATATTCAAATTTCATTGTTCTTTTAGGTTAATCAAACAAGAAAAATCACAAATTATGAAATATATATATATATATATATATATATATATATATATATATTTTTTTTTTAATTTCCATCGCTTTGGAATTTCTTAGTAATTCTAAATTTCCTCATCCAAACATTATATGAAGGAATTGAGACCAAATTAATAAGGAAGAGACTAAAATGTTAGATAAAGATGATTAGAAATGTCTTTTATGAGTATTACAAAGGTATTTGAGAGGGATTTGCAAATTCCTACTTGGGAAGTGTCACTTATTAATCTATCTCACATGCCTTTGTAATGCTTGTGAAGAGCATTTCTAATCCTCTCTATGGTCTATTCCTTATGAAGTTGACCTTAGTCTTTTGGGACTTGGAAATCCCTCACCAAACATACCTTAACAAACATACTTGGTTCCTTACATGTAAAGAGTCGTTCCTCTTGACATGACGACGTGACATTATTTCATCGTACAAACTTCATAATATAAGTCATTCATTCTCTTTATCTTCATATAAAGATCATGTCTATAAAAATTAATATAACGTGAAGACCAATTAGTCATCTATATATATCGAACAAATCTACAATTATTGTAACCAATAATATCCTCATGATTAATCATTAACTTGTTTGATTCATAACAAGTGATCACCAAGTCGAATAAAATTTTCCCGAGAAATAGCTTGGATTGAACATACAACAATTAGTATTTCACCAAACATATAACCTCCAAGTGTGTTTTTCACAATCCAATTATCAAATACGTGTTTAATTAAAAGCGGCATCATATGTATACCACAAGAGACCTCTAAATCAATTAACAAAAAACACTTAAAGAAAACCCATCTAATGATTCGAATCTAAGTCCTCACTTCTTCCACCTCCTTATCAGAAATAAAAGGGGGGTCAAACATGCTAAACATTCTATAAGCTGAGATCACAGCCAATACAAGAAAGCAGCAAAGAGCCAGGGCATGGAGAACCAATGCTACCTTCATTCTGCTGCAGAATTTCCCATAAGAAGTGCAGGCTTCACTCCAAGAGACTGTCCTGTCCCCTTTGTAAGCTAAAGACAATATCTCCATCACTGCTGCCCCAGATGTGACCATTAGATAAGCTACAATCTGCACCCAAAATTTGAAACAAGAAAGAAATATATTACACAAAATGATCGATGATACATTTTTGGTCAAATTTGAGACATGTGAGCTTGTTATTAGAATTTCAAAAAACAAAAGATTATACTTTTATCAAATATAGGACCAATATTGTGCTTAATTAGTGGGCTAAAACATTATGATTATGCCTTCAACACAAAGCAAGACAACAAACACAAATTGATCTTTAAAAAACTCTATTGTGAGTGTATCTATTTTTCTTTTCCCAAAACTTTCAAGAGAAATAAGCACAAATAAAAACTTTTAAACAGACAACAAAAGGCACTAAATTTATCTTTAAAAAACTCTATTGTGAGTGTCTATCCAGTTCTATTTTTCCTTGAGCGTTTGCAACCGGTTTTATCTATGCATGTGTGTCAATTGTCAAAAACACACCTCCTATTTTTTTGTCTAAAAGCCAAGTGAAAAAGAAAAGAAATTAAATGGGGCCAAAAGGAAAAAGAAAATGAACCTGGTCAGAGACAAAGAAAAGCCAAGCTTTAGTCGCAAAGCATCTGATCCATGAGGACAAAGCTGCAAGAAAAGCATACACACCAGAAATGGTACTGATGAAAACCATGTACCTGCAGAAACAAAGACACTTCAAACGTCAATCAATAACTCAAAAATATAAACATCAACGCAACGAGCTTGCAGCTTAGTTGTTTAAGAACATTCACTCATGCACCCGAAGTCCTGAGTTTGAGTCCCCGGATTTCAGTATCGCTTGTATCAAAAAACAGAAACAGTAATTATCCAAGTAAATGAATGGAGTTGTTACTTGAGGCCTATGAAATTGGAGAACTTTAGGTTGCCATAGCTGGGGTTGTCTTGGTGGTTGGTGACAGTGAGCCAAATGGTTGCAATATTGAGAGGAATTACAAAAATCCTGAGGGAGGAGTCTATGAGCTTCAGCAACATGTTTGCAGGTAATGCAAGAGCAGCAGCAACATGAAACCCTTGGCAGGCTTGGCTGGTCTTATATTATACGAGTGTGTGGGAGAGTGAGATGAAGATGTTGGTGAGACTAAGACTAAAATGGTAATGTGGTAATAAATACAAAACATTTGAGGAAGAAGTTAGATATAACTAATGTACCATTACTTTGCTTTCCTTTTGTTTTGGAAAAATCATCAATGTGGATTTATTGGTCTTGTTATTATGATTTTTTTCTATTAAATAAATAAATAATGTTTGGGTGACAAATTAGAGCTTTAGTTCTTGAATTAAAGATATGAGACTATTCATTTCTAAACTTATCATAATGTGAAGCAGTGATCCTTATAAGTAATGTTGTTAAAACTTTCGTCCAAAATCAAAGGTTTCAAATAGAAAACGGAAGTTCTAAGAATCACTCAAAACAACTAATATTCCATGTTATGACAATTTCAAAGACTAACGTTCACAAACTTTTTTTTTTAATATTTTATAAAGCTACAACTCCAATTGAATCATATTTTAGAAACTAATGCTCCAATTTTTCGGTGCGGATGGTGTCCTTGTTAGTGGGAAGAGGAAAGATAGTGGGGCTTTGCTTTTTCAGTGCAGCTGCAGCAAATCATGTCATGACGTTATGATGAATATCTAGAACAGGTGGCGTGGCGGATTAAAAGTAGATTTGGCTGTGCTTTTCAAGAAAATGTTTACCTTAATCATAAGTGGACAGCAGAACAATTTTGATCATCATCTTTCCTTGTAATGGAGTATTACTAGATTATCATATATAGTTTATGTGAGTAGATGTGAGTAGAGAGATAGATACAAAACGCTGTTTTCGACATTTCAACAACTACAAATCCACCCTAAACATGATCTCACCATGACATGTTTGATCTTTAAACTCTTTTCTGCTTCTTTTACTTTTTCTATTAACTTTCTTTTGCAGTGGAAAACATGATTTCCTCAAAGAGCCACCAAGAAAGCTCCAAGTGATGGTGAAGAACTTATATGCAACGTGTTCACACTCACTGAAGCGTTCCAAGTGATTTATGCAAGGTTACATAGTCTTGTATTAGTGATCAAAAGTGCTACGAAAACAGTGAACCCATTTCCTAAAAGTTTCAATTAATAATAACAACTTAATGACTTCTCCTGCATTTTTTTTTCTTTTGGTAAATTTCTCCGATCAATATGGTTGAGTTTTGTCACTTAATAAGTTAATTTGCCTTTGGTCACTTAATTCACCTACTCAAATTCACTGCAGTCTGGGGGAGGTGGATGGGATATAAATATGGTGAGTTGCATTTGGTACAGAATGTAATTGCATATGAGCGCATCAACTGAGTCAACTAGTCAGTGGTCAGAGATGCCACATTGAAGCTTCATCACAAAGGAAAGAGATCATAAACATTTCTTCTACAACATGAAAAAAATATAGAAAAAAAATTCCAACAGGCACTTATTCTGGAACTTCATTAACATTGGAAGACTTGCAATACAAATGTTCCCGGAAGCAATCAAAGAATGATTTTAACGACAATCTATCACCTCTTTCAAGTTTCAATATTGGGTATCTCACTCGTCTAAAATGGAGCAGAATCCAGGAAATAGGACAGCTACTACCGTCGTGTTGCAAAAAATTTCTCTGTGTGGATTTTTATGATACAAGCTCACGCCATTTACATTTTCCTCCCGAGTTTGGAAGAACTTTTTGTCAATTAGAAAGCTGCATTCCACAAAGCATTCTCACCTTCTCCACAGCGCCTGTGGACCTCCTTGATCCTCTCCGAAGACTTGCAAATCCCACTGCAACTCCAATCGAATGAAGCAACGCAGACGTTGCCTGCCTGAGCCTTCCACTCACAATCTGTGGTAACAATTAACAGCGTTAAACCCATAACTATGCGCTATGTCATGATAATATTTATTCCTAGCTTGAACTACCATTAATTAACCTTTCTTCCAATTTTGTTTTCTTTGTAATTCTGGACATGAAAACTTATCACGCATGAATGCGTAAACCCACACAAAACACACTGAACCAGACTAATAACATTGAATAGCACCATAGGAATTAACACAGGCGTCTCTCACCCATGTTATTTCGCACATCATCAACCCTGACCTTGAAGTCTTTTAGACGTAAGTCATTTGAGAATATACATCGTAAATGTAAGTGAACTCTACTGGTAAGAAATGCTAAAACAATCGCAGGATCCGAACTAAGATCTCATGATATCTTAGATGAGCTGCTAGCCACCATGATCAGGTGTGTATTGCAACTGGTATCAGCTAAGCAATAAGTGTAGCAATTAAGGGGCTGTAATCAACCCATGAAACAACTCTAAATGCTCTGGAAGGTAAAGTTGATCTGACATTTCAATGAACAATAAAATGACTGATAACTCCCCATGGGGCACAGCTACGCCTTATAGCATGTAAGCCAGTTTATGTCACGACCCCCCAACTATGCCCATTCCCGGCCTGCTACATAGTTAAAAATGTGTAACCAAAACAAATAATTCAACTTGTTTACCATAGGTGACAAAACTAAACACGACCATATGAAGCAAAGAATATCTTGGTCATCTATTGCCACTCTTAAGTAACAGAAACACAATGTTGGAGCTATGGAACATGTAACAGCCCATGTCATGCAAATGTTTGGCACCCGAACTTTTTGTCCCCAAAACTATTGCCATTGGAACCTCATTAAGACCAAGCAAGTCAAAAAAAAAAAAAGGGGGAAAAAACAGATGGATATGAGATTACCAGGTGGTGTTCCACAACATAATCTCCGGTCATCAACCTGCTCCACGTCCAATCCAATGAACCACGATCCCAAGGAAACATCCTCATTCACATACTTGTGTAGCACATGCCTAGATGATTAGCATAACATTAGAAATAAGTAAAGGGTAGACATAATTTGAGCAGAAGGACTTCTACTATAAAGAATACGGAAACATACTGGTTGATTGATATGTAAGTAGCCAAGTCTTTTGAGATGGCATAAAGCTGGCCTGTGGCATGACGGAAATACTTGTTCCCTTCCTCACCAAATTTCCAATACTCGGGCTCATGATACCTTACTCCCCTGTCAATAAAAAAAGTAAGGTAAGGGAGAGAATGCCAAAAAGGTCCTGCTGGAAGAAATAAATTAAGCGTGCACAGCTCACTTTTGAGCAAGGACGGGACCAGATTTCATGCATCCAATATACACCCTCGGCTTTGGTCGATGCCTAGCTAAAGTTGCTCCAAGTGTTCCTGTAATTATATATGATGATTGAAATCAACATTGAGAGAAAAAAGGGAGAATGATAACAGCAAAAATTATTACACACAAGCTGGAGATCAGAATGTGCCAGTAAAAATGCCAGCACTAGTGACTCCTTAAACAGGACTGATTTTGCCATTTCGGATGTGTTCCAGAAAAGCCAATTTCCAGTTTGTAAACATTGAAAAGACATATTTTGAACAGAGAAGCCTGATGATTATATACCTATATTTACATGTACATCATCGTCAACTTTAACATAGAAATCTGCATCCCATGAAGCAACAGCAGTGGCAAAAAATATTTTTGTCTTCGCTGACAATTCAAGATAGCCCTCAACATGATCCTGCTTTCATCAAATTTATGAAGACAAAATCAATTAGCTTTTTCTGAGACCAACACATTACGAAGATACCTCAGATGCCAGATAAAAAAAAGATTAACTAAACTAGCTGAAAAGACAAAGGCTTTACCAGCCGCATAATGTCACCGTGCCTGTTCTCCTCTGCTTCAATAGCTCTATCAAGGATACCACCTGATGTAGCACTAGCAATGGATAAAAGAAAAAAAAATCAGGTTTTATTTGTTTAAGAAAAGGAAAATATTTCAACGTTGAGGTGACCATGTATGATAAAATAAAAACGTAGACAAACGAGGGTAAATCATGTGAACATTAACTTTGAAAGACAGAATAAATGTTAAAGGTTTTTATTTGTTTAAGAAATGCAGGAGTCAAAATAAAATGTGTACGTATGCATATAAAGACCTATAACAGAAACATTGGAGCTGACAGTAGTCTGGCATTACTATTGCTTTACATGATGGAGAGTAGGATTATGATGCAGGTGGTGGAAGGGAGGGGAAAATAAATTCACAATTCTAAGACACCAAACAATCGGAGAACAAAAAATATTGAACTCTATCAAAATAATTTCCAAAATGTTTCTAATAAAAAGTGCTCCAAGTAGATTGTTGTTTATCCCATGATAAAGATCCCAATGGGATAGAGTCAAATTCCACGATATTCTACTGAAAGACTGACGCTTTCATGAAATTTATCAGTTAAAAAACTTAAAACAACAAATCAAAAGTAAAACCAATATATTTGAGCTCAAATACTCACCTGTGACCTATTACAAACCGAACTACAATGCCCTTTTCTTCCTCAAGCTTCTTTCTTTTATCGGCTATATAGTAAAGACAAAGTGGAAAGGAAATGTCAGAGGCATTCACATATAGTTAGAAAATATAAAGAAAGCAGGTTATCGATAAAAAACCTTGAGGCATCCAAGTAGCACGAACTGAATCCCTGCGCTTTCGACTGCTAAAAGCAGTATTTATTCCCACAACCATCAAATATTTTCTTTTCTTTCTTGTCTTGGGAATTTTTAAATTTTCTGCAACTGGTGAACCACTTAGAATAGATTCCTGCGCAGCCCTTGCAGCAGCTAATTCCATCTCCAAATTTGAAATTTTTTTATCCAGCATGCTGCAAATTTTACGAGTCATAAGACAGAACATTAAGTCAACTTCAATAAAATGAGATGAGCTCCAGCATGGCTTACTGTATAGCACGATGAGTCTTTGAAACTTCCCCGTAAACATCCTTTGGTTCATTTTCTACATCCTTTTAAACGAAAAGAAAAGTAAAGATGAATAAACAAATAACGAAAAGGTAAAGAACCGGCTGTTTAGATAAATTGTACTTACGATTGTTGGATCACATCCAGAACCTAACTTTGGTGTTTCATCGTCAACCCTTGTTGTACTCGATATGTCTTCAATTTCAGGCACTGACCACATTCTGTTGGCAGAAATCATTTATTTTTTTATCAGTACACCACATGCGTGGTATTAAAGAAACTCTAGCATAAACGTGCTATATTCGCTTCTGATAAAGTGCAAAGTAATAACATGTTTTGATGGGAGTGTATGCCCATTCTCCTACGTTTTCCGGAAATGAGAAGCAAAGGGAGGGAAAGAAAAGGACTAGGGAAGGAGGGCGGGCGGTGCAGAAGGTGTTGTCGTAGTACTTAATGAAGAAGGGACAACAGATTAATCTCTTGAACAAAACAATTAAGACAAAACCTGGTTACAAGAATGATGTCTGAATTGAAGCATTGCATCTGTTATATGAAATTCAGATCTATCCCAATCTCATCATTGCAAGGGACACAACAAACTTACCAATTCTGCCAAAAAAATAAGGGAACTCAACCAGGAAGCAGTTAATAACACTAAATAAATTTTAAACGAGTCTGTCATCATCATTAATCTCCACTTTGAAGATGCTAACTAAACAATTAAAAAAATACAGCACTGATGCATTAATTACAAAAACCCAGAAAACGCTCAAAAATCCACCATCACTCATCATATTCAAAACCCACCAAGCCCCACATCCAGATTACAAAAATAATCCAAAATCCCAAATCTTTGAGCAAATTTAAGGATGGTAGAAAGCTACCCACTTCACCAAAACAATCATTTTCTCTGGGATTTCAAAGAAAAATCGACGCTTTAAATATGTGGAAATTTAAATTATTTACCTATCAGAGAAGAGCATCCCAGCACAAAAGCAACCAATGCAAAACAAAAGGGTCCATTTCCGAGACACAAAAGCACTCTTCGATGCTTCTCCTTCTCTGCTCTTCCAAGACATTCTTCTCTCAAATCCGACCAATCAAAGATAAATCATTTACCAATCCCAAGTCAATGAAGTCAACGCACTCGTTTGACCCAAAATTCAGATCCAGAAATCCACGTTCCTTAAAAAACCAGGAACAGCCAAGTGGCTCCTCCGAGTGCTCAAACAATGGAGGTTCTGGTTTTGTCGGTGGGTTTCTGGGTGTTGTGTTTGTAAATTGCAGTTATAGAGAAGGTGGAGGTGCGTGGAGGTGCGTGGAGGTGAGAGAAAGGACCCAACAACCATGGCGTTTACCGACCAAAATTACGTAACTGACCTTAACAAACATTTCATATTCAATTTTATGTCCCAAGTTGTACGCTTAGTTTTCCATACTTTGATACGACTTCTTAACTACCCTATGATCTGTGGAAGCATTTCTGCCTCAAAATATTGCAGACCAATTCCACTTGAGACTGAGAGTCTTGAGTCGTTTTTTGGCCTGATATAGAAGGTCTATGAGTGGATATAATAAGTTTGCCAATGACGAGAAAAACTTATATGAAACCGATGGATATAATATTTTTCTTTGTCTCACTTGGCTAGGGTTCGAGATGGCTGCATTTATTCTTGGAGAAAGGGAGAAGGGGATTTTATTCTTTAGAGCCCCGTTGAGACCCTATGAAAATTTCTTTCAATTGTGTTAGTGTTTTGGTTGGAAAGGTTTTTACTCATAGTTTCTGTGATAAGTCAATTACGAGGAAGACTTGCGTGAGAAGTCATGTGATGATAGAGATATGTAAAAAAATATGTTTACTCCTGATAACTAGGTGATTAATATTATTAATTTGTCGATGACACAAGACAGATAAATCAATTTTCAGTGAAGTTACTCATTGTAAGTTAAAGCACGCTAGCATTAGTAAACTTTTCTGGTCAATTAAATTGCTGAAACATTGCGTAAACCTTAACAAAACATATATAAGAAAAGGTCGGCACAGTACACAGCAATGGAAACAAAATTTGAATTAGGTTAAAACTGTGTTGTAAATTATTTTATGTCATCATATAATCACGCGATAATGTCTAGACAAACAATATACTTCTTGAACTCGTAAAAAATAATTACTAAATAATAACACTATTGAGACTAAAATTTAGTTGCATATGAAAGTCTGACGTTCTAAACCCCAACTACCATTACACACCAGAAGGGGGCATGCACACGTGGAGGACGTTTAAAGAACATCAAGATTCAAATAATGGATTTTACAGATCAACAGACCCCAACAAATGAATTGCCAATACCTGCAACTATGCGAGGGCGTTTGTGTAGGGTTGTAACCTTCTTTTTAGGGTCGTAATGATTAATCGGAACCTCGAACTTTTGTTTAGATTCATAAATCATTAAGTCCTAATCCTGGATGCATGTCTTTAAGACAAAGACAAGTTCATAGAAAGCTACGTACCTTCTATTTCTACCTTCCTCTTTTGCTCTTTCCCTTATTCCCATTTGGTAATTGCAATGCTATTGCTATATGATAAGCGTTGAGGATGGATTATCTCTGCAAAAGATTAGCCAAATTGAAGTGATGAGATATAGGTCGTTGAGAATGACTACAAACTTGGGAGTCGAGTATGAAAGATTGGAGCGTACTTGAGTTAGGCATCGGTCCATCTAATCCTCGGGACGATATCGATCAAAGTATGTCACACGCTAATTATCTAATAGATAGTGATTATTTAAAATTCGTGAATACTTCAATATTATTCTTTTCACAATTAAAAAGCCAACTGAACAATGGCTTCTTCTTCATGTGTGGCAGCAGCGGTAAGCGACGACAACAATTGTTTTTCTCTCTCTTTTTTTTTTTCTCCTTTTTTTTTCTAACCTAGGCTCGTAATGCCAACTTAGAATTCGTGAATGGTTCACTGTTATTCTTCTCATCACTTGAAGGAAATGTGAATAGTTGTACAGCCCTAGCCACAATTAATGCATAAAACTTATCATAAAAAGAAATCTCGGTAGAATTAATTACAATATTTACATTCCTATTCTAACATTATTATCCATTTTGTGTTTAGATCGACAAGTCACATGTCACAACCATTCATTTCATTACAGACACAACCCTTCTTACCCATGTTTTTTTCTTCTTATTTCAGTGGTCTACGATCTGCACCCTCACCCTCAGGTTAGGTGATAGGGAAACAAAAGGAGCCACACAAAACTCAGTGACAAATTAGGCAGAGTATGCCAAATACTTAATTGTGAGGCCTCCGCTCTCAGTCTTTGAGCCCATGCATGCCACCCTGACAACCACCGCGCCAGCCTTGTGCCGGGCCACGTGTGAGCTGAGCTCGTAGGCGGCCACCTCACCGCTACTAAGTAAACAAGCCATAAAGCTGCTGCTGCTGCTGCTGCCTTGCACCGTAAGCATGCTGTTAGCTTTCATAGTTCCATTCATGAGTACATCTGCCCACCTGTCCGTCCTTCTAGCCCAAGACAAGGTCCAGCCCCATAGTTCTGGTTAAACCGCTAAGTCAATGGATCCGGCCTAAGCCGATTCGGACCATTTTTGTGCTACACGCGTGTGTAGCTGTAGTGAGAAGCAAATAAAGAAGTTGAGAAGTTTGTGAGAATGATACAAGCATTTTTAAATAGTTGAAGAAAATGAGATAGAAACAAATGATGAAGGAATGAGAAGTTTGGCACTCAAGGAATTAGAAATTTTCCAATGAAGAAAAGCTTGGCAAGGCTGAAGCAATATCTAGTTTTCTTCATGTCTTAAACCTTTGATGTCGATACATATAGAAGGACGAAGATTGTTTATTCTATTGATATTCATAATTATCAGTCGATGTGAATAGTATAATAATTTCATTGCATGCGTGTATTTATCGTGGCAAAGCCGCAACATATAAGAACATTGAAATAGTCATTCATTAATCTTTTGTGAATATGCAATCCGGCCCCAATGTTTCTTATGTTTCTTTTGATATTTTTAAACGAAAGTGGTCAAGTTGTTTGACGAATCCAATAATAAATTACAAAAAGTAAAGGCACACTTGTCTATATTTTAATTCCATAAGTATTTCAATCACACTGTTATAGTAGCAAATTTCTGACTTTTGTTTTACATGTGTGGACGATTGTTTTTAAAAATACTTTATAAGTAAAGATATGAACTAAGAAAAGAAAGTTAATTTTCCTATCCTTACATAAGCAAATATGTCGACAGACCAGTGGTGTAAAGTGCAGACAAAAAGTAATAGATTAAAGAGGATTAACAGGGGAAGTTCGCACTACACATTAGAGCCATGCATGTGAATGTCATAAAGCCCTATTGCTAGTCCATATATGGCTGCTAAGTTTGTTTTTATGTAATGTCCTAGTAAATATTATATGTATTGTTCTCCAAGTGACCTGTAAAGCTTTATTTATTTCATTATTTGTTTATTTCTATCTCAAATTTTTATGGTTGAGTCCAAAATGATTATTATTATTTTCCTCTCCCAGATTTCTGCAGAGCTGTTATTTAAAGTAAAATAAGTAATCTCAATGACCATTGTTCTAAATTATAATATAGGAGTTTTAAAAGGTTTACCTAAACATTCCTTAAAACTCAACTCAAATCTCATTTAATTTATTGAAACTTAAAATTTGTTTAATTCTCTGAATCTCAACTCATTTCACTTTACCTCTTATTATCAAAATTCTTTAACAATTCCGTTACAAGTTTGGTGGCACTAATTGAACTTTTTGAAAGTGTCCCTAAAAAATGTTGTTAGAATTTCATTTTTTCTTATTTTGAAATGAAACTTTTGAATTAAAATTCTTATTTTTACTAATTGTTTAACCATATGGCACTTATGTGACACAAACCAACAACAATGGGTCTCATTTGTGCTACCTAAACGTTTTGACAAACTTATTAACTATTTTTGCAAATTGGGAGTGAGACACGAGTTGAGCTTAAGAGGATTAAGTAAGACTCAAGTTGAGTTTCAAAAGGTGTATAATGGTATGTGTTGTACAATTGTTGAATTATAATAATAAAAGGAATAATGCTAGGATGTGTTGCGCAAATGACAAGTATGAACATCCAAAATCAATTTTCGCCCGCGTGTACGATTGATCATAGCATTTCTCAATCCAAGAAAGTACCCTTGAGATGATCATGATTTACTCATCAAAATTTGTAAAGAATGAAGAAAAGCAATATATTTTAGATCAATAAAGTGCAACCGCTCATTGCCCAATAAATTAAGAATAAGTGACCAGTTGGCATGCTTATATAATAAGAGTGGGGATGTTAAATTTAGGGACAAAATGTGACTCTTGGTCATAGGCCAAATGCCAAAAAGAGATATAATGGTTAAACAGTTAAAAAAAACAAGACTAACATTAAGAGCAGAGAGATTAAAAAAGCTCATTGAAACTTGTTTTCTAGCTTAACAAGTCAGAGATTGCACCATTTTTATTCATTTTTTAAGAAATAAAACAAAAACAAAAATAAAGAATTAGATTAAATTAAATAATTAATACCATGAATTTGGTAACAGGTATCTTTCAATTCTCAGATTTATATGTGGTGAGGTCCTTCCTCCATATTTTTTAGGGGCCAAGGACATAGAGTAACAATATTTGGATGCATTCAAAGGGTAGGAGGCAACTTGCTTTGGAGAGATTATAGAATGGATTTACTGTGCTAAGACAGCACATTAATTCTTTTAGGGCTCAATTAGATTAATAGTCTTTGGGTGATAAAGTAGTCGAAAGATAACTTCTGTAATAAAAAAATTAGGCCTAAACTTCCGTGGTGAAGTCAGTTAGGATTTGGGCTCAAAATTAAAGTTTTGTCAACTCCCTATTAATTGTTATCATGCGAGTCTCACGTGTGAAACTAAAAAGATAAAGTTAACCTCACATGTATGGTTCCCGTGCTAACAATTAACGAAAAGTTAGCAAAACCTTTAATTTTAGACCTAAATCATAACAGATTTCACCATAGGGGTCCTAATTTTTTTACTACATAAACTATGTTCCGACTACCCTATTATCTCGGGAACTAATAATCCAATTAGGCTTTTTTATCACTAAATAGAGGGTTGATGCATATTGATGTCATGCAATTATGGAGTAAGAGAAATTTTTAAGTTGCAATTATGGAGTAAGAGAAATCTTTTTTAAGTGTGGCCAGTGTACAAGGAGTTTTCTAATACGTCTTTGCCCACCTAACCTTATTACTTTTTTTTTTTTTTTTTTTTTTTTTTGGAAAAACCTAACCATATTACTTAAATAAAGATAATATGGGGCCAAACCACGAAAATGTTTATATAATTTGAGCCAGTTTTGGCCACATATATTCATAAAGGGCGAACGAGAAACTAAAGAGTTTACAAGATAATGTTAGTAGCATTATGATATAATACTAAGGATAATCATTTTAATTCTGACAAAGTGATTTCACGATTTGTTGCTAAATTAATTAAACTCTTTCAATGGTCCAATTTTTACTCAACCAAAATACACGTAAATTGGTAATACCATGTTATTTCTTTATCTACTTGGTGTATGGTGTTTTGACCATAATTTTATATTTTTATCCTATGATAGCCTTCTTTCGGCCCAATCAAGATTTCCTAATAGAGTTTGAGTAGACATCGTACAATGATGACTCGTATACAAGAAATAACCGCCCATAAATAAGAGAATACAAACGAGACGCCACTCATACGTACATCAAATAAGTAAAGGTCATATTATGATATTCAAAACCTATGGAAAATGGGAATTATGTGCAATTAAATTCATGGGGAAAGGGGAGATGAATTCCATGACAATTCTACAAACTTAAATTCGATTTTTTGCTCCCCTAAAACATGAACTACATGAAATTATCTGACAATAAAAAACCCTATACAATGACATGAAAATTATAACATGACCTTCATAATTTGCATTGGATGAGAGAAGAAGGCCTACAAAATATCATAGTGACTCAAGAAATCCAGTTTTTGATAAAACAGCATTCCTCACTTTGCTGAGATCCCTCCCTTTGAGGGTCCTCCCTGCACCTTCACAAACAGAAAAAGAAGAAATCTGACTCCTTGCAAGCCTCCTAGCAATAAACTCATGAGGGGGTTCCTTTGAATCATACTCCTCCTCCTCCTCCTCCTCCTCCTCCTCCTCCACCTCGTAATCATCACTGCTATCTCTGCCGCCATCATCCCTGCCTTCATCATCATCATCACCGCCCTCATATTTTCTCCAAGAACCATTCTTGGAGGCCTTGTTTGGCTTCTGACCGTACAACTTGGACCAATCAGGAATGTTGACAGGTGCTGATTGATGCACAATTTTGGCTTCATGATTGGTAGTATTGCTGCTGCTGCAGCTGCTACCACTGGCGTAATTGTGGCTGCTGGGTTTTGGAATCATTCTTGCAGCAGTTGGGAGGTGCCTTGCAACAGAAACATTGGAACTTTTGGATCCAGTAGCCATGTCTTTACTATTGTTTCTATCTTTTAGAACCTCCCAAATATCTTCTTCCTCAAAGTCTCCATCTCTCAAGGCCCTCCAAACTCCACTGCCCTGCCTTATTAGGCCATACCTATTGTCCATTGCTTATTATTCCCTGCTTACCTATCCACAGAAATTGAAATACCAAAAAAATGAATACAACTTGGAAACACACAGATTACTTTTTATGCGAGCGATATTTGAATCCAGTCAGAACTACGGATAGGGAGATTCGAACTCGGGTTCGGAAGAAGATTATGTAGAGAGAACCTCAAAGATTACTTCAGAGGGTTTAAAAAGGTGTCTCAGTTGAGGGAAATAAGAATCTACCTTTCTGTGATTGAGAACCACCAGGCACAACTTTCCCAAGATTCCAACTAAAGGGACATCTCTGCAACATGGGAAAGCAAACATCAAGTTAAAGAGAGAGTTTCTGAAGATGATTTTCTTTTCTTTTCTTTTCTTTTCCCAGAAAATTGAAAAGCTCAAGGAAGAATATGGTTTTGACAAGAATCTTACCAGAGGGATGATTGAAAGAGTTCCACTCGGAAGGGGTAGAATTTATGGAGAAGTAAAGCAGCAGCCACAGGCCCACAGGTGCTGAGGGGCAGTGGAAAAGTGGCATGAATAAGACAGACCGCCCTTTCGTAGGTCTCCCAGTTGATGGTTTTCCATGAATTTACTTTTGGTTACCAACAAGTTTTGACTTTGAATTCAAGAAGAAAGGTAAATAAAAACACAAAAAACAAAAAGAAAAGGAGAAGATATTCCTGGTAAGGGTGCGTGGTAGTAAAAGTCCTTGAACTTTACTTGATATTTAGTGTTTGTCACCCTTATATTAGTTTCTCTCATCCTTCAATTTAAATATGCGTTGCATGAATGGTCAATCCATCAAATCCTCATTTTCCGTCAAATTTAAGGGTATAGTGCTCTTTTTCATGCAGAAACAAAACTAATTTATTTTAAAAAGAGAACTGCTTGGCTCCTTAAGGTTAAAGATGAGTTGACTTCGTGGCCGTATTCACAAAAATTCGTGTTTATGATCAGAATTGTTCATATTATAAATTACTATGTAAAGATCATCTCGGCAAAAAACCAGTTAAAACTAAGATCATTTAGTCAATCCTTAAAGAGTTTCGATCATAAGTATAAAGCTCTGTGAATAAGTCACGAGATATTTTAAGGAGGAGTTTTTCCTCAGGAACCAAGTCTTTCTCTTTAAAAAAAAATTCTTATTTTGTGAATGAAATTTCTATTTTAACCCCCAAGCTTAACTTAATTTGAAAATTAACGAAGTTAACAAAAGGATTAAACTTGTGGTATAGATTAGGGACTTTGCTACAATGTGGCCTTCCTTGGTGAATATAATTTGGGCAGGAGGGATCTTCCCAGGTGATGCTATTTATTTATTATTTGGAGAAAAATAAGCAAACAACTAAGTTCATCTTCAAAGAATATGTCAAATTTTAAACATAAAATTTAAATTTATAGGCTAAATGTGGCACGTTGATCTTTTTAAAACTTTGTTTCCTACACAATATGTTAAATTTAAACTATTATTAATTACAAATTTACTTTTCATAATTGTGACTAGCATATGGGCACACACAAAGTGTGTGATAAAATTTTTTATTTTTGTTTTTGAAATAGAAGGACAGAGAGGAAAAGAATGATGGAGAATGTGGGAGTGAGAAGTTTTTTTTTATTTTTTAATTAGAGATATGTTAGGATTCCATGTAGGTAAGGTTTTGATAAAAAATAACAAAATTTGGTTGTGTAAATGTCACGCTCCGATCCCGACATACGTCTAGGATCGACTCGTGACGTCACCAAGTATTCGTATCTAACATACCCCGCCTCCAGAATATGTACCAAGCACGCTCAAGCTTCAAATGGAGTAGTGATTTTTCATATACTTTATGGTTGCATGTAACCTCCTCGTTAGACCGCATACGTACCCTCAATAGAGATCAAACCATTCGTAGTTCACCATTCATTACACTTCGACGTTTATCACAATACGTTCAAATCGAAAAGCATAGTTGTGGAGCCAAAAATAATCACAAGGCGACACGTGGATTTTTGGGTAAAAGAGGACAAAAATACCCTTGATGCATATCGGGATTCCTACGCGCGATCAGCGGACAATCATCTGTCAATCAAGTCAAAAGTGTCCAAAATAGGTAACAAATTCAAAGATATTCTCATCCATCCTCATCTTAGGTAATTATTTTATAACCTACATAACATTCCATTTAAGTGGAGGTTAATTGGCTAATTAATGGATTAATTCCTAATTAATCCATTAATCACCAATTAAATCATCCATTACACCCTAAAAAATACCCAAGGGCAGACCACTCTTTCTTCCAAAGAGGGTCGGTCATGCTTTATAAGTAGGACTCAATTTTCTCTAAAAAGCTAGGTCCACACTCTTGCAAAACTCCAAAAACTCTCTAAACATTTTTTCTCTCTAAATTCTAACTTTGGCATCGGAGGTTCTTCGGCCAAAGCCCCCCGCATTCATCGTGGGCGCGTGAGGCTCTTGACCTTGACCCTAAAGTGTTAATTGTTTTGTAGGTGAAATTTTGTCCAAGAAGAAGAAGCCGGAAATTTGCATCCACAAATTGGTGCTTTCATTGAGAGAAGAGTCACACACTCGTAGAAGACTCCCACATCAAAAGGTTTTTCTATTTTCTTGTTCATTTGTAGATTTTTCGTACGTTCTTATTATTAGAGTTTTTTATTTGCAAAGATTTTTTGTTAAAATGTAAAAGAGAAATACAATGGCTAGAAATTTAGAAAATTCCACAAGTGAAAATTCCAATATTCAAGAAATGGGACCATAGTGATCCACGAGGCTAAATGTGATCATAGCAATGACACCATTGCTACGGGGTTCCACCATGGCAACCACCGCGGTGGCCACCACGGTCACAACTACTCGCGGCGAGGTCTATGGCATCGCTACCACGTCCCGAGCCGTGCCATCCAAGGCTCACCGCACCAAGGCCATGACCCAAGCCATGTCACTCCAAGCCCAATGTGAACTCAACGCATTGCCGAGCCGAGCCCAAGCCTCGCACCCATGTGCATCACACTCTGAGCAGTCCACTCTCGTGACATAACCTGCTTTCGTGGCCCAGCCTGCTCTAGCTGAGTAGCCCACTCTCGTGGCCCAACCTGCTTCCGCGGCCCAGTATGCTCCTGTGGCCTTCCAAGTAGCCCAAATCGATCCAAGATTAGTTCAACTATCCCTGCTCTAAATTTCCAGACTGACGATCGAACTAGGAGCATTTTCACCATATTTTTCTGCGGATTTGGCATTTCCCAACTTAAATCTCGCGCCCAGAGTCTACCACACTTTCACTGCTCAAGAAGACGTATTCATTCCAAGATATTCTAACCCAAATGGAGAGCAACACTTGTCTCGACAAGTCATAGAGTTGACGAGCGCCCTCGCACAGCAGACGACCTTAGTGAACCAGCTCTTGCAGCGCACTGAGATGCAACGTGCCCCATACGAGGTGTCCCGAAGTAGGACAAGGGCAGACAAAGAACCTCTCAAGCAGCGTCCCGGTAAGCAGTCACTCGACCAACCATGAACCAAGCATTCAGGTAGTGTACACTTCCGATTGGGCCCCCGAGATAGCGTATACTCCAGTCTTAGAGCGCGGAGAAGCGTGCACTCTCGATTAGGCCCACAAACGAGCATACATTCACAATTGGGGTCACACTTCGATAGTCAACATGAGCAACCTTCCAGGCGAAGTGTTCATTCGCGGCTAAGCCTGCAAAGAGCATCATTCACCTCACATCAAAGTAGGCAGCACGACGGACGGAGAGAAACAGTCACTCAATCCGGCTCAAGTTCAACCGGCAGCCTGCGAAAAACTCGCTCGCCTACTAGGACCGCGCTACACGCACTGCATCCACGGCATAGACGAGACAAACACATGAAAGAGCAGTTTAGACTAGCAAGTCATGGTTAGGGGCAGCCGAGCTTCACTACCTTAACAAAGGCAAATTCATAAAGAAGTAGAGAGACTCTTGACCAAACGATTGCGCAATTTCCAACGCAACGAGGTCACCGACGAGGCACTACGATGGAACATGACCAACATAAGCAGGTTACCCTTCATGGATGAGATCAAGCACGCAGAGCCTCTATGCGAGTTCAGCATGCCACATTTCACATATTTCAAAGGGGATGAAGACTCGGATAGACACTTAAAGCACTATCGAAGCGCAATGATCCTCTATCGAAATAATGATGATCTCATGTATAAGATATTCGCCACCACTCTACAAGGTGTGGCGCAAGATTGGTTCTACACCCTGCCGCCACAATCCATCCAGAGTTTTGACAAACTATCTTTGGTTTTCACCAAAGAATATTCATCATATCACTCGATCAAGAAGAAATCCGACCACTTGTTCAACGTCAAGAAGAACCCAAAAAAGTTGCTTCGCGACTATGTGAAGAGGTTCAAAGTAAAGAATGCAAAGATAGTCGGATGTAATGACTCGATAGTTAGAGTAGCCTTCCAAAAAGGACTTCCAGCAGACCACCCACTATTCAAAAAACTGATATTGAAAGAAGATCTAACTCTGGCAGACTCTTTCGCTATGGCAGAAAAGCATGCACTTTGGGACGAAGTTCACCAATGCCCATTCAAGGCAAATCCGAGCGATCTTAAATATGAATTCCCACTACTCTGAAGGAGATTCAAAGTCTGAATGGACGAGCAGCCACATTTGAAGCAGCAATAAGCTCTACCATCATACGAGAGAAGCTGGGGGCCCGACTATCTGTATTCCACAGTTTAAAAGCTCTCATCGATGCTATCAGTTGTATTCCACAGTTTAAAAGCTCTCATTGATGTTATTAGAAATTCAAAAACTAAATTTGGCGATAGTTGTTGCAACCCGAAAGCTCAAGTTTTACTTTCAAATGCATGCAGTCATCCTCATGACGTACTATTTTGCCCAATCCAAATGCATGACAATAAAGGCGTAAACCCTGGCAGATGCAAAGTTTTCTAACGAATGTAACAATTCGGCCCAAAAGACATGCCAAGGGTAGACGAACACTAGAAGGATACACTCGGAAGCAAGTTTTATCCTCGTCACCCTAAAAGATTCTACATAGGAGCAACATGTACTGGCAGTTGAGTACCACCTCCTGCTGCGCACCACACGGCCCTAGCCGACCTTTGCTCAATGATTCAACTCTAGAGTGGCCCAATACCGGTAGTTGAGCATCTCCTGCTGCGTGTGACATTGCCCCATCTCTACAGCTCCCTACTGGGCCTTCACGCCGAGCCTAGGTGACCTAACAGAGCGGCCCACCGATGCCCCGGAAGTAGCCGAGCACACTCTAGCCGCACCTGCTTCACCCGAAGGAGACTTCTGGCATTTGCATGTCAATGACGCATCTAACTACAAAGGTTCAGGAGTAGACGTGGTCATTGTCACCCTAGGTGGTTTGATGCCCAAGCAGGCGATCCTTTTAGGTTTCAAAACATCCAACAACAAAGTAGAGTACGAAGCCCTACTAGTAGACTTTCGAATGACAAAAGACTTGGAGATGAAAAAGCTTTCAATTCATTCTGATTCCTAGCTAATCACCAGCCAGACTACTGAGGGGCAAAGGCATGATGATTATGGAAACCGACTACTTCACCAAATAGGTAGAAGCAGAGCTTATGACGACCACGATTCAGACGGATATAGAGCGTTTCATATGGAGGAACATCATTTGCCGATTTGGCATCCTTTAATGCATCGTCACCGACAACGGCCCGTAATTCGTGGGCAAAGATTTGACGAAGTTCTTCCAAAAATATGGCATCAAGTAGCACATGTCTACACCAAGATATCCTCAAGGCAATAGGCGGGCCAAAGCATCCACCAAGATGATCCTCGACTGCCATATGAAATCCCCCACCAGTAAGAAAAGAAAATGGCTAGACGAACTCCCTGGATGTCTATGGGCATATAGCATCCCCAAAAGACGAGCAACCGGTGATACTCTTTTCTCTTTGACATTTGGCTCAGAAGCAATCATTCATCCCAGTGTCATCAAGCCAAGTATCACCACTTTACTACCAAGAATTGAGCAGAAATGAGATGGCCACAAGCTTAGATCTGGCAGAGGAAAAGTGCGAGCGGACTATCACCCGTATCGCAGCCTACCAGCAGTAGTTCCTTTCCAACTATAACAAAAGGGCCAAGATCCGGCAGTTCTAGCCAAGAGATCTAGTCCTAAGAAAAGCCTTTATCACTGCCTGCAGAGAAGGCTCCAAAAAGATGGATCTTATCTGGGAAGGTCCGTATAAGATCAGCAGAGTAGGCGGCAAGAGTAATTACACCCTCGCCACCATGAAACGATAACAAGACCAAAAAGCAGTGGAGCGCCTACAATATAAAGAAGTACCATGTGTGACTTCCCACTACATCAAAGCCCTGAAGACTTAAGAAGCTCGACGGGCACCACCTCACAAGCCGATGACTATCCAGTTGTTATGCAGTTCCTACCTTACGGCTAAGTTCTCGTTCATTTCACTCGTTTTTCAATGAGGAATTCAGAAGTAATCACAACTTGGCTCGATGCATGCTTACAACAACTGATCACTCTTACACTTCAAAAGAAGACTGCACCCTTCTTAGGGACTCATCGCAAGAATTGCGCCTCCCAATAGACTAACCATGCTCTTCAGTGTGAGAGGGTAAACTAATTGCTCTCTAATGCGAGAGGGTAAACCAATTCCCTAACACCCATATGGGTCAGCTCTCCAAGACGGGAGGACAAACTTTACACTCCGAATATCCAAACGTGGATGAGCCTGGCTGCCCTAGTATAACCAGATGCACGATGGCTTGCACCGGGATTCTTAGAAGTAGCCATAACGGTCTTTTTCAAGGCTTAGCTAACTGAAGGATTTTGGGTCTTTTGGCCTAATCCGTGGGGAACCGGGCCTTAGAGATGGATAGGGCACATTACGCAGTACGCCCTACAGACGGCTACCCTGGAACCACCCTAAAGCTGCTACTGAGTGCACTAAGGTAGCCTATGGTTTCCAAAAGACTGCCTGTGGCTTGCCCTTCGAGCAGTAAAGTCGCGTTAGACTTATACAACCACAATTTCTTGTGAATGGTTAAACAAGCTAGCGTACATATACGAAGCTTTGTCCACTGCTGACATGCTACGTAGTCGATAAGTTTCACCTCTACCAAGCGCGGAACAACTTACACTAAGTCCTAAACTGTTGTGATACTTGCTACGCAACCTATGAAATTGGAGAAAGCTAAGGTTAACAGCCTAGTGGTTACGCGGACTTGTCTGTTTCTGTAAGTAAGGCATCCGACTGCCAACCTTATGGCTAACAACTTTGCAAAGTTCTACACCAACACCTACGACTGCATAGGCTACGTGAGCTTGTTTGCTTATAAAAAGTAGCATGATTGCCACTGGTCTATCAAGTCTAAAGATTAGGGCATGAACAAAAGAAGTGAAGATGAAGAAAAGCGAAGGACGCATATTTATAAACAATTAGCAAAGGCCAAAAAAGTTTATGCAAAACAAGAGCTACAAGGAAAAACAAATAAAATCCTAGAGGCTACCTAGAAGACTATAGCAGTTTGGACATTCCACGACTACTCGGTCGCCATACCTTCAGCAGCCTCGACGTTCTTAGGAGCGGCATCATCCGACGTTTCACCCCCGGCTACCCCAGCCTGGGCACTAACTTATCTAACTACTTTACCAATGGAAGCCTCAAAAGTAAAAGCAAGTAAGTCTTCCGAAGAAATAGAGAAGGTCTCGAAACCTTAAGCTTATCTTTCTTACCCTTCAGCTGCTCATTCTTCTCAAGCAGACCAACACAGACGCGCTGCAGCTCATCCACTTCCTTCTTCAAAATTTCGTTGATCTTCAGTACACTTTGAAGTTCCAACACTTGGGGTTCAAGCCTATCGACGATTCTCTTAAAGTGGATCACTTGATTATAAGTAGCAATCAACTCTTCATCCTTTGCATAAGCAGCGAAACGAAGCTCAGAAACTGCAAACTCAAGATCTTGAATCTGAGGTATGTAACATCCAATCTCATTCTCTGCACTTTCATACTTAACTTGGATCGCGTCAAGCCTAGTCTTCAAGCCAACGATCTTGTGGCGAACGGTCTCAAGCTGCAGAGAAGTGAGGGCAGAAATATTAGACCCTTTCAAAGCAACAAGCTCATAATCCAACCTCTTAATCTCCTTGGCTGAGGAATAAGCTTCAGCTGCCATAGTCTTCACCACCTCCTTGGCAGCCTTGCCATATATGCATCATAGCAAGCAGAGCAGTCCTTCTATATTAGGTCGTATGCTTCGCAAAAGAGCTTGGGCAAATAACCTTTCTACCGCCATCAACGAACTTGGCACAAGCGTTCATGTCTTCAAGCAGATATAGTTTCAAAAGCACACAGATTTCAGCAACGTCTTAAGAAGCAGGCTTAGTGGATTTCTCGCAGCTGCCCACGCGAGCATTCTCCTCCTTCCTAGCAAGCGAATCAGCCTCAGCAGCAAAGGGAGTGGGCTCATTTTTTTTCCCATTGGAAAAAGTTATGTCAATCACAGACATCTCAGCAGCAGGCAGACCCTCATAAGTAGCGGAGGAAGTCTTCAGTTTTTCTCAATCGGCATCTCTTGAACAGGCGAGGAAGATCTCTTCTTTCCACCTTCATTCATAGTAGGCTCCACGACAACGATCAGACGAGCCAATGTATCCACCTTGATCCTCTTTACCTCATATTTCGGGAGTAATCCACATTTCTCCTGGCGAAGAGAATTAAGCAGCCAACGCTATTCACGGTACTCAGCAGGCAAGCTCAACCTAGCATTCCAGCAGGTAGGAGGCCTGCATGCCCAACATTCCAGTAGCTCATAAAGCCCCCGACCTCCTCATTTCTCTCAATCGTCGGCCTGGCCCGCGTCAGGTCCAAAAGCCTCAAGGACATGAGTCATACGGCTCACCTAGCACTACATTTCAACGCTTCAATCTGCGGTCCCAACCACACAAGTTGCTCAGGGCTCTAGCCAAGTTGAGCAGCCTAAAGTAGTGGTCCATGCCACAACACCTCCTCGGCCCATGCTTAGCCGACTCCTGGCGCCTGCTAGCCGATGTGTTGCACCACCCCGACGGCTGCCCCACCACAGTTCTATCCAAGAAGAAGACAAGAAAAATTAAATTTTGCTTACATCGGTGCGGCACAGAGAAGACGAAGAAATCAACGAAAGACGGTCCTTTGCATGGGTAAGATGTAGAAGATTGTTAGAGGAGGGGGAACAAATATCCTCTAAGCTCTCTTTCTCTTGTAGGGTAGAGTAAATCGCTCTCCAAAGTTGATTTAATAACCCACTTAAGGTGGACTTAAATAAACTTTGAGAGAAATTTATTTCCCTTTCCTAGAAGGATCTAATTTCCTATGAAAGAGGGAATCTATATCAAAAAAGGAAGCAGTCCTATGTTTCATGAAGCAAGAAGATCTCTACACCTGTTGCCCTTTCCTGTGAGCAGCCCAACAGGTGTGGGGGCATTTGTGGAGCAAAAAATAATCACAAGGCGACACGTGGATTTTTAGGTAAAAGAGGACCAAAATACCCTTGAGGCAAACTGGGATTCCTACGCGCGATCAGCGGACAATCATTCGTCAATCAAGTAAAAAATGTCCAAAATAGGTAACAAATTCAAAGATATTCTCATCCATCCTCATCTTAGGTAATTGTTTTATAACCTACATAACATTCCATTTAAGTGGAGGTTAATTGGCTAATTAATGGATTAATTCCTAATTAATCCATTAATCACCAATTAAAGCATCCATTACACCCCCAAAAATACCCAAGGGCCGGCCACTCTTTCTTCCAAAGAGGGCCGGTCATGCTCTATAAATAGGACTCCATTTTCTCTAAAAAGCTAGGTCCACACTCTTGCAAAACTCCAAAAACTCTCTAAACACTTTTTCTCTCTAAATTCTAACTTTGGCATAAGAGGTTCTTCGGCCAAAGCCCCCCTATTCATCGTGGACGGTTGAGGCTCTTGGCCTTGACCCTAAGGTGTTAATTGTTTTGTAGGTGCAATTTTGTCCAAGAAGAAGAAGGCGGAAATTTGCATCCACAATAATATTCCTCAATCAATTATTAACAAGCATGAATTACTAGATTCATGGCTACATAACAAACCCACATGACATTCAAGGTTTCCATTCCATCCATCATATAAATCACTATATTTTCAACATGATACCTCTATACACAACATGTAACATATCCAATAACCAACGAAGCACATTATTATTCTCAAGCCACATTGATCAACTAAAATAATCATAATAATATCAATCATATCCAACGTCATTCCACAATCTCTTCAATTAATCCATTCATAAATCAAGGATGCATGATCATAGTATTTAACTACATTAATCAATCAATACGATAACATATCATTTCACGTATCTAATTAAAGAACTTCATATAATTCCCTACTTGGATTATGAGTAACAACATGGCAAATCTAATTTATATTCACCAGGTTTAATGTGGATAATTCCCATTCACTCGAATCTAGGGTTCTAGACTAACCTTTTGGAAATGTGCAAGAGTAAGGATTCCGGACCACTCAACGGAATCCAACCATATCGGGTTCCGGACCACTCAATGGAACCAAAATATCAATCGGTTTCTCATAATCTACCCAGACCTGTCGCATGTAAAATCAGTGCCTACATCATGGAAATTGTGCACTGGGCAAATTAGAACTTGGATAAGCTGCGAAGCTTGGGTGAGTGACAATGATACAAGTATTTGATATTCATTAAAAGAAAGACCATCAATCACCATTTATAAGCCTCAGATATAAAATCATATTTTTATGAAATCATAATCGAGTCTTTGAAATCTTACAAGGAGTCACCCAGACATCCAATGGTTTTTCTAATTCAACCACAAGATTCGCAAAACCATCATTCATAAATACATTAAAAACTAGGGCTAGAGGGACGCCAGTTTGGCCGAAGCCTACATAAGTAACCAAACAGGAAGTGGCCCCTTATTGCGGATTAACTAAGCAGAACCACCCTTGCAGTAACCAAGTAGGCAGTGACCCCCTATCAGGGATTAACCAAGCAGAGTCACTCCTACGCATCTGTTAGGCAGTGATCACCTATCACGGATTAACCAAGCATGATCACCCCTAAGTGTGTGTGTGTGGCCATACCAAAGATATAAGGATTGCCTATCGCGGATTAACCAAGCATGATCCATAAATAGTATGGTCCTCTTTCGCGTTTTAACCAAGCAGGACCAGGATAACCAAGTAGGTAGTGACCCCCCTATCGCGGATTAACCAAGCAGAGTCACACCTACTGAACTGTTAGGCAATGATCACCTATTGCGGATTAACCAAGCATGATCACTGCTAAGTATTTATGGCCATAAGGATTGCCTATCATCGATTAACCAAGCACTATCCACAAATAATATGGTCCCCTATCACTGATTAACCAAGCAGGACCAATAATGACCCCCTATCACAGATTAACCAAGCAGAGTCATGGTCTCCTACTAGCTCTCAACAAACAATTCAATAAGCAATTCAAATCACTTTTCACCAATATTACCAATCCATGAATCAATTCACATTTAATAAAAATAGATCGATGACCAATTATAAAATAATCTCATTTTAATAGAAAACACATTTATAAAACCACATTTTCATAGAAAACACATTTATAAAACCAAGTCATATCCACAAAGGATATTAATATAAAGAATCGGGTAATCACCATATCACATATGTTAATGTAGTCACCGAGACAAGCCCGCCTATCCTCACTATACTTCTATTAATATGAATTTTAGTTTTATAAACTATTCGAAACATGTTGACCAATAGTCAAGTCTCGATCAACGGTGGTGCCCATACTCTACGTAATTCGATCCATAAGATCCGCACATCGGATTTCAGATCCGTAACTTCCAAAGACCCACATTATGCTTCTAAAACAACATATTAAAATTTCATTATGATCCAACGGTCGGATCTCCGCCAATTACCAAAACAAGAGGCGGTGAACAATTAATTTTACTAACTTAGAAATCTGATTCAGGAAGATCCGTATGTCGGATTCCCAATCTGTTAGTTCTAACTATCGTCAAATATTATGTTCTATAACGCATTAAATTTTGGTGACGATCCAATGGTCGGATTGGTGATTCATTTTTTGATCAAGTAAAGTATCGTAATGGAACTAACTTCAAAAAATCAAATTACGTCATACGGATATCAATTATGGAATCAGGGCATCTAATTGAACTTAGGAAGACATCATCGGCCCACTGGCCCTCCGCTGCCGTGGGTGGTGGTCAGCCGTCCCGACTCGTCGGAAAATTCAACTATTTTAAAAATTACCAAATTTTACAGACAAGTAGTTCTCAGTGAGAGGAAAAAATTCCATAACTGGGCCGAAGTCCAATTCTGCCGGGAAGTGGCCTAAAAACCCCTCGATCCGCCAGAAACCTAGAAATTGGGTGCGGTTCAATTCAACGTCAAGCTCAACTCCGTCGCCTCCAATGTTGATTAGGCTTTGTTCCTGGACTCCAAAGACACCTGAGGGTGGTGATGGTTGATGGAAATCCCTTCGGAAATGGGCGCAGCCGTGGCTTCGGAATACTCATCGTCGGTTATTCACGAAATTACCCCCAAATTCCTTCAAATTTTGGGTGAAAATGGAAGAGGGAATGGTGAGATAATGCTTGGGCATGTTAAATCGGTCCAATTCGACGAAAATCCGATGGAATACCATCGGAATATATGGAAAAATGGGTTGGGTCACGCGAGTCAAGGAGGAAACCCGTTTTTTCCTCTCATTCTCACCTTCCCTCCTTTCCCCATTTTTGATTGGGCACTTCTTTTCCTCTTCCCTCTTATGATTGGTTCCCTTAACCCACATAAATTTAATTTCCTCTTTCCCACAAGATGGGAGTTTAAAATAAATTTAAAATCTATAGTTTAGTAACACAACTTCAAATGTCCGTATCTATACCATTATAATCCGGACTCACAAACGGCTTTCGCCTATGCGCTCATAGTTTCAAGATCTATTTGAATAAGTTACTTGTGTCCTCTAATGGTCAACAAATATTAGATAATTACTTTCCAAACTTCATAGCTAATTTAATTAAAATGTAAATCTAAATAAATTAATATAATTTCTAGAAAAATAATATAAAATCTCAATAATACAAATACGTAGATTATAATAGTGAAATCCAGGAACGGGAATCACAGTAAAGTTACTTTTCTGCCCCATATTTCTTATTCATGTTTTGTTTTAATTAGAGGGTTAAACTGGTAATTTCATAGGATTTTGGTTGACAATGAATGTTTTATTAATTAGTAGAGATAAGTATTTTCAAAACAAAAGATAATAATTAAAAGGGAGTTTTAATGAAAAAAGCTTGAGTAAAGTTTATTTTAACAAAAAAAAAATCATATAACTTTATTAAATGAAAAAGACTTAAACTTTAATGAAAATTCTTAACAATAAAACCATCTAATAACTTTATTTAATGAAAAAGACTTAAACTTTAATGAAAATAACAAAAGTTTAATATAATAAAAATAAAATAGAAAAAGTAATATAAACTTGACTCGCGGGTTCCATCAGAGACATTTTTTTTCTGAAACTGAAAGGTACTAAACTATTTCAGAAAATTAAACATTAATTATTTTTGAAACTAAACACGAGTACTACAACTATTTCTAAAATTCAACATGGGCACTACACTATTTCTGATACTGAACCCAGATGATTCTAATCTCATATGTTCTTAGCACTTTTTTTTTTGTTAGCATAACAAGATCAGTTCACATATATGATTTGTGTGTACACTATAATTACGGGGTGTGATATCCACACACCCAATTTTACTTCTCACACACTTTTTTAATTTTTGGCTGTCGGATCGGATGAATTGAAGAAGATCAACGGACAGAAATCATCAAGGGGTGTGTGAGAAGTAAAATGGGGTGTGTGGATAGCACACCCCTATAATTACTCATGTTTAAGTTTATAAAATAAAAGGGAAAATTAGGTTCACATCCTTCTTTTTGTTACTCCATTGATTAAAATCCTATTCATTTTCAATTTTTGATCAAGGTCCTTGGTATTAATAACATCATTAATTATTTGAATAATAAAATATTTTTATTTTTAAATATATTCCTTTAGTGTTAAAAATGTTACAATTAGTATATTTATATTTATGGCTAAATTTTTTATCATATATTTTTATTTTTAGTTTGTACCAATTTTTAATTTGCAAATATTTTTTTAATTTGTACCAATTTTCTTTTCATTTTTAATTTGTACCCATATATTAGTTTCTTTTTGTGCCCATATTTTTTAAAGTTTTATTTGTGTTTGTACCCATGTGTATACCATCATGTGACATTGTATATTTAATCAATGATAGAAAAATTACATATGGTATATTTATGTTTTATGCCTAAACTTTGTACCATATATTTATATTTTTAGTTTGTACCCACTTTTAATTTGCAACATTTTTTTTTTAAATTTGTAGTATTTTCTTTTTAGTTTTATTTTGTACCCATTTATTAATTTCTTTTAGCACCTATATTTTTAAAAATTCATTTGTACTCATAATTTTTAATCTTTTATTTGTACCCTAATTTATTTATGATGTACCCATTCTTCTTTATTAATGTACCACTTTGTTATATGTGAAATGTACCAATTTTTTTGTAAAATGTACCAATTTTTTTAACACTATGGATACATTCTTTTGCCATTTATTATTTCTTATTTTTACATAGTTTTTATCCATTTATTCAATTAAAATGTTTGAATTTTTTTTATTATAACCGTTTATAATAGTATTATAATGAAGGATTTTAAATTTATAGGATTATAAATCTCATAAAATATCAAACAATTAATTGCAAAACTATAAGAATATAAATATTAATAGTAATATAATGAGGTGTACAAAGTTAAGAGACCTTGATCAAACTTTGAATACTATTAAGGTTTTAATCAAAGAATGTTAAGGATTAGGGACCGCAATCAAATTATCCCTTTATAAAATCACAAGCATTTGGGACCTCTAAAGTCTTTCTTTGCTGCTTCCAAATGATTAGACATTCATGTTGCTGCTTTCAAACGAGAAGCCTACAAGCATTTGGAACCTCTAGAGTCTTTCTTGCCACTTTTATTGACAGAGCTTTAAACTTTAGGGATGGATTATTTACACCATCGTACTGCAAACTTTCTTCTTCATTTATATCTAGGATTGTTATGCTCACTGACCTCTTTGAATTTAACAATACTGGGACGCTTCGATGATTTGTGGTTCATGATCCCCCTTCACATGTTCAGTTATCTTGTTCTGATTCTTCTGAAGGACAAGTGGAGCAAGAAAGCAACGGGAGGAGATGGGACAGACGAACGGCGGAACGAGAGCAAGGAGAGAGCCAAGGATAAATGCTTCTTCCACGCGCTTGTAGACTACCTTTTTTTTTTTTTTTTTCATTAAATAAAATTATAATATGACTTTTAGGGAAAATTCAAAATTTTGAAATTCTTTTAATTAGTTTTTGTTAATAAAAATGATAATAAAAAAAACAAGAGAATTGTTATTGTCATTCCAAAATCTCATTTGCACTCTAAACTTTTTATAATTAGAAAGAAAAGTACACTTGTGAGAAGTGCAAAATGAGATTTTTTGAGTGCTAATAATAGTTCCTAAAAACATTTATTAGTAATTTAAAATATATTTGAAGTTGTTGTCGAATTTGACAGCAATCACTTTTGTTGTCAATCCATATCATGCCACATAGAAATTGGCATTTTAATTGAAAATCACTAATGCTGTCTTTTTTTTTTCACTGTTATTGTTGTTGTAGATTCTTTTACTCCTCCTTTGGAAATGCTCAAATGAGTGGCTAAGTACTGAGGATGCTTTGATTGATTACTTCAAATTAGTAGTTGTTGGTGGGATGCCTTCCTTTCACACCCACTTGGATTTGTTGAGTTATTTATCATTTCATCTTTTTTAGATATTATAATAAATAATACAGCAATATTCCGATGCACAATTAATTAATTAATTTTTCTTTGCCTTCCGTTGCTGTGTCTACTTCCTCAAATTTGATCCTCAATTTTCTTTGGGCAGCAGATGTGCACATGTTAAATTTGGAAAATGTTTACTTCCCCAATTGTTAGATTCTATAATTATAATTTATATTTATATGCAATGAATCAGAATCAACAGCTATGGCTTAAGCAATTGTTGTAAGTTGTAACCAAATATTTACATAAATACTAAAGAAAGGAAAATTGTTTTAAGCGAAAGGAGAAATCGAGAGTGAAAATTGTTACTCGGAAAGAAAAAAATGTTAGAAATGGTAGTTAGATTATTATAATGAACGGAAAGACTTGAGGAGTTATATTTAGTTACGAGTTTAAAAGATTTTAAAAGAGATTATAAATTCAATGGTATTTAATCAAAATTTTAAATGAATCTATGGAAGTCTATGGTTATTGAATCAAAATTTTAAGGAAACTTTAACGAAAACTTCATGCATATTCTGATATTCAATGAGGAATTGATTTTAAAGTATTTTAAAAAATTAAGAATTTTGATGAATTTAGAAAGATTTTATAGTGTATTTTAAGTTTTAGGAAATCACACCTCTCCCCTAAGATTTTGAATGAATTCACATGGAGTTTATGAAACTCCATTAGAATTCCATCCAACATCACGGATTTATAATTATTTTAAAAACCTTCAAAATCTTAATTGATACATCCCCTAAACGTAAAAAAGTAAACATAGAAATTAAAAAAGAAATTTGACAAAAAATTTAAAATAAAAGATAAAAGAGAACTACCCATTAACTGGAAAAAAAAAAAACAAACAAAACAAAGCATGCAAATCATATTTAATTTATAAGCAAATGCTAAGTAGACCAAATTTGCAAATCATATGACGTATCATTAATATAAAATAAACATGTTAATAAAATTTAAGTAATAATTCAATTATCAATAACTACGTCATGTGGTTTATAAAATTTAATTCAAATATTTGATGTTCATAACATACCTTTAATTTACAAACACATATATAAGAGAGAGATATCAAAAGAAGAATTTTGAGAATTTTGGGGAAATTTTGAGCCGTCGAGGACATTTTAAGAAGGACAAAAACGAAGGAAAAGTGATGCATGCATGTGTAAATTGTAATGAAGAAGTGATGAGTCGAATCAAGACAAAAACAAAATAAAATTGTGTGATTGAAAGGGAAATCTAGATTTTGGAATGTTCTGTTGTAAACATCAATGTGAGTCCCCACATGTACTGTCGAGAGCCGTCATTCATCGTATTTGGAGGTACCAAGTTGCATCTTTCGTGCATGCCAAAGGAAAAAAACACGAGCAAATGACGTCATTTTCTTCTCATTATTTGATCGGAAGATATGATACAAAATTGAGTGTAGTAATATTTTTTGATTTATATAGCGGATTTTATTTAGTGAAATAAGAATTTGTTGTTGTTGTATTCAATCGGAATTTTGACAGATCTTAATAGATTTATAAATTGATGAATTTCTAATAAAATTTTGAATGAATTTCCTCAAAGTTATAGGGGTGGAGGTGCTACTTGTAAATGTTTAAAATACACTCTCAAATTTTCTCGAATTCCCCAACTTTTTAAAATCTTTTAAAATCAATTCTTGCTGGATACACACCTGGATTGTTGAAAACTCTTTTAAAATCTTGAATGAATATATTTATGGCTCGTTTGAATGTGCTTTTAAAATGACTGAAAGCACTTTTAGAAAAAAATCTTTTTAGGTTCCAAAAACATTTGAAGTGCTTTCTGCAAGAAGTACCAATTATGTGCTTCTTCTAGGAAGCACTATAAGCGATTTTTCAGGATTTACTTAGATTTTTACTAAAAATTGGTTCTAAAAACATTTTCACAAAAAGTGCTTTCAGTTATTGTAAAAGTATATCCAAACGAGCTCTTAGACTTTCAAAAAATAACTTAAAATCCTGAATACTCCTAAATTTGTAATAAAAAAAAATTAAAATCTCAATTAAATTCACCCCTAAGATTACTTGAAAAAGAAGCAAAAGAATCTTAGGGAAAAGGGTCCTTAAAACTTAATACTTATCAAGAAACATCAGAATCAAGTTGTTGAATCTGATTGCTTATGTGGTGCAATGATGTGCATTAGACGGCTACGGCTGTGACCGTCATCTAGCAGTGGGGTCGCGACAAATTGACACCATAAACTTATGTCATGGGAAAATCATGAATCGAAGAAGTCATAAATACGGAAATGAAAATGACCAAGGATCAATTACCCCTCTTAATCAAATCTAGACCAGAGGATCAATTACGGACAAAGATTGTCTGTCCTCCTTGTTTCCGTGCCTTTCCGTAATTTTCTGTTTTATGTGATCACGGTTAAGTCACGTCAACATTTTATATTGTTTTTTTAAAGAGATAATAAGACAAAAATAAATAGTAATATAAAATGTTGACGTGGTTTACCGTGACCACACAAACTTGAGGGTATGAGAGGGCACGAGAACAAGGAGGGCAGACAATCCTTGTCCATCAATTACCCCTCTTAATCAAATCTCGTTCTTGACTTTTATAAGCACTGAATTACTGATTGTATTGTGGGATTCACGTACTTTTTTATTTTGTATGCGTTGATAAACGCATAAAAAGTCAAGAATCAAAATAATTTCAATACTCGTTCCACCCAAGTAGACATTCTTATTCATGGCCGCTTTCTTCTGCTGGAATTTGGAAATTTTCAATCAGCAAAGCAGGATAATGTAAATGCAGACAGATGACAAGAGTTCGGATTCCACCAGGAAAAGGCTTAGCAACTTTGTTCTGAGATTGTAAGTTTATATTACTCCCTAATCAATGGGAGCGTGTTATATTAGGAGGAGAAGATCTTGATTTTTGGCAAGGTCGTAGATTCTTGAAAGCTGCATATGAATCAAATTATTTCCCCAAAAAAAAAGACAACTCCTTCAGTACAAAATATACGGCAGTCACGATCAACAGTGTTTAGCTAATAAGAACCATAATCTCGTCTTGTTCTTTCCCTAGGAAATGAGAAATTACCGTCCAAATGATAAGTTCCTGATTGAGTTCTTTCCCAGGCATGACAAAGTTCTATCCAAATTTCCCCATCAGTGTCTCGAAACAGTCTTTCTAACTACAATAATGCATACAACGAAAGAAACCGAAACATCTACAAAGAACCAGATTTCATTAGCACAAGATTTCAAGAATACATGATTTTGTAGTTTTTGCTAGGTGAAATCATCTGTAACTCCACATTTCTGATCTGTGGACACAATCAATTGAGCATGTTTAGTCAGAGAAGTAGAAGATGAAAATATATGATTCACATATGAAGCTCCAATCCCGACAACAATTCAAAATCGCAAATAACAGGATCTGCTATTTTTTTACTTTCTGTGTTTGTGTAAGAGTAGGGTGAATTCAATAACTAGCAATGCACTCTCAATCATTTGAACAAGAAAGAAAATGAGTCATTGCATGGAAGAAACTGCACTATACTGTTAGGATAGAACAAGAATGAGATATATTTCTCCGTGTTATTAATCTCGTTGAACAATTAAGAAACTCTCTAGCTATTCTGATTGTTTTCGTCTAGAAAATTGCCTAATGAATTCAATCACAAAACTTTCATCATGAACAATATGGCACAAAAATGAACAAAGAACAAGGAGAGGAAGATCCTGATATTACTCCAACTCCTTTAGAGCAACTCCAGCGTATCAAAGGGCCCTAGGGCAACTTTCTATTGAATCCCCTCTAATGAACAGTAATTGCTTTTAATGAATAGTAATTACATTTTGCATCTCTATCCCTAACTGAATAGCCATGGCAATAGGCAATATTATTTTTTATTTTATAAAATAATACAAAATAATTTTATTTGTAATTTCGGATAAAATTTTTAATCGTTCTTGTTGCGCCATGTGTCATTATCTAAAAAAACAATTTTTGGTGATAGATTTCGATAAAATTTTTATCCAATGCCGTCGTGCCACATGTTGTTACCTTTTCAAAATCATTGAGGATAGATTTCCGGTAAGATTTTTAACCAATCACGCTGCACCACGTGTCACAATCTCTTTACAATCTTTGAGGATAGATTTCAATCAGATTTTTAACGAATGACGGCATGCCACGTGACATTATCAATCAGATTTTTAACGAATCGATGGTCAAAGATTTTAAACTTCGTTGACCATCGATTAGAGAGACGTGGGACTTATTTTTTTTAGCATATCCTTGTAGTACTCGTCACTATGAGCGTATAGGCGAAAGCTGTTTGCGAGTCCGGATTATAACGGTATAGTTACAGACGTTTGAATTTGGTTAATTATATTTTGGTTTATAAGTTAATTGAACTCCCACCTTGTGGGAAAGAAGCCAATTAAATTTTAGGCACAAACATGAAGGAACCAACGAGAAACAGGAGCAAGGAGGGGACTGATTATTCATCTTCCAAGTCTTGAATTGATTTCTCCATCTCTTTAGCATGTTCCTAGCTTCATTTGATCTTCAAAAACGTCCATTCCTTGTGCTCCACACTCATGCAATCCAATTCAGCCCAAAAGTGCTCTAAAATGCTTCAAAATGCAATTTCTTGCCAACTTTGCCAATTAGACCTACAAACACACAAAAATAGTTTAAATCACTATAATAAACACAAACTCGCTATGAAAATGCAAGAAAACAAGCTAACTAAGTTGCATAAATATGCTCCTATCAACTGCTCAAGTAGAGGGATCATGGCATTAAGAATCAGAACAGGGTCTTTTTCAAATTCCATAACTGGTGAAAGCCTTTCCCTCTTTACCTTCACACTCTCCCCTCCACACTCAGTTTGCCTTCCTTAGTTGTCAGCCTAAAGAACTCATCCTCCATTGCATCAACACTATTCCCATACACATCAACAACCTCTCCCTTCGACGACAATGGAAGCAATGTATGAATAATTGGTTTAGATTTCACCAACAACACGAATTTAGTCTACACAAGCTCAAATTTATCAACTTCTTTGCCAACAAATAGCGAAAAAATGTCATCGGCAATGACCTAAGCCTCTTTTGTTGCTGCAAATAACCCACATTCAATAAACCTATCAACACAAATCTCAGGCCTACGCAAAAAATACGAGTTACCTTTTTTTCCAACACTGATCATAATGATATCCAACCCAAATTTCTTTAGTTCTGCAATTTGAGACTCGGCCTTTTTACCCCAGAGTTGTTGAAACTGCTGCAGAAGCCTCGATCATCGGTGATCACAACAATGGTAACTTCCTTATAGGCCTAACATTTGCTAGAGGGACATCAATGTCTTCACACTAAAGCCGCTCATTGATGTCGTATAGGACCTCCACAAGCGTCTTAGCAAAGGTTCGGCCATTGATGACTGCTTCCTGGGCCCTTGGAACCCTGGTAGCTGCCACGAGCTTCATGGCTTTGGTGATTTTCTGGGTATTTTTTATGGAATCAATTCAGACCCGAAGCTCATGCAAACCGCAGTGGATTACTGAAGATTGAGAACTGAAAGGTTAGGGAGACTGGGTAAATTTAGGGAAAAAAGGGGTTTAAGGTTTCTAACGTGTTAGAAATTGGGGGTTTTGCAGGAGTATTTATCAAATATAGCAAAAAATTAACCTTTAATTTTAAAAATGTCAATTTTTATAAAAACTTTTAGATATATCCAAAATTTCACTTAAATATACACAAATACCCTTAAATTTAACAATTAAATAAATTAAAGGCTTTTTAGCTAAAATGGTTCGTGACATTGACATAACTCCTTCATCTGGTCCTTAACAATGAAAATCAATAGTAGTGTCATTGAATTTGTCTATCGTGAATCATTTTAGTCTTTCTCTAAATTTATCAATCGTGATCATTTTTCTCTCTTCGTTAAAAATCTGCCAATTGCCCTGTTAGTGCGATGATGTGGTGCCACATGGGTCTCACAAATACAATCATATAACGACATGTGGATTAACTTTAAAAACTATTTTTATATTTAAAACTAAAAGTGATATTAGTAAGAAAAATAAAAATTATAAATAAAAAATTTAAAAAAATTAAAAGAAGTCGTCTTCTTCATTTGGTGGGTAAATATAACAGACATGCCAAAATCAAAACCCTAACCTACCTAAACCCTTATTCTCTCACAATCCAAACCCTCCACCTTCCAATCCAAATTTCCGCACCCTGAGATAAATTTAGTGGTTCTTTCTTAAAATTTTCCTTCTCCAATTGGGTTCGAAGATTATAAAGAATTGATGCGATTCGGAAAGAGATTATGTGTTCATGAATTGGCGACGGGGGTAGAGACTCGGGTCATGGGAAGAAAGAAGGCATTGAAGGCATGATTGAAATATTGCTGCTCCCACTTGCAGTAACCACAACGACGCTCAATGTCGGTGATGAGGGGGTTGAAGGGGATAGGGTTAAGATGGTGAAGTGTAGGAGCGAAAGTGAAGTTGGACTGGAGCTTTGAGGTGACTGTGGCTAAAAAACCTTTAATTTATTTGATTATTAAGTTTGAGAGCATTTGTGTCTATTTAAGTGAAATTTTGAATATATTTAAAAGTTTTTATAAAAAGTGACTTTTTTGATATTAAACGTTTTTTTGCTATATTTGATAAATACTCGTTTTGTAGAGACCCTGAGGATTGAATTGGACACAGCCATTGGGTTCTGGTTCTACTTTTGCAGAGATTGAACAAATTCAAATCTCTGCAAAAGCCTTATCGGATTAAACTTTACGAAAGCATCACAATTGATTTTTTTTTCTTTTCTGAAAATCGGATCTTTGCAATAACATTTTTGCTGGTGGAAATTTACTCCTGAGATTTGTGGACTCGGGAGTCAAATTGTTGGTGGAGCTGAGGATTTTTTATTTTTTGGATAGTTTTGTACAATAAAAATGTTACTCTTACCACATATTTATGTTATAATTGGAGAGATTTTTAATGTGTCGGGAAAACAGACTGGTACACCAAGTGTCATAATACAAGTAGTTAGAGAATTTTTTTTTTCAGTTTCTAACCACTTGTATTATGACACTTGATGTATTGAGTAGTGTTCCCATCACATTGAAAAAATTCTCCATTAATTGTATCATATCTCTAATAGAAATGAGACTCACATGCATTGACGGACTTTACCTCTATTAGAACAATATTACAAATAATAATATAAATAGGTGATAAGTCCAACATTACTCATTGTACCATGCACTTGCATGCCTGGGTCTTCAATGTCGTTGAAAAGGATAATGCTAGAGAAACTAAATTTAGAGACAAAATTTGTAAATGATGTATCATCAATATAAATGAACACGTTTATCAAATCTTAAGTAATAAACTAATCATCAAATTCTATGTTCTTTTTTTTTTGAAACATCGGACAGGTTGGAAAGAAGAAGTTTTATCTAATGAAGTTTTTTTTTTCCCGAACAAACAATATTATCTACCCTAGATGAGTAGTAGATTCGTTCTTACAATGAGTTAGCAATAATATGATTCAAATTCTTTTTATACGACAGTCAAACTAAGATCACTTACTTTTAAGTGAAGTAGAGGAAAAATGTAAATCTCGTTAAAAACATGAGAATAAATTGTAGCAATGCTTCTTCAACTAAAAATCAATTATCATTGATCCTTTAACTTATCAAAATATGTAGCTGTTTGGATCAAAACTTAAACTTTGGGCTCGGGGGAAGTTGGCCCAAATAGCAGCCTAAAAGGAAGAAGCCCAGTCAAGGCCAGTCAAAACCCAGCCGAAGTCCAGAAGACAGGAGAAGCCCGTTTCCGACTAGGTGCAGGCCATGCAGACTACTTGCTCACCTACCCAATGGCCAAGTGGTATAGACCAGCCAAGTAATCAGCCCAAAAAGTACTTTTAAATGGCAGTACAAGTAAATAGTTGATGAGTCACTATCATTCAAACTACATTCGGGCAAGATTATTGCTACAGGAGGCCAAGCCAAGGTGTCTATAAAAGGAGAAAGAAAAGTCAGAATCAAGGACACTCAAACAAACAAACAAGAAAAAGCACAAACTCTGCTCAAAGCCAGATTTGCCTTCAAAATGAAGCTGTAGTTAGCCCAAGCCTTCATCCCTTTTGGGATAAACCTTTTGTAATAGCTCTGCTACCCTGTTCAACACCTGCTGTAGTATCGATTTTCTTTCTGCAAACTCATTTCCCAACCCCTTTTCTAAGCCTTCAAACCTTCTGTTAACCCACAAAGATAGGAAGTTGCAAGACGATCAGCCTTGCCCGACAAGGTTAAACCTTGCCCGACCTCCTTTGTTTTTGTCTTTTCATTCTTTAGCCTAGCAATATGTTGTATACTACAAGTTGTATCCAAGTTATTTCTAGTAATATGGCTATTAAAAAACTCTCTCAGCGCTTGAATCCTATTTGAATATGTCTTCACAGTTCAAGTTAGATCTAAGTTCTAAGCCTTCGGGCATATAAGATTTGATCACCCTAAAAAGTCCTTGGCCTCAAGGCATAAAAAAAACCTGATGTGGACTTAACCCATCCACTACAAGCTTTGATAACAAAAAGTCCGAAGTTACTTGGGGCGCAAGTAATCGACCTGCCACTTGGTTTTATTTCTGTTATATTATGATGACCATATAACATTCGAGTACGGGATGAATTCTGATGGGAAACCTCAAGGCCTATTCAAGGCCCCACAAAGGCACCTATTTGGATTCATCCTATTTCTCGGGCAAGAACATTGAGTATAGAAGAGGTTCTGATGGGAAGCCTCAAGGCCTATTCAAGGCTCCACAAAGGCACCTATTTGGATTCATTCTGCTCTTTGAGCTCAGGTAATCAGAAGTATAATGGTTATAAGACCCATATAACTCATAAAAGGAACCTTATGTGTTTGAGTACTAAGTTAGTTATTTATGGGAAGCCTCAAGGCCTACACCTAAGGCCCCACAAAGGCACCTGTCAATAACTAACATAGTCTCTCAAATATATATAATTAAAACTCAAACATCCGTTCTACATCTACCATGCTGAAGATGGTAGTGGCACGCCTGAGCAATTCAAAGTTAATCTTGATCGTGAGCCTCAAGGCCTACATTCAAAGCCCCACAAAGGCATCTTTCAAAGTTAACTCTGTCCTTCTCTTTCAGCCTTACCCGACAAGCCTTGCCCTACAGGCTTTGCCCGACAGGCCCACCAGTAAAGCAGAAGCATGATAGAAAGCATCAACCGGCGCCAACCTCTCGGGGAGCTGTGTGCTCGTCGGCCAGGAAGCATTCCCCACGGAAATTCCCGCCACGAACAGTAGCTATAATCATTTTCGTCAAAATTTTGTCAAAATAAATTATATTGGAAAAACAATTGCTACAATTAGAGTCTCTCAACTAATCAAAACGTGTAACTATAGTTTTTTTTCGTCAACTTCTTGAAAATTTTGTCAAAGTAAGTTATGTTGGAATGATCATTGCTACAATTGGGTTAAAGTTTGAGGGACCATTGATTCAATTGAGTAAAAGTTAAGGGACCATTTATTCAGTTAGATTAAATTGAGGGACCAATGGTAATGAATTTTTAATTGAGGGACCATAGCTCCACGTTTTGATGAGTTGAGAGATCAATAATAATAAATTTTTCGTCGAAAGATCATTGGTCCAATTAAATTAAAATTAATGGCCTATTACTAAAATTTAGTCGAATAAATAAATTAAAAATATAAGAAGAGTAAAAATGTGAATCTCATTAAGATTTTAGGACTGCAAATAATTACAAGGACTGTAAAAGTAAAAGCAAAAGAATTTACAGTTTTGAACTGTACAAGCTGCACCCCGAAACACCAACGACCAACCACCGCGACAAGGAGGCCTATACGGTGTTATTTGGACCGCCGACGAGTACTGGCTTTGGAGGGACTAATTACTGACTCCAGGACGATGCTGTAGCACTTTCTCCTGCAAACTACGACTGCCTTAGAAACACAAACCAAACATTGGACTGCAATTCTTGGGCATCGAACACGATGCTGGTAATGTTTCAGTGAATCCCTTTTGAAATATGATTTGAAATTGGGGAGAGAAATGTCGAAGCTGTTTCAGAAGGTTGCTGGGTTCTTTACCAATCGGACTATGGTGGGAATGGACAAAGCTGGCAACCGTTACTTTGCCAGAAAAGAGGAGGTCGATGGCATCAGTAAAAGTCTCTCTCTCCCTCCCTACTGTTTTTTGTTTTCGTTTATGCTGCATTATGGCTCATTGGTTTTGTTCAGCTTGAGTTTTTGTGATTGAATCTCTTGAATTTGCCAATTGGGTTGCCATTATTGTGCTTCAAAATTTGCTACACGGGGATAAAGGAATTGCATTGACTTTTTTTAGGTGTGAAACGAACTCTGTTTTGATTTATGATTGCATTTCTTAATTTGGTAATTGCATTGTTCCTATATTTTGTTTTGGAACAAACGCATTAGATAAAGGTTTTTTTCACTCTAGGAGCTGTAGTTAGAGAAGTGGAATTCATTCTGTCTAATTCATAAAATGGAAGCCATCATAGCTAACATCTCCTGTTAACCGTTCATTAGTTTCTAAGGCATGTGTTCTGATTAGTTGAGCTGAATGTTTCTTATCTATGAAATGAAATACTAAAGTTTGCATTGAGTTGTTTGTCAAGGGTAAGATAATTGATTACAATGTGGTATAGCATGAAGAATAATGAAGCTGTTAGTACACCTAATGCTCTTTTTTTCTTTTTGTCCATTCTCGTTGACACGCTAGTGAAAGAGAAAAGATGGGTGGCATTCAAGGGTGAGGACGATCCGACCTCAATTCCAGGTACTTTCTTTGGACCTGATACAACTTTTGTTCAGTTTCAAATCCTTGGTTCACTTGCTTCGGAAATATTTTTCTTTGAGTTATCATATCAACTAAAACTCCGCCTGTGTAAGTTTATCTTACATTGCCGGTCCCAAGCCCGGGTAAAGGAGGAGGGGGAGGGCGTCAGGTAGTCAACAGCTGGCACTCCACAATACGTCGAATCCTTATGAAAATGAATCCAGAACGAAATCGCACTAAAGCTAGGGCGTCACCCGTAAGTGGCGCGCTGTGTGGCCCGAGCACAGTGATAAGTGAGCAAGGGTCGCTGTATCTTCATCGGCACCCGAATGCAATGTTAAATGAGCAAGGGGGCCATAGAAACTTCTTTTCGAACGACTCCACTCAAAGTTGTTTGGGAGCATATGCTCCTATCAACTGTACACAGGACACACAAAAGAAGTACTTTGATTCTATTGGACGGGGGAGGGTGAAGAAGCTATGACAGAAGGGTAGAGTTCAAGAGAGTAGAATGCGTTTAGGAACGTGGAATATAGGAACCTTAACGGGAAAATCTATGGAAGTAGTGGAAGTTATGGTGAGGAGAAGGATAAATATTATGTGCCTACAAGAAACTAAGTGGGTTGGTCTTAAGGCAAAGGATCTAGAAAACTCAGGGTTTAAACTTTGGTATTCGGGCACTAATAGAACGAGAAACGGTGTTGGCATCATCGTGGACAAGACCTTGACACAAGATGTTGTAGATGTCAAGAGGGTAGGAGATAGAATCATGGCAATCAAGATTGTAATAAGACAAGAACTCATCAATGTGATTAGTGCGTACGCACCTCAAGTAGGGTTGGATACGAGTTCGAAGGAGAAATTTTGGGAAGACCTTGGAGACTTGGTGCAAGGAATTGCCTAGACGGAGAAGTTATTTATAGAAGGAGATTTAAATGGACACGTGGGCAGGGAGACAGGCAACTATGGAGGTTTTCATGGTGGCCATGGTTTTGAGGAGCGAAACGAGGATGGGGAAGCTATCTTGGATTTTGCAATGGCATATGATCTCTTCTTAGCCAACACCTTCTTTAAGAAGAGAGAAGAACATGTGATCACCTAAAAGAGTGGGTCGTCAAAAACACAAATAGATTTTCTTCTAATGAGGAAAGGGGATCGTATAACTTGTAAGGATTGCAAAGTTATACCGGGAGAGAGCTTGACTAATCAACATCGCTTGTTGGTGATGGATGTACATATCAAAAGAGTGAGAAAAAAGAACAAGACTTGGAAGTGCCCAAGGACTAGATGGTGGAATCTAAAAGGAGAAAAACAAGCCATTTTCAAAGAGAAAGTAATCACCCAGTGTGGGTGGGATAGAAAGGGGGAAGCTAACCAAAGGTGGGATTCCATGGCTAGTTGTATCCGAAAAGTAGCAAAAGAGGTATTAGGAGAGTCCAAGGGCTTTGCTCCACACCAAAAGGAATCTTGGTGGTGGAATGAGGAGGTACAAACAAAGGTGAAGGCTAAGAAGGAATGTTGTAAAACCTTATACAAGGACAGGACCGATGAAAATGGTGAAAGGTATAGAAGAGCGAAGCAAGAGGCGAAGAAAGCTATGAGAGAAGCTAAGTTAGCGGCTTATGACGATATGTATAAGCGACTAGATACCAAAGAAGGAGAGTTGGATATCTATAAACTAGCTAGAGCAAGGGAAAAGAAGACAAGGGACCTAAACCAAGTGAGGTGCATCAAGGATGAGGATGGAAAGGTTCTTGCTACAGAGAACGCGGTCAAAGACAGATGGAGAGGTTATTTTCATAATCTTTTCAATGAAGGACATGAAGGGAGTACTTCTTTAGGCGAGTTGAGTAACTCAGAAGAGTGTAGAAACTATTCTTTTTATCGTCGAATCAGGAAGGAAGAAGTGGTTGTAGCTTTGAAGAAGATGAAGCATAGAAAAGTAGTGGGCCCAGACGATATACCGATCGAAGTGTGGAAAGTCTTGGGAGAGACAGGTATAGCATGGCTCACTGACCTTTTCAATAGGATTTTGAAAACGAAGAAGATGCCAAATGAGTGGCGAAAGAGCACTTTGGTGCCTATCTACAAGAATAAGGGCGACGTACAAAATTGCATGAACTATAGGGGTATTAAGCTAATGAGTCATACAATGAAGCTCTGGGAGAGAGTCATTGAGCATAGATTGAGGCAAGAGACACGGGTTTCGGACAACCAATTCGGGTTTATGCCAGGCCGCTCAACCATGGAGGCAATCTATCTCTTACGAAGATTGATGGAAAGATATAGAGATGGGAAAAAGGATTTACACATGGTCTTTATAGATTTGGAAAAAGCGTATGATAGGGTCCCAAGAGACATTCTTTTGAGGATTTTAGAGAAGAAAAGAGTACGAGTAGCATATATCCAAGCTATAAAGGATATGTATGAAGGAGCAAAGACTGCCGTAAGAACTTATGAAGGACAAACCGAAAGCTTCCCCATAACTGTAGGATTACATCAAGGCTCATCCTTAAGTCCTTACCTTTTTGCGTTGGTAATGGATGAGTTAATAGGACATATTCAAGATGATATTCCTTGGTGTATGCTTTTCGCAGACGATATAGTGTTGATAGATGAAACTCAGGAAGGGGTAAATGCGAAGCTTAACCTTTGGAGAGAAGTGTTGGAATCTAAAGGTCTTCGCCTAAGCCGATCAAAGACAGAATATAAAGTGCAAGTTCAGTGCAAATGGAGGCCAAAATGAGTTAGGGGTGAGGATCGGAGATCTGGAAATACCAAAGAGCGATCGTTTTCGCTACTTAGGATCTATCTTGCAAAAGAACGGAGAATTAGATGGAGATCTCAACCATAGAATACAAGCTGGATGGATGAAATGGAAGAGTGCATCCGGCGTGTTGTGTGACCGCCGTATGCCACTGAAGCTCAAGGGAAAATTTTATAGGACGGCAATAAGGCCGGCGATGCTGTATGGCACAGAATGTTGGGCGGTGAAGCATCAACACGTACACAAAATGGGTGTAGCGGAGATGAGGATGCTTCGTTGGATGTGTGGGCACACGAGAAAAGATAAGATTAGGAATGAGGATATCCGAGGTAAAGTAGGAGTAGCCGAAATTGTAGGAAAGTTGAGAGAAAATCGGTTACGGTGGTTTGGACATGTGCAAAGAAGGCCTACTGACGCTCCGGTTAGAAGATGCGATTACGGGACAAAGGTTCAGGGCCGAAGGGGTAGAGGAAGACCTAGGAAAACTTTGGAAGAGACTCTAAGAAAAGACTTAGAGTATTTGGATCTAACGGAGGACATGACACAGGACCGAGCACAATGGCGTTCTAAGATTCATATAGCCGACCCTACTCAGTGAAGAAGGCTTTGGTGTATTTAACACAATACGTTGGAAATGAAGCAAAGCTTATTTATTGATATCTCCGATAAGTTATAAATATGTACATATACATGAGTTAAAATAAACAAACAAGAGGGAGCCTTCACAAAGGTTGCTTAGGAGAAGTCTCAGCAGTCGGTAGAGCCCCAGAAAGAGAAGGCACCGGAGGGGGATCATTCGGAGCCTCAGTACTGGACAGAACCCTAAAAGGAGGAGGCGTTAGAGGTTGATCATTTGGAGCTTCATTATGCGGTACAGCCCCAGAAGACGAAGGCAATAAATGCCTTTGGAACAAACCCACAAACCGCTGATGATCAAGTAAAACCTGACCATCAGATTCCTTCATCTGGTCAAGCTTCCTCTTCATGTTTGTAGCTTAGTTATGTGCGAGCCGGTGCAACTGTTTATTCTCATGCTTGAGCCCTCTAATCTCTTGTTTGAGACTCATCACTTCAGCTGCCAATGATTCAACTTGGCGGGTTCGAGCAAATAGGCGTTGGGCCATATTAGACACAGAACCTGCACACTGAACACTCAGAGCCAGAGAATCCTTAACAGCCAATTCATCAGACCATTTGGAAAGTAGTCTGTATTCTTTGGGAGTGAGAAGGTTCCTGGCCACCACCGCAGCGGTCATATCATTCTTAATCACCGAATCCCCAACGGTAAGAGGACCAGTAGGAGATAAGAAGGATGGGCGCCATATGTTGTCTGGAGAAGGCGTGGCTGCCTCTTCAACAAGGTTCAAGTCAAAACGACGGTCGGCGGGGCTAGACATTTTCAAAGGTGTTGAAGAGAGAAGAGGTCGGACAAATCAAGATCTTAGAAGTGCAAGAAGGGAGCTTCTACTGGTGAAGATTCAAGTGTGCTTTGAAACTTAATGCCAGCCTCTATAAAAATCTGCACTCGACGAAGCTTCAGAAATCGAAGAGGCGTCTGCCCAGAAATCGAAGAGGCGTTTGCTTTCTCAAAAGCTGGGCTGCTCAGAGACCACGCGGGCCGATCTCAGAAATCGAAGAGGCGTTTGCTTTCTCAAAAGCTGGGCTGCTCAAAGACCACGAAGGCTGATCTCAGAAATCGAAGAGGTGCTTGCTTTCTCAAAAGCTAGGCTGCTCAAAGACCACGAGGGCCAATCTCAGAAATCGAAGAGGCACCTGTTTTTTTTCAGCCTTGTCAACACCTGTCACATGCACACTCAACTTTGCTGAAATTACGGGCATTCTGTTGAAGATTTCTGGTGAAGTAGAAAGCACGTGAATCTTACTGTTCAATCATCCACTTTTCACACGCACCATCAGCTCATGGGTACCACAGATAACTTTGCCAAAGATCTCTGACAAAGTTTAGACACGTGAAGCTTGCAGCTCCCACTACATCGCTATGACCAAGAAGGGTAAAAGAATAGCAAAGAAACAACACTAACAAAGTTTAGACACATAAATTTTGAAGGTCTAGCTATCATATTATTACCCACAAGGGTAAAGGAACAGCATCACTGCTGGATAATTGGAAAGTTCCTGTGTGTAAACCTCTCGAGAGCCAGACTCCCAACATGATTACTTTCTCAAAAATCGAAGAGACACCGCTCTCCGAATCTCGAGAGTCAGACTCCCAGTAGGATTGCTCTCTCAAAAATCGAAGAGGCACCGTTCTCCGAATCTCGAGAGCCAGATCCCTGACAGAATTGCTTGTTCGAAAACCGAAGAGGCACTGCTTTCTCAACTTCGAGATCTAGATCTCCTTGGATAAAGCTTGTCTGTAATCTTCACACGCAACATCAGCTTTCCAGATACCACAGACCACTTTTTCAAAGTGCTCTGACACACGTGAAGCTGGCAGCTCCCACTACCGTGCTATGACCAAGCAGGGTAAAGGAATAGCATTACTACTTGTTAGGGAGACTCCTATATATGTGGACCCCCATCCTCAACGGACAGGCAGACCTGCAAAAATGCTCAACCCTTCCTCATATCTGAGAGGGCACTTTCAACGAAGCTTCTCGAAATACTCAGCTTTCTTTCCCCCCGATAATACCTCTGCAAACAAGCTACACCAGAGTAAGAATATCTCATATCATCAGGGTTAAAAGCAAGAGTATCTCATATCATGCTTTTTCCCTATCTTTCCTTTGGCCTTGTTCTTACCTGCAAGACAAGGAGAAAGAGAGCAATCAGTCAGCACTTGGAATCAAGCTTCCAGTCAGGAACTGACTGCCTGGAACCCTTTACCTGATTACTTACCTGGCATTGCTCTCGAGTACTCATCTTTAACATCTTATGCTTCCAGAGAAGATACCACATCTGCCTGAGGAACCGATAGGGAAAGTAAGAAGGATACAAGGAAGCATGTGGACACAAACGTAACAGAACACGTGCCGATACATCCACTACTTTGTCAACAGCAAAAGTATCTCATATCAGCAGGGTCGAACGTACTCTAGATTTGATGGACTTGTTTTGACCTTCAAATTCTTCAGTCGGTCTTATACTCTGGAGGAAACCAGAAAACCCTCCAGCCCAGCCCAGTTCAAGAATAAGCCTGTGAAAAGTTATTTCTTCAAAAGCAAAAGTATCTCATATCATCTATTCTCTTTTTCTTCTCTTTATCCTTCATGCTGCCTGCAAGATAGGGAGAATGAGAACAATCAGCCGGAACTCGAAATCAAACTTCTGATTTGGGACTGATTGGTTGAAGCTCTGATTGCTTACCTTGTCTGTCATCTCTTTCAGCAGATCCCCTAGCTCGGCGACTTGGGGGACTCCTACTACATGGTTTGTATTGCGCTTGACCAAGCTTGAAACTACAAGTAAGCTTCAAGTGAAATTGATACATTACCTTGTGCATCTCCACCAGTTAAAGATACCACCCCTGGATGGAGGAAGAGTACTTCCAGAGAAGATGCCACATCTACCTATGAGACAGATAAGGCAAGTGAAGACGATACCACATTTCGGTACTTAGAAGTTTCGTGATTACGAGATCATTCTCCCACAATATTTCCTAATGTTATTTGTACTAAATCATTCATTTGTACTCACTAAAGGAGAGCTTGAACCTATGTACTTGTGTAAACCCTTCACAATTAATGAGAACTCATCTACTCCGTGGACGTAGCCAATCTGAGTGAACCACGTACATCTTATGTTTGCTTTCCTGTCTCTATCCATTTACATACTTATCCACACTAATGACCAGATCAATAACTTAATACTTTCTGTTGTACCGAAGTCCTCACTGATTTTGTGCATCAACAATCCTGAAGTCCTTACCCTTTTGCGTTGGTAATGAATGAGTTAACAGGACATATTCAAGATGATATTCCTTGGTGTATGCTTCTCGCAAATGATATAGTGTTGATAGATGAAACTCAGGAGGGGTAAATGCGAAGTTTAACCTTTGGAGAGAAGTGTTGGAATCTAAAGGTCTTCGCCTAAGCCGATCAAAGACAAAATATATGGAGTGCAAGTTCAGTGCAAATGGAGGCCAAAATGAGTTAGGGGCGAGGATCGGAGATCAGGTAATACCAAAGAGCGACCGTTTTCGCTACCTAGGATCTATCTTGCAAAAGAACGGAGAATTAGATGGAGATCTCAACCATAGAATACAAGCTGGATGGATGAAGTGGAAGAGTGCATCCGGCGTGTTGTGTGACCGTCGTAGGCCACTGAAGCTCAAGGGAAAATTTTATAGGACGGCAATAAGGCCGGCGATGCTGTATGACACAGAATGTTGGGCGGTGAAGCATCAACACGTACACAAAATGGGTTTGGACATGTGCAAAGAAGGCCTACTGACGCTCCGGTTCGAAGATGTGACTACGGGATAGAGGTTCAGGGCCGAAGGGGTAGAGGAAGACCTAGGAAAACTTTGGAAGAGACCCTAGGAAAAGACTTAGAGTACTTGGATCTAACGGAGGACATGACACAAAACTGAGCGCAATGGCGTTCTAGGATTCATATAGCCGACCCCACTTAGTGGGAAAAGGCTTTGTTGTTGTTGTTGTTGTTGTATCATATCAACTAAAAGGGTACCCTATGTTGGGGTGTTGAAATATGGCTACCTATCCATATATACACTTTTGATATACAATGTCATTTGAAATGCATTGTTTCTATGGCCTTATTTTTTCCTCTATTTTTTTTATGCTCACTCCTTTTGTCATTTTAGTTGAGTGGATATGTTGGCTCAACAGGCAGCGGAAAAGGGCTCCAACACCGGAGGTAATCTTGACAAATGTTACTCTTTAATTCCTTGGTGTGATAAAGAAGAGAAATTTGTTTGGATTTGTTGGTAAAAAGCTGGAATATTTTTATGTTATTGTTTATTTTTGTTGGTAAAGGTAAAAAAGCTGAAATATTTTCTTTTTAATCACCATCTTATCTTCCTAGATGGTCCTGATATCATTTCCTCTATCTAATTCTTGTCTAAGAGACATTTTGTTATTGTCGTTTCGTTTCTTTTGTGTGATAATCTTTTCTACACTTCAGGAACTGGCAGAATTGGAAGCAAGACATGAACGAGTCCGGCAGAATGTTGCGCGTATGTGTCATTTCTACCATTAGTTTCTGGTTTCTTCTGCTACCATTGAGTTGTAGGTTTACTAAGAAGCCTTTATTACAAGATCATCTTCTGTTGGAATTTTAATCAAAATGTAGGATAAGTGAATCGAGGGATGTAATAGTTGCATATTAAGGTCTTATATCTTTGTCATGAATTTCTGAGATAAGAGAAGAGATGTAGAGAATGAGAGTGAGAGACGTCCACACATCCAAAGATAATGGCTAGTAGTGCAAGATTAGCCTCACCAGCCTTAACATAGGCCTCTTAGTTGTAAATACTAAATACTTGAATGCTGGCAACAGTGGCAAAAAAGAAGTTATCTTACATTCATTTCTTATGTGCAATTTTTTATTTTTTTTTTGGAAACTCTGTCAATTTTATACCAGTTAGCTGGTAACTATTTTGTTTTGATCTCAGTCAACAGATTACTCTTAATGCACTGTTCTCCGTATCTTTGAAAGGGTTATGCAGATCCAAATTGGGATCCGCCATATAATTTTGATAAGTTGATTGAAATCAGTTTTCTGGATTTTACTCAATGAATCCCATTGTTGATAATTTTCTGAAAATTCCCTCCAATTCCCTCACCAAGTTTGTCTCCTTATCATGACATCTTTAAAGTTTCAGTGGGAAATTGGTGTCACATACTTATAAGTTGGATTTGTATTTTGTTTTGATCTCAGTCAACAGATTACTCTTAATGCACTGTTCTCCGTATCTTTGAAAGGGTTATGCAGATCCAAATTGGGATCCGCCATATAATTTTGATAAGTTGATTGAAATCAGTTTTAAGTGCTTTCTGGATTTTACTCAATGAATCCATTGTTGATAATTTTCTGAAAATTCCCTCCAACTCCCTCACCAAGTTTGTCTCCTTATCATGACATCTTTAAAGTTTCAGTGGGAAATTGGTGTCACATACTTATAAGTTGGTTTTGCTTTACTTTCGGTTTTCTGTTTGATACAGAGATTTTAAGAAACATATATTTAACTTTTATGCCTTTTATTTCTCATAGTTCTAAAGAAAGAAGAAGAGGAAAGGAAAGCAAGAGAATGCAGTACACACAAAATCATCAACACCGGTCAGCTTCTTACTGGAATCTTTATGATATCTGTACCCTTGTGCTCATACAATTATTCATTATTATGAGCTATGCTTATAGATAAAGCCGGAGGTCCAGATTTGAAAAGTTTCATTTGGCAATTTCCTGGATCTTCTGAAGGTAACTTGTCTTTTGTATCCTACCCACCTCACATACATATTGTTTAGGATGAGAATTTATATAGTTAGGCAGATTATATGGATTTTTTCACAGAAAGGTTTTGCAGAATGAGGACTTTTATTTAAAGGCTATCTTTTAAGATTGTGGAGTCTTCGTTCCTAATTGATTCTGCGGAGCATTAAAATTTTTTGTCTTAATTATTGTATTTTCGAGGTAGAATATGGCATATTAATTTGTTTTCCTTGTTTCTTCCCAAAGGTGGTGTAAATCAGGAAGAATCTGTTGCCACAGAAGGAGTGAGGTAGGTCTGCTAACATGCGTAACAACACCACCACCGCTATATCCTGCCCAAGTTTGTTTTATCACCCATATTTCATGTTTCTTTGTGGCCATGTCATGTCTTTATGCTTACATTGTTGTGTTGTTAATATGTTACAGGAACTCCAAAGAGAAAGAGGCAAAGAAAGCAAAAGATGCTCCAGAGTATGTTCCATATTCCTCATCTGCAAGTTTGCGCAAGCATCGCTAATTACATCTTGAAATCATAAATAATATGATGATGACTGGAATTTGTGAATTCCCTTGTTCTGAAATCTATAAACAAAGAATCCCAAAATCTTCAAGTTTAAGGCGACATATATTAGGATGAATGTCATTTTCCCTAAAAATGAGTGCTGGATTGATGATACTACATGTTGAACTTTTTTTTTTCCAGGTCTACAGAGCTAACAGGATCCGGTCAAACATTCAGGCCAGGGACATGGCAGCCACCAACGTGAAGTCGAGTTGATAATGCCGTAATGCATAATTAAGGGTCCGACCACGCTAACCCTTGTGTCGAAGCATAATGCACGGATTTGTTCTGCCGGTGCCAGAGTATAGCTGAGTTGTTAGAATGTTGGCGAAGCTCCGTATGGTTCCTTGTAGGGAGCTTCTTTTGTGGCACAATGCAGTGCATTTGATTTTTGCTTTCCCTCTTGAGATCCAAAGAAAATAAAAAACAAGCACAGTACATCCTTCATTTTTAGTTTTTTGACAAGTGAATACAGAGTTATACACCAAATTTTGGTTACATTTATGTACATCGAAGTCGCTAGACTTGCGTAAGAATTTTGTTGTGTGATCAAGGTCTTGAGAAATAAATTTAAGGTTGTATGCCATATCATTCCAAGTGCCTGCAGTTACACAAATAAACACTCGGTTTATAGAAACAGTTTGAAACATTTGACTATAACATGCTCCGCCTAACACTAATTAGTTCTGACTTCTGACCAGCTATATTAAAATAACAATCTGGACACAAAATTGCTCAAAATATAATCAAAATTACCATAAAGTAGGGTTTGTTCTTAATATTAATGTTATGCAAACTACTTATGTTGTTTATTAGTAAAATTTAAACTTACATCTACTTAATTGAAACGTTATTCAAAAGTACAAAATTAAAAATGTCTTTTATTGTGTCTCAATTTACCTCATGCATTTTTCTTTTCTCAATTTATTACATAACTGTGCTAAAAGAGTCAGTAGCTTAGCGTGACAAGGGCTCTTTCTTCTTTTCAACTCGTGTACACATTTGGAACATCTAAAACATCAAAATTCAACCTAACACAAAAACAAAAAAATGAAAACTCCCGATCACGATCACGGAATTCTTAAGATCCTGTGAAAAAAAAAAAAATCTTCCTTTTCCCAGATTTTATTCACAATTTCTTGAACACATCCATACTTTCACTGTTGAAAACACCAAAAATTTCAAACTACGTCAACAAACAAGCATTTTTTTTCAAACTAGTTCGACAAAATGAGATAAAGTAGAACACAAAAAGAGATAAAGGGACACATAATATGTCGAAGGTAAATTGATATTTTGCGTAGAGCTCACACTTACAAGTAATCTTTGTCACTTAGCACTAATTTAGTGATACTTTTTTTACTTGGCTCCTTAATTGATGATTCTCTTCAAGATGCTTTGTTACTTATTCACAAAATTCTGTGCCTATGATCGGAACTGTTGTGTTATAAATCTCTATATAAAGATCATCTATGTAAAAAAAATTAATAAATATGGAATCCTTAGTTATCGAACTGTGAAAACACAAACGGTCGAATACTGTAAATATCTTACGAGCTGCCTCTATTTACTACAATTAATTGACTAAACGACTTTATTTTAATTTGATTTTTTTTGCATAGATGATATTTACAGAGTGATATTTGTCGGTTTCCATCATAAACATAAAATTTCGTAAATCGATCATAAAGTATCTTGAGAAGGAACTCCTTAAAGTTAAAGCATTTTCATTTAAATATATTGTATGGTTGTATAAAAAACGACACAATTTGTATCATTTCCCTTGGTAATAGCAACTTTGGTGCGAATTCCTCCTGTGTTTGGAGAAACTTTTTTGTGTTCGGAACACATATTAGTACATCATATATCATTATACGTGCAGACAAATTTTACATTTTAAGTGTTCATTACTTATAAAATAATATGTGATGTAACACTCGTATTCTGAACAACTGAAAATCACTCTAGTGTCTGTTCTGTTCTACAAAAGAAAAAATCTGAAAAAAAAAATGGAAAATGAACAGCCATGAAGCTACATAACAAAGAGACACATCATCGGTGACATGCATTCTTAAGGATGAGACACATCAATCACACCACTTTGTCTTGGCTCCAAAGGGAAAATTTATGTTCTTCCACCACCGCCACCGTCCCAATACGATCGTGCATCCGCAGTAGCTAGACACAAATATATAGCCACATGTACAAAGCCACGTCAGCATCTTCTTCTCGAGCACTCCCTTTTCTGTCTAGTATACTCTTTATTACAGGGCGTTCTTCTACTATAAGCTCGTCCTCGGTTACGTTTATCCGTCATCATAAGCATCTGCAGCGCTGCTTCATGGCCACCGTCGCCGATACGTACGTACAAACTATATTACATCTACAGCGACTCCTTGACCGGCTTTGTTTTCTTTATTACAAGTGATATCACTATCTTATACTAAGAGAAGAGAAGGGGTTTAAACTCGAAACTCAATGGTTAAAAATGAATGCTCTATCCACCACGACAATCCACTTTCGACTCCTTAACTAGTTTAGTTTAATGCTAATGTTATGTATGATGATTTTCTTTCTTTCATATATATCATGTGTAGTTTGCTTTTTAGGCTGCCCTAATTGTTTAATGACCTTTCTTCCGAGTGTTGAATTCTTCTTCTTTTTAGTTTAATAAAGTTTCCTAATGTGTTATATGATGATGGTTTGTTTGGCTGCTGAGAAAATGTAGTAGTAAAGATGTAACATAGTCTCAAATGCTTAAATTCACTAATATATATACATTTAGGATGTTGGACCCAATTAAGTAACCATTAAAGTGTGTTTTTTGTTCGTTATAAGGGATTTGAGTTAAACTTGGCAAATAATTTTCTTTTGTTGACAATATGCATTTCACATCGAGAAAACATGAGAACTTGCATATGCGGTTATAAGTAGTTGGGCTGCTCTCCGTATGACTAATTGGTTTTATGGCGGAACCAACTTCATTCAGATTTGCATAGTATTTATTTCCTTCTTTTTAATGCCATTGATATCTTACTTGATGCAACTGCATCGTGGTTTGGATTATAACGTTTCATATTTTTGCTTCGAGGATCTTCAGCTTCTGAAAATGCTTATAAGGGAATACTAACCGGTCTTCCAAAGCCTGGAGGTGGCGAGTTCGGAAAATTCTACAGTCTACCGCTCTCAATGATCCCAGAATCACTGCGCTTGATATTATTGTGTGTTTGGACTAACGAAATGAAATGGTTTTCTTAAATCATTTTTCAGTTGCCATTGATGCTATTAGGAACGGCGAATGAAATATATGCTTTACGAATCCGCAAGTAACTTTATTTATCTCCACAATAGTATCTCAAACTGATGGGAGTAATTTTTACCTTTTTTGTGTGCTACAGACAGGTTTCCTTATTCTATAAAGATACTCTTGGAATCTGCAATTCGCAACTGTGACAATTTTCAGGTGACCAAGGAGGATGTTGAGAAAATAGTTGATTGGGAGAATACATCGCCAAAGCAATTCGAGGTTCCATTTAAGCCAGCTCGCGTTCTTCCCCAGGTTCGGAGCTGTGTTCAACAATCAATTTGATTAATTTAGTTTTTGAAACGTCTTCTACCTCCATATAAGGCATTATGTTTGTTGCCCAGGACTTTACTGGAGTACCAGCCGTGATTGACCTTGCATGTATCCGGGATGCCTTGAAGAAGCTTGGAAAGGATCCTAACAAGATAAATCCATTGGTTTGTAATTTCTCTCAACCATGCACATCACAAACTTCTTGAGTAGTTCAATATCGATAGATAGCTAAAATCTTGAAAGGAAATGCATTGTACTACATTACTTTTGAGGTTGTCTTTTGGGTTACAATTTGTGACTTTGAAATTATTTAGTGGTTAGTTTCATGGGGTTTGACATAACATCTTCATCAGGTTCCGGTAGATCTTGTCCTTGATCATTCAGTCCAGGTTGATGTAGCAAGAACTGAAAATGCACTTAGGGAAAATATGGAACTTGAATTTGAGAGGAATAAAGAGAGATTTGCTTTCCTCAAATGGGGAGCATCTGCTTTTCATAACATGCTCGTTGTACCTCCCGGTTGTGGAATTGTCCATCAGGTAAAGAAATTGGCTGTATGGCATGAATAATGGGTCACTTGGCTTACCCACTAGCTGATGTTATTAATCTTTAACCTCTTAGGTTAGTTGTTGAAGTGCGATTATTAGGGCTTTCTGTTCGTCTGGAGGAATTTCCGATGGGGACGTTTCCTAGCCGACGAGCACACAGTTCTCCAAGAGGTTGGTGCCGGTTGATATTGTCTGTCAGGCTTCTGCTTATTAGCGGGTTGTAAGAGAATGACAGAGTTAATTCTGAAAGGTGCCTTTGTGGGGCCTTAGGTGTAGGCCTTAAGGCTCACAATCAAAATTAACTTTAGGTATTCAAGCATGCCACTGCCGTCTATAGCATGACAGATGTAAACCAGATGTTTAGTTTAATTGTATATGCCCAAGAGACCAAGTTAGCTATGAAAGGTGCCTTTGTAGGGCCTTAGGTATAGGCCTTGAGGCTCGCAATCAAAGCTAACCAAGTACTTGAACATATAGTGGTTGGTTCATTGTTGCAGAAGTATTACAACTATTATACTTTAATCACCCGAGCCCGAAGAGCAGAACGAACTCAGATAGGTGCCTTTGTAGGGCCTTAGGTATAGGCCTTGAGGCTTCCCATCAAAATTAATTCTATACTCAAGCGTTGTATGGCGATCATAATATAACAGAAGTAAAACTAAGAAATAGGCTGATTACTTGCGCCCCAAGTAACTTCAGACTTCTTGTTATCAAGGATTGTCGTGGATGGGTTAAGTACACATAAAGTTATTTTTTATGCCTTGAGACCAAGGACTTTTGATTGATAAATCTTATATGCCCGAGAGGTTAGAACTTAGATCTAGTCAAGCTATGAGTGCATATTCCAACTTTACTTTTACATGGTTAGGCACCATTAAACCGACCAGATTCAAGAACCAAGACACCTTTTAATCATAAACTTGCTAGAAATAACTTGGATATAGATGGAAGTATACATCATATTACTAGCTTTATGAATGAAAAGACAGAACAAAGAGGATCAGGCAAGGTTTCACCTTGTCGGGCAAGGCTGATCGTCTTGCAACTTTCTCTCTTTGTGATTTACAAAGGGGTTGAGAGCTAGAATGGGAGATTGGGAGATGAGTTTACAGGAGGGAATCGATACTACAACAAGATTCAGACAAGGTAGCAGAGCTTTTACAAAGGGTTTTTGGAGCTTCGTATGCAAATCTGGCTTGAGCAGAGTTTGTGTATTTGTTTGTTTGATTGAGTGTCATTATCTCTGATTTCTCCTTCCCTTTTATAGATGATTTGGTTTGACTGTCCGCAGCACCGATCTTACCCGAATGCGGCTGAAGGGTAGTGACTCATCAACTTTTTACTTGTACTGCCATTGTAAAGTACTTTTGGGCTGATTAGCTGGCTAGTCTACACCATTTGACTTCTAGGTAGGTGAGCAAGTGGATCAAGTGATCTGCACTTAGTCGGGAAAAGGGCTTCTTCCGCCTTCTGGGCTTCGGCTGAACCTTGGGCTTCCTTCCTTCTATACCTTCTTCTGGACTAACTTCCTTTTGAGCCCAAAGTCGCAGTTTTAACCCAAACACTTTCTAGTTGTTGAGTGTAAATTTCTGGCAAAATTCACTTATAAGAGGTATAACATGCCAATTTTCACTTTATTATGATTTTGCAGGTTAATTTGGAATTCCTTGGAAGGGTTGTTTTTAACACCAATGGAATTCTATACCCTGACGGTGTGTTTGGTACCGATTCCCACACAACCATGATTGATGGATTAGGAGTTGCGGGCTGGGGTGTCGATGGGATTGAAGCTGAGGCAACCATGCTTGGTTAGGTAAAGTGTCCTAATTATGCTTTGTCTTTCCATCGCAGATGTGTTGTCATAGATAAGTGTCCAATTTAACACATCTATCTAAAGGGTAGTGTATCTAGAACCATAAGTCTGGTATTCTTTCACTTTTTGGTTAGAATGTTTAGACCTAGTTTGGGAGTGAGGTGCTTAAAAAAAAAGCATTCATGAAAAAAAGCTGTGAGGGTTTTAGGTGTTTGGTAAACTAAAAAAAAGAGCTTATTTTGGAAGCTGCTGTGAGAATAAGCTGAAATCAAAGGAAAAAGCTGAAGCTGCTATTTGTAGCTTTGGAAAACTGGCTTTTTTTCAAAGCACATGGAGCTACAGTGCTTCTTTAATGAAAAGACCCAATATTAGACTGCTTTTTTTTCCAAAAGCAATTTTACAAAAAAGTTTACCAAACACTCTACTGATTTATTTCACAGCCGCTTATTCTCACAGCAGCTTTTTTTCAAAGCACAGCAATACCAAACCAGCCCTTAATGTGAAAGTTAAATTACTCTCCTGGCTATGTCTTTCACATTGAAATTTAATATTTTCCAGCCCATATGCATGTTGTTGCCTGGTGTTGTTGGGTTCAAACTTGCTGGGAAACTACATGATGGTGTGTCACTGCTACAGATTTGGTTTTAACTGTCACACAAATGTTGAATAAACATGGTGTTGTTGGCAAGTTTGTTGAGTTCTACGGTAAGTCCAGTAATCATTAAGCTGAAGGTTATAGTTTTAGTTTCCATACATCGACATACACAGTAACTCATATCTGACATGCCTTCTTTATTGTTTTCGGATCTAACTTGAGAAAGATGGAAACTTCGTCATATCGTATTGCTCAACATTCTTGCGAAACGATGTTGAAAGAGATTTATGAAAGACTCTTGATTGACTCTAATTAGAATTTTGATTCAAGATGTTATGCACATACTACAGTTTGTAAAAGTGTGTTCATTTTACACACCTCCACATATTTTTTTTTGTCTGAATAACCAAAACTAAAATACTTGTTGAATGATCCGACACTTATCATGGACACGATTGTAGCTCGTTAATGTTACATTCAGGCGTGTGCGATATCAATATTGTGCCACATGCATTACGGTGCGATATTATATTTGTGCTAAAATGAGTTTACCAAGAATGGGGGACTCATTTTCTTAATATATTGTACTTCAACGATTCTTCGCTTATAACAAATTTAATCCCACACATCACATTTTCATTTTGCTATAGTAGGAATAATATTGCTTGAGTAATGCGTTTGTCTATTTACGGCAAAATAGTTAAGGCTGTCGCATTCTCTTTCCTGCTTGTCGTATTCTTTACACGCAATGATAGTCACTTACACGACAAGAGCGCAAGTTCAGTTCACAGTTTTCGCAACTCTATTGTAATAAACTAGTCAATCAATTAAATTGCAAATAAGTAATATTTGTGCGAAATGGTAAATAGCTATGTGATTGTTGATATTTAAACAATTTATGGGAACTTGTAAGTTGCGTTTATCGTACCAAATAAATCCCAAATTTAGAAACTCTCGTATTTGATACCTCACACCAATAAATACAGTGCTAAAGTAGTTGTAATGGAAAATGCCTTTTTCATGTTATGAATGACTCGCACCTTTGCCTCATCCATTATAAGTGTAGAACTCCTTGCTTCAAAGTTCAACAACATCTAAGGATCATTTTCTGAGAAAATCAAAAGTTACGCATTCTTTTGACCATTATTGCCGAACTAAACATGTTTCCAATTGTGGTCATTTTGCTTTTGGAGAGTTGCACACTACCAACGTTGGCACATTTGGATAACTCGTTTGCCGTGGTTGAGTGCAAAAAACATTTCAGCATAAAGTCTGCATTCGACATGTACAACTATATTTTCAAAGGGAAGAAAATTGGTGACGGTAGTTGCTGGGCTCTTGTGGAGTTGGGAAGACCGTGCCATAATGTTTTCGTGAATAGCACTTTTACTTATGAACACACAGGGAACAGAACTGCCATTCAAGCCAGGGCTGACCGAGTATTTAATCAATGTATAATTGTAAATTCCGTCCCACCTCCTTATTCTCTATCTTAAACAAAGAATTGAACTTCTCTAGGGCTCATAAATTTGTGGGATGTTTCATTAGTTAGAATAAAATTTTGATATATTTGATTTGATGCCTTATTATGACTTCACTTTGTTGCTTTAAGTTGGAAACCATTTTCTTCATGATTGAGGAATGAACAATAGCAATAAAACAACTACCATGCTAATTCAAAAAACTTCATGAAACATCGTAAGTTATATATATCAGTTTTATATTTGGTCGGTCTTTACATGTACATTACGTTTCGCTATTGCAGCTACACTGCGTATTGATATGTCATGCTTATCTTTTTAGAAAATTATATTGCTCGACCAAATTCAGGCATGTGCAAAACTGTTGACGAGTATATGGCTACTCGTATGATCGCAATCTTCCTGGTAACAATCATATGTGCCTTCTTTATTGTTTCCGGATCTAAGTTGAGAAAGATGGAAACTTCGCCATATCGTACTGCTCAACATTCTTACAAAATCATGTTGAAATAGATTTATGAAAGACTCTTGATTGACTCTTATTAAAATTTTGATTCAAGTGGTTGTGCACATACTACAGTTTGTAAAAGTGTGTTCATTTACACAACACCGCATCTTTCTTTTTTTTTTCTGAATAACCAAAACTAAAATATTTGTTGAATGATTCGACACTTATCATGGACACAACTAAAAGTGTGTTCACTTATCACGTTACATTCAGACGTGTGGGACCTGAGTATTGTGCCATATGCACTAGGTTGCAATATTATATTTGTGCTAAAATGAATTTACCAAGAAAGAGGGGCTCATTTTTTTAAATCAATTGTACTCCAACATTCTTCGCTTATAACAAAATTAATCTCATACATCACATTTTCATTTTTCTATAGTAGGATTAATAATGCTCGAGAAATGCATTTGTCTATTTATGGCAGAACAATTAAGGCTAGTCGCGTTCTTTTTCCTGCTTGTCTTATCCTTTACACGCAATGATAGTCACTACCACGACAAGCGCTCAAGTTCAGTTCACACCTTTCGCAACTCTATTGTAATAAACTAGTCAATCAATTAAAATGCAAATAAGTAATATTTGTGCGAAATAATAAATAGCTACGTGATTGTCGATATTTAAACAATTTATGGGAACTTGTAAGTTGCATTTATAATACCAAATATATCCCAAATTTAGAAACTCTCGTATTTGATACCTCACACCAATACATACTTTGCTATAGTTTTAAAGGAAAATGCGTTTTTCAAGTTACGAATGACTCACATCTTTGCCTCATCAATTATAAGTGTAGAACTCCATGCGTCAAAGTTCAACAGCGTCCAAGGATCATTTCCTGAGAAAAATCAAAAGTTACGCATTCTTCTGACCATTATGGCCGGACTCAACATGTTTCCAATTGTGGTCATTTTGCTTTTGGCGAGTTGCACACTACCAACGTTGGCGCATTTGGATGACTCGTCGGCCGTGGTTGAGTGCAAAAAACATTTCAGCATAAAGTATGCATTCAACGTCTACAACTATATTTTCAAAGGGAAGAAAATTGGTGACGGTAATTGTCGTGCTCTTTTGGCATTGGGAAGACCGTGCCATAATGTTTTTGTCAACAGCACTAAAAGAAAAATCAAAATAAATCGGAAAAGTCATCAAATAAAAGACACGTGTCAACACCTGGCATAAATGATTTAATTCATCTGAATAATATATTCAAAATTAGGCCTTAAAAATTCGATCATCTGGCTAGAATGGGCTCGGTGCGGCGACTCATCATGGACGATTCGAATCTTCGCTTCTCGGACTTGTCTTATCTTATAAGTCTTCGCTCGAGGTATGTCTCTCTGCGGCAAAAAGACCGATGCATCGTTCAGTCGTATACTCCCCATCGTTTTAGCAGGCAATTATTTTGTCCACGTGTTCTTGTCTCATTCATTGCATGGATATTTGTGTTCACAATTACATCTCGCTATTGCAGCAAAATTGCGTATTGATATGTCATGCTTATCTTTTTAGAAAATTATTTTGCTCCCCCAAATTCAGGCAAGTGAGAAACTGTTGACGAGTATATGGCTTCTCATATGATCACAACCTTCCTTGTAACAATCATACGTGCCTTCTTTATTGTCCCCGGATCTAAGTTGAGAAAGATGGAAACTTCGCCATATCGTATTGCTCAACATTTTTACAAAACGATGTTGAAATAGATTTATGAAAGACTCTTGATTGACTCTTAATAGAATTTTGATTCAAGTGGTTATGCACATACTACAGTTTGTAGAAGTGTGTTTATTTTACACACCTCCGCATCTTCGCTTTTGTTTGAATAACCAAAACTAAAATATTTGTTGAATAATTCGACACTTATCATGGACACAACTGCAGCTCGTTAATGTCACATTAAGACGTGTGGGACACGAGTATAGTGCCATATGCGCTAGGTTGCGATATTATAATTGTGCTAAAATGAGTTTACCAAGAAAAAGGGGCTCATTTTCTTATTCTATTGTACTTCAACGATTCTTTGCTTATAAAAAATTTAATCTCATACATCACATTTTCATTTTGCTATAGTCGGAATAATATTGCTCGAGAAATGCGCTTGTATCTTTACGGCAAAATAGTTAAGGCTTGTCGCGTTCTCTTTCCTGCTAGTCATATCTTTTACACGCAATGATAGTCACTAACACGACAAGCGCGCAAGTTCAGTTCACAGTTTTCGCAACTCTATTGTAATAAACAAGTCAATCAATTAAATTGCAAATCAGTAAAATTTGTGCGAAATAATAAGTAGCTACGTGATTCTTGATATTTAAACAATTTATGAGAACTTGTAAGTTGCGTTTATCGTACCAAATAAATCCCGAATTCAGAAACTCTCGTATTTGATACATCACACCAATAAATACGTTGCTAAAGTAGTTTTAACAGAAAATGCGTTTTTCATGTTACGAATGACTCGCACCTTTGCCTCATCCATTATAAGTGTAGAACTCCTTGCGTCAAAGTTGAATAGCATCTAAGGATCATTTTCTTAGAAAATCAAAATTTACGCATTATTTCGACCATTATGGCCAACCTAAACATGTTTCCAATAGTGGTCATTTTGCTTTTGGTGACTTGCACACTTCCAGCGTTTGCGAATTTGTATGACTCGCCAGCCGTAGTTGAGTGCAAAAAACATTTCAGCATAAAGTATGCATTCGACGTGTACAACTATATTTTCAAAGGGAAAAAAATTGGTGACGGTAGTTGCCGTGCTCTTGTGGCATTGGGAAAACCGTGCCATAATGTTTTCGTTAACAACACTTTTACTTATGAACACACCGGGAACAGAACTGCCATTCAAGCCAGGGCTGACCGAGTATTTAATCATTGTATAATTGTAAATTCCGCCTCACCTCCTTCTTATGTATCTTAAAGAGAGAATTGAACGTCTCTAGAGCTAATAAATTTGTCAGATGTTTCTTGAGTTAGAATAAAATTTTGATATATTTGATTTGATGTCTTATTACGACTTCACTTTATTGCTTTGACTTGTAAAGCATTTTCTTCATGAATGAGGAATGAACAATAGCAATAAAACAACTACCACGCTAATTCAGAAAACTTCAGGTAATATCGTAAGTAATACAGATTAGTTTTATATTTGTTCGGTCTTTACATGTACATTACTGTAGACATTGAAATTTCGATGAAATAAATGTTGACCAATAATTACAATTTCAACGCTCACGTGTCACATAAGTTTTACACGTAGCATGTGACTAAAAGAAAAATTAAAATAAATCGAAAAAGTCATCAAATAAAGACACGTGTCAACACCTGGCATAAATGATTTAATTCATCTGAATAATATATTCAAAATTAGGCCTTGAAAAATTCGATCATCTGGCGAGAGTGGGCTCGGTGCGGCGACTCATCATGGACGATTCGCAACTTCACTTCTCGGACTTGTCTTAGCTTATAAGTCTTCGCTTGGGATATGTTTCTCTGCGCAAGAAGACTGATGCATCGTTCAGCCGTATAGTCCCCATCGTTTTAGCAGGCAATTATTTTGTCCACGTTTTCTTGTCTCATTCATCGCATGAATATTTGTGTTTACGATTTCGTTTCGCCATTGGAGCTAAATTGCGTATTGATATGTCATGCTTATCTTTTTAGAAAATTATTTTGGTCCACCAAATTAAGGCAAGTGCGAAACTGTTGACGAGTATATGGCTTCTCGTATGATCGCAATCTTCCTTGTAACAATCATACGTGCCTTCTTTATTGTTTCCGGATCTAAGTTGAGAAAGATGGAAACTTCGCCAAATCGTATTGCTCAACATTCTTACAAAACGATTTTGAAATAGATTTATGAAAGACTCTTGATTGACTCTTAATAGAATTTTGATTCAAGTGGCTATGCACATACTACAGTTTGTAGAAGTGTGTTCATTTTATACACCTCCGCATCTTCGTTTTTGTTTGAATAACCAAAACTAAAATATTTGTTGAATAATTCGATACTTATCATGGATACAACTGCAGCTCGTTAACGTTACATTCAGACGTGTGGGACACGAATATTGTGCCATATGCACTAGGTTGCGATATTATATTTGTGCTAAAATGAGTTTACCAAGAAAAAGGGGCTCATTTTCTTATTCTATTGTACTTCAACGATTCTTTGCTTATAAAAAATTTAATCTCATACATAACATTTTCATTTTGCTATAGTAGGAATAATATTGCTCTAGAAATACGTTTGTATCTTTATGGCAAAACGGTTAAGGCTTGTCGTGTTCTCTTTCCTGCTAGTCGTATCTTTTACACGCAATGATAGTTACTAACACGACAAGCGTGCAAGTTCAGTTCACAGTTTTCGCAACTCTATTGTAATAAACAAGTCAATCAATTAAATTGCAAATAAGTAAAATTTATGGGAAATAATAAATAGTTACGTGATTCTTGATATTTAAACAATTTATGAGAACTTGTAAGTTGTGTTTATCGTACCAAATAAATGCCGAATTCAGAAACTCTTGTATATGATACATCACACCAATAAATACGTTGCTAAAGTAGTTTTAACGGAAAATGCGTTTTTCATGTTACGAATGACTCGCACCTTTGCCTCATCCATTATAAGTGTAGAACTCCTTGCGTCAAAGTTGAACAGCATCTAAGGATCATTTTTTCAGAAAATCAAAAATTACGCATTATTTCGACCATTATGGCCAACCTAAACATGTTTCCAATAGTGGTCATTTTGCTTTTGGCGAGTTGCACACTTCCAACGTTTGCGCATTTGGATGACTCACCGGCCGTGGTTGAGTGCAAAAAACATTTCCGCATAAAGTATGCATTCGACGTGTACAACTATATTTTCAAATAGAAAAAAATTGGTGACGGTAGTTGCCGTGCTCTTGTGGCATTGGGAAAACCGTGCCATAATGTTTTCGTGAATAGCACATTTACTTATGAACACACCGGGAACAGAACTGCCATTCAAGCCAGGGCTGACCGAGTATTTCATCATTGTATAATTGTAAATTCCGTCCCACCTCCTTCTTCTGTATCTTAAAGGGAGAGTTGAACTTCTCTAGGGCTAATAAATTTGTGGGATGTTTCATGAGTTAGAATAAAATTTTGATATATTTGATTTGATGCCTTATTACGACTACATTTTATTGCTTTGACTTGTAAAGCATTTTCTTCATTAAGGAGGAATGAACAATAGCAATAAAACAACTACCATGCTAATTCAGAAAACTTCAGGTAATATTGTAAGTAATACAGATCAGTTTTATATTTGTTCGGTCTTTACATGTACATTACTGTAGACATCGAAATTTCGATAAAATAATGTTGACCAATAATTACAATTTCAATGCTCACGTGTCACATAAATTTTACACGTAGCGTGTGACTAAAAGAAAAATCAAAATAAAACGGAAAAGTCATCAAATAAACACACGTGTCAACACCTGACATAAATGATTTAATTCATCTGAATAATATATTCAAAATTAGGCCTTGAAAAATTCGATCATCTGGCGGGAGTGGGCTCGATGCGGCGACTAAACATGGACGATTCGCATCTTCGCTTCTCGGACTTGTCTTATCTTATAAGTCTTCGCTCGAGGTATGTTTCTCTGCAGCAAGAAGACCGATGCATCGTTCAGCCGTATACAGTTGCGAAGCTAGAAATTTTAGAGGGAATGGGCGGGATTTCAAAGGGTAAAAGGTTCTAAAAATTTTAGACAACCAAATAGTTGACAATATTAATGTTTGTTATAATCCGTACCTATCAAATGACCAAAATACCCCTGGTGATGGTGTCTTGAATAAATATAGGTTGAGTTGTGACTTTTGGGAAGAGCAAAATGATAAAATGTTGTCATATTTGATAATCATTGACTCTCTATTGCACATTTCAAGAATGATCAGGAGCAAGCTACTACGCCTTTTGTTTTTTAGTTCCAGTTTATAAAGAGAAGCACTTGTTATACTTGCTCATTCACTTATTTGAATTCCTTGTATAGTTTGTTGTACAAACCAAATTCTATATGTATTAGTCCTATATATAGTTCTTTTAAATACCAGATTGCTCCCAAATCTTATATGGTTTAAGATCATAAATTCATGAATTTCATGATAAGAACTGATTAATAAAAAAGTCCAGATTAAAAGAAACAAAAAGGAGAGAGGAATAAAAAGAAAAATTTAGCACAATAATGCCTAAATAATAATAAGTTGTTTATTTTTGCAGCTTTTTTTTTTTACTATTTTACTTAGGGATGCGTTGCACCTTTACTCTGACTGGAGGTTGAAAAGCAAAAGGTCACAGAGAGGGCCGTGGATCTGCTATCCCCTAAGTACATGTCTTATCTCTAATTATGTCCATCAACTTAGCCAGAATTTAACACTGTTAAATTTAATATATAAAAATAAAATAAAAACATCAACAATAAAATAAAACCCCACCACCTGGAGAGTCATGACTTTCTTCCTCCTCTCCAATACCACGACCTCCTTAGCCCCAATCCAACACATCAGCGGCAACCACCCCACATCGCCATGACCTAGCCTCCTTAGATCAGGTATCTTGGTCGTCAGTGGGTGCCTTGGTGGCGTCAATCTCGTCAATTTTAGTCAACCAGAAGATTCTGGAAGATAGACAGCAGCAGCAGCAGAAACAGAACCGAACAACAGCAACAACAGAACCAGTCGGGTTTTCCAGCGAGGGGACCGGCTGGACCGCATTCCAGGCGTGTTTTTCCGACGAGAGGAAGGGCAACCACCACTTCTTGCCCTCACGTGGCTTCGCCACTGGCCATATAGTCCTCATCGTTTTAGCAGGCAATTATTTTGTCCACGTGTTCTTGTCTCATTCATCGCATGAATATTTGTGTTTACAAATACGTTTCGTTATTACAGATAAATTGCGTATTCATATGTCATGCTTATCTTTTTAGAAAATTATTTTGCTCCACCAAATTCAAGCACGTGCGAAACTGTTGACGAGTATATGGCTTCTCGTATGATCACAATCTTCCTTGTAACAATCATACGTGCCTTCTTTATTGTTTCCGGATCTAGGTTGAGAGAGATGGAAACTTCGCCATATCGCATTGCTCAACATTCTTCCAAAACGATGTTGAAATGGATTTATAAAAGACTCTTGATTGACTCTTAATAGAATTTTGATTCAATTGGTTTTGCACATACTACAGTTTGTAGATGTGTGTTCATTTTACACAGCTCCGCATCTTCGTTTTCGTTTGAATAACCAAAACTAAAATATTTGTTGAATAATTCGACACTTATCATGGACACAACTGCAGCTCGTTAATGTTACATTCAGGCATGTGAAACACGAGTATTGTGCCATATGCACTAGGTTGCGATATTATATTTGTGCTAAAAAGAGTTTACCAAGAAAAAATGGCTCATTTTCTTATTCTATTGTACTTCAACGATTCTTTGTTTATAACAAATTTAATCTCATACATCACATTTTCATTTAGCTATAGTAGGAATAATATTGCTCGAGAAATGCGGTTGTACCTTTACGGCAAAACAGTTAAGGCTTGTCGCGTTCTCTTTCCTGCTAGTCGTATCTTTTACACGCAATGATAGTCACTAACAGGACAAGCGCGCAAGTTCAGTTCACAGTTTTCGCAACTCTATTGTAATAAACAAGTCAATCAATTAAATTGCAAATAAGTAAAATTTGTGCGAAATAATAAATAGCTACGTGATTCTTGATATTTAAACAATTTATGAGAACTTGTAAGTTGCGTTTATCGTACCAAATAAATCCCGAATTCAGAAACTCTCGTATTTGATACATCACACCAATAAATACGTTGCTAAAGTAGTTTTAACAGAAAATGCGTTTTTCATGTTACGAATGACTCGCACCTTTGCGTCATCCATTATAACTGTAGAACTCCTTGCGTCAAAGTTGAACAGCATCTAAGGATCATTTTTTTAGAAAATCAAAAGTTACGCATTCTTTCGACCATTATGGCCAACATAAACATGTTTCCAATAGTGGTCATTTTGCTTTTGGCGAGTTGCACACTTCCAACGTTTGCACATTTGGATGACTCGCCAGCCGTGGTTGAGTGCAAAAAACATTTCAGCATAAATTATGCTTTCGACGTGTACAACTATATTTTCAAAGGGAAAACAATTGGTGACGGTAGTTGCCGTGCTCTTGTGGCATTGGGAAAACCGTGCCATAATGTTTTCGTGAATAGCACATTTACTTATGAACACACCAGGAACAGAACTGTCATTCAAGCCAGGGCTAACCGAGTATTTAATCATTGTATAATTGTAAATTCCGTCCCACCTCCTTCTTCTGTATCTTAAAGAGAGAATTGAACTTCTCTAGGGCTAATAAATTTGTGGGATGTTTCATGAGTTAGAATAAAATTTTCATATCTTTGATTTGATGCCTTATTACGACTACACTTTATTGCTTTGACTTGTAAAGCATTTTCTTCATTCATGAGGAATAAACAATAGCAATAAAACAACTACCACGCTAATTCAGAAAACTTCAGGTAATATCGTAAGTAATACAGATCAGTTTTATATTTGTTCGGTCTTTACATGTACATTACTGTAAATATCAAAATTTCGATAAAATAAATGTTGACCAATAATTACAATTTCAACGCTCACGTTTCACATAAATTTTACACGTAGCATGTGACTAAAAGAAAATTCAAAATAAATCGGAAAAGTCATCAAATAAAGACACGTGTCAACACCTGGCATAAATGATTTAATTCATCTGAATAATATATTCAAAATTAGGCCTTGAAAAATTCGATCATATGGCGAGAGTGGGCTCGGTACGGTGAGTCATCATGGACGATTCGCATCTTCGCTTCTCGGACTTGTCTTATCTTATAAGTCTTCGCTCAGGGTATGTTTCTTTGCAGAAAGAAGATCGATGCATCGTTCAGCCGTATATTCCCCATCGTTTTAGCAGGCAATTATTTTGTCCACGTGTTCTTGTCTCATTCATCGCATGAATATTTGTGTTTACAATTACGTTTCGCTATTGCAGCTAAATTGCGTATTGATATGTCATACTTATCTTTTTAGAAAATTATTTTGCTCCACCAAATTCAAGCAAGTGCGAAACTGTTGACGAGTATATGGCTTCTCGTATGATCGCAATCTTCCTTGTAACAATCATACGTGCCTTCTTTATTGTTTCCGGATCTAAGTTGAGAAAGATAGAAACTTCGCCATATCATATTGCTCAACATTCTTACAAAACGATTTTGAAATAGATTTATGAAAGACTCTTGATTGACTCTTACTAGAATTTTGATTCAAGTGGTTATGCACATGCTACAGTTTGTAGAAGTGTGTTCATTTTACACACCTCCGCATCTTCATTTTTGTTTGAATAACCAAAACTAAAATATTTGTTGAATAATTCGACACTTATCATGGACACAACTGCAGCTCGTTAACGGTAGATTCAGACGTGTGAGACACGAGTATTGTGCCATATGCACTAGGTTGCGATATTATATTTGTGCTAAAATGAGTTTACCAAGAAAAAGAGGCTCATTTTCTTATTTTCTTGTACTTCAATGATTCTTTGCTTATAACAAATTTAATCTCATACATCATTTTCATTTTGCTATAGTAGGAATAATATTGCTCGAGAAATGCGTTTGTATCTTTACGGCAAAACAGTTAAGGCTTGTCGCGTTCTCTTTCCTGCTAGTCGTATCTTTTACACGCAATGATAGTCACTAACACGACAAGCATGCAAATTCAGTTCACAGTTTTCGCAACTCTATTGTAATAAACAAGTCAATCAATTAAATTGCAAATAAGTAAAATTTGTGCGAAATAATAAATAGCTACGTGATTCTTGATATTTAAACAATTTATGAGAACTTGTAAGTTGCGTTTATCGTACCAAATAAAACCCGAATTTAGAAACTCTCGTATTTGATATTTCACACCAATAAATACGTTGCTAAAGTAGTTTTAACGGAAAATGCGTTTTGCATGTTACGAATGACTCGCACCTTTGCCTCATCCATTATAAATGTAGAACTCCTTGCGTCAAAGTTGAACAGCATCTAAGGATCATTTTTTTAGAAAATCAAAAATTACGCATTCTTTCGACCATTATGGCCAACCTAAATATGTTTCCAATAGTGGTCATTTTGCTTTTGGCGAGTTGCACACTTCCAACGTTTGCTCATTTGGATGACTCGCCGGCCGTGGTTTAGTGCAAAAAACATTTCAGCATAAAATATGCATTCGACGTGTACAACTACATTTTCAAAGGGAAAAAAATTGGTGACGGTAGTTGCCGTGCTCTTATGGCATTGGGAAAACCGTGCCATAATGTTTTCGTGAACAGCACTTTTACTTATGAACACACCGGGAACAGAACTGCCATTCAAGCCAGGGCTGACCGAGTATTTAATCATTGTATAATTGTAACTTCTGTCCCACCTCCTTCTTTTGTATCTTAAAGAAAGAATTGAACTTCACTATGGCTAATAAATTTGTGGGATGTTTCATGATTTAGAATAAAATTTTCATATATTTGATTTGATGCCTTAATACGACTTCACTTTATTGCTTTGACTTGTAAAGCATTTTCTTCATGAATGAGGAATGAACAATAGCAATAAAACAACTACCACGCTAATTCAGAAAACTTCAGGTAATATCATAAGTAATACATATCAGTTTTATATTTGTTCGATCTTTACATGTACCTTACTGTAAACATCGAAATTTCGATGAAATAAATGTTGACCAATAATTATAATTTCAACGCTCACGTTTCACATAAATTTTACACGTAGCGTGTGACTAAAAGAAAAATCAAAATAAATCGGAAAAGTCATCAAATAAAGACACGTGTCATTACCTGGCATAAATGATTTAATTCATCTGAATAATATATTCAAAATTAGGTCTTGAAAAATTCGATCAACTGGCGAGAGTGGGCTCGGTGCGGCGAGTCATCATGGACGATTCCCATCTTCGCTTCTCGGACTTGTCTTATCTTATAAGTCTTCGCTCAGGGTATGTTTCTTTGCAGCAAGAAGACCGATGCATCGTTCAGTCGTATCGTCCCCATCGTTTTAGCAGGCAATTATTTTGTCCACGTGTTCTTGTCTCATTCATCGCAGGAATATTTGTGTTTACAATTACGTTTCGCTATTGCAGCTACATTGCGTATTGATATGTCATACTTATCTTTTTAGAAAATTATTTTGCTCCACCAAATTCAGGCAAGTGCGAAACTGTTGACGAGTATATGGCTTCTCGTATGATCGCAATCTTCCTTGTAACAATCATACGTGCCTTCTTTATTGTTTCCGTATCTAAGTTGAGAAAGATGGAAACTTCGCCATATCGTATTGCTCAACATTCTTACAAAACGATTTTGAAATAGATTTATGAAAGACTCTTGATTGACTCTTAATAGAATTTTGATTCAAGTGGTTATGCACATACTACAGTTTGTAGAAGTGTGTTCATTTTACACACCTCCGCATCTTCGTTTTTGTTTGAATAACCAAAACTAAAATATTTGTTGAATAATTCGACACTTATCATGGACACAACTGCAGCTCGTTAACGTTACATTCAGACGTGTGAGACACGAGTATTGTGCCATATGCACTAGGTTGCGATATTATATTTGTGCTAAAATGAGTTTACCAAGAAAAAGAGGCTCATTTTCTTATTCTATTGTACTTCAACGATTCTTTGTTCATAACAAATTTAATCTCATACATCACATTTTCATTTTGCTATAGTAGGAATAATATTGCTCGAGAAATGCGTTTGTATCTTTACGGCAAAACAGTTAAGGCTTGTCGCGTTCTCTTTCCTGCTAGTCGTATCTTTTACACGCAATGATAGTCACTAACACGACAAGCGTGCAAGTTCAGTTCACAGTTTTCGCAACTCTATTGTAATAAACAAGTCAATCAATTAAATTGCAAATAAGTAAATTTTTTGCGAAATAATAAATAACTACGTGATTCTTGATATTTAAACAATTTATGAGAACTTGTAGGTTGCGTTTATCGTACCAAATAAATCCCGAATTCAGAAACTCTCGTATTTGATACATCACACCAATAAATACGTTGCTAATGTAGTTTTAACAGAAAATGCATTTTTCATGTTACGAATGACTCGCACCTTTGCCTCATCCATTATAAGTATAGAACTCCTTGCGTCAAAGTTGAACAGCATCTAAGGATCATTTTTTTAGAAAATCAAAAATTACGCATTCTTTCGACCATTATGGCCAACCTAAACATGTTTCCAATAGTGGTCATTTTGCTTTTGGCAAGTTGCACACTTCCAACGTTTGCTCATTTGGATGACTCGCCGGCCGTGGTTGAGTGCAAAAAACATTTCAGCATAAAGTATGCATTCGACGTGTACAACTACATTTTCAAAGGGAAAAAAATTGGTGACGGTAGTTGCCGTGCTCTTGTGGCTTTGGGAAAACTGTGCCATAATGTTTTCGTGAACAGCACTTTTACTTATGAACACACCGGGAACAGAACTGTCATTCAAGCCAGGGCTGATCGAGTATTTAATCATTGTATAATTGTAAATTCCGTCCCACCTCCTTCTTCTGTATCTTAAAGAAAGAATTGAACTTCACTAGGGCTAATAAATTTGTGGGATGTTTCATGAGTTAGAATAAAATTTTCATATATTTGATTTGATGCCTTATTACGACTTCTCTTTATTGCTTTGACTTGTAAAGCATTTTCTTCATGAATGAGGAATGAACAATAGCAACAAAACAACTAGCACGCTTATTCATAAAACTTCAGGTAATATCGTAAGTAATACAGATCAGTTTTATATTTGTTCAGCCTTTACATGTACATTACTGTAGACATCGAAATTTCGATGAAATAAATGTTGACTGATAATTACAATTTCAACGCTCACGTGTCACATAAATTTTACACGTAGCGTGTGACTAAAAGAAAATTCAAAATAAATCGGAAAAGTCATCAAATAAACACACGTGTCAACACCTGACATAAATGATTTAATTAATCTGAATAATATATTCAAAATTAGGCCTTGAAAATTTTGATCATCTGGCGGGAGTGGGCTCGGTGCGGCGACTCATCATGGACGATTCGCATCTTCGCTTCTCAGACTTGTCTTATCTTATAAGTCTTCGCTCGAGGTATGTTTCCCTGCAGCAAGAAGACTGATGCATCGTTCAGCCGTATTGTCCCCATCGTTTTAGCAGGCAATTATTTTGTCCATGTGTTCTTGTCTCATTCATCGCATGAATATTTGTGTTTACAATTACGTTTCGCTATTGCAGATAAATTGCGTATTGATATGTCATGCTTATCTTTTTAGAAAATTATTTTGCTCCACCAAATTCAGGCAAGTGCGAAACTTTTGACGAGTAATTTGCTTCTGGTATGATCACAATCTTCCTTGTAACAATCATCTTTATTGTTTCTGGATCTAGGTTGAGAAAGATGGAAACTTCGCCATATCGCATTGCTCAACATTCTTGCAAAACGATGTTGAAATAGATTTATGAAAGACTCTTGATTGACTCTTAATAGAATTTTGATTCAAGTGGTTTTGCACATACTACAGTTTGTAGAAGTGTGTTCATTTTACACACCTCCACATCTTCGTTTTTGTTTTGAATAACCAAAACTAAAATATTTGTTGAATAATTCGACACTTATCATGGACACAACTACAGCTCGTTAATGTTACATTCAGACGTGTGAGACACGAGTATTGTGCCATATGCACTAGGTTGCGATATTATATTTGTGCAAAAATGAGTTTACCAAGAAAAAGAGGCTCATTTTCTTATTTTATTGTACTTCAACGATTCTTTGCTTATAACAAATTTAATCTCATACATCACATTTTCATTTTGCTATAGTAGGAATAATATTGCTCGAGAAATGTGGTTGTATCTTTACGGCAAAACAGTTAAGGCTTGTCGCGTTCTCTTTCCTGTTAGTCGTATCTTTTACACGCAATGATAGTCACTAACACGACAAGAGCGCAAGTTCAGTTCACAATTTTCGCAACTCTATTGTAATAAACAAGTCAATCAATTAAATTGCAAATAAGTAAAATTTGTGCGAAATAATAAATAGCTACATGATTGTTGATATTTAAACAATTTATGAGAACTTGTAAGTTGCGTTTATCGTACCAAATAAATCCCGAATTCAGAAACTCTCGTATTTGATACATCACACCAATAAATACGTTGCTAAAGTAGTTTTAACGGAAAATGCGTTTTTCATGTTACGAATGACTCGCACCTTTGTCTCATCCATTATAAGTGTAGAATTCCTTGCGTCAAAGTTGAACAGCATCTAAGGATCATTTTTTTAGAAAATCAAAAGTTACGCATTCTTTCGACCATTATGGCCAACCTAAACATGTTTCCAATAGTGGTCATTTTGCTTTTGGTGAGTTGCACACTTCCAACGTTTGCGCATTTGGATGACTCGCCGGCCGTGGTTGAGTGCAAAAAACATTTCAGCATAAAGTATGCATTCGACGTGTACAACTATATTTTCAATGGGAAAAAAATTGGTGACGGTAGTTGCCGTGCTCTTGTGGCATTGGGAAAATCTTGCCATAATGTTTTCGTGAACAGCACTTTTACTTATGAACACACCGGGAACAGAACTGTCATTCAAGTCAGGGCTGACCGAGTATTTAATCATTGTATAATTGTAAATTCCGTCCCACCTCCTTCTTCTGTATCTTAAAGAGAGAATTGAACTTCTCTATGGCTAATAAATTTGTGAGATGTTTCATGAGTTAGAATAAAATTTTGATATATTTGATTTGATGCCTTATTACGACTTCACTTTATTGCTTTGACTTGTAAAGTATTTTCTTCATGAATGAGGAATGAACAATAGCAATAAAACAACTACCACGCTAATTCAGATAACTTCAGGTAATATCGTAAGTAATACAAATCAGTTTTATGTTTCTCTGCAGCAAGAAGACTAATGCATCGTTCAGCTGTATAGTCCCCACCGTTTTAGCAGGCAATTATTTTGTACACGTGTTCTTGTCTCATTCATCGCAGGAATATTCGTGTTTACAATTACGTTTCGCTATTGCAGCTACATTGCGTATTGATATGTCACGCTTATCTTTTTAGAAAATTATTTTGCTCCACCAAATTCAGGCAAATGCGAAACTGTTGACGAGTATATGGCTACTCGTATGATCGCAATCTTCCTTGTAACAGTCATACGTGCCTTCTTTATTGTTTCCGGATCTAAGTTGAGAAAGATGGAAACTTCACCATATCGTATTGCTCAACATTCTTACAAAATGATGTTGAAATAGATTTATGAAAGACTCTTGATTGTCTTTTATTGGAATTTTTATTCAAGTTGTTATGCACGTACTACGGTTTGTAGAAGTGTGTTCACTTTACACACCTCCGCATCTTCTTCTTTTTTGTCTGAATAACCAAAACTAAAATATTTGTTGAATGATTCAACACTTATCATAGACACAACTGCAGCTTGTTAACGTTACATTCAGGCATGTGGGACATGAGTGTTGTGCCATATGCACTCGGTTGCGATATTATATTTGTCCCAAAATGAATTTACAAAGAAAGAGGGGCTCATTTTCTTAATCTATTGTACTTCAACGATTCTTCGCTTCTAAACAAATTTAATCTCATACATCACATTTTCATTTTGCTATGGTAGATATAATAATGCTTGAGAAATGTGTTTGTCTATTTACGGCAGAACAATTAAGGCTAGTCGCATTCTTTTTCCTGCATGTCGTATCTTTTACTCACAATGATAGTCACTAACTCGACAAGCGTGTAAGTTCAGTTTACAGTTTACAATTTTCGCAACTCTATTGTAATAAACTAGTCAATCAATTAAATTGCCAATTTGTAATATGTGAACGAAATAATAAATAGCTATGTGATTGTTGTTATTTAAACAATTTATGGGATCTTTTAAGTTGCATTTATTGTACCAAATAAATCTCAAATTTAGAAACTCTCGTATTTGATGCCTCACACCAATAAATACGTTGCTAAAATAGTTTTAAAGGAAAATGTGTTATTCATGTTACGAATGACTCGCACCTTTGCCTCATCCATTATAAGTGTAGAACTCCTTGCGTCAAAGTTGAACAGCATCTAAGGATCTTTTTCTGAGAAAATCAAAAGTTACGCATTCTTTCCACCATTATGGCCGAACTAAACATGTTTACAATTGTGGTCATTTTGCTTTTGGCTAGTTGCACACTTCCAACATTGGCGCATTTGGATGACTCGCCGGCCGTGGTTGAGTGCAAAAAACATTTCAACATAAGGTATGCATTCGACGTGTACAACTATATTTTCAAAGGGAAGAAAATTGGTGACGGTAGTTGCCGGGCTATCGTGCCATAACGTTTTTGTGAACAGCACTTTTACTTATGAACACACCGGGAACAAAACTGCCATTCAAGTTAGGGCTGACCGAGTATTTAATCATTGTATAATTGTAAATTTTGTCCCACCTCCTTGGGCGAAGGGATGGTTGAGTTATCACTTGCTGATAGGGCCACTATTGCAAACATGTCTCCTGAATATGGAGCAACCATGGGCTTCTTCCCAGTAGATAATGTTACATTGCAGTATCTTGAATTAACCGGGAGAAGTAATAAGACGGTGAAGCTCCTTCATGTTTCTTCTGTTTATTATTTTTGTATATTTATTTTCATTCGTTTTTTAGTGCAAAAGTGATGGAAGTAGTTTGTTTTTGGATTGAACTAGTATGATATAATGTGACCCTCGGCAATGGTACTCTTATGTATTAGATAGCAATGATAGAAGCATTTTTGCGCGCAAACAAAATGTTTGTAGACTACAATGAGGTAAAGTTTCTGTTTCCTCAGTTGTCACCATGAATCCGATTTGAGATGGCTGCTTGGATCTAACTTCTAGGGGATTTGTAGCCAGCCTCGACAAGAAAGAGCATACACATCCTATCTGCAGTTGGACCTTGCAGATGTTGAACCCTGTGTTTCCTGATCAAAGCGGTATCTATTGCATTTCACATGTGTTCCATGAAATGAGACCTTGTATTCTGTAATTTTAATCCATTCCACTTATATATAGACCTCATGACCGAGTACCTTTGAAAGACGTGAAGGCAGACTGGCATGCATGTTTAGATAAAAAAGTTGGATTCAAGGTGAGTCCTGGCAACGTATCATGTAACATAATCTGACTTTTTTGGGTTTCGAGTCAGATTCTCTTTCTATCTTCAAGTAGGCTGATTATTTGATCATTGTGGTTTATATATACCCAATCAAACAGTTGGTTCGTACAAAAGTTGGCCTTGTAGTTCAGTCTATCCACTTTAATATAGCTAATTAGTTTCAAGTTCGTAGTTCTGGTCCTTGAATCTAAAATATACTACCTTAGGTTCTAAATATATAGCTTAGCTTGGCTGTTTACTGATCCACGCTGTTGTTTGTGTTCTTCCTGTCCATTGCAGGGGTTTGCTGTACCAAAGGAAGAACAAGGTAAAGTGGAAAAGTTTTCATTTCACGGACAACCTGCTGAGCTCAGGCATGGTAGCTTCGTCATTGCAGCAATTACAAGTTGCACAATCACATCCAATCCCACTGTCATGGTTGGGGCTGGACTTGTAGCAAAGAAAGCTAGTGAACTAGGTTTGGAGGTTGGTTTTGACTTTGATATGTCCTTTCATTTGATGCCAATGGTAGAATTACAAAATCTTGATGCAGGACGAGTAATTTTATCTTACTTTCGCCCTTAAGTGTTAAGGGTGTGGTGCATTATACATATGGATTTCTAACACAGTAATACGATGATGCGATTTTATACCAGGTACAGCCATGGATTAAAACAAGTCTTGCTCCTGGTTCTAGGGTTGTGACAGAATATCTGCTTCAGAGGTATGCCATAAAATGGTCCATCGTTTGGTTGCCTAATAGTGTATGAAAGCCTAAACGTTGTGTCTGCTTGCAGTGGCCTGCTGAAGTACTTGAACCAGCTGGGTTTTAATGTTGTTGGCTACGGCTGCACAACATGTATTGGGAATTTGGGAGAACTTGATGAATCCGTTGCTTCAGCAATTTCTGAGAATGGTATTAAGAATCTTAACTTACGCTTAAAGTTTCACTTATTTAGTGACTATTACTGCAAGTAGTCTGCAAGGAGCTAGTGAATTTTAATTATATGTTGGCATATATAATAATGTTTTGACAAAGTATTTTATGATCTAAGCAGATTTTCAACCCCATGTTTTCCTCCAATAAATCGTATTGATGTACTATTTTTGATCTTTTGTTTCTTTCCGTGATTTTGTCGAGGATGGGATTTGATTCCTCAGGTTCCAGAGAAATTTGAGGCCCTTGATTTCCCCTTTTAGAGTCCTGTTTTCATTTTCCCCCCCTGATTTTCACTGCATGGTTGCCTTCAGCAGACATTGTTGCTGTAGCTGTTCTATCCGGTTGAAATGTTGACGTATGTGCATATGTAGATCGTTCAATCTAGTGTCTTACCTGACATGTTCAAGAGCACGTACGAAGGGCAATCGTTTGTGGAACCAGCTCTCCGTCCCTTCTTCGACTCTTTATCCTTGGGATATGAACTCGACCTACATTCATGAACCCCCATACTTCAAGGACATGAGCAAGGACCTGCCTTGTCCTCATGGCGTAAAGGAAGCCTATTGTTTGCTAAACCTCGGTGACAGTATAACCACGGACCATATTTCTCCATGTGGGAACATCCACAAGGACAGCCCTGCTGCAAAGTATCTCCTTAAGGTTGGGGTGGAACGCAAAGATTTCAATTCCTACGGGAGTCACCGAGGCAATGATGAGGTAGCGACACGAGGAACGTTTGCCAACATCCGCATTGTGAACAAACTTTTGAATGGTGAAGTCGGTCCAAAGACAATCCACATTCCAACGGGGGAGAAACTTGATGTTTACGATGCAGCAATGGTGAGCTCCATGATGTTTTGAATTCTCTACATCTTTTTATTTTTATCTTTTCTTATTGCCGAAGACTGAGATCGGCATTCATATGCAGAAGTACAAGGCAGCTGAGCAGAGCACCATTGTGTTGGCTGGAGCAGATTATGGAAGCGGCAGCGCTCGAGATTGGGCTGCCAAGGGTCCAATGCTACAGGTGAGTTTCTCTGCCCTCCCTCTGAATGCTGTATTTACAAGGACTTGTTCTGCATCAGGGAGTGAAAGCAGTCATTGCGAAAAGCTTTGAAAGAATTCATCGTAGTAATTTGGTAGGGATGGAAATCATTCCGCTTTCTTTCAAGCCAGGTGAGGATGCAGGCACGCTTGGTCTAACCGGCCACGAGCGCTACACAATAGAGCTTCCCCGTGACATTAGTGAGATAAAGCCTGGCCAGGATGTTAAGGTCACAACTGACAATGCAAAATCGTTTACATGCACACTCCGCTTCGACACAAAAGTACTTCACACGCTTCTGTGAATCCAGTTCATGTATAATCCCACTGAGAGTCATGTATCCGTGCCATCGGCTATAGAACAATTGTAGAGGGCCGACCTTAAGGTTCAGTCGGTCGTCGTTTGAGCGGTGTTTGAGGTTTGATGTCTCTGGTTGTGTTGTGCAGGTTGAGTTAAGCATATTTTGACCATACGTCATTCGAAACATGATTAAATAGCAAGCTTTTGAGCTTTTGGATCTGCAGCCCTCTCTCGCCTATGAACTTGTCTCAGTTCAACTTCGGTTTTTTCTTTTTTGGTGGATGCCATGTTAACAGAATGTATGAATATTTATGCATTATTAATGAAGGCCAGAAATGTCAATTGGTCATTAGCACTGTTAATTTTTTTTTTTTTTTTTTCAAGTTTAGGGTGCTTTCAGAAGCACGTCTGAAAACCGACAATTTTTTGTCAGACGCTTGCCACGTGGTGAATTGGTTACACGAGATGTGGACAAAACAGAGAAAATTTTGTGATGAAACACAAGTACACAAGAACGAGACGAGAGTTTTGACGTAAAACAAGTCCCAAGTAAGAAACAAATGTAACGAACATAAAGCTCCTGTGTTTCACACTCCAGGTTGTTGAACATCAACTTCTGATCAGCCTCAAAACTTCTAAACAACCTTAAAAGAGTGCAGACTCTTTCGGTTCAGAATTTCCGGGGAAAAGCTTTTACGAAGAAACCTAGATATATCCAGTAAAAATAATCTGTACTTGAGAGTTCTACAGTTGTATCTGGAACGCAGATCCCTCCTCCTGCCATGGTCGATGACGGAAGACGCGTTCCATTCTTCAGACTAGGTGAGGAAGACCAATACAAAAAGGATGATGAACAGAACCAGCAAAAATAGTATCATCATACACTGGCCTTTCACACCAGCCTTCTTCATCACTGCAGCCACCTTCTTCTGCAAAAATCAAAAAAAGGAAAAATCTTTTCATCTCATGTGGGATCATTAATTATATATTCCAGTCAATTAGCAAGCTGAAGAAAACAAAAGCTAAACTCATTCCAGCGGACGGAATCTCTTTGGTAGGACAATCTATCAAGGAAACACAAACTCACCTGAACAAAATCAAGACGATTTGATGTACCGTCCATTTCTGTGCCCAATTCTTCTATAATCTTCTCCTGAAGCACCAACAGGCTTCCAATTTAGCAAATGAACGAAGCAAGAATAACCCAGAAGTTCACCGGGGGGGGCGGGGCAGAAAGAGCTCATTTGTAAATAATAGATACAGGTTCAAGAAAAATGAATCAAAATCTGTTTTCCCTTGCCCCCTTTCCATCATACTATCCTAAGTTCATATGCAGTAGTCACAATACCAGGAAGTACAGCGACGCACAAAATTCTTACCTGTGCAAGGAGCTCTTCATGAATAGTAAGTCCAACACCGCCAATTCTCTCCACACTTGCACTAAGTTCGTCCAACTCCTCATCCTGTTGCCTACAAGCATCAAATGATAGACATAAGATTAAAAGAAAGAGAGTTATACAGAAAACTGGCCAAAGGATTCAGGAAAGAAAAAAATTAAGCCCGTAGATGTAAGCATTTTTTCACAACCCAGTGAAAGGGAGAAAAAGGAACATGGGGAATTCGGATTTCACTTAGCAACATTTCATAATACGTGCATAGAACTCCATATAACGGCAACAAAAAAGGTTTACAATAAAATTACAAGCTCAGATGGTTTGACCCAGAGAGAATCTTTATTCTTTCCTTTTAGAATATAAAAGTGTTCCATAATTTCAGTTATTCGATTCAACAAGACAATTCATTCCAGCTTCTATAAAGAATGAAGAAGCACCTGCCAAACATTGAATTTTAACTGAGACTTCCCTAAGAATAGAATGATAATTTGTTACCATGTATGTTTTCAGCATAAGTGTCAATTGGATGCGTGTTGTGTGTGTGAGTTTGCAAAAAACAATAAATAGAAGTAAAAATCTCACTTTATGAGAAGCAATTGTCTATCTGATTCTGAGGTTATGAAGTCGTCGTTATGGTGCGCACCATACGGGTTGGATCTTTCTGTCTCCTGAGAATTCGCCACCCTCATTAGTTCTCGACGCATCCCATTTACACTAGTTCCAGAAGAATCCTTTCCAGCTTCGACTGCTTTCTTTAAAGAGCCCACCTGATTAACTATTTGATTAAGTGAGGAGCTGCTATACAGTCATCCAAAGGCAAAAAGCAACCATGTAATATGCTGTACAAATACATAGCAGGAAATACCAAATAAAGGATCATTATGCAACAAAATATCCAAAAAACAAAGAAAAACTGAAACTATATTTCTGTCACAAAACCGCACACTCAGACTGCCGTCATGTAAAAGATGTAGGTAATCATTGTAAATCATAAAGACAAGGTTTGTTATGAACTTATGACAACACCACAGGTGACAAGGATTACCAGATATGAGATCTTCACTGTCAATAAAATGTTCTAAAAGAGTACAGCTTAACAGATTATACATTTATACCTGAGCACGAGCAGTGCTTGTCCATCTCCTTCGTTTTTCAAGTTCTACTTCATCAATGCCATACCATGTAGGATCTCTAGCTGCTACGGAAATCGCTTTGTCCAACTCATCTACCTTCCTATCAAGAAAACATCCTTTTAGTAGTTGCAAACAGAAGTTGAATTTCAAATTATTCTCAAAGTTTCAGGTTATGTGATAAAAGAAAGGAATGAAAATACAAAAACAAGAAAAAATATTGGTCTGCAAAACTATTATTGGTTTACAGAGTTTTTAATGAATGCATAGAGATCAATAAAAATTGACAGAATAAAACTTTTTTCTTAAAAACATGAAAATTTAAAGGAAACTTGGAGATTTGCTAAACCAATCTTTGATGCATCGAGTATATGACATGTAAGGTTAACTTAGCACGCACAACTAACCAGTATGAACCTAATGCTTCTACTACAATGTATAAACTATCTTAAGTCATTTAGTCCTCAATATTTAGCACATACAAACATAAAGCATGCATTGGATGTTTCGTCCCTTTGTGCACCAACCATGGAAATTATTTTTATTTTAACATATTGCGTAAATTGTAGCAATGGCCCCTCAACTTTAATCAAATTGGAGCAATGGTCCCTCAACTAAAAATCCATTACCATTGGTCCCTCAACTTATCAAAATGTGTAGCTATAGTCCTTTTCATCAATTTCGTCAAAATTTTGTCAAAATAAGTTATGTTAGAATAACCATTTATATAATTAGGGTCCCTCAACTCATCAAAGTGTGTAATTATGGTCCTTTTCGTCAACTACGTCAAAAATTTTGTCAAAACGAGTTATGTTGGAAAGACCATTGCTACAATTGGGTTAAAGTTAAGGGACCATTTCTCCAGTTGAATTAAAGTTGAGGGACCAATGGTAATGGATTTTTAGCTGAGGGACTATTGCTCCAATTGAGTTAAAGTTAAGAGACCATAACTACGATTTACTCTAACATATTTGATTAATCGATCGATACAGTAAAATAACCATTAGCTGCTAATATATCCTCATCTTCTATCTTTTCCGTTTTTTCTTTTTAAATGAGTATTTGCAACCTTGTTAACAAAGTAAAACATGATCAATTCTTGGGCTCAATACCATAAAATCCCAATGCTGTTCAGGTCTGAGGTGTTCAAGGGCAATTTTCTACAATAACAGATATTTTCATTTGAGATATGGAAATTGAAAACTACATCATTTCTTTAATTATTTTGAGAAGCTATCTTGCTGACAAACCCATATTAGATGGTCGTAAGCCAGCCTATTTCAAAGAAGTAAAGCATCCTTTCTTTTGTTTAACTGATCATAGTTTCAAGAGCACCAGCCCATTAAAGAGCAAATGATCCTTTTGACACCCACACCCACATCAACTTCCAATCTTCTATAGCTCAAGATAACCAGTTTTTTAGCGAGTATGTAAATCAAAACCATGACCTATGGCCGTTACAAAAAAAAAAAAAAAAAAGAAAAGAAACTATTGTCATCACCAATCTACAACAGGCCACACACATTGAGAAGAAATTTTTAGCACACTGAAACTCAGTTGCAACATTTCAGTTGTTATTGACATGTTTATGGAAATTCAACAAATACCACCAAAACTTTTGTGTTACCAGCTATTTCTATTGGTTCATTCAGACATTCATGTGGTCACAATCCCAACTCCTGCATCACAACTTTCTAATAATTATACCATGACAAACACCTACAATCTAATCTTTATAATAAAGACACACAGATAAAATTAAATCAAATGTGGTAATATTGGCGCACCTGCCATTCAATGCTTCCACAAGAAGCAAGCAGCTCCTTTGTGAGATGTACTTGCTCTCCATTATCAGATGAAAGACGCTCCCATTGGTGAAAAGAAGACTGTAACTTTTCAATCTATTCAAGCAGGAAATGTCATAGGCTGGATTAATTTCCACTCCCAAGCATAATGCCATGAAAACAAATTCCGCACATATAATGAGTACCAAATTCATCCGGGTTTGTGTGTGTGCGTGTGTGAGCAAAAGAGAGAGTGAGTCAAAAGCAGAAAGGTAATACTCCAAAGAAAGTATAAGAGCCAACTAAAGGGGCACATTGAACTGATAACATGTATCAAACGTAATATATAAACTATACACCATTCCAGAAGCTTCCAAATGATTGAAGTGATTTGACAACTTACAGATTCTTGAATCTCCTCTTTCACAACATAGAACGGATCTTGGGCTGAAGGCATTGTGAACGAAACTAATCTATCCTATGAGCATCCGAAAAAGAAACTTCCATTAGAAAAACCATATCCCTAACTGCAGCCTACGATGCATGGACATGAAGATGGGGATACGTCAAATTAACAAGAAGAATTGTTGTATGACCATAAGGGAATACAACACGACACAGGGATCGAAGGATACCACCGTGTCCATGCATAATAGACTGCAGCTAAACATGAGAATAGATGCATATAGAAGCAACAAATTCAATTCTACTGAACGATCCACTAAACAAATCAACTGAAAACAGAACATTCAGCAAGAGTTAGTGAAAACGGTTCGGTCGGCCTTAGCTCCATTTCATTTTGATTAGCGTGAAATGAAATTCGATTTCCAAATATCCAAATGATTTTTTAAGTAAAACCCACCTGCACCCTTTTCTTCATTTTAAGTTTCAAGTTCACCGATATTTGTAATGGCAATTGAGTAACCCTTAATGTCATGAAAAATGAACAATCATCAATTGCCATCAATGCCACACTAATATTCCCACTAAATTACATTTACAAGTTAATCATACATGAACATAATCAAGTCCTACCACAAGCAGATTTAAACACGGAATTTTCGACATCTCATCGTAATCTACGGAATTGGAGAATGAAAGTACAAATTACTTGGATAATTAGCTGAACTAGATCTACTTAAGCATATTACATGGATACTACTTGCTTAATCACATTAACAACTGATCACATCATCGAATTCAATTTTCACTTAAAATCGTAATCAGTAACGAATCAGACCGAATCTCAGATTAAAATCACCCAAAAATTGAATAACCACTGATTTGTCGCATATCGAACACCTTATACAAATCAAAATTCTCGTCCGATACACCAAAATTCCGATTTGAAACAACATATAGACATAAGTATATATATATATATATATATATATATATATATATATGTATGTATATATATATATATGTATGTATATATGTAATGGGGTGAGAGAGGGGCATACCTGTACGGACTGAACGGAGAGGCAGAGGAACCTGATCTGTGAGATCCTCGTCTGGACCAATGAACGGTAGCAGACGAAGAAGTTTGAGAAGACGAAGTTGAGAGAGAAACTATATGGGCTTCGGATTTGGACATGGAATAGCTTTAACTTTTAATAAGGCCCATATAGTTAGACATTCAAATCACCTATAATATATTAATATGTGTCGTTGGTATCAAATTTGCGCACCACCGCAAGAGGTGGGGATGCACAAATCCAAGTACTTGTAAAAAAACCAACAATCGTGAGTAAGCCTAAGACTGGGAGTGTGCCGGTCAAAGACTATATGATCATCAAGTTAGTAAACAATATAAGATTCAAGCAATATGTAAGAGAATAAGTATACAAGAATTGCGTTACCAGAGATAAAGCTAGAAGGATGTATTTACTTCAGTGGAGTAGAGACATTTTAAGATAGTAGAATCCTTATTAAACTGGAAGAATTCTAGAGAATATCTAGGAAGTAGATATTGTTTCCTCCTATGATTACTAGCAGCGCACGTCAATCCTTTGATAGTAATGACTCCAAGATTATAGGAAACATGATGATTCCTTATTAGATTAGATTTTCGTATCTTGCGAAACAAGCATGGTCAATCTTCGACCATTGATTCCAGAAGAGGATGATGGTGGCATCGTTACTTTATTTATTCAGCTATGTAGTGGAAGCTAATGAGTCCATGACTAGACTTCTAAAAGCATCCCCAATAGCGGCTTTATCCTCTATGAATGAGACTACCACATTTCAAGCCTTAGTGAGAAATTTCATCTCTATTGAGCCAAAAAATGGGGTTAGATCCACCACTGGTTGGGGCTAACAACTTCCTTTCTTGAGTAGTATAAAATTGGGCTACATCTAGCCTAAAAAAATAGTGGATCCCACAAAAAAAGTAGCAACCCATATGAGTAAAATTTTATCATTCTCTCCACTTACGAATAATCTTATAATCTCCTTTTATTCTTTTTTTTAATTCTTTTTTATTACATATTTTTCTTGCAATTTGGCTAATTAATGATTGTTTTAAATTCCAAAAGAATTAAAATTTCAAATTGATTTTACGTTCATGAGCATTGGTGGGTGAAAATTTCAAATAAATTTACTAATTTACCAGTTGGTTCTAGGTAAATTGTTGTGTTGTACATGAAAATGAAATTATTTTAGAGGGCGAAGTGCAATTTTGTTTTTTTTTTCAACGGATAAGATTCGAATAAGAGAATCTAATTCAACGGTGGTTCATATGTGATGAAATCTAACTTTGTCACAACTTGAACTTTTTTAGATTCAAAGGTTCATAACAAAATATTTAAGATATCACGTCCAAAAATCAACTTAAGAAAAGTTAGCACAAAAAAAATTATCATATAATCAAATTACTACATAAATAAATATATATAGCCCACATAAGGTCTGAAAGAAATAATCCTTCATTGTGAGAGATTTTTTTTATAAAGCCCTAAAATCTTGTCGAAGCTCTAGAATAGACTATATCCATTATTTTGCAACTCTATATAGAGCCGCTCGCTAGAAATGCTTTTAAGATATGCGTGTTCTGATCCGAACAAGGGTACGGTAAACCAACATAAAATAAGTTTAGTTGACTTTTAAAATCTTTGACTTTTTCTTGGTCAAAACCAAACCGAACAAGGGTACGGTAAACCAAGCTGAATCCGTCATCAATTTTGGTGGTAAATTCCCGCGTGAGAGTGGCAATGCGGCATTTTTATCGTTAGGAAGGAAGAAGGAAGAAGGAAGAAGGAAGAAGGAGGAAGACGACGGCGTTTTGGTGATCGAGAGAGCAGAAATGGCGAAGGGCCTGCAACAACTACAGGGACAAAACCTGCCACCGGATGTGGCCCATGTTGTCGATCAGCTGGAACGCCACTGCTTGGCTCCCGATGGTTCCCTCGGCTCCAAATCCGCATATTACGACCTCCAACTCGTACTCTCTCTCTCTCTCTGCATTTCCCTGCCCTTTTTGGATTCTGAGAAAATGTCGAATTTTGCAGGCCAGGGAGGCAATGTGCGGGGAAAGAATCCGTTACTTGGAAGCCATGGTAATTGAATTCTGCTTATTTCGGGGTTTGTTTTCTTTTCGAATTGTCGAAATTCAACTGGTTATTCTTATTTGACAGTGAATTTAAATTTAAGAGCTCTGATGTAGGCAATTTATGGCGAGGCAATTGCAATGGTGGAGGAGTATCAACAGGGATTGAAGCATTCTTCTGAGGCTGAGGTTCTTTATTTCACACTTTGAATTATCTTTATATGTTAAGTTTATTGGTTTTCAAATATGAGAGGCCCTCAAAACCGAAGCATCGATATCTTAAGCGTTCGGTTAACTTGCTGGGGACTCCACACTACAATGTTTGGTGTGTAGAATCAAAGGGTGGATAATACGGTTGCCAATTTGACACCTTGCATCGGAATTAGGAGTTTTATGTTTCTCTTCTACTTGTTCCATTTGAAGAAGAAACTGGTAGAATATAAAAGCGTCGTTAATATTATATGGGAATGTTAAACAATATTTAAGTAACTATGAAATGTTACCGGTTAAGAATTAGTATTCTGTGGAAGGTGTTCGTTCTTTTATTTATGGATTATCTGAACAGAACAGATACATACAACGATGATGCTCAAATGTAGTGTGCCCTTGGTATTTTGTTCTGCACATGAGCCATTTAAGTAGTCTGAAACTGATGAGTGTAGGATCTTCATGATGTATCAGCTGTACGAGACATTAGAGCATCGTATGATTGTTGCAGAAGCGGCCCAAAGGTCTAGGCTTCCTCTTGTCTCAAAAGATGGTGAAGTTCATGAGGAAGAGATTGAAAAATGCAGTATAATGTCACGGAGTTCCCTTGACAGTACTTGTACCGGTGTTACAATCAGCTCAAGTTCCAACTCCACAAATTATACAGCAAGCAACAGTCTTTCTTGTAGTGCTACTGATATTGTGGAACCTGGACTTGGTGGTGTACCCAATCGCTTTCTTGGAATTACACCTGCTTATTTATGGCAGACACAGCTCCAGCAATCTCCCTTTTGTTTGGTATGATGTCACTATGGTTCTAGCATGCAAACAGTTGTCGTTCTATTTTCATTATTCATTTATATCTACGCTTTTCTTTCTATGGCTGCATCTGAACATCTTTTCTTGTTGAATCTGTTAATTTTGCTATATATAATTCGTTAATATGAAGAAATAACCTTGGTAGATCTGCCCCTTATTAATGGAATCATTGAGATACATCTGTGATGTCTCAACTCCAGGATATGAAAGAATACCAGTTGTGTCTTTCCCGTGAGATTGAGGCTCGGTTGGAAGAAAAATGTGACAAGTTAGCTGATGCATTAGTAATTGATGACATTGGTCTCTCTCTCTCTCTCTCTCTCTCTCGCTCTCTCTCTCAAATGTAATTTTGTCAATATGTTGTTCCAAGTTCCAAGTCATTTTCATTTCCACCTTATTCATTATGGAAAAGGATACCCACATTGAATCTTACCAATGCAATCTTTGATCATATGATAGGGGTCCATGGGCTGATCAAGCTTACGATTATCTTGAAAATATAATACACTAAGGCTCATTTGGTAACTAGGATTGCATTGGAGTGGATAACTCATAAAATTCATGGTACATTGAAGGTGGAGGTAAATGATTTCTTTTATTTTGGAGGGCATTAGAAGCGGGAATAGACATGAAGGAAACTTATCCACTCTAATTTTACCATTTTGTCGGGATTGGAAGGGATAAGTTCCCTTTATGTCTAATCCCCTCAAAATGAAAAACCATTCACCTCTACCTCCAACATACCGTGAATTTTTATGAGTTATCCACTCCAATCCAATCCTAGTCAGTAAACGAGCCCTGAACAATTTTTGTCGAAGTGGATAATGCATACTGATATACTTAGCCCGTAATTAAGACAAATGCTATAACCATTATGCAATTCATATATAGTACACAATGGTTATACACAGAATTCATACCACTGCTTGGTTGCTGCAGATTCATCACCCCTGCATGAAACTTCAAGTTCTCAGCTTCCAGAAAGGTTTGGATTACTCTCCTTAAGCAAGTTTTATCTTGATACAATCCCCTTTCACATGGAGCAAGATTCTTTCTACCGATGTTTGGCAGTTTTATTTGACATGTAATCTAGTATATAACAGTGACTAGCTGTCATCAAACATGAAGGATTTTCCATTTCTTAAGATCATTGACAGCCTCATTTTTGACACCACTAACTCTAATTATTGCAAGTGATTAGAATTTTCAATTATTTTCTGCACCGCTCTCAAGTGTAGTGCACCCATAAACCACTGCTTTTTGGTGCTTATATAAATTTCTAGAACTACTGTTCTAAATGATTATGTGACGCTGTGATCTAATGTTAATTCAACTTCTCATGATTGTATCAGGGTAAAGTTGATAACTGAGGAGATAGAAAGGGAGGAAGAAGCTTTGCAGGAAGATCTATATTCTGCAGATAGAAAATTTTCTGAATACTATAACGTATGAAAATAAAATATATATGTTTTCGTTCCCGAAATCTATACTGGCTAATTTTGTCTGTGAGGTTTTGTGACAAAGTGTTTTTGCGCGCACTAGGTCTTAGAGCAGATACTGGGAGTTCTCGTCAAGTTGATCAAAGATTTGAAATTGCACCATCAACACAATTATGTAAGCTTCTAACGTTTGTGATGGTTAATGTGATTTCAGCAATTAGATTTCCGGATACGCACTAACATTTTTGTAAGCATCCTTTACGTACGATTCTGCTTTTCTTGTTATTGAGCATTCTGCAACGTTTATTGTAAACAACGCTTTATAGGATGAACTACAAAAAACATGGCTGTGCAAAAGGTGTGTGACCATGAGCGCAAAACTGAGGTTCGTGGTTTTCTGTATATGGTTTTCAAACAGAGAAACTAAAGTAGTGACTGCTGGCTGGATATATTAGTCGATCTACATGATGAGTATAATATTCCCGATCATATTTCAGGAAACTGGAGTATGCTATCGTTGGTCAAACGTATACTAAGGAATCTGTACCAGCCCTGCATAAAATTAGGTACTTATCGATTACGTTGTAGAAAGTATGTGCAGCTTAATAGTTCAAGTTTCTTTGAATCATTTTGTTCATTACAGGAAGTATCTTACTGATGCTACGGAAGAAGCTTCGGTTACATATAATAAAGCGGTCTGTTCTTCTAATTCTCATCTGTTTCTCTTTCGTATCATCCTCCGACGTGGTTCTTGATCATGAACTGATGTTTCATCGTTTTTTTTACCAGGTTACACGCCTTCATGAGTATCAGGGTGTCGATCCTCACTTCGATCAAATTGCAAGGCGGTACCGTGATATTGTAAAGGTAAAAAATAGCAATGCTCTGAGTTGTACATTTATCTGGTTCCTCTGATGAAATCTCTGAGAACAACATTGCCATACAGAAACTGGAAAACATGAATTGGACGATCCACCAAGTTGAAATGGACCTGAAACGCCTCCCGGATCATCCGAACGCCTAGAACCGGCATGTTTCTTTCCCGGTTTTATTGACTTGAATTTTACTATTTGTTCACATCGGTTCAAACCCAATGTGTTCGAATAAACATTGTCTGATCCAAATTTTTGTTTTTTTCCAATCCAATGCCTGATTGGCGTACAAAAGTAACTAGTACTCGGGGTTTTTTTCCCCAAATAATTATATTTTCACCCATAGATCCCTCCAACTCGAACCTTTTTTGGGCTTATAAACAGCTTTAGTGAATTAGATGAATGAATTATGGCAATGATAAAAAAATTAACATGAACGAATACGGATAAGTATAAGGGCCACAAGAAGGCATTAGATTCATGAATTGAAAAGATCAAGTACATACAATCAGTCATATATGATCTCTTTTTTCAACAAACGGGATAGAACAGGTTCGCTGTCACGTGGGATCCCGATCCAATAAAACATTGTCGTGTTGAAAACCTTACGCATGCCATTGTTTCATTGGAATGGGACATCACAATGGTAGTGCACCCGTTCCATATAAGTCTTTCTCGATAATCATTATAAAGCGGTGAGTTCTTATGACAATATAGAATCAATCGTCTTCTCTTTCCGGAGGAGGACCACATGGCAAAAGCATTTTCTGCACAACAAAGAAAAAAAATCAATTCAAAAATCATAAAGACAAGTATAACGGTTCGAAAAGTTACAACAAAACGCACGCGCATGTGCCACATAAACCAAATAGTTGAGTGGGATCAACTTGGCTTCTTGTTAACACAAACTAACAAGGTCCAATTCATTAACTCAGGCATACATCAAAAGCAGCTTCAGGTCAAGAGAAACTTTAACTTTTAGAGTTATTGGTATCTAGTTCAGTTCGATAGTCTTGAGAATCTCCATTTGAGTTCCTCTTTTTTATGTTTATGGTCTTTCTCGAGGCGCTGCCTACCTACAAGGCAAGATCAATTGAACCTTCACCTTAAACAGCGTCCAGTCCAAACACAGTCTTGCTCCTATAGCTCTCCTCTCTGGTTGCGCGTTCAACAACTAAAACCTTAACACTGCGCTCCGAGGCCACTTTTGACGCCTCCGGACAACCCTCGCTGCTTCGCCATAGAGTTAGGTAGGCCTCCACAAGCTGCTAAAAGAAAATTCCATCAAAGGTGAAACCCTTACTTTGAGGGCCTTGCCTCATGATTTTCTTGGCAAGCATTTGGTTGCTGACGGGTCCTCAAACCTTAGAAGGCATATCAGGCACCAATTTTTGACATAATTTAATTTTATATGTTCATTCCAAAGAACTAATAGCACTCCACTCCTTCAAGAGTTCTATATCATGATCTAGCAGATAACACATGATTCAATAATAGGTTGCAATCACTTCTGCCATGAAATCAGTGAAGGACAACCCTCGAATAAAAATCCTCACTCGATAAGCACATACAAGAAAGTATTCAACAATGACAATGTCACATGCATACAGATTACAGAGGCAAAGCAGACATGGGATATTAATACAAGGAAGAAGTAACAATCCAATAAAACATAACCAGACTAACAGGGTAAAAATAAGTACAGAGAAACACCCAATGTATGTCCTCAAAGTCATAAAAGCGGCAAAGCAAGAGAGAACCTGCATAAAGTTGTAGCGTTCTCTTCCAATGGACTCATTCTCGGCAAGAGCAAAGTAAGCAAGCATTGGATAATGGCCAACATAGGATGCGTAGCTATCACGTTGGATATTCACGGCCCATTCACTAGACATTCCAAAGGAAAAAGAATTTCAAAATTAACACATAACCCAATCAGAAATACAAAAGATTATTGCAATTTTTTTAAAAGAGGAAAGATATACTCACTATCTATTCATATCGGCATGCCCAGTCCCAACATATTTAGCTTGAAGATGTTCAAGCTGGGAATTGATGTTGAACCTATCACTGGCCTGAGCCCAATACAAGAAAAACAAACAATTAGCATGCTCATTACTACTTTCAAGTATTAGAGCATATCCAAGAGATTCTTTTAAAACAACATTAGCTAACTATAGCAAAAACCCAACAAAACCTTACTTCAAGAGATTCTTTAAATGGCACTCTAACATAGTGAATAGTCACTCCATAACAGAACAACAATAACAAAGCCTTTTCCCACTAAGTGGGGTCGGCTATATGAATCCTAGAACGCCATTGTGCTGGGTTCTGTGTCACGTCTTCTCACTCCATAAGAGAAATAGAAAGAATTTTAGCTAAACATCAAAAAACTTTTAAAACTCTCAAACCTTTCAACTCTCTCTCTTGAAAAGTAACAAAATATTAGGGCTTGTTTGGTATCCTTCTTGGATCCCATTTTTTGTTTTAAAAAATGACGAATGTAGCTAAATTACTTAAAATTCATCAGTTTCAAAAACAAGTCCAAGAAGGGTATCAAACAACCCCTTGGTTTTTTTTTAGCACAAGCACAAACTACTCTAAGGAGGAGGGGGAGTGTTCGAGCCCAGGACGCAGCGGGTTAAAAGAGGAATGCCCTAACCTAACCACATGACAACCCACCACTTGCAAAACTAGGGGTTTAAGATTGGAGAGTTGGAGAGTTAAGTTAAAGCTAAAATAGTTTTTCAACAGAGCAGCCAATTTAACAAAAAAATGAATAGGCTCTTGGAGATACTTAATACTGAAAATTAGAGTTCTATGTGATGAAATTAGGGTTTTATGCTGATTTTCTTTCTCTTCTCTATCAGGAAACTAACAGAAAATTAGGGTTTTAACCAACTACTTAGGCAAGAACTGGACCATAATATCGCAATTTGAGATGAGAAATTAAAGTTCATATGTAGTTACCTGCATATTGGCAAACGAGAAGAAACAACCACCTCAACTGAATCACGCTCACCGTTATGAAGACGACTCTGCAACTCCAAATGTAAACCCGCAAAGCGTTGGGAAGTACACTTTGTCGTTTAACTTTGGTTGCCTTTATTGGCACCCAACTTTTAAATGAGTACACCCAATACACCCAGCTAAATTTTTATTCATCTAAACTTCCAAATTTACCCTTTAGTTTTAAGTTCACCCACAGAAAAATTGGCCGTAGGGGTGGGCACTTAGAACCGAAAATCGAAATCGAAACACGAACCAAATCGAACCGCACCGAACGATTTGGTTTTGCAGTTTTGGAACGGTTTCGGTTTTGAAACCGAACCGCAACATAGAAAACGGTTTGGTTTTGGTTTTGGCTTTTGAAAACTGCACCGAAACCGAACCTCACCGCAAATATTAATAAACTTTTAATTAAATGTCCATATTAAATTTCATATTTTAATTGGTTGTTTGTTAGAATCCATGCACTTAGTCTGGACTCAACCACACTGGAATATCATCATTCATCACTTTCTTTCGTTCATTAACTTGAAGGACCTTTGTCATTTTATACCATCACACACATATATGTACAAGGGTGGACTGATCTTGTTATCAAGAGTCGAACAATGATCTAATGAAGTCCACTCATTTGAAGCATGATATCACATATTCTAGTATGAAAGTTTTGCTCACGTTCAATGAATTCAAAGTTATTCAACTTGTATTATGTTATACCTTGTACGGGACACCCTTTTGTTGCACAAACATGTTTTAACATCACAACTGCATGCAACATGCTAATTGTTTATATAACAAATGTCTTTTTCCTATTGCTACTGGGAAATGCTTATTAATATGTTAAATTGCAAATTGTACATTTTTTTCCTAAAAACCAAACCGAAACCGTTTGAAACCGCACCAAACCGAACCGCAAAAAAATTCGGTTTCGATTTTGGTTTCACTCAAAACCAAACCGTGCCCACCCCTAACTGGCCATAAACGCCTACCGATCTCCTCAACCCGTCTACCCAGCCCACCACTCCACCGCCACTCGCCGGCAACGGCTCCAAGTTGCTGGCCAAAACCAATGAGTGAAGGATAGGTGTGACGAAGACTGGGAGAGAGAACAAAAGAGTATCCAATTGGGTGATAGTTTAGGGGCTAAAATTACAATTTACCCCCTAGACTGAGTTCGTATTAAATTCATCAATTCAATATATTGATATCACACTCAAATTTTCCTACCCACTATAGGAGTGATTCCTATATGAATCTAATATATTGGTGTCAGACTCACTTTTCCGACCTACTATAAAAGGCCTTATAAACTGTTTAGTTTATATTTTTTTGAACCCACTCATATACGCATAAACAAAGCTCCATCACCTCATTGGATATCCAAAGTTTAAAATTTATTTCATGGTCGCTATTGTAGAGAACAAATTCTACACAAGCATAAAACTACTTTAATGTCTTTGCAACCAAGAAAGAAAAGATAAGTGAGGCCTTATAACATCCATACCCGTGTGTGTGAGCCAAATGCTATATCCAAATGCTATATGATACTTAAGTTAGATTTAATTGTAGGAGAATGATTCTCAAGCACTAATTTTCTTCTGTGTATGCATGCCTTTAAATAGATTCAGGCATGAATTTGAAGGTGACTCATTAGGGCACATATGGAGCTTTCTAAATGGTTGGTTTTAACGCCACGTTATTCTGCTCATTTAGCCAACAATGGATAAATACGAGAGACATGAGTCCATTTAGGCCCTTTACTTGGCCCCCAACTCTGCCAAGTGGGGTGGCTTATCAGATTGTTTTACGTGAGTCTATCACGTGAGGTGATATGTGCGAAATCTCATTCCTGGTTTTCACTATTGCAAACTACGTATGTGTATTAAGGAATTATTATATATTTTTTTTTGGAATTTATACTAATGGTAGAGTGTTGAGATTGTGTATTCAAAAGATATCAAGGTGAAAAAGCTACAATTAAAAAGTTTCCCTTAAATTAATTAAGGAGAAAGAAAAAAAAATTAAAGAAAAAGCCACGGGGAGTGGCTGGATGGAGGAGGAAGAAGAAAACAAAAAGAGGTGCGGGAGAGAAATGAGGGAAGAGGGGGACGAATCAGAAGAGGAAAGAGGAAGGAAGTGACGAATCAGAGAGGGAGGAAAGGATGGGAAATGAGGGGAAAGAAAGGCACCCAACCGGATCCCATTTTCGACCCGATTCCTTACCTGACTTCAGTCCACGTCCCTTTTCATTTTTCGATGCGATTTTGGCCCTTTTTCTGGCGAATTGCGTCCATTTATCACCACCATTCATCATCCCGGACCTTCCTCTTCAAGTTACACTAAAGATCGACTGGGTTTTGGGCTTTTATCACGAAGAATGGAACCGTGGGTTCCGGGGACACCACAGCGGTGAATCCGTCACTTTTGCAATGATTTATTTCGATTTCTACCACTAATGTACTTATATGGAGCTCAGGAACAATGACCAATCATTGGTTAGAGCGTCGAAGTCGATTTGAGGACGAATCAAGACACACCCATTTCTAGGGTTTCCGGCGGATTTGAGTGAAATTGGAGCTTTTCCCAGCCAAATTGGACTTGGCCACAGGTATAAATTTTGCTCTACTCTTAGAGATCTTCATTTTTGTAATTTTTGATAATTTTAAAAAATAGTTGAATTTTTCCGGTAAGTCGGGATGGTCGACCGCCACCCGCGGCGGCGCATGCGATGGTGGCCTGGCCAGTGGGCTGACGATATTCTTTTAAGTTCAAATAAATGTCTTGGTTTCATAATTGATATCCGTATGACGTAATTTGATTGTTTGGACTTAATTTCATTACGATACCTTACTTGGTCAAAATATGAATCAACGATCCGACCGTTGGATCGTCACCAAACCTTAATGCGTGATAGAACATAATATTTTTGCATCATAAAAACTTACGGATCGAGAATCCAACGTACGGATCTTCCCTAATTGGATTTCTAAGTTGGCAAAATAAATTGTTGACCGCCACTTAATTCTAGTAATTGGTGGAGATCTGACCGTCAGATCGCGATGGAAATTTAGTATGTTGTTCTAGAAGCATAATTTGAACTTTGGGAAATTACGGATCCAAAATCCAATGTGTGGATCTTCCGGACTGAATTGTGGACCCTACCTTTAACCGAGAGTTGACTTTTGGTCAACATGTCTCGAAACATTCCCAATACAAAATTTAGTACTACGGGAGACTTACGTGAAGTCTAGTGGACCTACATTGGTTGGAGAGTGACTTGAATATTGTGATACGGTTATTACCTTAATTTCTTATATTAATATCATTTGTAAATGTGCATTGGACTTATAAATATGATTTCTATTGAAATGTGATTTTTCATATATTTAGCCATAGACTTATGTTTATTAAACATGATTTGGCTTGTGTATTGATGATAATGATGATATATGGATGTTTAATTATTTCTAGTAATGTGAATGATAAGTATGATAAATTTATGGCTATGTGATCTTAGAATCCTATTTGAAATATTCTGTAGAACTTATATGTTTGTGTGATATATTAGTTGGTGGCCATGAGAAGTTGATGGTGTGGGAGACTACGTTGTAATTCATAGGGATTAGTGTGATGTGAAGAAATGTGAGTGACTTTAATATATGTTATATTGGTGATTACCCATGTTTTCATAATTATTATCCTGTGAGGATATGTCTTGGTTTTATAAATATGTTTCTTTTTATTGAATTGTTATTTTTAATACTTAGCCATCAATTTATGTTCAAGAAGTGAGATTTGACGTGTATAATTGAAATATGGGTTGGTTTGTATGATTGGTATGTTGTGATGAAATGTAAGGCTAGGAGTGGACCGTTAACCATTGTGATGGGATTTTGTTGCTTCGATATTGTTTCATTTCCACTTCGTTTATTAGTTCTAAATTTAGTAATTGTGCCTAATTTCCCTTTGTTGAGCTTTGGTAAATTAAGTAGCATGTGCTTGTCTCATTTCTTTGAGCCGTCGTACATTATGGTGTTGGCCTTCCGCGATTCCGTTGAGTGATGGTCCGGAATCGTATCCACTCGGATTCCGTTAAGTGATGGTCTGGAATCCCTTCTACTCCACGATTTCGTTGAGTAATGGTCTAAAATCGTATCCACTCGGATTCCGTTGAGTGATGGTCTGGAATCCCTTATACTCCACAATTCCATTGAGTGATGGTCCGGAATCGTATCTTGGGTTGGATATCATTGAGTGGTCCGAAATCCCATTCTTCGGAGGAGTAGGTTTGGCTTAACCGTGTCACTCTAGCCTTCGTTTTAGTATATTGTGAATAATGGTTTTGAGAATATTGTGAATTGAATTATAAAAGCAATTGTACGTCCATGGGATTCCTTCGAGATTTTCTACGATTCAATTATGGTTTCATAGTTTATGAATTTAGAAAATATGGGAATGATTGTTATTATGTTGACCATATTAGGTAATTAATGTGGCTAGAGAATGATTTTGTGCGTTGTCGGTTCTTAAATATGATGTATGTTGTGAATTGAGATATTATGTTGAGTCCTAATGATTTATATGAAGGATGGAAAGGAAATCATGATTTTTTTTCATGTGGGTTTGTTATGTTACCTTGAGTCTAGGAATTTTATGTTTGTCAAGTTCTATTGATTATTGATTTATGTGATAATTGGATGGTGTTGGAACGCTTATGGGTGGATGAATGACTAGATGACTAAAAAAATTATTATTGGGCTTTGTTAAATGTTCCTTGAGGTGCTACATGATTGAATTGTGGTATTATGTTGAGACATAGTGGTCTACGTGTTGATTGTTCGATTGAAGTAGAATAACGAATTACAAATGGCTTGATCCCTAATGAGGGTACGTAGGCAGTCTAAAAAGGAGATTAGATGCAGCCACAAAGAATACGCAAAATTACTATGCGATTCGATTCTCGAGTTGTGATTTGCCATATTCCGAAGGCGGAGAATGTTAGATACAGGTATTTGGTGACGTCACGTGTCTATTCTGGACGTACGTTGGGATCGGGGCGTGACAATATGGGCACGCTAGGCCACGTCAAAGTACAATTTTACCCATGCATTTAGCAAGTATTTATCCAAAAAAATTACTTTTTGTCTCAAATTTATGAGGATGTAAAGATAAAAAAGTTTCACATCCTCACAAAATTACCCCCTTTCATAATAGCGTTAGAATAATTTTATCAATTGTGGTGCAGAAAGATCCTCCTAATTTGATTCATGTTATTTCGATGATACTAAATTTCTCGAGTTTTAAAGAACAACATTCCAAGATTAGTCACATGAATCCCATTAGGCAAAATATGCCCGATTTAGATCATAGAAATTGATGGCTATCTAACTAGCCGGCTAGAAAGATTTACACGCTGCTTTCCTTTCTCTATGCTTGAGAGCCTTTCTCACTGTCTCGTGTGAGTGTTTGAAATTTCATCACTTTACGTTGTCATCGATCCTAGCTCTGGCTGTAGTCGGTGGCAGTTTCTTTTCTGTTCCTTCTGTTCGTCGCAGGAATCTCCTGGCGGACGAGCACACAGCTCCCCTGGGAAAATGGCGTCGGTTGAGGGTATCTGTCGTACTTCTGCTTTCTTCTCGGGCTCGCTCGGGCAAGCCTTTGTCGGGCAGATCTTGGTCGGGCAAGACACACTTCGGGTAAGGCTCGTCGGACAGTTCTGAAAGAGAAGGACAGAGTTAATTTGAAAGGGTGCCTTGTGGGGCCTTAGATGTAGGCCTTAAGGCTCACAATCAAGATTAACTTTGTCGTGCTCAGGCGTGCCACTGCCATCTTCAGTATGGCAGATGTTGAATGGGTGTTAAGCTTTGATTGAATATGTATACGCCCGAGAAACCAGGTTAGATATAACAGGTGCCTTTGTGAGGCCTTAGGTATAGGCCTTGAGGCTTCCTGTCAAACTAAACCAGCGCTTGGATGTATCATATTTGGTCTTTTATGGTTGCCAGAGTCTTATCACTATTATACTTTTGATTATCTAAATCCAAGAGGTAGGACGAACCCAAATGAGTGCCTTTGTAGGGCCTTAGGTATAGGCCTTGAGGCTTCCCATCAGAGTTAATCCTTATACTCGGACCAACTAGACCACAACATGAAATGAAGCTAAATAGATGCCTTCGTGGGGCCTTAGGTGTAGGCCTTGAGGCTTTCTATCAGAATTCACTCCCTGCCTAAGCCTTTTCTACGAATCAAGATATAATAGCAACAAAACGGAGAAATAGATTAATTACTTGAGCCCCAAGTAACTTCGGACTTCTCGCTTATCAAGGATTGTCGTGGATGGGTTGAGTCCACATAGAGTTCTTTTTTATGCCTTGAGGTCAAGGACTTTTAAACTGATCTTTAAATTACACGCCCGCCGGGCTTAAGACTTAGATCTGATTTGAACTCTGACACGATTCAGATCGGATCCAAGTGCTGAAGACTCATTTTCATTATGACTTTGCTAGAAATAACTTGTATATAACTGGGAATATATAACATGTTATTGTGCTTTTAAAAGAAAGAAAAGACAAAGACAGAGCAAAGATAGTCGGGTAAGTTTGAACCTTATCGGCCAAGGCTGAACTTCTTACAAAATCTATCTTTGTGGCTCTGTCAGAGGTCTGAAAGCTTTTAGAGGGGTTGACGGGGGAGAAGAGGATACAAAATGAATCGATACCACCATGAACAAGGTAGCAGAGCTATTACAGGGGTTTGGGAAGGTTTATCCCGAATGGGATGAAGGCTTGTGCTGACTACAGCTTCGTTGAAGGCAAATCTGGCTTGAGCGGAGTTTTGGCTTTTGTTTGTTTATTTGAGTGTCCTTAATTCTGTCTTCTCTTCCTCCTTTTATAGACGACTTCAGCTTGGGTTCCTGTAGCAATAGCGGTTGCCCGAATGCGGTTTGGTGATGACTCACTAGCTTTTTTACATGAATGCCACCAATAAAGTACTTTATTGGGCTGTGCAGTGACTGAATGACCCACCCCCTGTGGTCTTTGAGCAGGTAAGCAGGTGGCCTTTGTAACTTGTGCCCAGCCGAAAGCCTCTTTCCTGCCTCCTAAGTTTTCCTCTGGGCCTTGGGTTTGGGCCGGCTTTCTCTCTGGCCCAAAGTTCAGATTTTATCCCAAACAGTGCCCCCTTCAATTGATGTTAAGGTTGGGATCCCAAGCGCCAACATTAATTGAAAGAGACCCCTGTTCTAAACCCTTAGAATTCTTAAAACCCTTGTGAGTGAGCTTCTCCGTTCTCTGTGTCTCGTAAAAAGAAAACCTTCTCTGATACAACAAAACTTCCCCAATTCTTCCATCATTTCTTTCTCGTTGTCCGACGAGGTTGCATCTTTACCGTTCTCCTTGTTTTTCTTCCCCACGGCCTTCATTAAATGGCCTCAGGATCCGGCCAAACCCTACCATCCTACGAGTCTGGTGAAGGAATTGCCACTCTACGCCGTCTGCTCAACGGGCTGCATCGTCCGCGGGCAGGTCTGCATTCTGAACTCTTCTTTGAGATGCATGGGGTTCAATCTTTGGGTCCTGCCTGGATTTCTCGGGTTCCTTCAGTAGTAGAAAGTAATATGCCTAGGGGAAACTGGTTTACCCCAAATCCTTATTTGGCCGACTCGGGCATTTCTTCTTCTAAGTGGTCTCTTCATCGTCGAGGCTTTCCCTTGATGAATGATCTTGCCTGGGCCCAGTGGATTGACGAATTGGAACCTTCCTTCAAGCAGAAATGGATGAGTAACGGCATCTACGAACTGATTATGCTTTCGAAGATTTCAATTACCCCTAAGCCCGAATTGCTTGCTTCTGCCCTCCTCTTTTGGAATACGGGCACAAACACCTTCGATTTCCGTATGGGTCCCATGTCTCCCACCATTCTTGATATGGCCCAAGTCTTCAGGTTGAGGCCATCGGGCAGGGTGATAGATGTTACTCAAGATTGGATTCCATCTTCTACCACCGGGGGCTCAAGTTCTTCCACCTACTTCCTTCCTCTCAGCTATAACTCAGTTACTTTCAAAAGTTATGGGACCTCCTTTAAAGGATTCATCCCTTTTGTCAAGAAGAACTTCGGGGCAGGCTCTCCTCAAGCCGACAAAGATCAAGAGCATATGTACTTTCTTCTTTACTGGCTTAACAAACACGTCTTCCCCAACAAATCCAAGGGGGTACGGGTAGAATGGATCCCCTTGGTAGAGGTTCTTCACAATTTTGATGACGTTGCCACAGGTCCATTCCTTCTCTCCCATCTCTATCACCTTCTTTTTGACATGACCCGGGATGAGCCCTTTGAAACCAATTTGAACGGCCCCATCTGGATGATACAGATTTGGCTACAATGGTATTTTCCAGAATTTCGGGCTATTAATCTAGAGTTTCCAGAGGGTGTGGCTCCTGCCCGAATCCTGGCTGAAGCTCCTCCTGTAGATCATTCCACCTTTGCATGCTTCTACTTTTTCCGAGTCTGCAGGACTCGATCAGACTTGGAATGGGGTGCATCGGTCTTGAGGAGATATCCTTGGTTTTCTGACCAAGCCTTCCAAGATGCCCCTGGTGAGGATGCTGCTCCCTTCTGCAGGGAAAAGTTTATCAGCTGTATTCAGCCAAGAGACTTGGCCTGGGGGGTCAGGGGAAATCGGTATGATCGAGGCCTGGAGGTGTATCATCCTAACTTCTGCAGCAGGCAATTAGGATTTAGGCAATCCATACCTGTCCCATTCTTCGACTCCATCCATTGTGGCACTTCATTTCGGTTACAGACTCATTCTGAAGCGATATTTCGAGCTGCCCGCCGTAGTTTGGACGTGATGAGACAAGCAGCCCGACATTCCGTTGTTCTTAATTTCGAATGTACCTCGCTGTTTTCCTCTTGGTGGGAGGAAATGTGGACTCGAAAATACGGAGGAGATTTGAAAGTGAACCACGATCGCATTTTTAGCCAGCTTTCTCTTAAATCATATCCTAGCTCGGGCGAGCTTGCAAATTGGAAAGATATGATCCAAGAGAAAAACCGATTACTCCTAATAGGTGACTTTCTTCCCATCCGATTTTGCTTTCCTTGTTGTTTACTCTCCTCACTCTTACCTGTTTCTGCAGCTTCAGTTGATACTGAATCCGAAGCCATCGAATCAGAGAATGATTCTGCTGATGCCGCAGTTCTTCATGGTGCTGCAGCAGAAGCTGAAAGGCGGGAAGCCGGGGAAGGGACAGACGTCTCAGAATCTCTTGGGGATTCAGGAGCCGAAGAAACAATTAAAGAAATAGCCAAGGATACGATCAAAGCATCTAAACGAAAGAGGGTGGCCATAACTAAAACCATAATCTCTGATCCGGCACTTCCTTCAGCAACCACACGACCAATTCTTACCCGAAAGAGTAAGCGGGCAAGAGTCACCGTTCCTCCTAAACCAGCAGCCTCATCTGCTCCTGTTTCTGAAGCGGGTAAAGAGACAGAACAATCTTCCAGTGAGTCTCTCCTCTTCTGGATCAAATGGCTACCTTTTTCCCTTATCTGATTATCCCTTTATCACTCAACAGGACCTCAAGCTTCTAAAAGGTCAACCCTTGCTTCTAAGAAGGAATCACGAAGGGCTGCTACGCCTAAAGAGGTATGACTTCTATCTTTATACTTTCTTATTTTCAAACCTTCCTGAATTTTGAATAATTTGGCTTAGGCTACAAGGAAAGAAAGTCTTTCTCCGCAACCTACCCTAGATGCAACCCCTTCTTCTCAATTTGATCCTTCCACAGGAATCATATTGCATTTTGTGGATGAGGATGATACTTTGGTAAGTTACTCTTTTTTTTTTTTTTTTTTTATTTCAACTTTGCACATTGCTACCCAAGTAACTCCTATCCATGTTCTTTGCAGCCATCCTCGGGATATGAACCCCTTCCCCCGTCAGTGGTCTTGGATAAAGAACCCATAGTTCCTGAGATCCCTGTAGCTTTAGACACAACTATTTCGCAAATGCTTACTCGCCAGACGGTCGATGAACCTCCTTCTTCTCCTCAAAATCAACCTCAGGTGCTGGAATATTTTCTTCTTGTTTCTTCCTCTGGTGACCTTTTGCTGATCATCACTACTTTCTTCGGATACAACCAGGATGTAGGCACAGGTTCAGGCACAACTTTCCCATCTGTCGCTGGTGGTGAAAAATCTTCACCTCGACAAGGAGTTAGTGCATTCTCTGGTGAAACCCCGGGGTTAAGTCAGGTAACTTTCTTCTCTCCAAAGCCTCTTTTGCTTCGACTTGTGCATAGTTCATCTTGTCCTGATCCTGAAGTTTTGTAGCGAGCTTCCCCAAAAGAAACTTCCCCTCCTCCAATGGCCCGTAACCCAAGGTGCTTTCAACCTCCTTCTTCCTCTGGATATGTTGACACCTCCCTGTCTAGAGATGAACCGATTGAACAAACAGAAATTGCCCCCTCCATAGGCATTATCTCACCAGAAGAAACTGTTATGCCGGACCCTTCTCCTTCCTTCTTTGATCCTGCCAAGTTACCCAAACTCTTCGAAGCACTCGGGCGACTTGAGACGCGGTTGAAGTCTTCAAAGCAGGCTTCAACAAAATCTATGTCTTCGGAGCAGCAACAAATCTTTCAAACATGGGCAAAGAAAGAATTCACTGCATCATTTAGCCTCAAGGCTCTCTGTGACCTCGAGAGAGTCATTACTGAGTTTTTAAAAAACGATCGCTTATCCAAGCCTCAGTATGATTCTTTCCTTTCTTTCTTTGAAAACTTGAGGGCCTTCAGGGAGCAACATCAGAGAGCAGACCGGCTGGCTAACCGGGCAAAATGCTTCATAGAGAGAGAATCGAGCTCCTCTACCCAAGTTAGTCGGCTGATGGAAGAGAGTATGCAGACCAAAGAACGGATTGAAGTTGTTTCTTCTGAAATTCAGAAGTTGGAGAGACAACTGATGATCCTTAAGGCGGAGCAAACAACTCTTCTGGATAACCTTGAGCAACAGATCGAAGGGGTGGAAAAAGCGACTTTAGAGTTAGAGCAAACCAAGTCTGAACTTGTAAACAGCCATACTGTTTTGGCTGAACCAAATAGGATTTTTACCATCATGCGAACATACCATTCTAGAATAATCACCTTATGTGAAGATGTAAAGTTTTTGGAATAGAATTACTTTGTAATCTCTTTTTGTTTTAGAATGGATATGTAACATTCCTCCTGTTCTGCTCCCTTTGGATAGGCCTCAGGCAAATCTATGCCCTCTTGCCTGCCTGCTTTTCTCCTCCATCTTTATTGTTGGCAATCTTAGCCCCTGCCCCCGGGTCCTTTCAATGGTATTTTACTCTGTTGATAACCCCGACTCCTTGAAAACGAGGTCGATCATGCTAATAGGAGCTTCGGGGAAAAGGTCAGTATCCACCATCATACTAGCCTGAGGTGAATCGAGTAGTAACTTCCCCTTTACTATCAGATCCTGTACCCAGTCCCTAAACTGGACACAATTGACTATAGAGTGGTTGAAGGTATAATGCAACTTACAATACTTCTTCCCCCTGAGTTCCTCGGGCTTGGGCATCTTTTTGGTGTTGTCGGGCAAAATGACTCTTGCCCGCACAAGTTCTTCATAGATTTCTGGTGCCTTGGTTAGATCGAAAGAATAACTTTGATACTTTGGGGGTTTCATGGGTACGAACCCACCATCATTCATCACGATCTTCTGGTCCTTGACTGGTTGGACTAACCCTTTGATCGTCAATGGCTTAAAGGGTGTGGTCATCTCAGCAGCACACACATCTATACTCTTCTCCTCATGATCATCTTTGCATTCGGGTCCGGCTTCCCCTACCTCTACATGGTGAATAGTAGCTTTATTTTTGTAGAACGGAGGAGTTTTGGAAGTATGTTTTACCTGCTGTTCCTCCTGTAACAGCCTCTCATACTTAGTAGCAGCAATCACCAACTCTTGTAGCTCATTGAACTGTGCATCATAGAACCTTTTTCTCAAAGGTAATTTTAAAGCCCTTTGAGCAATGGATATGAGCTGTGCTTGGTTGACAGGGAACTGACATCTCATCCTTGTCCTTCTGAACCTCATCATAAAATCTTCGGTGGACTCATGATCATATTGTTTCACTTCTACCAGATCATTAATGGTGAGCTCTGGCTCTATCCTGTAGAACTGTTCATGGAAAGCCATCTCCATTTGCCCCCAGTTAGCAATGGAATTGGGGGGTAATAGAGAATACCATTGAGATGCCAATCCTGCTAGTGAATTTCCAAACAACCTCAATTTGTAGTTTGGATTGTCCTCATACGCCACACAGTGATTAGAAAATTTGAAAATATGATCTCTGGAGGACACACTGCTATCTTCCCCTGTGAAAATCGGGAATGCGGGCATCTTGAAATTAAGAGGGAATGGATTTAACTCGTCGATATATTCAGGATATGGCTTCTGGTAGGTAACCCTGAATACTGGACGAACTCGAGGCTGGACGTTTTGAATCACCGTTCTTCTTAACTCAGCCAATTCTTCTCTTAGTTGCTAAGTAGCTAAATTATCATTCTGGCCATGGATAGCTGACTCAATCTTCGGACTCCGGTCATTGCCCGCGTTTGCTTCCCTCATGGTTTCAGATTTTCTCCAGTTAGATCCTCCACCTTTGTTGACCATCGGGGGTGGCCTATAAGGTAGAGGTTTATCTGACGTAGTAATGGTTGTTTCTTTCCCGCTAGTTTCTCCAGCCGTGGCTGGCAGTCCAAACTTCATTCTTTCTTGTTCACTCTGCCTCCTATTATTAAATGATAATAATGGGAAGCTGGGAAACTCCTTTTCTGAAGCTGACTCCATCACTGCTTGACTTCCTTCAGGTATCACCTTCTTCTTTCCCCTATCATTTTCTTCTTCTAGTAGTGGAAACAAAGGAATGATTGGCTCACTTCTTATAACAACTGGACTCATTCCACTTCCTTGAGCACCCTTTGGAGTAGATAACTCCAAATCCAGCCTTCTTTGTAGATTTCCTGTAAGCATACAGAGTCTGCTTACTTCTCCCTTAGTCTCCAAGGAAATTCTTTCCATGCTTTTCAACACTTGGATCATTGTAACTTGCAGTTCTTCATTAATCCCTTTCCCCTGTGATTTCTCAGATGTAGTCGAACTACCTGAGACCACCTGTCCGGATGGGGATAAAGGATTTTCTGATTGTTCTGTCATCTGGAAAAGATCCTTCTTGGCTTCTTTTTTGGCAAGTTTATAGCTTCTCTTTTTGGACATGTAAGATCTTAGAAGTGCAGCTGTTTCTTATCCCACCGGGCGTGCCAAAACTATGTTCGTCGCAGGAATCTCCTGGCGGACGAGCACACAGCTCCCCTGGGAAAATGGCGTCGGTTGAGGGTATCTGTCGTACTTCTGCTTTCTTCTCGGGCTCGCTCGGGCAAGCCTTTGTCGGGCAGATCTTGGTCGGGCAAGACACACTTCGGGCAAGGCTCGTCGGACAGTTCTGAAAGAGAATGACAGAGTTAATTTGAAAGGGTGCCTTGTGGGGCCTTAGATGTAGGCCTTAAGGCTCACAATCAAGATTAACTTTGTCGTGCTCAGGCGTGCCACTGCCATCTTCAGTATGGCAGATGTTGAATGGGTGTTAAGCTTTGATTGAATATGTATACGCCCGAGAAACCAGGTTAGATATAACAGGTGCCTTTGTGAGGCCTTAGGTATAGGCCTTGAGGCTTCCTGTCAAACTAAACCAGCGCTTGGATGTATCATATTTGGTCTTTTATGGTTGCCAGAGTCTTATCACTATTATACTTTTGATTATCTGAATCCAAGAGGTAGGACGAACCCAAATGAGTGCCTTTGTAGGGCCTTAGGTATAGGCCTTGAGGCTTCCCATCAGAGTTAATCCTTATACTCGGACCAACTAGACCACAACATGAAATGAAGCTAAATAGATGCCTTCGTGGGGCCTTAGGTGTAGGCCTTGAGGCTTTCTATCAGAATTCACTCCCTGCCTAAGCCTTTTCTACGAATCAAGATATAATAGCAACAAAACGGAGAAATAGATTAATTACTTGCGCCCCAAGTAACTTCGGACTTCTCGCTTATCAAGGATTGTCGTGGATGGGTTGAGTCCACATAGAGTTCTTTTTTATGCCTTGAGGTCAAGGACTTTTAAACTGATCTTTAAATTACACGCCCGCCGGGCTTAAGACTTAGATCTGATTTGAACTCTGACACGATTCAGATCGGATCCAAGTGCTGAAGACTCATTTTCATTATGACTTTGCTAGAAATAACTTGTATATAACTGGGAATATATAACATGTTATTGTGCTTTTAAAAGAAAGAAAAGACAAAGACAGAGCAAAGATAGTCGGGTAAGTTTGAACCTTATCGGCCAAGGCTGAACTTCTTACAAAATCTATCTTTGTGGCTCTGTCAGAGGTCTGAAAGCTTTTAGAGGGGTTGACGGGGGAGAAGAGGATACAAAATGAATCGATACCACCATGAACAAGGTAGCAGAGCTATTACAGGGGTTTGGGAAGGTTTATCCCGAATGGGATGAAGGCTTGTGCTGACTACAGCTTCGTTGAAGGCAAATCTGGCTTGAGCGGAGTTTTGGCTTTTGTTTGTTTGTTTGAGTGTCCTTAATTCTGTCTTCTCTTCCTCCTTTTATAGACGACTTCAGCTTGGGTTCCTGTAGCAATAGCGGTTGCCCGAATGCGGTTTGGTGATGACTCACTAGCTTTTTTACATGAATGCCACCAATAAAGTACTTTATTGGGCTGTGCAGTGACTGAATGACCCACCCCCTGTGGTCTTTGAGCAGGTAAGCAGGTGGCCTTTGTAACTTGTGCCCAGCCGAAAGCCTCTTTCCTGCCTCCTAAGTTTTCCTCTGGGCCTTGGGTTTGGGCCGGCTTTCTCTCTGGCCCAAAGTTCAGATTTTATCCCAAACACCTTCTGTTTTTCCCCTTGTGATTTTCTACTGTGTTTTCCCTTTCCTAGTCTGTTCTCCACAATTCTTTGTCATCCCTTTTTCTGGGTCATTTCCAATTCAATTTGTAGCCACTTTTCATCGCGATTCGTCGCGATTTATCGAGTCGGTGTATCGAATTCCGGTGTTCTTACTGGTTCGAGTGTTATCTACACCACCACCTTCTCTCTCTGCCTTTGGCAGCGTTGCATGTCGATCTCCACATGCTTCATGGCTGGTTTTTTTCCAGGTTGTGGTTGTGATTGAAGAGCTGTTCTCAACTAATAAAAGCGATCGAAGTGGGGATGCTTTGTCTGAAGCGTGGAAGCTGGTTGCTGAATGGGATTTTCTGGTGTGGAAGTGGCTGTAGCAGAGATCTAGGTTGTTCTTGGTCCTTTTTTATTTGTATATTTAGTACGTGAGTCAGTAGTAAATTTATGTTGTGTGTTTAATAAAGGTTCCGGCATTTAGTTGACCAAAAAAAAAGGATTTAAACAGTCTTTACTTCTTATCCAATTGTGTAGGTACCACCAAACCATTAAGTTCAATTATTCACACGTATCTTGATCTGCCAATTGGATAAACCCTCTTGTTCCCATTTTATTATATCCACTCAAATGTTCTGGATTCTTCGTCGTGGCCCCCAACTCGCTTTACCCTCCTTTCTTTCTTCCCACCGAATGTCTCCTTTTTCTCTTGAGAACAATTTACGTGAAACGATTACTGATATTTGAATTTTAAATAATAATATATTATTAAATAGAACGCTAAGACAATAGTGAATAAATTTCTCTTTTTATTAAGAACAACTTATATGAAATAGTCACATGATATTCCAATTTCAAATAACAGTATGTTGTTGACCGGATGCCATAATAACATAGAAACATGTTGCCTATAAGACCTTTTCCGAAGAAGATGTCAAAGTTTAAACATAAAATTTAAATTTGAAAGCTTATGTGGCACATTGATTTTTTTTTTTTATAAATGGCACATTGATTTTTTTATAAATTTTATTCTACAACCGATATGTCAAATTTAAACTATTATTTAAACTATTATTTACTTTTTATAGTTATAATTAGTATTTTGAAACAAAAGACAAGTATAAAAATTATGAAAAATATTTATTAATTACTAAAAATAGATTTGAAGCCGCTATCAAATTTGACAGCAACTTCCTCTGCTGCCTTTTCATATCATGGCACATAGGAATTGACATTTCAGTTGAAAAAGATTAAGAATATCTTTTATTATCGTTATTACAGATATGAACTTTTCGATATTTTCTTTGAAGATGCTCTAAAGTTGCTTTCCTTGCACTTGCATAGTTGCATGGATTTTGCCAGCCTGGGTGCGTTCATTGTACGCGTTCCCCGGAAAGGTTAACTAATTAAAAAATATATTTTAATCCACTAATCAGTAATCACACACGTCAGCTTGATCACACCGCTCAAGTTAACAGACACTCGATCTCGTCCGTCCAGTTGTACAACTAATGAATCCGACCTCAGCTTAACCATGGTTTGTTGAATTTGTGGCGCAGGTGCTACAGCCAACCGCTCTCGAGGCCTATATATCAGGACCCCAAGACTCCAAATTTCTTCATCCTCGTCTCCTCCAAAGCTTGTTCGTCGAGTAAGGTTTCCCGACAAATAGAGAATCTTTCTATTATTTTGGTACGATCCAATTCCAATTATTTGTTTTTCTTTCTTTGATTTTTTTGTATTTGTATACAAAGAAATTTAAAGTTATGTGTTTTTATTCTTTGTCGTGTGATTTTTTAGGATATCATATCATGCTATGTTGTGTCTTTGTAAATATTGATGCTTCTGTGAATCTGTCATATCATATGGGGTTTTGTTACCTTCTGGTTTTTGGTACATCTTTGATTGAACCAAATGTTGTAAGTTCATGCATGAACAAATTAAGTTATGCTCTTCATGTTTGGGATGTGATTTATGCACACCTTTTTTCTTTATTCTGGCGTTTGGATTGAATGAATGATTGGAGAATCAAGGACAGAATCATATGTCTACACGGTGGGTGTGCAAAAATCATTTTCTTTACGCTCACTCGTTTGGTTTTTGGAGGATTTAAACGCAGCCATGAGCTTTGTTGTGGGTTGATGCATTTATTGATTGAAGTGCTAATAACAAGTTTCTTTTTTTCTACGAAGTTCATTGCATATTGGAAGAAGGGTGGTGTATACACCTCTTCTGGCCAATAATTTTTCGATTTTACGAATTGATAAATAAACAAAAACTGTCATTGTAATTCATGGCATAGATGGAGCTAATCGTTTATAAATTGAATTTCGTGTGTCCATAATCCGGGTTAGTTGGATGATTGTTGGTAACTTGGTATTGAAGCAATATTTGTGGAGGGCAGGGCATGGCAGGAGGGCTAACAATGTTTTGTTTGTTGTGTGTGTGCAGCTGAATTTGCAGTAGATTTCTCAAGTCAAGGCAAAGTACATATATGGTTGAACAAGACGACGATCAGATCCCAACTGCTTTTGACCCCTTTGCCGAAGCCAAAGACGCGGATGCCCCCGGAGCCAAGGAGTATGTGCATGTCCGGGTGCAGCAGAGAAATGGAAAGAAGTGCTTGACGACAGTTCAAGGGCTGAAGAAGGACTTCAACTACGACAAGATCCTCAAGGACCTTAAGAAAGAGTTCTGCTGCAACGGGAATGTTGTTCAGGACAAAGAGCTCGGCAAGATAATTCAGCTCCAAGGCGATCAGCGCAAGAAAGTGCTGCAGTTTCTCGTTCAGGCCAAGATTGTCAAGAAGGATCAGATCAAGATTCATGGCTTCTGAGGACTTGGAGTTGTAGTCGAGTTTGTTACCGTTGTATTAAGTTTGCTACTACCTCCCAGAACCTCCTGGCTTGTCTGGATGTTCTGGGTTTGTAATAACAGAATTGTCTATACAATGTGGAATTTATGGACTTCTGATGCATGATGCTGGTCTTTGTTAATTTGCTTCCGTTTTTGTTGGTTGATGAGGATTTCAGTTCAATTTTATGGGATTTCATTGTTAAACAACTCTAATGTTTTTTCTGTAAATATTAATGGTTTGTTTGGGATTTCTAAATGTCGTCTGTTATTTGTCATTAGGTGGATGATTCCACCTTGCGACGAGAGAGATAGACTGGCTAGACTAGCTAATAATAGGTGGACTCCACCTTGCGACGAGAGAGATAGACTGGTTAGACTAGCTAATAATAAGTCGAGGACTCCACCTCGTGACGAGAGAGATAGATTGGCTAAACCAACTAATAAACTCACTACGTGACGAGAGACATAGATCTGATGGTGCAAATTATTTCGACGGTTGAGCTGCCAACATTAAAACTATAGCATTGCTTACAAGAGAAATTTACACGTCCTTGTTTAATCTTGTTAATTATTCAGAAGTTGAAAATAAAATAGATGTGCGAGAAGCTAAAAATAATTGCGTAAAACCACCTCCCTTCCTACAAATCCTTCTACAAGGAAGCCTTCATTTAGGAAAGTGATTTATACATGGTCATTTTCACTTTTTTCACAGCCTTCTCAATTCTAACACTTGATTCTCCATCGATTTGTTTAATCCAAAATAACGAGTGTGTAGAGGTGAAAAAAGACGTGCAAAAATTATCTCTTCATTTATTAATGTGAAAAAGAATGTACGGAGCCAAACATGATAAAAACAAGACAACAAAGATAAATACAAGATAAAAAAGAGATGCTGACTTGTTATGCGCAATTTGTGCAGCACAAACTGTTGCACTTGTAACTCAGAACCAATCCAAACGAAAACGTTCATTTCTCCGGCAAGCAATCGGCAGCAAACATGAAGTACCACTCATGCGACTCACGGTCCTCCCTCGGTTTACACATGTATATTCTACGAGGGGAACTTATGGCTTGCAACAGTCGGAGAATGGCAACAAAAAGAAACTTTAGAATAGCTTGGCCTGCGGTTGCATTCCACTTTTCATCATCGTGGAGAATTCTTCATAGTTGATCCGACCATCCTGTAATCCCAGTGGAATTGAGTGCTAATGTGCATGATAATGGAGAAATTCAATAAAGTTGTGAGGATGTCGACTTACATTATCTGTATCAACTTCCGATATTATTTCCCTAATTGTAGCTTCGTCACCCATTCCATACTCTTTCATTGCAGATTCTAGCTCGTCTCTTGTGATAAACCTGTAATAAACACACACAAAAAAAGAAAAACATTAGGTAATCAATCATTCATGCTTACCCATAAGCCTAATCTTATCTAATTTAGCGGTTGAGAATATGAGAACTGGATCCAGAGCGAATAGGAGCTGAGGTCAGTTTTCACAGAATTGTAATTAACTGCAGCATCCTACAACTTTCTAGTTCTTTGAAAATGAACGTCCAAGAAAGCATGCGCAATTCTTAGAGATTGGAAGAAAAAGCTTACCCGCTATTATCTTTGTCAAAATATTGAAAGGCTTTGTAAAGATGTTCGTCCCTCTCTAGCCTGTGTCTATGCATTGTAGCAGTGATGAATTCAATGTAGTCAATTGATCCACTCCCATCCACATCAGCCTGAAATGCAAATGCAGACCATGAGTTGGGTGGGATGCGAAAGGTAAAAGAAAACTGGGATATTTTAAATTGAATGATAATGTACAGCTTCCATTAGCTGCTTGACTTCAGCCTCTGTGAGCTTAGAACCAAGTCGAGCCAATCCTGACTTGAGTTCATCATAAGTGATGGTTCCGCTATTGTCAGTGTCCAAGTTTGTAAACATTGCCTTCAGCCCATGTATTTCTTCTTCAGAAAGATTTTCGGCAATAACCTATAACCATATTCATAAATTATACACCGTTAGAATCGAAGCACAATCAGATCCAATCTACAGAGTATATAGTACCATCACAGCGCTATTCAAAATTCAAAGTAGTCTGTGTCCGAAAACCTCTTGACAAACGTACCTTCAATGCAAGTTTTTTCAGTTTGTTCATAGCTCTGAACTGCTTCATCCTAGAAAGCACTGCACTGTCTATGGGTTTGTCTGAAGCTTCTCCGCCATCTCTGATCCATGGATGTTCTGGTTGGCCACCCAAATTCAAAAGTTTTAGTTGCAAGATAAATCTGCTAGACACAATAAGCCAAGTATCAAGTAAAAGGAAGAGATCTATACCTAGAACCTGAGTCGAAGTGATACGTTTTTTGGGGTCCTGTGTTAGCATCCTACGGACTAGGTCCTTGGCACTGTTTGATATAGATGGCCACGGTGAACTTGAAAAGTCAATCTCTCCCTCCATTATGGCATCAAATATCCCCTTCTCCGTTTCTAAATCGGTCATTGGAAACTATTAATCGTTTAAACCAACATGAAAAATACAGAACCTGTAACTAGTACACAAAGATATTATGTTAAGCAAAACAAATATACTGTGTCTTTACCTGCCCAAAATGGAGGCACTCCACTTAGTAAAATATACAATATAACTCCTGCACTCCAAATGTCTATTTCCTTCCCATATCTGCGTCGCAGTACTTCTGGAGCAACATAGTAAGCACTCCCAACTATATCACGATACACTTTTCCTGACAAGAGTTTACCATGAAAGATAATGAATAGCTATGCTACAAGTGGAAGCATATCATACGCAATAAAGAAAAATATTCATCAAATGCTAACAGTTGTCAAACATAGTACATATATCTGCAGTAAATTAGTAAATTACAAAGAAAATACAGAATCTACTCATCTATAGTTTTAAAAGACAAGGTAAACACCAAAATCATAAGCAAATTTGACAAAAGAAAATCTTAAGCAAACAATCTAGTGACGTTATGATGTCATCTTAAGGATAACTGTGAAACCCATGAAAGTAGAGAACATATTAAGAAGGTCCAAAAGACAACAAACAATATATTTGGCCTGTTCCAGATAAACCAAGTTTGACAAAAGTGTTAAAATACATGTTTCTAACTATGTTGCTAAAAGTAAACACAATTTATAGTTGTGGGAAACTTTAATGCTGGCAAATTACAGGTCTGGACTCCATCTCACAGAGATATGCGAAAATAGGATGCAAACATAATATGCCTTTTTTTTACTGTGGGTCACTGAGGGTAAGAGAGTGTTCCGTTGCTGTTCTCGGTCTTCGTGTGACATTGCTTGACAGAGATGTGACCTTACTACCAGAGTTTAAAAAATAATGAAGCTGCATAATTGAAGACCATCTCTCCCCACCCCCCATGCAATTAAAGATGTTGTTAACTTGTCATTAATACAACTGCATCAGAAATTTACAGTACAGCTCTTTTCTTTTCCTTCCATCTCACTTCCATGAAAAGAATGGAGGCCATTATGGAAATACGACAGCGAAACATGTTTGGTGTAGCGTGTATCATCATCTATCAAACATGGCAAAATAAATGAAATTACCAAAGCAGTGATTTCTAAACTGATGAAATTCAATTCGTCTTCGTTCCCTAACATGAGGCTCAGTTTATCTACCAGTGCTAAAGGTAATAAATTCAACATTTATAATTCGGTTTTGATAAAGTGCTTATCTACCATCTGAATTGCCAGCTAACATGTCCTGGTTACCCTTACTTATTTTCTAAAACAAAATGGCTTTGTCTTCTATCAACTTACAATATATTATGAAATCCAGCTAGGTTCTGCATTGACTTTGGCATGAATTTAGTACCATTATCACTAGAAACATCATTTCCAGATAAAAACAATTCCGCGATCGAAGCATATGCGCACAATTCACCTAATACCTTATATCTCTCATATCAATTGTGAAGGATACTGAATTTCCAAGCAAGTAACTATGGAAAATGATATCTAAATTTACCTTCTTCAATGAAGACGGACAACCCGAAATCGGTAGCCTTGAGAAGGGCATTCTCATCCTTGCTAGACAGCAAGAAATTCTCCGGTTTCAGGTCCCGATGCATCACTCCCATAAAATGACATATGTGGACAACATTAACAATCGCCCGGCATATCGAAGAAGCCGCTCTCTCACTGTAATGTCCCTTGGCAATGATCCTATCAAACAGCTCTCCACCTGCACACAGCTCCATACAAACATGGACAGACTGCTTGTCCTCGTAACAACCTTTGAACTCCACAACGTTGGGCTGCCCGCTCAAATCCTGCATAATCTGAATCTCCCTCTTGATGTCCTCCTTGTCGTTCTTGGTTACAAGCTTCCGCTTCGAAATCGACTTGCAGGCGTACTTCTTGCCGGTCGAAATCTCGGTGCAGAGATAGGTCACGCCGAATTGGCCTCTGCCCAGTTCTTTCCCAATGGTGTAGTGCACCCTGACATCCTCAAACGGCTTTCCGAGGATTGTGTTGTCTGCCGGCCTTGGAGCTACTGGTTTGGGGGTTTTAGCCGGGACTGTCGGCTTCCATGCTGGTTGGGGTTCTTGGTTGACTGGCAGACCGCGTCTTTCGGGTCGTTGTTGATGAACAGCAGCAGCTTCATGGCTATGGGGTTTCTGGTGGTGGACCCCACCTCCTCCTTCTCCGCCTCCTACTGATCTGTAGCCATTATGTTGTCGCTCTGAATCTTTGCTTTTGCTTAGACACTTGCCCATTTGTTGTTTTTGCTCAAGTAATACCTTTTACGCTGGAATTGCAGAGGAGAGAGAGAAGCAAAAGAGTTCTGGATCAGACAGGCAAGGGAGAGAGAACCCAGATGAGGATTTGGTGAGAATGTGATAAAGAAGGTAACTTGGGAAAGGGTTTGAGAAAAGTAGCCTGGAATTGCAAGGAAAAGCTGAAGAAAGAAGATGGTCAAACTTTTCAATCAAGTGGAATTGTTGAATGTTTCAGGTCTTCCAAATTCTAATCAAGGGACACAGACAATGACAGAGACCCGGATTTCTGTAGCTATAGCCTTCACAGGGACTGCTTAATAATCCAACAAATTATATATGGAATGGATTTTACCAACTCATCCTTATACATGAGTTACAAGTACTGTCTTACAAATCCCTATCAATCCAATCATGTCCCTAAAACCCAGTCTCATCCAGCCCACCAAACGGGCATTTGTAGTGAATAACATGGACGGATACGGTTCTACAAAACAACTAAAACCCTTAATCCAACAGTCATATGGTTTTAGATTTGGATGATTTTTGATAGACATAAACTTTGAGCAAATATCCAAAAAATTAAACAGTTAGAATTGTTGAAATATATTACTAAGTGAACCTCACAAAAACGTGTAAAAATTGTGTAAAAAAAGTGATGCCACGAATATGTCTGCTTTTTTAAATAAAAGATTTAGAGTCCGTAGTAAAAAATTTGTAGTGTCCATAATAACAAAAGGTAATAGTATATTAATTAAATAAAAATCATGTGGTGATGAAATTGTTTTATATAGAATTGCTCTATATGGGGCTGGAAAAGTGATGGATATAGCCCAATTTAGAGCTTCGAATAATCTTTGGGGCTTTATAAAAGAATCTCTCACAATGAGGGGTTATATCTTTTGGGCTCTATATGGGGCTATATGTATTTATTTATGTAGTAATTTGATTAAGTGATGATTTTTTATTTTTTATTTTGTGTTAGTTTTTCTTAAGTTGCTGACACTCCGGTTCGAAGATGTGACTACAGGACAGAGGTTCAGGGCCGAAGGGGTAGAGGAAGAATTGAGAAAACTTTGGAAGAGACCCTATGAAAAGACTTAGAGTACGCGTTCTAAGATTTATATAGCCAACCCCACTTAGTGGGAAAATGCTTCGTTGTTGTTGTGAACCCTTCAACCTAAAAAGTTCAAATTGTGGCAAAGTTAGATTTCATTACTTATAAATCGTTTGTTGGATTAGATTCCCTTATCTCAATCTCATACATTGAAAGAAACAAACCCCCACTTCATGCTCTGAAATAATTTGATTTTCACGTATAACACAACAATTTACCTAGCACCAATTGGTAATTTAGTATCATATAATTTTGAAACAAATTATTTGAAAATTTCACCCATCAATGCCCATAAACGTTAAATCAATTTGAAAATTTAATTCTTATGGAATTTAAAACAATCATTAATTAGCCAAATTGCAAGAAAAATAAGTAAGAAAAAAGAATTAAAAATAATAAAAGGAGAGTATACGTGTATTCGCAAGTGGAGGGAGAGTGATAGAATTTTGCTCACATGGGTTGCTATTTTTTGTGGGACCCACTGTTTTTTGGGACTAGATGTAACCCGATTTTATGCTACCCCAAAAAGGAAGTTACTAGCACCAGTGGTAGCCCCATTTTCCGGCTCATTGGGGATGAAATTTCTCACTAAGGCTAAAAATGTAGTAGCCTTATGGAGGATAAAGCCCCCATTGAGGATGCTCTAAACTGAGCTGTTGAATCAAACTTTGTTTTATGTCTTTCTCATTATTTATATAGTACAGTCTAAGGAGTCTGAGTTGACTAATTTATTATCATATTTTCTTTCTTCATATTCAAGTAATTTATGCCTCCAACAAGAAGAAAAAGTAATTTATAGGCTGATATATTTTATTAAATGATAGCTGCAACATTTTTATTGGAAAAAATAAAAAATAAAAGATACGTGTAACATGTTTTTTTATTGTTAATACGTGTAACATGTTTATTGTTTTGCAAAATATCTACCATAGTTTTTGATGTATCGCCCCCTTCATAACCTGATAGCGGTGAACCGGTAGACGTCGAGGAATAACAGGCAGCTCCGACGTACTCCCGGAAATGTAGGAAGACTTATCCTTGTTGTAGGACTTTTATAGTAAATCCATTTGCGCATGGATAAAAGTAAAACATCTAGAATTTCTTTTGGATACTTAAGCATAAAATTAGTACTTATGTTTTGGATTATGAACATGAATATAAATGTGAACTGGTTTGTAACGAAAAAATACCTTTCAGATTCTTTAGCGTAGCGTCAAAAACGCATTGATAACATGTTGAAATCAATTTTATTAAAGGAAGAGAGAGCGCGGCAATAGAGAGAGTGGAGAAAATAAAGCGTAGGAAAATTGTAGGATGTATACCCCTATGCCAGTACCTTTATTTATAGTAAACCATGAGGAGAGAGAAATTTGCCCTCTAAGTAATACAAAGTTTAATAAGAAAGAATCACTCGTATAAAGAACAATCCTAAACTCAATCTACCTGAGATTTACACAATTACATATGTGTTAACTATTAATAACAACATCCTCATTGTCAATATTATTAAAAAGTGCCGAAAGTGTCTGTCTCTAATGTAATTGACACTATGTCACGCAGCACCTCGGATTATGGTTGATTAACAAATTTCACACACAGAGAGCGACAAAACCAGTAGTCGCTACACTTTTTGTTTCTTTTAAGTTCCTTTTCAGAGTCGGTACTACTTATATTTTCTTGCTACTTTTGTTTGTGGTTTTGTGCTCATTATATCTGAAGTGGTGGGTTATGGAAAAGGATCCAATCCTTTTCCTAAAGATCATACGGATCCCATGAGGTTTGAGACCCATTAAGTGTGGCCTTCGGGATGTTTTGTTGTGAAATAATTATGAACTACTCTTTGTGAACTATACTCTTTATGCAGGTTGATTTTAATCACATTTTAAGGCCAGTTATCCCAACTTTTTAGTAGGCCCCAAGTATTGAACCTATAGTTTCATATCGCTTATGTATGTTTTAACTTGCGTCACTTTACAGGCATTGACTAACACAACATGATCTAAATTTTCACTTGAATATTCAGATTGTGTGTGTTAGATCTACTTTGAGAACATGATTTAAACCCAATTTTACAATGTAAACATTTTAATAAATCGAACTCTGCACATGAATTATAAAAAGTCATAATGATTGAACAACTATGAATAAAAAAAAATATTGTAATCATTTCACAAAACGCAATGACTTCCCGAGGAAAAAAAAAAACTTGAATTATTACAAAGAGACTATACTTTTGCATAGTCTATGGTGAACAATTATCAAGTGTCAATGGAACTTTCTTTTTCTTTCTAATTAATTATTGTTGTTCCTTTTGGTCTTTGTTTTATACTTTTCTCATATTAGAATGAAAGCCTTGAAGTTGATATCTCTTAAGAAAATTAAGAAAAATATTATCACATTAATATTTTGTTAGTATAGTGGATAATTTAAATTAGTTTTGATAAGTTGTTCATACGTGTGTACACAAATTTGAGTGTTTTGAAAGCAATGTGTGAAAAAAGAAATGGTGGGAAACATTTGAGTGGATGATTTTGTAACATCTTGAGTTGTGAGTGTGAACTCAAGTACTAGTTGAATAAATTGCTTGATAATTTTACCTTACCTAAAGTAAAAACATAGTTTACAGTAACACTTGATAAGTATATCGTTTTTCATATATAACATGAGTAAATGTGCTCTTATCAAACTGTATGGGGACTCAAGATATACTTAAATTACGAATATAGTTATTCTGTTAGATTAAATCTGATTCTTTATTTGAATGATTATTTTCTTAAACGTGTGATTCAAATAGTAATAATTTGTCCAACAACAAGTCCGATGAGAAAATGTTACATGACTTTGTAACATGAGGAAAATTTATAATATTACGTGACATTCAGTACAAAGTAAATAAAAATTTGAGATTTAAAAATTAAATCATACTTTCAGCTACTCTATTAATATTCTAGTGCACTTTAAACCACAAAATATTTTAGCCACACTAAAGATTATAAGCTTTATATCTATCATAATATGATACTAGACCTCTGCATATATCATTGTTAAACCACACGTGATATACTAACTTGTGTCTCGAAACACTAATAATTTCACATAATCATGAAATGTTGTGCATCAAGGGTTTGAATGTGAAGATCATCCAACATGGGCTCCCAAAAGTCGCGTTCGATCAACACAGGGACTCATATTGTGGGACCCAAAAATTCCACTAAAATAGTGGATAATACTATAGACAGGGGACACATGGGTATTCTATTTGTCGTGGTTATTGTAAGAGGAATGAGAATCTTCTTTCCCTTTTTTTTTTTTTTTTTTTAGAGGGTTTTAGGGATTCTTAAATTATTGTTGTTTATTGATATCGTGCGATCAAAAATTATTTTAAATATTTTTATTTAAATTAAACATGAACAGTATTTGAACGTACAATATACGATAAACGGACAGAATTTGAGAATCCCAAGAAACCTCAACAAAAAGGATCAGAAGAGGATCCTCATTCTTGTAAGAGAAGCTGGAAACGTGAAACGTGTGACATCAATGAGTACGTATGGGACCCCATTAGGGATTACCAAACTTTTGTTTGCTAGAAAATGGAAATGCAATTTTACATTCACAACTAGGCGTTTTTGGTTTTGATTGTGTTGTGTGCTCGTGCTTGCATCCACATGCTTTGAAGCCCAAACATGAAGGAAAAGATCTTGTCTTATAAGCATCACAAAACTACAAACAAAATCCACAAAATAATAATACTGAAAATATGAATGAGGATTGCTAGGATTAGTCGAACAAGCATTAGTTAATATCAGCTCACAATAAGACATCAAGACAAGTCACGTGAGCAACTACTTTAGCATTTTTCTTGTGCAATTATATCATGAACGAAGTGTGATAGGAATAGTTACGTATACATATGTGCAGGGATCTAGTCGTTCATACTTTTGTAAGTGAGGAGGATCATGCCAACCGACGAAGCAAAAACGGCCAGAATCAACTAAAAAAGTAGATAAGGCTAGGATGGTAAGCACACCCACACGTGCACTGCTAATAATAGCATGCATTTTCATGTGGCAATAGATTATGTCCGGAAAAAGTTATTGAGTGTGTTGGGTGTATTATTGCGCTTTGATGACATAATATGACTTTTTAGAAGCAACAAAAACTGACATGAATGAAGCTTGCAAGCAAGGATTGTGTAGCGATCAGCAGCCTAAGGCCCTCAACATAACTGTGTGCTTGTCATGCGACTTTATTACATCATTTTTCATTATCCTTGTCTTGTACAAGTTATGTGAACGCTTTGGAATAAAAATTTAAAAAAAAAAATATGAGAGCAAGGAAGCTGGTTATGCTTATTATAAATAAAGACACAAAGTGGTGAGAAGTTACGCCATAGAAATTTCTCAACTCTCTTTTCTTTTTTGGTCCCTATAATGCATCTTCTCTCCATTCCCTCATTAAAATAGGCCTACAACACGTTATTAGCACGCTCATGACGTTGCACTACGGAAGAGAGGGATCTTCACAACCATCAAGGGCCTCCCTAGTTTCTCAATCAAGTGCTTCCAAAACACGTTTTCAGTTTCGATATTTTAATCAGCCTTAATAACATGATACATTCACCATAATGCATGAATCCCAAATTTATTTTTTGTATTATTTGTTATGTATCCATGTCACAGAACGCATCACGTATCCATGTCATCTACCTCAATATATGCAAAGCAGATGTTTCACTGACACAGAACGCATCACGTATTATTTGAATCTTTGACAGACCCAACAACTTACAGAGAAGATGACTGATGAGATTTACTCATTCAAATAAATACAGAAAAATGAAGAGAACCCCTTATGATGTGATATATAATCTGTACTCATTTTTTATACAACACTGGTGGGCAGTACTAACTTCAGAAAACAAAATTACACGACTGAAAAAAAGATTTCAATGGCTAGTTGTGATCAAGGTGAGTCTCAAGCCCTCAACTTTTGGATTTTTCGACAAGAATAATCCGACCATTCCACTCAGTCTCATCTAGAGCTCTGATAGCTGCATCAGCATCTTCATCCGTTTCCAGCGTCAAAAATCCAAATCCACGCGAATCTCCCGACCTTAGAAGAAACAAATTTGCAACAAAAATAAAAACTCAACTCAAATAAGATTCTACCAAGTATGTATCACAGGGAAAACGCGTGCACAAGGTAATAGCTAAGCAAAGCAGATGTTTCACTGACACAGAACGCATCATGTATCCATGTCAACTACCTCAATATATGCAAGTATACTGTAAACTGCACAATTACCTCTTGTCTCTAACGATCCGAACATGTTGTACTCTGCCATACCTAGAAAACTTTCTTTCCAGATCTCTCTCTGTAGTCGCGAAGCTAAAACCTGCAACAAATAAATTTCTCCCAGGTTTCCCTAATCCAGTTTTCCTATTAGGAGGTGGTGACCAAGGTCTCCTTCTAGGAGATCGGTGAGGAGAATGATATTCTGGAAAAGGGGACCTTCGCCTTGGAGAATGCCTTTCCCTAATATGAATTAAGGGATAAAACATTAGGAACCGAACTATATGTTTTGGAGGGTAGAGAGATCTTTGACATAACCAAAGTGTGAAAGTTCCACTCATTAAGTAATCCATTTTACCTCAAAAATCTTGGACTATTCAATTTACATAATCATAACTTTATGGTAATGCATATGAATTAGAAGTCAAGAATATTCTTCGTATAATTTGAGATAAAGAAAGCATGATTGATGATAGAAAGCTAGTTAAGTCTAAGGTATTACTATTATATATAAATGTTGATGAAGGTTTGAGAGATTACAATCCTCTTATCAAAATTCAATCAGATAACAGTGGTTGATTCAGAAATGCAATTTTTGAGGTGGTCATGGCTCAAGGATAGGAGTACCAAATGAAAGAGATAAGCCAAATCTTACAAAAAAGTTGTTGCCATGTGAAACTGTTAGAATTTTAACATATGATAATGGAGAGACTATAGAAGTTAACCTTGTGGACCTATGATGGACTCTTGAATATGGGGACCGTGATCGAGTTCGGTCACGGTAATCCCTATGGGAACCATAGGAATCTCTGTGTCGAATGGGTGATCGTGACTCTGATCTATCCCTTCTCCGGTACTTTGGTGGTGAGCGATGGGACCTTGGGGGTGAGCGGTGGGACCTTGGGGGCGAAGTTATATGCTTGTGAGAAGAGCTATCCTTACGCTGGGACTGGCGCTGAATGCCCTGTGTTGAAGCAGAACTTTGCCTGGTCGGAGATAATTGATCAAGTGAAATTCCTTTATGCAATTCAGGGGAAGAAATTTTCTGGCAATGTGACATTTGTGCTTGAGAACCTTGATGAGAAGGCGAGCCTTCAGGTGAAATTGACATTTGTCTCTTTGTCTTAGGAGATACTGATCCTCCGGCAGTTCTTTTGGGAGAATGAAGATCAGAATGATATATGCCAGGGTTTCTGTTCTCACCTAGGGAGTCATCTTTCTTGGGTTCACCATATTCATATTGTGATCTCTCTGAATAAAATCTGTTCTCTCCCCCACCATGCGGAGCATCAATTGGCCTACCCATGTCAGATTCGCTCTGCTCTCCAGCTCCCCGGTTTGCATTTGCTGTTAGTGGAGACTCCTGTGAATGAGCAGAATCTTCAGCTCCCGTTTCATTATGGAATGTTTGCGACTTAGAATGAGAGGAGGGGTTAAGAAAATTACTTCCATGCAACTCATCCATCTCACCTTGGTATTGGTTATTGTCCTTGAATGGAGACTGAGTCCTCTCTGGATCATGGGCAAATTTTGTTTCAACGACACTGTCATGACCAGATTCAGTTGCCACAAGGTAAGAATATTCCGGATTGAGTGAGGGGGAACTACGTTGCTCATGTTGGTTCTGATCCTGATCGAAGTCACCTCTTCTTTCAAAGTTTTCTTCATCGTCATCAACTGCAAAGTTAAGGTCCGATTCTCTGGCCAATGTTGAATCATCTTTAACACAATTATCTAAATCTCCCATTGTTCTCCCTAGAGAACCAATATCCCTGCAATGTATTCAATCATAATAAGTAAACAGAACGGAGTCCTGAACATACAACTGAAAGATATCATATTCAAGTTCCATATACAAATTTTGAACAATATTGCATACATAGATCTCCGTTTGCCTGCTAGTCATATATTACTTATACATGAGTATCTTTTATTGAAATCTATGTAATGAAACCAACGGTATTGATGCCAACTTTGGTCTTTATACTGCAAAACAATCAATAATTTCTATGACAAATTGCAACCTGTTTCGATGTCAAACCTCCGAAACCAGCAAACCATTTTCAGCATACTAGAGGATAATGGATACCACAGATATAGCCAAGCTCCACAATGTAACCTTCTCACATCATTCTACGGGAGCCCAAAACAACCCATTACAAGTGACACCAAAATAATCACAAAACCAAAATAATAACGATAAAATAAAAAATAAACAGATGAAAGCAACTTGCTTTCAATTTAAGCCCCAGGGCTAAGGTACCCAATTACCCATACCATCTCAAATTTGTGTAATGCAGCTATGGCCACCCTAAAAAACCCTAAAAACTAAAGCTTTAATTTAATTAACAGCTTGTCCCATGAGTACCAAGAACAAAACAGCATTCCAATTTCTAAATGTCAAATTTTAATTCTCTACAAACATTAAGAAACAAATACCCTTTAAATTTCGAGAGAAAATCACACCCACACTGCTACACACTACTCACACTATGCTAAATATTACGAATACAAATCTAATTCGATGGGAAGATTCCAAAAAATCAAGCATCGCTCATGGTATAAGAGTTCGAATTACGTACCTTTTACAGATTTATTTTTTTGATGGGAAATTTGGTTTCGGAAGAGCGTCCAAAGATAAGAGATTGAGCTTCAGACTGGTCGTTAATGGCTGGAACAAGAATACGGGAAGAAGAAAGGAAGTTTATGATTTCCGTCGGATCTATGGAGCGTAATCAATTCCGTCTAAAAACTTGTTTTGGAGTCCATTTCGGGTTTCGTGGGCTTTTATGGGCTTATGTAGGTATCAGAATGGGCTGTAGCTCGAATTTGAATCGAGCTTGGTTCGGTTCGGGGCTCATTCAAATTCGGGTTGTAATAGAATTAAAATAAATAGAGATCCAAGGAGAATACCATCTTGTTCCCAAAAACATTTATTTCTTTTACAACTTTTTAGAAGGTCTGTTGGGCTCCGGGGATGATTTTTTGAGGGTTTAGATTTTTCATTAGTTCATCAAGCCGTCAAGGTATGAAGTTGATCGCGCCCAAATTTTGTACGAGTGTTTGGTACGCATATTAGTCAATTTCGTGTGGAAACTAATGGCTTATAAGTACCAGTTTGGTACTGCTTTAATTTAAAAAAAAAAAAAAACCGGTATAAAAAAAGGTTCTTAGTTTTTTGTGTTTGATAAACATCCAAAATCAAATCTTCTTTTTTTTCACAATTTTGGGGTGAAAAAAGACAAAAGACAAAAAACCAAAGCAGCAACGGTTAGCTTTAAAAAAATTGGCTTTTGGTGCTTCCATAACTTCTGCGTAAACCTAATTTTCAAAAGGCACGGAGACCTTTAATGAAACATTCAGATATCCAAAATGACCTTAAACCATTAAATCAACACATCATACAAACTGGAAGGACGTCGTCGCCTACCTCACCCCGACGTTGTTCAGCATTCCCAGCTTCAACAATCACCGTTGTTGGTCTTTGATTCCATACCCTACAACGTCGTTTCTGCCCCTATTCTTCCTCATATCTCTCATCCATCCTCTCTCACTCCCACACTAACAAAACCATGTTGAGAAACACCATCATATTTTTTTGCGAAACCAAATTAGGATTCGAATACGGTTTTTGCATCGTAGACTTGCGCAAATTACACTACCAACATCTGCTTCTGAGTGTCAAGAGAGGAGGACGCGTGGTTGCGTCAAAGGCTTTCTATGTTGCTGCTCAACTTTTCCAGCATTCCTTGAATGGGATCTAGGAGCACCATAGTTTGGGAAAGAGGATTCTCCACCGTGTTGGGATTCTAGGACGAGATTCCTAGAGTAGTTCTCCTGCCTCGATGAATGTAGCATCCATATTTGCGCTGGTAGCCATTAATGGGTTAGTATGATCTGCCATGTGTATGGGTAGAGTGTTTGTAGGGGAATATAGGTTAGCCTCAAAATGAAATCACCAAACTGTTGGACCCAATTCTACGCAAGGTTGAATGAGGATTTGTAAAGACAAAGACAAACAAAGGGTCGTGAAACTGAGCTCCCGAGATGGTGGTTCCCGATGTAGGCACTCCGACGATCAAGTCAGGTATGATATGAGATGGGGAAAATGAATAATAAGTGTATAAGATGAGTTCAGATTGTCTAACCCTTTGTGAGGAGTCAGAACATCTATCTATAGGTGATTATGAATCATTGTGGGGATTGGTAGCTCCATGGATGGTTTGCATAAAAGGGAGTCTGCCACTCATCCACTTGACTCTATCTCTTCAGGTGTCACAACTGCCTGACATAGCAACCTAAGGTTAGCTTTGTTTGTCCCTGCGCGTAGTGGCTCGTCACGTCACTCACGTCCTCTGCTCTAGCTAGGTTTCCATGTGGCAGATAACAAGGGGTTTAAACTAGACAAGGTTGGTTAGCACAAAAAAAATGAGCATAGCTGGATCTGACGTGGGGTACCTACAATACGCACTATGGTCGGAGTAGGCACACAAGATTGTATTGGGAACCACAAATGGTGTAACACTCTCCGATAGTGGGTTGGAGAGTCCAGTATTCACTTCAGGTTGGAGCCGTGGAGTAAACTCGTATATATACTATTCCAGGAAGGTGTAAATTAGGTCCCATAATAAGTTTTTAAAATTATGAAATTTTGGTTATAAAATTGAAATGAGGCTTAAGAGTTACGATGCACATACTGTCCACCACCCACGATTGCAACCACCCACCTTACACCACTGTTGCCAGCACTACCACCATCGTTGCCATCACTATCGCCAACAACACTGTAATTTCCACCATTACCGATGCCACGACTGTTATTTCTACACCCTTACCATTATCGCTGCCATCACCGCCATTACCTCTACCTCTGTTGATGCCATCACCCCTACTACTATGTCCATTTTTGTCGTGATTATATTACAATTATATCACTTTTAAATTAATAATTACCCAACGCCTTTGCTTTGTTTTTCATACTCACATCACTTTTAAAAATATAGTTTATCAAATGCTCAACTGTTTTATTTTACAACTAACTATTCTTAAAACACTACATAGGTAGTTAAAAAAATACAATAATCATAAACTGGCCATTAGGATCATGTATTTTGATCTTATTCGGCCGAAAATGAGGCCTATGACTTAATGAGTTTGTTTGTACCATACTTAGGGCATCCGTATTTAGATCTTGTATAAATACTCGGGGGACTCAAATGTAATTATGTGATAAATGAAGGGGTAAATATGTAATAAGTGAGGAGCCCTTATTCTATAAAAGGACCCCTCACTCTCCTCATTAAGGGAGGCCAACTCCTAAGCCTGACATCCCCTCTCATATTCAGAGAAGCTCATCCTCACATAAGGAAGCTCTCTCTCCCTCTCAATCCTCTCACAAATAGAGAAATACAATATCAGTGTGGACGTAGCCCAAACATTGGGGTGAACCACGATACATCTTGTGTTATTTACTTTCTTGCAGATTCACGGTCGGATTTACGTTGTTTCAAGAGACTTAATAGTTGAATTAAACATGGTAAAATACCAAAATTATATATGACAATATTTGGGAATTTCTTGTATTTTCATTAATTTCCAAAGTGGAGTATATATAGGAGTTACAATTGGTAATATATATGCATTTCATCAATAGGACAACATATTATTATTTATACTTTAACTAATATATAAATATACAACTCGCAACAACACTACTCCTCAAGTTGGAGCAAAGATGTCACGCATGCCCAATTTGTCAAGCAAGTTGGAAAACACACTATTAGACACAACCTTAGTAAGCACATGACATCAGCAAGTTGATCTTGAGATCTCACAAACAGAAAATTAATAATTCCAGCATCCAATTTTTCCCTGATGAAATATCGATCAATCTCTACATGTTTTGTTCAATCATGTTGCACTGGATATGAGCAATCTCAATAGCAGCTTTGTTATCATAATGGAATTTCATAGCACCCTTAGGTTTAAATCTAAGATCTCTTAACAATTTTTTCAACCGTAACAACTCACATACACCATGAGACATACCACGAAACTCAGCTTCAGAACTTGACTTAGCCACCACTTTTTGTTTCTTGCTTCTCCAAGTAACTAGATTACCACCCACAAAAGTAAAGTATCCACATGGGCGCCACGTCATCACTTAACATGAGAATTAACAGTTTGACTAACAGATGTATGAAACTGTCCCAAAATTAACACTTTAGGTATGACTTTGGGACGAAAAAAACTTGATGTATTAAATATTGAAAATCACGAAATATGAGAGTAGTAAACAAAATTTAACCCATAAATATATAACTCACAACAACGTTGATGTCCCCCACCCACACTAAATTTCAAATCATATTAATCTACTTTTCCCCGCCCCGTTATTCTCGTACATCCCTTCACTCTCTTTTTCCTAACCCTAACCTAATCTCAATCATAATCAACTAATTAAAGGTGGTGAGAAGCACATGACATGAGTGCTGTTCTGCCAAACAAAGTTGCCATGGTAATAGTACCGCTACCACTAATTTAAGTGAGTTGGTTGGTTTTTGTAGCCATCGTACTCCTTTGTTTTTCTCTTACGATACCTTGCTTATCCTACTAGTTTTTCCTCCATATATACGCAAAAACTAATACTTGGTGGCATACATATTATATTAAACATTTTTTTCTCAGTATAGTGAAATAACAACTTGTCAAATATCTTTGTGGGGTCGTTGTAGGGGAACGAGGATCCTCTTTGGATTCTCTTTGTGCGGATCTCGGAGATTCATAAATTGTGTCGGTTCATCGTGCATCGTACGCTCATAATTTATTTTAAGTTTTTTTATTTAAAATTGAATACAAATAGTACTTGATGAAAACTGATCGTATGATGTACGATGAACGAACACGATTTATAGATATCTGAAATCCTCACAAAAAATGATCCAAAGAGGATCCTCGTTCGTTGTAGGTGATGGCTGCATGACAAACTAGAAGGAAGGTGGAACGTCCCTAGCCTTCAATTATCACACACACACATACACACATATATACCTAACCATACGCAATATTAATTTATAGCACCACTTTCCCCTGACCCACAGAAGGTCTAACCCTCTGCCTATTCCCAGCACCTGGTTTTGCTTAGTTTCCTGTCTCCTTCAGTACTTAATTAATTAGATTTAGACCCCCAAGCTTTGTTTTAATGCATGTAAATAGACAACCCAAACTAACAAGCAAAATATTTAGGGATGGCAACTGGTATCAAATCCCATCCCATATATCTTTAATAAATATGGCCTGCCTGCAACTTGATCGCACTGTAGATAGTAACTGGGTAGCAAGCATGTAATACCATATATGCTCAACTGGCACGTTGGATTGGATTGGATTATTCAATCTGTATTTGGTTGTTGCTAGTATTAAAACCATTGATATCCAGAACTAGATGAAGCATTGTTCATAACTATCCCACTTGTGAAACTCAAAGTCTTGCATTACATAATAATAATAATAATAATAATATTGAGACGTATATCCATTGCCAATTGATTTTGGATTGCATATTCTTCATAATTATTAAGCAGAAAATCTTCCCTCGATTTTCTTGTCCTTGCTAGCATAAAAATTTGAGCATGTTTTCACTCCACTTATCTTATACCACTTAATTGGCTGACAAATCCCAAATAATTAAGGATAGAAAATAAAATGATTAGAACACGTTTAGTTTTTAGGTTCTTTTTGAAGGGTTATTCATGTAAACAATTAACTAAAGGCTAAATAGCCAAAATGATCCATAAGATTTGCATAACTCATCACTTTGGTCCCTAACATTTTAAATCAATAAAAATGATCTCTGAAATTGTTCACCATCCATTATTTTGGTCATTCCGTTAAAAATTTCGTTAAGTGTCCTGGAGCTATTGGCCGGAAGTTTTGGGCAAATTTCAAAGCTTCGTAACTCAATCGTTTCTTAACCAAATTCGACCCATAATATATCAAAATGAAGATAGGAAAGTGTAGAATAAGATTTGATCTATTTGGAAGCCCAATGGCTGCTGAAGATGGCCGGAAAATAACCTCAAAGTTGACTGGTCCGAGAGAAAACTGAAAAACTCGCCGGAAACTGGGTAAACTTTAAACGTTGATAACTTCTTCAATACTCAACGAAATCAAGTGATTCAAAAACAAAAATCATACTTCTTGATGAGACAAAGAGAATGGTACCTTTTTAGACAGCTAAATCTCCGTGGTTTGGCCGGAAACCGGCTCGAAAGTGGCTAACTCGAGACAAAGACAACCACTTTCGAGCCATTTTCCGACCCAACCACGGCTATTTAGCCATCAAAAAATATACCATTCTCTTTTTCTCGTTGAGAAGTATGATTTTCGTTTTTGAATCACTTGATTTTGTTGAGTATTGAAGAAGTTATGAACGTTTAAAGTTTACCCCGTTTCTGGCGAGTTTTCAAGTTTTTCCTCGGACCAGTCAACTTTGAGGCTATTTTCTGGTAATCTCCGGTAACTATTGGGCTTCCAAATAGGTATAATCTTATTCTACACTTTCCTATCTTTATTTTGATATATTATGGGTCAAATTTGGTTAAAAAACGATTGAGTTACAAAGCTTTGAAAATTGCCCAAACTTCCGACTAAGAGCTCCGGGACACTTAACGGAGTTTTTAATGGAAGGACCAAAATGATGGATGGTGGACAATCTCAGTGATCACTTTTTTTGATTTGAAATGTTAGGAACCAAAGTGGTGAGTTATGCAAATCTCATGAACCATTTTGGCTATTTAGCCTTAACTAAATTTGAAATTTTTAGCCATTTGATTATTTTGTATTTTTATTTCAATCTACATGTTTTAGATGACCAAATAATTTTAGATCTAAATGATTTTTGGTAGGTAGTATGAGAAAGAGGATCTAAAATATAGATATATAATTTAGATTGTCAAAAAGGTTAGTGTTATTTCCTTTTCTAGTACATCATATCATCTTAAAGTCATGTCATAAAACTTCAAAGTTCAGTAACTAATGTAGTTCCAACTCATAGATTAGTAACTTCAAAGTTCTATGAATTTTGTGTAAGATCCCACATTGTTCAGGGGTGAGGATCATGTAAGCCTTATATGCATATTTCCATCTCTACCTAGCACGAAGCTTTTTGGGAGCTTACTGGCTTCAAGTTCCATCGAAACTCCAAAGTTAAGTAAGTTCGCGGCGCGAGAGCAATCCCATGATGGATGACCCATTGAGAAGTTCTCGTGTGCGTTCTCAGAAACAAAATCGTGAGGGCGTGGTCGGGGCCCAAAGCGGATAATATCGTACTACGGCGGAGTCGAGCCCGGGATGTGGTGGGGGCCCAGGCCGGGATGTGACAATTTAGTATTAGAGCCAATCCCTGGTTGGAAGTGTGCCGACGAGGACGTCGGGCCCCTAAGGGGGTGGATTGTAAGATCCCATATCGTCCAGGGGTGAGGATCCTGTAAGCCTTATATGTATATTCTCATCTCTACCTAGCACGAGGCCTTTTGGGAGCTCATTGGCTTCGGGTTCTATCGGAACTCCGAAGTTAAGCGAGAGAGCAATCCCATGATGGGTGACCCACTTGGAAGTTCTCGTGTGAGTTCCCAGAAACAAAACCATGAGGACGTAGTCGAGGCCCAAAGCGGACAATATCGTGCTACGGCGGAGTCGAGCCTGGGATGTGGTGGGGGCCCGGGCCGGGATGTGACATTTTGTCTTCAACATTCTCATATGGTTATTAGCCATAATGTTAGGAGATAAATTTTATAAATCATATGACGTGGTTATTGATAATTGAATTATTACTTAAATATTGATTAATATGTTTATTTCTTATTAGTGACGCATCATATTATTTACAAATTTGATCTTCCCAACATTACTCAAAACAAATACATAGAAGTGATCGGTACGATTGACTCAGGCTAGTTTGTAAAAGCTCAAAACTACAACCGAACCAAATCATTATGGTTGAATTTGGTTATGGACCATTTGGCAAAAATCAAACTAAACCGTTTACTACAATGGATTAACAGGTTTAGTTGGTTCAACCAGATTGATACCCACCCTGCACCATAAAGTTAAAAGATATTATTATGACATAGAAGATTGGTTGCATAGAGATAAGATTATAACCAATCACAATAGCAACGTTTAAAACAGTAAGATTAGGATTCGGGAAGTGGGAAGTGGGAAATGGAGGACGCACTAAAAAAGGCAAAGGAAATGAAGAAAGACATACCTTAAACATGCATTATGCATTAACCAAAGAGGTTTACTTGCTCAAGTCAGTAGCATTTCGTGTTGTCTCATTCTTGTCCACCTAGCTGGCCCCTAAACAAAATAATATAAAAAATCTAAAAATTTAAATTTTGTTTTTGTTTTTGTTTTGTTTATGGTAAGATACAAGCCTCCAACACATGTAAACTGATTGATAATTTTTTTATAGATATTGAAAACACTACTCACGCAGTGTACTATTTCACATATTATAATAAGAATGACGACATAGTTGTTATTTTCCACTTATAGGGTACATTAACAATGACATGTGGCCGTGATCTAGGTACACCGAAAAATTGCTCCTAGGCACTTAGTTTTCTCTCTAAAATACCTAGCCATTCAGCTCCTTAAAGCTAGCTTTATCTCTCTTAAATACCTAGCCATTCAGCTCCTTACCCTTGAAGTGCACCTCACCCTTTAAATTCTTATAGTGTGCTCCCACTTTCCACTCAACACAAGCATGTCTAGTTTTTGCATTTCTCCTCCTATGATGATGAAGGGGTGGTTTTCAGGGTTATTGAGAGCCGCATTCAGGTGTGAAGAGGTTGTTTCTTTGTGGGTTTTGGCTGCCATTGGCGATTCCAGCGGCGGAGCTTTGGGTCGAGTCACAAAACGAGTTGTTTTTGCTGCATATACCGGCATTCTTGCACTAGGTATGTTTCTAGCTAAGCTCTTGGCTTAATGTATTCTGGTGCATTTTAGTACCGTCGAGGTTTCTTTAAAACAAAACCAAATTAAAAAATTTTTGGTGCCGCCTATTGTCTTGGTTTGTGAAACTTAAACAAATTCATATGATCGTTTTGCAGGAGGAGCTATAGTGGGAGCAATTCATGGAGCCATTAAAGGCCAGACGACGGAGACCGGGTTTATTAAAGGTGCCGGCATAGGCGGTTTGGCAGGGGCTATTGCTGCCATTCAATTGATGGATTTGGCAGTGGACGGCGAGTCGTTGTCTAAGGTAACCCCTTGTGCACGTAAAGAGCAAATAACCGCACATACGACTAGAGTTGAACCCTTGTTCTCATTTTTACATGAATATTAAAATTGGTCGAAATCTCGATTCTTATAGTAATATTTTTAATTTCCTTTTATAGGTTGCTTTCTTGGGTGGGATGGTAAATGGGAAGGTGTTTATGGAATGGGTGAATTCTTCATTGCTAAAAGCCTATCACTGGCAAGTGAGTAGCATCATTTCTCTACCTAAACCATCATTTAGTAGGTTTTTTTTTGCCCTTTCTAAATAATTAATTAGTAACTAATTAGGGTTACAATGGCAAACTTATTGAGCAGGTTAGCAATCTGGAAACAACTTACAGAGAGATTTCTGATATCTATGACATTGCTGGAGTGAAGGGATTATCCCAGGATTGCATTCAAAAGCACCCTCGAAGTACATTTTACAGCAGCAGCAGCAGCAATATCATTGATTCATGCAGTGAATTTTGCTGCTCAATTTGCTTACAGGTGGGTTCCAAACATATCTTAATTGCAATCTAAATTATCACGCAAAACGTTTGAAAAGTTGTTGCATCCGTTTTTTCATAGATATCTATTGGTCCATACATCTGCGAGCTAACATTTCAAGGAGACAACCATAATTCTGTTCCAATAATGCCCCAAGCGACGAGGGAGGGTGGAGAAATTAATTAAAAATAGATTAGGTAAATGGTTCAAATGCCTCTAATGTAACAAAGAAAAGTTCTAATAACACCGCAACTGCAACGGTGTCCTTACAACTTATAAGCCTCCTTTGGTGGGAGGGCCAAAACATAATGGGATTAAGTCCGTCTCATAGAGCCAGAGGTGACTTGTTTTCTTTAATAAGTAGGATAATTGTCCAATTTAATAAGTCTAAGCCCGAACAATTTTAAGATCACCAAACATAGACTAGAAAACATGTTCATTTAATTGAATTTGTTTCATGTCTTTTTCACCAAACCAGACCAGACCAGACCATAACCTAACCAATTAGGTAACACTAATCACTATTTATCACGATGTGATTTTGATGTCTATTTATATTCGCAGGAATTGAAGGACGGAGAAAATGCAAGAGAACTTCCCATTTGTGGCCATATGTTTCACGTGGGATGCATAGACCAATGGCTAAAGCGACAAGCCTCTTGTCCTATGTGCAGACTACAAGTACACATTTAAAACGTAGTAGATAACTACCACGAGTGTTCGATGGTTGTGGACGAATTTCAGCCATGTATTCTACATGGTACGTTTTGAGTTCGATTCATGATGCTGTTGAATCACACGATGGTGGCCAGAAAAAAGCTAAAATACTTCTATGAGTCTTCCTGACTCCTGACATGATGGAATGCTGTGGTGAAAGCGACACGCGTCTTCCCTTTTTTTTTGAAAACAAAAACGTAGTAGATTTTAGGGATTGCTAGTATGGTCCAAGCCTCCAAGGTGTTCTATTAGTCGTTGAATTCTCTGTAACTATTGCAAAAAGATGTAGTACTTTCGTAAAGTGCAAGAATCTTGTACATAGTTTTGGGATCCAGATCCTCTTGGGATCTAAGAATCCTGAGCCTAGGGATCAATTGATCCGGCCCGTTGAAATTTTATCGAACGGTTACAAACAGAAGATTCCACAAAAAATTATAATAATTGTAGTCGTTGGATCAAATTTCAACCAATCAGATCAATTAATCCCTAGGCTCAGATCCTTAGATCCGGAGAGGATCTGGATCCATAGTTTTGTACTCTTTTTGTTCGAGGAAAAATACTTCTTTATTAACATCCATGCATGAATCATTTTCGTTTCTATTAAACACACTATTAAATTATCATTATCTCTTTAAATTCAAATTTATACTATAACATTTAACAATTAGAACTTTAATTAAGCGTTCAATTACCAAAATCTAATGGGGGCAAAATTCGATGTATAGAACGGAGAGTAGAATTTTCGTAAATCCCATACTACTTTTTCGACAAAGAAATTAAGAAAGGAATACCAATGATCGGGTACTAAATTATTGAAAAAACGTTTTACTCAAGCTTATTTGGATTTAAACAAATTGGTAAAAAGCACATTAACGAAAAGATCTGCAACTCCTTCGCGGAGCTTTACTATTATGCATGCAAACTAGACCGCTGAATCCAAATTTTTTAGAAGAATCAAATCATACTAGTGACGCTATCCATACAATTATTTTTACTTCTAACACACCCTCTCAATTTTGATCGTCGGAACTCGAAACGAATGAATTGAAGAAGATCAATGAACAAAAATTAACAAGAGTATGTGAGAGGAAAAAATGGTGTATAAATAACACTAGCCAATCATATATGACAATCTATATTACCCCGCCATCTAATGTGCATTACATATTGAAAAAGGGAGCTGATTTTCACACATTTTTTAACCTCACTTATTTTTCTTTATTTCCGATCATCTGATTAAATACATCAATGAAAATAACAAAATAAATTAAGCATGAGTGTGTAGAAGGAGACAAAAAGTGAGTTTATAATTAAGGGGAGAAATTAGGTTCTCATCTTTTTTTTTTTTATTCCATTGATTAAAACCTTATTTCTTTGTAATTTTTTGTCAAGGTCCTTAGGTTTTAATGAATGTCATTATTTCAATATACAACATAATTACATTAAATTTCTATAATAATCATTTAGTGTGAAAAAAATTTATATATGGTATATTTATATTTTATGGCTAAACTTTGTATCATATATTTATATTTTTAGTTTGTACCCACTTTTAATTTGCAACCCTTTTTTTTTTTTTTTTTTTCAAATTTGTACTATTTTCTTTTTAGTTTTAATTTGTACTCATGTATTAATTTCTTTTTGTGCCCATATTTTTTAAAATTTCATTTGTACTCATAGCTTTTTAATCTTCTATTTGTACCCTAATTTATTTATAATGTACTCATTCTTCTTTATTAATCTACCACTTTGTTATACGTAAAATGTACCAATTTTTTGACAGGCACATTCTTTTGCCATTTATTATTTCATATTGTTACATAGTTTTTATCCATTTAATCAATCAAAAAGTTTGAATTTTTTTTTATTATAACAGTTTCTAATTATATTATTTGAGGGATTTTAAATTTATAAGATTATAAATTTCATAAGATATATAACACTTAATGTCAAAACCATAGAAATATAAACATTAATAGTAATATAATGAGGTGTACAAAGTCATTAAAGTTTTAGTGCCCTGAAAGTAACATAACAAAGGACTTTGATCAAATTTTGAATGCCATTAAAATTTTAGTCAAAAAAATATTAAAAACTAAGAATCGCATCTAAAGTATCGTCATTAAAATTTGCAGAATTTTTACGTTGATGATAGGATGGTTAGAGTTTAACCAAAGTGACCCAAAATAAAAGCCCCATAACAAAAATGAAGTAAAGCCCAAAGAGGAAAAAAATCTGAGCAGACAAAACAAAAAAAAAATGAACATATTAAAAGCGAGTGAGTGACTCAGTCGCCAGTCGCCGTTCACCAACCATCAGTACAGCAGCACTTCAGCAGTCGCACAAGTCGAACAGAGACCAACAGAGACTCCCAGAGAGAGAGAGAGAGATGGCGTGGTGTGCGGCAAGGACCTTCCACATGCCGGCGGTTGACATGGGGGCATTGCGCACCCGAGCTCCGTTAGCCGCCGGCGCGGGCTTTGCCTCGGTCGCTGGCTCCACTTTCTGGCGATCCTTGGCTTCATCGAAGCCCTCCTCTCGCTTCGCTTGCTTAGCCATTTCCACCGACGCTCGTAACTTCCAACTCTTTTAATTTCTCATTTTGTTTTAATTTAATTGGATTTCTCGTGCACCCTTTTTGGTTACATGGATTAGAAATTCGATTCCTCTTATTGGTTGTATAATTTGAATCTCCTTTTGATCAGTTGTGGATAAAGTGTTCAACTTTTCGTTTGAAATTAACATGGGCAGCTTTTATTTGGTTGGATTTAGGAATTAAGGAAGCTGTCCACACAGAAAAGGCTCCCGCTGCATTGGGACCGTATTCTCAGGCAATCAAAGCCAACAACTTTGTCTATGTGTCGGGTTGTCTTGGTCTGATTCCAGAGGTTTGTGTCTTTGATTTTCGTCCTTTTTTTGTCATTGTAATCCATCAATGTTGGTATGAACTCGATGATATTATGAACTTATGTTGTGTGTTTATTTGCAGACCGGAAAGTTCGTATCCGTTGATGTTGAAGATCAGACAGAGCAGGTATTGTTGATGCTCTCTGTGTTGGTTAGGATTTGAGATAATCATATGTTCATCGATTTTGTGCTTTTATTTTTACGCATTTGGTTGGTGAAAACCTTCTAAACCAATAACTTCATGGCGATTTAGAAGTGACAGTTGATGGAAATTTATATGCTGTTTGAGAATTTAGTGGTTGCAGGATCTTGAACTGTCGAGAATTTCACATTTCTGCAAAATGATGGTGGCACTAAGCCAAGTCATAAAGACAAAACTAAATGCCGGTTATTGCTGTATACCTTATAATTATATCTCTTTAATATATCTAGTCTGAGTCTCTATTTAGTAATTGCCAACACTAAACATCTTAAATTATAGTAACCTTGCAAACCTTCATTGAGCAGAAGTTAAATTTGTTAAACGCAATTGCTGTTTTTAAGCGTTATCGTCTTAACAAAAGAGTATAGTCCATAGCATTGCTGTGTGACTGCGTTTGATGGATTTGGGTTTACGAAACTAATGCAGGTTCTAAAAAATATGGGGGAAATACTGAAAGCAAGCGGGGCCAGCTATTCCTCTGTGGTTAAAACGACTATTCTGTATGGATTTGTTTTTTCTTTGCACAACCTTGATTAGAGACTTAAGTGTTGGAGATGAAATTAGTTGTCTCTTATGTCCATGCAGGTTGGCTGATTTGAAAGACTTCAAGAAAGTCAATGAAATCTATGCTAAATGTGAGTTATCTAGAGATACAAATTTGCTATTGGAGATTTAATTCTTAATTAAACTGTGGGTTTTCTATCTGCCTAAAACTGTAAGCCATAAGCGTATTGAGGTATTGATAGGAGATAGAATGAAGTTGACTTTAACTCTTTAATTTTTGGTGTACTTGAGCTAATTTCATTCGCCACATTCTTACGCTCAAATTACCTTGTAGAAACAGATCTGCCTCTGCTTAATTTTGGCAACCATTTACTTGTTCATTTAACTTGACTTGTATGGTTTTGTGTTGCAGATTTTCCATCTCCAGCCCCAGCGCGTTCAACATTTCAGGTAGCGGCACTGCCACTGGATGCCAAGATTGAAATTGAGTGCATTGCAGCGCTGTAACCTCGTAACCTACAGCTTTTTCTCAGCAACTTAGATAATAACGTAGGAGGCGACATCTTTCAGTGTTGGGTTTTACTTTTTCCTCAATGGCCTCATGCACGTTGTTGTTGTTGTAACATCGTGTTTTGTATTCTAAAACCTAAAGAGCGAGACCAACGACGTTATTGAAATGGAACTTTCCCTCCTTTTCCTTGTGGCAGTCTTGAGTAATTATAATTGGGTTTATATTTCACTTTATGATACTGTGCCCTCCTTTCCGACGTGCTTTGTGCCTCTCTCTTGGATTTAGCTTGTCTCGTTTTGTTAAGAGCAATGTGAAGGGCTCTTTCTCAGATTGTTCACCTGGACAACAATCAAAGAAACGAGAAGAAAATTGATAGCAGAGAAGTTGGATTGATGTTTTTTTCTGAGAAATCAGTGAGCCAAGTTGTGTCGCGGATGGAGAAATCAGGGAGGATGGCGAAACCAGCGTTGCAAAGCCTGGCTACAATGACGTTGTTTTTGGAGGATGGCGATTCCTCTAGTTTGAGGAACAGAGTAAGCTTGACTTTCCTCCATCTGCTTCAATTGGAGTTATAGAAACCAGATGTTTCTTTTTGGTTTTTTTCTCAAACTTTTTTTGGTTCAATTTGAGAGCTGGTATAAGTAAGAAGTGATTTCTCTTGCAACTAAGATATGGTTTCAGTTGTGTTGCCGTTCAATAGATATTTGTCATGTGTTAAAAAAATGCATCATTTGTTAGTGATTGTTCTTCTTCTTTTATTTATTTAACAAACAATATTATCTACACTAAGGGGATAGGGTGTGTTTAACTTTACGATGGACTAGCAAAGTGAGTTCTTTTTCTAAAGACTTTTTTTGGGTAAGAAGATCAAAGAGATTCTCTCGTGACGAGAGGTGTTAAACGGGCCAACCTGGCCGGCCCAGCCCATTTTAATTCAACCCATGTAGACTTAGGTCGTGCTTGGGCTAGTCCACTTAATAAACAAATTGTGCTTAGGCTGACCACTTAATAAAATAGTAAGCCTAGCCCAGGCCGCGGCCCTATCCCAGGCCGCGGCCCTAGCCCAGGCCGCGGTCCTAGCCCATTAAGACATGCCAAAGCTTGAGCCGAGTCATTAAATGTGCAGACTTCAGAAAAAAAAAAAAAAACCTTAGTTACTTAAAAGTATTAAAAACTTATTTGAACAAAATTTTAAGCCAAATATCCCTAATATTAACCTTACAATGTATGTTTTTAATTGAAAAATAGGGAATAAATGGGATAGTCATAAACAGTGTTTTAAAAGGCCCGCAACTATAATCTGTAGACGTTTTGCTTTTCTTTTCAAACAGATAATTTTCATTAAATAAAAAACTAATATAAGAAATAGAAAATTCAGAGGCAATCCAAATACAAGCATAATTAAAAGTAAATACAACCGAAAAGCTCAAAAATAGCAAGCCCACAACAAAATCCCTAGATTTGGAAGGATGCAGACTCCACCACACCAGTTGAGCCACCGTCACCAATCTGACACCACCACCAAGAGGAAGAACCCTGGAAAAAACTGAATGAATGGAAAATGGGGGTGAGCGAGCCACCCACCGTCGAAGAGAAACACACGATGGACTGAGGAGCAAAGGTTGGCGGTGGAAGTTTGACGACAGGGAGAAACATTGGAGGTAAAAAGGGACATGAAAAAACTGAATGAATGGAAAATGGAGGTGAGTGAGCCACACACTGCCGAAGAGACACACGATGGACTAAGGAGCAGAGGTTGGCGATGAAAATTGACGACAGGGAGAAACATCGGAAGTAAAAAGGGACATGAAAGCCCAAATCTGAGACAAGCTCAGGGAGGTTGAGACAAAACTCAAGCTCAAGGAAACTAGAAATTAAAGACCTAAAAAGGGGGTAAGCAGAAGGCAAAAAGGATTGCCTGCCTTCCACCCTTTCGTGTCTCCTAGTCCTTCTCCCTTTTTGCATCATTTTTCTCCGACCATCTTCCCCCTTTCCCTTTTTTCCTCTTAACCCTTCCCCCATTTGCATCCTAGCCCTCCTTCCTCTCCGACCATCTTCCCCTCTCTCCCTCCCTCAGTTTCTTTTCTTCCCCTTTTTTCCGTCTAACTATTCCTAAGAGATGGGCACATGGCTCTAATAGAGCCCTGAGCCCATCTCTTCTCTCCTAGGAGGCTTGCAGAATTAGGGTTTGGGAGAGAAGAGATGGGCACATGGCTCTAATCCCTAGACATTTAAAAGACAGAAGGTGCCTAGCCACCTAGGTGGACATAAGACGACTAAGGGGTCTAGGTGGGTTAGGTGGTTTTGTGGTTTTTTTTTTTAATTTTTATTATTTTTTTATAAAGAAAATGGCTTAGGGTCGCGACTCTCTCTTAAACATTAAATAAATAACTTTTAGTTTGCATTTTATGTTTCAATAAATTGTGAGAAACTTGTTAGCTTGGATAAACTCTCATTTTATGCTTTCCAATGTTTTCAATATGGTATAATACTTTATAATTGATATATAATTCTATTTTACAATTATATATTTCTTTTAAGTGCAAGTACACACTTATTTATATATTATATAAAAATTTAATTAAAATAAAGAAAACGCTGTCACTCAGTACTATGGTCTCTTCCTTAATGTAAAAATATCAACGTACTCAAAAAAAAAAAAAAAAAAAAAAAAGCAGCCTAGGCCTCTAGGCGTTGGGTCACTAACATTTGCCCGCCTAAGGGACAAGCTTATCATTTCCTTGGTTACGGACAAGCTTACAAAATAAGATAAATTCCCTTATCATAAATGTATAATTATACCAAATCCTTCTACGTTCTATGCATCTGCAAGTTACAGGGCATTGAATATCGAAGGAGAAGGGTTGTGTTTGGATCAAAACTTAAACTTTGGGCTTTGGGGAAGTTGGCCCAAAGAGCAGCCTAAAGGGGAAAGGTACTCGAAGGCCCAGTCATAACCCAGCCGAAGTCCAGAAGATAGGAGAAGCCCGTTTCTGACTAGGTGCAGACCATGCAGACCACTTGCTTACCTACCCAAAGGCTAAGTGGTATAGACCAGCCAGCTATCCAGCCAAAAAAAGTACTTTTAGATGGCAGTACAAGTAAAATGGCTGATGAGTCACTACCCTTCAAATTGCATTCGAGCAAGATTGTTGCCACATGATGCCAAGCTAAGGTGTCTATAAAAGGAGCAGGAGAGGTCAGAATCAAGGACACTCAAACAAACAAATACAAGCACAAACTCTGCTCAAAAGCCAGTTTTGCCTTCAAAACGAAGCTGTAGTCAGCCCAAGCCTTCATCAATTTTGCGATAAACCTTTTGTAATAGCTCTGCTACCCTGCTCAACTCTTGCTGTAGTATCGATTCCTCCTGTAAACTCACCTCCCTACCCTTTTTCTAAGCTTTCAAACCTCTTGCAAGATGATCAGCCTTGCCCGACAAGGTTAAACCTTGCCCGACTCTCTTTGTTTTTGTCTGTGCATTCATTAGCCTAGCAATATGTTGTATACTACAAGTTATATCCAAGTTATTTCTAGTAATATGGCTATCAAAAGATTCTCTCAGTTCTTAGATCCGATTTGAATATGTCTCCACAGTTCAAGTCAGATCTAAGTTCTAAGCCCTCGGGCATATAAGATTTGATCACCCTAAAAGTCCTTGGCCTCAAGGCATAAAAAAGAACCTGATGTGGACTTAACCCATCCACTACAAGCTTTGATAACAAGAAGTCCGAAGTTACTTGGGGCACAAGTAATTGACCTGTCACTTAGTTTTATTACTGTGATATTATGATTACCATATAACGTTCAGGGACGGGATGAATTCTGATGGGAAGCCTCAAGGCCTACACCTAAGGCCCCACAAAGGCACCTATTTGGATTAATCCTGTTTCTCGGGCAAGAACATTGAGAATGGAAGAGGTTCTAATTGGAAGCCTCAAGGCCTATTCAAGGCCCCATAAAGGCACTTATTTGGATCCATTCTGCTCTTTAAGTTCAGGTAATCAGAAGTATGATGGTTATAAGATCTACATAACCAAGAAAAGGAACCTTATATGTTCAAATACTAAGTTAGTTATTTATGGGAAGCCTCAAGGCCTACACCTAAGGCCCACAAAGGCACCTGTCAATAACTAACATAGTCTTTCGAATATATAATTAAACTCAAACATCCGTTCTACATCTGTCAGACTGAAGATGGCAGTGGCACGCCTGAACACTTATAAGTTAATCTTGATTGTGAGCCTCAAGGCTTACACCTAAAGCCTCACAAAGGCACCTTTCAAAGTTAACTCTGTCCTTCTCTTTCAGCCTTGCCCGACAAGCCCTCTAGTAAAGCAGGAGCCCGACAGAAAAGCATCAACTGGTGCCAAACCTCTCGGGAAGCTGTGTGCTCGTCGGACAGGAAGCATCCCCCACGGGAAATTTCCACCACGAACATATTTTTGGCACGCCCGATGGGATCCGCTGATCAAAGCAATATGCCAAGAGGATCAGAAGATTTCCAAACTGCTTTGTTGCACATGCTACAAAGACTGGAGAACACATCTGCAGGCTCCAGAAAAGAAAATAATCCGGTTCTCAGACCACCTATTCCTATGTCTTTACCTCATCTTGGGGAGAAAAGTGATAGGGAAAAAAAGGGGCTTAAAACCAATCAACTAGAAGAAGCTGCGGTGACTAATAAACATACGGATCCCTTCTCAGAAGCCCCTATCAATATGATCAGTATGGCCTGGGCAGAGAAGGGAAAAGAGAAGGTCACAAGAGAGGAAGAAAGAAGATTGATTGACAAACCCATAAAAGGGGTGGTTAACTTGCCCGAATATCCAAAAGCCGCCATATTCAAAGGAAGGGTGCTGTGCAGTAAGTGCCAATGCGAGTGCGAGCTCGAAATACCACCCACTGGAACCTTCATAGATCATGAATTGATCAGAAGGAATGATGAGCAAAAGAGAAAAGAAGCACAAGAGAAGGCTCGGCAGACTGCAGGAAGGGATACTTCCCGAAGTGTCTTTCAGCGGTTAGGAGGCGATTCCCAACCAAAGGCTTTATCAGAAATCTTTCGTAACTATGAGGTTTCTGAGGAAGCAGAGGATAAAGATGCCAAGAAGCCAAAAGAAATAAGTACAGGGCACTCTCAGTACGGCCATATGGGAAGAGAGGTCAGGCGGAATGACAGGATAATAAACCCTGTTACAAAAGATAATCTTGCCCGCCTCGGGCGGAAATGATATGTGGTCGGGAAGAACGGACAGCCCGTTAAGCAAATGGGAGCCTCCATGGTCAAAAGGGTTTAGAGGCAACATAAAGCCTACATGAATTCCTTGAAAACCCCAGCGACGTCAGAAGCTTCAAACAATCAAAAGGTAGAGAAAACGTCGTCTTGAGGAAGCAGTCAGCTCCGCTGGAGAAGTAAGAAGGAAGTGGAGAGGGCTAACAACAAAATTGAAGGCGAAGGAAATCATGAGCCACAAAGCCTGCACCCTGGGAAATATAGAATCTTGAGGAGAGCTCAAGAAGATATGGTTATGGTACCAACTCCCGGATGGAAGGCAGAGCAGCCTATTTGCTTTGGGACTCTCTCCCCTGAGGAAAAACAACCTTCTCCATCATTGGGGGATCCATTCGGAGAAGTTCCAAAACAAACACCATGTCCAGGTGTGAATCAACTCGAGGGGGCACCAGAACCACTGCTTCCACCAGATGCTATGGCATGGTTGGATGAATTTATGGACCAGATTGGGAGCAAAAAAGAGGAACTGCCAGAGCCTAGCAACTTTCATATAAACATGGCATATGTGCTATCTGCTATGTTTGTTGCCCAACCTGATCAGCTCGCCGCCATGGAAGGAGATTATGTCACAACTGAACCAATGATGGCTCATGTTAATATGGAGGTAGCGGAAGAAGGAGCATCAGGAAAAGATGCATCATCTGAAACATCCAAAGAAGGTCCTGTAAGGATCTATACAGACACAATGGTGTTCAGTCGCCCGAATATGTCACTTGCCAATCATCTGAAACCCATATATGTGACAGCTCATTTGGAGGGGGTGCCCTTCAGAAGGATGTTGATTGATGGAGGGGCAGCTGTTAATGTATTACCAATTAAGCAGATGAAGAAGTTGGGGAGAGGCACAGAGATCTTATTCCTACAGACTTCACAGTTTCTAGTTTTTCGGGCGCTATCACCAAAACTCTTGGGATATTGCCTTTGGAAGAAGATCTTCTGGGGTCTAAACAGATCATGATGGCGTTCTTTGTTGTGGACTGCACCATCACCTATGGAGCCTTACTTGGAAGGGATTGGATCCACCAAAGTCTTGCTGTGCCCTTCACCCTACATCAACAAGTGGCTGTGTATCATGAAGCAAGCGCAGAAGAACCAGGCTTTTGGGAGATGGTAGAGGCCGAATCGCGGCCATTTCTTCCCACAGCCAATATAGCGGAAGCAAGTTTCTACAATCCCAACGTAGGAATCTTGAAGTGTTTGGGAGCAGATGAGAACGGCCGCCCTACCAATGTAACGGCCCAAAAGCTTCTAGAACAAGGAATGCTCCTTACTAGAGAGGAGTGGGATAGACCTTTTATTATCCCAACACCCCTACACCACCAATGATAGAACAAAAAAGGAAAGATCAGGTAATGGCAGTCAGATCCCTGATTAAACGACTGTTGGTGTATGGGAAAGAAAGAAGACAAGAAAAAGAGTTCTTAGACAAAGAAGAGCAGGAATGGCAGGTGGAAGCTTCAACCAGCCAGGATGAAAGCAGTGAGGAATCTTGTAAAAAAGAATTGGAAGGGGCCATTCAAATGGCCGAATGTATATATGACCTGGATGAACCAGACGACTTGCCCGAGAGCCCGGAGCTAGTTGAATTTTTATGTGCAGAACCTGATAAGCCACCACCAGAGGTCCAAGATCTCTTGGAAGTTATTGAGCTAGGAACAAAGAAGGACCCAAGACCAATACAAATCAGTGGTTTATTGGAGAAAGAAGATCGGGCACAAATTATCTGTCTCTTGCAAGAATTCAGAGATTGTTTTGCTTGGCATTACACTGAGATGCCGGGTTTAGATGCAACCTTGGTGGAACATAGAATGCCCATCAAGGAAGGATATAAGTTGGTTAAGCAAGCACCACGAAGGATGTCGAAGGAGATAGAAGAGAAGGTCAAAGAAGAGATTGAAAGGCTTGTAAAAGCTGGATTTATTAGGCCAGCCAAATATGTGGAGTGGTTAGCCAACATTGTACCCGTTTTAAAAGCTGTAACAAAAGCAGTACGATGTTGTGTTGATTATAGAAATATTAATGGCGCTACACCTAAAGACGAATATCCTATGCCTATGGCAGATCTTTCCATATATGCGGTAGCAAAAAACAAAGTCTTATCTTTTATGGATGGAAATGCCGGGTATAATCAGATAAAGATGGCTCCGAAAGATATACATAAAACAACTTTTAGGTGCCCTGGGCATGTGGAGGCATATGAATATCTGGTCATGCCCTTCGGGCTCAAGAATGCTGGTGCAACCTACCAAAGGGCGATGAATGCCATCTTTCATGATCTGATTGGCGATAACATGGAGGTATATATTGATGACATTGTGGTGAAATCCAAGACGGAAGAGCAGCATCTGATAGACCTCAGGCAGGCCTTAACAAGAATGAGGGTCCACAAATTGAAGATGAATCCAAAGAAGTGTGCGTTTGGAGTAAGAGCGGGCAATTTCTTGGGATTCCTGGTTCATCAACAAGGGGTAGAAGTGGACAAGAATAAAGCTCGGGCAATAATGGAGTCACCTTCACCCACCAACAAAGTGCAACTTCAGAGGCTGCTGGGAAAAATTAATTTCTTAAGAAGATTCATTGCCAACCTGGCGGGCAAGATCCAGCCATTGACTCCTTTATTAAGACTGAAGGATAAGGAGAATTTTGAGTGGGGACCACCACACCAAGAGGCTTTCAATAGTATCAAAGCTTATTTGGCTTCTCCACCGGTATTGGTGCCACCTCAGAGGGGAAAACCCTTAAAACTATATATCTCCGCTTTAGATAAATCAATTGGGAGTTTGCTGGCTCAGAATAACGAAGGCGGGAAAGAGCAGGCAGTGTACTACCTCAGTAGAATTCTGACCGAGGTAGAAACAAGATATTCCCCAGTAGAGAGATTATGCCTAGCTCTGTATTTTACTGCCAATAAGCTGAGGCATTACATGTTACCTTGTCACGTGCACATCATCGCCAAGACAGATGTGATAAAGTACATGTTATCAAAACCAATGTTAACAGGGAGGATCGGGAAATGGATTCTAGCATTATCAGAGTTCAGCTTCCAGTATGTTCCCCAAAGGGCAGTAAAAGGCCAAGCAATTGCTGACTTCTTGGCAGAACATCAAGAATCTCGAGATGAGATAATCAATATACCAGGAACCCTGGAAGTTATTAATGTTTGGATCCCGCCAGGCAAAGGGATATCGGGCAAGGAGGAATGGATCCAGCAGGAGATAAGAAGAGTGGCTGGTTTGTGGATTACTCCTTGGAAGCTATATTTTGATGGTTCTTATACTCAGAAAGCTTCAGGAGCTGGGATTGTGATTATCAACCCTCAGGGAATTTATCATTATTACTCATTTATCTTAAACTATCAAGGGAATACCAACAATCGGGCAGAGTACGAGGCCTTAATAATTGGTTTGGAAATCTTGATGGAGCTGGGGGCAATGGAAGTTGAGGTGTTTGGTGATTCAGAATTGGTGATAAACCAGCTAAAAGAGGAGTTCAAGTGCAGACATATCGCCATGGCCGGATATTATTTGGCGGCCACGCAGTTGCTGAGATATTGGGATTCTGAGATATCGGTGAGTCATGTTCCCCGGGGAACCAACTTAGCAGCCAATGAGATGGCGCAATTGGCCTCATGTATACCAATACAGGAGAGAAGATATGGGTTGGATGTCGAGATTCAAAGGAGAAATCTTCATTCTATCCTAGAAAGAAGATTCAGCCTGGATGTAATGGTTCAGGAAACCGAGGTAGAAGATTGGAGATCGCCCATCATCCACCATTTGAAAGATCATTCTTCACCTACCAGCAAAAAGAACCGACAGCAAACAACTAAGTATGTCTTGTGGGCGAAAGACCTGCTAAGGAAGACTCCGGACAGGTTATTATTGAAATGCTTAGGCCAAGAGGAATCCATGAGAGTGATGGCCGAAGTACATGAAGGAGTATGTGGAGCACATCAGGCCAGAACAAAGATGAGGTGGCTGCTCAGAAGGTATGGATATTTCTGGCCCGACATGGAAAAAGATTGCAAGTTCTATGCCCGAGGGTGTGAAGAATGTCAAAGGCACGGTCCTCTCCAACATGTACCCTCTGTACCTTTGAATCCAGTAGTCAAACCGTGGCCCTTCCGAGGATGGGCGATGGACTTCATCGGGCAGATATATCCAGCTTCTAGTAAGGGGCACATTTTCATAATTGTGGCAACGGATTACTTCACTAAATGGGTGGAAGCATCAACAGTAAAGTCCATAACCTCAGCCACAGTCAAGAATTTCATTGAAACCAAGATTCTGTACAGATTTAGGGTACCCAAAACTATTGTGACTGATCGAGGGCCATCTTTCATTTCAAAGGAAGTTGAAGAATTTGCAAGTAAATACAAAATAAAGATGGTCCAGTCCAGTCCTTACTACCCACAATCAAATGGCTAAGCAGAATCCAGTAACAAGATTTTGGTAAACATTATTAAAAAAATGGTGATTGAGAGTCCGGAAAATTGGCATGAAAAGCTGGGAAACACTTTGTGGGCATATAGGACTTCCAAGAGGGTAGGAACAGGGACAACTCCTTATGCTTTAACCTTCGGGCAAGACGCAGTACTTCCCATGGAGATCAACGTAAGTTCTGTCAGAATTCAAAATCAGTTTGGGTTACACAACGAGGAATATATCGAAGCCATGTGTCAAGGAATTGAAGACTTAGATATAGCTCGAATTGAAACCTTGAATCAGATTCAAGAAGGAAAGAAAGATGTTGCCCGAGCTTATAACAAGAAGGTGAAGATGAAGTCTTTTAAAGAGGGAGATTTAGTATGGAAGACAATCCTCCCTCTAGGAGCTCAGCTTAGGGGCTTTGGAAAGTGGAGCCCGACATGGGAAGGTCCTTTCACTGTTAGTCAAGTGTTGAGCAAATGGGGATACTACTTGGCAGACCTTGAAGGGAAGGAGCAGAAACATCCCATTAATGTTAAATTCTTGAAAAAGTATTGTCCTACATTATGGGATGTTAAAGATTGTTACATTGAAGAGGATGCAAGGTAGAGCAGATATCAGAATATCAAGGTGCAGAGTATGATACCAACCATTCAAGAAGACAGAAAAACAAAAAGTTGCTAAAAACAAATGTTTATTTCATTTCGACAAATTGGTGATATTTACAAAAAGATCTAAAGACCGAAGTACTACATTCGATTCCTTCGGGATACAATGTTATTTTCAACTGGTTTTCCAATGTCTCCCTGGATAGGACCCGATCAGGTGATCGGGTTGTGCGGCCAACACATCCTTGGTAGGGGATCCTCAGGCAGAATTACCACCACGTGTGATGGTGAAGCCTGATTTATCACGACGACAAGCAGAAAGGCAAGCCATCATGAGGAAACCGCCTGACCAAGGGTGTTGGAGATAGCGGGGTGATCGACCAAAGGTGTTGGGGATAGTAGTTGTCTGGTGAGGACTCTTTTTCTCACGAAAATGAGGTTTTAAGAAACCCCACTTAAACTCTGAAGAACTCATTTCACAGTTTTGGGAGAAAAACTTAAAGCGGATAGAAGATAAGATTGAAGATGATTTGTGGGGAGAACTAGAATTTATAGGAATGCCAGAAGGTAGTTCAGGGGTCGTGGGAAGATCAAGAGACTCCGGGTGACGTCAATCTCAATCAAAAGATACAAATTCCGAGAGCAAGGGTACAGACGCATGCAGCTATTCAATTAATATTGGCGCCTGAAATTCCAGGCTAAATATCAATTGAAGGGGGCACTGTTTGGATCAAAACTTAAACTTTGGGCTTGGGGGAAGTTGACCCAAAGAGCAGCCTAAAGGGGAAAGGTACTCGGAGGCCCAGTCAGAACCCAGCCGAAGTCCAGAAGATAGGAGAAGCCCATTTCTGAGTAGGTGCAGACCATGCAGACCACTTGCTTACCTACCCAAAGGCCAAGTGGTATAGACCAGCCAGCTATCCAGCCCAAAAAAGTACTTTTACATGGCAGTACAAGTAAAATGGCTGATGAGTCACTACCCTTCAAATTGCATTCGGACAAGATTGTTGCTACAGGATGCCAAGCCAAGGTGTCTATAAAAGGAGTAGGAGAGGTCAGAATCAAGGACACTAAAACAAACAAATACAAGCACAAACTCTGCTCAAAAGCCAGATTTGCCTTCAAAACGAAGCTGTAGTCAGCCCAAGCCTTCATCCCTTTCGGGATAAACCTTTTGTAATAGCTCTGCTACCCTGTTCAACTCTTGTTGTAGTATCGATTCCTCCTGTAAACTCACCTCCCTACCCTTTTTCTAAGCTTTCAAACCTATTGCAAGACGATCAGCCTTGCCCGACAAGGTTAAACCTTGCCCGACCCTCTTTGTTTTTGTCTGTGCATTCATTAGCCTAGCAATATGTTGTATACTACAAGTTATATCCAAGTTATTTCTAGTAATATGGCTATCAAAAGATTCTCTCAGTGCTTAGATCTGATTTGAATATGTCTCCACAGTTCAAGTCAGATCTAAGTTCTAAGCCCTCGGGCATATAAGATTTGATCACCCTAAAAGTCCTTGGCCTCAAGGCATAAAAAAGAACCTGAAGTGGACTTAACCCATCCACTACAAGCTTTGATAACAAGAAGTCCGAAGTTACGGGGCATAAGTAATTGACCTGTCACTTAGTTTTATTGCTGTGATATTATGATTACCATATAACATTCGGGGACGGGATGAATTCTGATGGGAAGCCTCAAAGCCTACACCTAAGGCCCCACAAAGACACCTATTTGGATTCATCCTGTTTCTCGGGCAAGAACATTGAGAATGGAAGGGGTTCTAATGGGAAGCCTCAAGGCCTATTCAAGGCCCCGCAAAGGCACCTATTTGGATCCATTCTGCTCTTTAAGTTCAGGTAATCAGAAGTATGATGGTTATAAGATCTACAGAACCAAGAAAAGGAACCTTATATGTTCAAATACTAAGTTAGTTATTTATGGGAAGCCTCAAGGCTTACACCTAAGGCCCCACAAAAGCACCTGTCAATAACTAACATAGTCTTTCGAATATATAATTAAACTCAAACATCCGTTCTACATCTGCCATACTGAAGATGGCAGTTGCACGCCTGAACACTTATAAGTTAATCTTGATTGTGAGCCTTAAGGCCTACACCTAAGGCCTCACAAAGGCACCTTTCAAAGTTAACTCTGTCCTTCTCTTTCAGCCTTGCCCGACAAGCTGGCCAGTAAAGCAGGAGCCCAACAGAAAAGCATCAACCGGCGCCAAACCTCTCGGGAAGCTGTGTGCTCGTCGGACAGGAAGCATCCCCCACGGGAAATTTCCACCACGAACAGGTTGCAATTTTATTTTTTCGAAAGGAACATTTGATCATTTCTGAATTAATAAACAGACCCGATATGAACTCTACAATTTTTCTCTCCATGCCAAAACAAGTTTCTTTTCGATTTCATTTAGCAGTGAATGAACTACACTTGAAAGGAATCGAGCATGGCTTTTAGCGTCTTCTGAGATGCTTGCCATTGTTTCTCACTTGCACTTACCACAAATAATACAACAGTGTTACCCTTTGCTGTTGCTACTGCAAGATTGTGAGAACCTGTGAGAGCAAACGGGGTCTCGAGCGCATACTTGTAGTACTGCATACGAAAGGAAAGATTGAATTCATGTTGAGATTGACTTTCTTGTGAACGAAGGTAGATAAAAGGAAAAAACTTTTTCAAGTAGTTTACTTCAAGAGAGATTGTATACCGTCAAATCACCACGCTTCTCAACTGTAGTCTCAAGGAGCTCATCTGGATCGTATGTGTTTCCAGTGACGAAAGGGCCAAGAGAAGCAATTACCTTCTCAGGGTTTCCAATGTCTTCAATTGTTGCGTTCGGTTTATTGGTCAGGCGTATCAAAGGTGAAGCCACAACCTGAAGTTTTCCCTGTTTTTCGTCTTCAAATTTTACCTCCACCCACGGCTCTGCACATTTTGGTTGGCAGTAATTACCAGATAAAATGTTTGCTACGCGCATCTGTTTCCAGGTTGGGGGAATGATGAACTGGTAGGGCTCCACATTTCCTGCAAAGAACCAAGTTTCGAGTATCATCAGTATATACATAACGAAAAACATGTTATTGACGAAAACATGATGAACTTAAGGAATTACTGTTATTATTTTCTTTCGTCTTTGTAGGTAACATAGAATGTCATCCAGATAAAATGCAACGACCAATAACAAACTCAAAATGCCGAAATCTGCACGGGAAGCTATGGAGGTCAAAAATGAAATGAACTCAGTAACTACCTACCAAAAAACCAACTTTCTATGGACAGACCAAACATCACTTGAACTCCAGCTTCAAGAAACTCTACTCCTTTTGCTTTCTTTCAGTCCGTATTAATATCCAAAAACTGTCATTTTACCAAAGTAGCGCACTTCACTCTTCTTAAGAGTGTTCGAAAGTCCAGTTCTGAAACTCGATGGTTTTCCCTTCTCCTTTATTTAGCATGTCTTTGCAGGAAGAGCCGATTTTCTGCTCCTGAACATTCTCCTTACCTCTTTTACTTCTTGGACGCTAACATAAATTTCCCCTTTCTCAACAACCCTACCCTGCTCAGCCCCAACTTTCTATAGACACATAAATTAGAAAACATATTCTGATATCCTCACAAAAGGAGCCCGGTTCCGTTGGTTGAGACTAACTTCCGCATAAATAGAGATTATGCACAAACAGTCGAACATCCAACATTGTGTAACCAATTTGTACATATTTGGAATGTACATGTTTCTTGGACTACTTCACCTGATTTATGAAAACTCTTGTTAACATGTCATTGTAGTTCAATTTTGTAAACAAAAAGAAAGTACCTCACCTAAGGAGCTGTCGATTTTCTTCAACTCAAACCAGCCCTCAAAATATGACGCGAACATCACCATGTACCTATCGGGATACCTCCTAATACTCCTTTCCTCTTTTTCATCCGGACATTGCTATCTTCGCCACTTTTCCAGTTCTCTCCTAAGTTATACAAAATGCTCCTTACTTTTGCACTCCAAACAGTGTAAGATCTCAGAAGTTTGAACCACGAAATCTTCTGTAATTGAAGGATGCTCTCTCCACTCAGTGAAAACTGTGATTATGAATTTGGAAATTCTTTAAGATTTATCCGCAATTCTACTCGAAGCATGATAATGCTAACGGAGCCAGACACATTCAAACGCGGTCGGTAGGTGATGAAGCAGTAATCAAAATGTAGTTCCACAAGAGCAAAATAAAACTAGGCGCAATATCATCCGTTCAGATCATGAGAAATATTGCGGAGTTGACTTGGTACGTTACCAACTGGTTAGCACTCGAGTGTTACTGATAAAGAAATTTTTTTAACGAAACATGAAATAAAAGTGAAGAGAGTACCAGCGCGAAGGGCGGGAGTGTCTTTAGGAGTGGCTTTGAAGACGACGAAGGAAGAATCGGAAGGTGAGGGCGGGAGATAGGAGCCCACGACCGCATCCTTAGCTTCTGCGGAAGGCACTTTCAATATTGATTCAACCAGAGCCAGAGGAAGCAGACCAAGTCCTGTTTTCAGCAGCAACTCCCTTCGTTTTTGTCTGGGAAGTAATGGAATTGAATTCGGAGGAGAAGGCGAGACAAGTGGCGGCGGTTTTGAACGTGAGGAAGAGTGGCATTTGGAGGAGGCGAGAGAGGAAGGTATCGGAGGAGGTAAAGGAGCGCTAGCCATACTTGGAAGAGGAGAAAGAAAGGAGGAAACGATGATAGGTATAATATTTTAGCCGATGGAGATGGCCCCCCCCCGCCCTTATCCAATATATCCATTTTCTTTGGTTTTTGCTTGGTTCCACTTCACTTCACTTCACCAACAATATCTAAAGGTTCTTATTTGGCACGTCATTCTTTAGTTTATACACTAGAAATTGCTACTCGTGTATTGCTGCGAGATCATAAACTGTATGGGAAGATTGATAAGCTAATTCTAAATCATCAAGTTTGCAACTGCATTGTATGACAATCAATTCAAACGTTTTCTGTAAATTATTAAACAACATTTAGTATAAACTGACTTGCAAGTTTAATGCAAGAATGGAAATGAAGATAAATTGTCATATTGCGTATATGTTCATTTTGGAAGCTAATATCCGGTGATAGGCCAAAATTAAAATCATGGTTAATCTCTACGCTGTTAACCATAATAAATCTCTTTCCTTAAAGAAACCAAGTACAATAATAAATTTGGGTTGTTTTATGGCTACATCTAACTGTCTCGTTAGATTGCTTACGTAGTTCACAAATTCAATTTCTAACTCATTTCCAAAATCATTCAAGTAACTAACAATCACTAAGTTCAAACAAGCAATTCACACCAATTGCATATCAAATATAGATTCAGAGTATCGAAATTAGCTTAGAAAGACAGCGTCGGCTCACTGTCCACGCGTCGCCGCCCGTGGTTTCCGGCGAATGGAAACTCCAAATTCCGACGAACTCTAAAAATTACCAAATTTTACAAGATTGTAGGGTTCAATGAGAGGAACAACTTTCATACCTGGGACGAAGTCCAATTCGGCCGGGAAGTGGCCGGAAAATCCCTTGAACCGCCCGAACCCTCGATTTGGGTAGTTGTCGATTTGCCACCAAAACGAACTCCGACACCTCATCCAAGGATTGAGCCTTGTCCCTAGGGTTGAGGGGAGTCTTTTGGTAATGGTCATCGATGGTAATCACTGTATGATTCACCGGAAAAAGGATAAAACCATCGAGACACTCGTGGGTTTTGTGGCTTCGATTTGTGAATTTGGGTTAGAAATCTACAAATCTAACACCATAGTGACGTTGGGATTGACGAGAGCTTTCCATATAAACTTGAACCACCTTGAATGGAGGTCAAACGGAGAAGATAAGACTGGGTCAAGGAACCGGGTCAAGTCGGTTCGGTTGCACGGATCCAAAAGGATCCGGTGCTCCCTCACCTCCCTCCTTTCTCTCCCTTTTCCCTCTGCCCATTGGTCCTCTCCTCTCCTCATTTTCTCTCCCGCATCCCTCATTTCCCCTCTCTCTTGCTGCCACCTAGTAGCTTCAAACCCCATTTCTTTTATTTATTTCTTTTTTTCCCAATAACAAAAACATCTCTAATTTCTTCGCTATAACTCCTTTTCACGAACGGTTTTTGCCTACACACTCGTAGGATCGAACGCCATCCATATATGTCAAGAAATACGATAAAATATGTCCTTGTAAAATTACGTTTAATCAACGAGGGGCATTTTCCACTTATCGATAATTTTTCTACATTTTCATATATTTTCCCCCTGCTCTCCTTACGCATCCGGCAACGTCCCGATCTCGAACTATGTTCAGTATGACTTCGATTTGTCGACGACGACCCAGTACAAGCCGGCCTACAAACGCAGATTCGGGTTGAATAGTTGGGGTTCTAGCGGGAATGTGCCACTGGGGCTGAAACAAAAAGGGTTCCGAATCGTCGTGACGGGCAATGTTATAAAAAAAAGGCCCTAGGCGGCCGCCTATCAACAGAGGCGTTTTTAGGCAAATCGAGCGGAAAAATCGGGTTGGGCCTAGGCGGGCTAGATGGCTTGGCGGGCTAGGCGGTCCTAGGTGGCCCTAGGTGGTCCTAAGCAGTCCTATGAGGTTTTTATTTATTTATTTATTTTTATTAATTGCATGCTTTTTTCTTTTTTGGTTTCATGGTGGTATAGTTATGGAAATGGTGTATCTAATTTGCAAATGATGGATTTACTACAAGTTCATCCAATACTTATGGAAATAGTGTACCTAATTTGCATTTTATCATTATTTTATTATCCATTTTAGGTGTCAATATGCACTTATTTACAAGATATATAAGAAATTTACCAAAATCCGCCTAGGCGCTAGCCCGCCACCCAATTAGTGCCTAGCGTTTTTTAGAACCTTGGTGACGGGCAGGGTTGAATTTACCATATGCTTGAGGTTGACCAGATCTACCATCTGGCTTGCCCTGCCTCCCCTGTCCATCCTCTTGAGGTGGAGCTTTTCGATTTTTTTGGGGCTTCGACGGCGGCAAGGGGGAATATGTGGTTGGCGTAGTAAGTGTGGCAGAGTATGAGTGAGGGTGTGGCGTGCAAGCGATGGCGTTAGACGGCGTCGTCGGGGGGGGGGGTGGCATAAGGGAAAGATGGAAGGGAGGGAGAAGGAAGGGAGAAGGGAGGGAGGGTCGGGGGTTAGAGGAAGAAGACAGTTTTTTTTTTTTTTTTTTTGTAATTTTTTTTAATGTTAATTTTTTTTTTTAATATCCACATAGGACCTTTATTGACACGTGGTGCCCAGTCATTGTCTACGTGGGCGCCACGTCATCAGTTAACGGGAGACTTAACAGCCAGACTAACAGATGTATGAGACTGTTCCAAAATTAACATCTTAGGTATGACTCCGAGACGAAAAAAAATTTATGTACTAAATGTTGAAAACCACAAGACTTGAGGGTAGTAATATGAGATTTACCAAAAAATAAATTGATAAATAGACAAAGATGGTTCACAATTATAAATGTTGAATGCTAATAAAACATATAATACAATAATCTAGGTTTCTATCATAATTATAAAATGTTGAATGTAAACAGGATACCCAAATTACCTGTCAAATCAATCAAAGTTTGCACTCGTTGGTTAATATCATAGAATGCAAAATGCAAATTCATGAATCCCACACTGTCAACTGATTCCTTACCAAAGTTATAGCAAGTATTGTTATCCAATTGCAATAATGCTGTTATAGTACTCCTTGAAAATGCATGAGTTGGTATATCCATTTCTCTCTCTAAGAGTAATTGTTAACAGTGATTATAATAACAGGCTAAAAAAAGTGTCAACTATGTTATCAAGAAAAACTAAGGTCAATGAGAAATGAAGATAAATGACTTACTGCTATACTGTCAACTATGGAAGAATAGCCATTTTTCAATATTTAAGCAGGATTGGAAATAGAGAAGTAGCGTATTAAAGCATTTTCATAACGCGGATTCCATTTTATAGAACGCAAGCGTGAATGAATTAATTATGACATAGATGGAATTGTAAATGCTTGAAATCATGGAACCAAAAAGAATTGTGGCAGAGAAAAAAACCACTGTTTGTCATCAATTGAAGGTAATACAAAAAGAGACTATACATGTGCAGTGATTAGAGGTACCAATGCTGGGTGACCAGCCAAACAGTGCTTGAAGTTGTTCTTTTGGGGAGCTCATGATTATGCCTTGACCCCCTTGTTGGCCCTTTTGTTGTCTAAAGTTTTGCTCTTAGCTCTTTTATTGGGGTCCGATGAAATAATTAAAACTTGTAAATTAGAGCATAATTAATTTATATGAACAAATTAAATCAAGTAAAGGACAAAGAACAAAAATTATTGTAATTTACATTGAAGACAGATTGAAAAATGTCATTGCTGAAATGTTGAAGTATGACTTGGGATTTCCAAAACCAGCAGGGAAGAATTTCAGTAGAAATTAAAGCAATGATATAAATTACAAACGGCAAATATTAAAACTAAAACAAAATTGAAGTTTCTGTGTGAAAATTTAATTGGATTTGTAGTTAATTAATCACTCAAACAATATATATATATATATATATATATATATATATATATATATATTACCAAAACTAATATTGATGAAATAAAGTGATGATCTTGGTTGCCTCAAATCGTCGAGAACTGTTAATAGAACAAATGAGCTTTGCAATGTGAAGAGGTTCATTATTGTTATTGTTAATTAAGTAAATAGAAGCCCTTGCAGGAACTCTAATCACATCTCTATGTTCCATGTTGAAGGAGTCATTTCTACCTTTTATCAGAAGAGTACATGTAAATTGTCTTGAAATAGCAAAGCAACGAAAAAAAGGAAGATATTAGAGTTTATGATAATATAAATTCATATAAGAAAAATGAGTGTTAATGAAACCCTAATTTCAAAAGGGTCTGTTCCACAACTGAAAATCTCCAAATTAAAATTTAAAATTTCAGTGCTTTCAAACAACCAAAAAAAAAAAAAAAATCTTCCAAGAAACAACATTAATCTTTGCAACGCAATTTTTTTATATCTTCCAAGTGTAATGTTTTATACAATTAAAAGCTTTCAGACGATTCTACACCTCATTATACGTATCATAAACATATATAAGTGAGAAAATTTTGATGACTTATTATTAGCAGGTAATAAAGATCTAAATTAAATGACAAACCTAACCACTAATATATGATATGTGAGTGTGGTAGTAATGGCTCACCTACTTGAACCTTCTGGTCAATGTATCTCCTTGCTTGATAATCCTAGAGAGGATTAAGTAAAGGTGGATTTAAACACTTTGTTTATGCTAGAGTCCTGCTCTCATAGACCTTTAGGGTGTGTTTGTTTACCTTCACTAGGTTTCATTGGACTAGACTAGATTATAAATTAGGGTAGTCCTATGTTTATTACACAACCGGACTAGCTTAGTGGGATTACCCTTCACTTGCCTCGACTAAGGGGCTCGCTAGATCGTCTTAGCAAGACCCCCCGAATTCTAGCGGACAAGTAAGACTGTCATCTCTCTCGTCGTCCCGCTTTGCTCCATAGCATTGTCGGACCATTCCTCGACCAACGCCGCATCCTCATAAGTCTCTCAGAGCTTCCTCTTCCACTTCATCTTCTTCATTTTCTTCGATTTTGTTTTGAAGATTCGTGAAATTATTAGTGGGTTTAATCGATTATGGGTTTTGATTTACATCTGGGATTTCTGCATTCTGATTTATTTCTGGGATTTCTGGGTTTTGATTGATTTCTGGGTTTTAATTTGATCTACAAATCAATCATATTGTTTTAGGAGAATGTTTGATCCTGCAGAGAACAATCGTCTTCCTCTGAGAAAATCGTTCCGTGCATGTCCTTCGAGACGCCCTGTTGTTATTCCCAACATCGACCTTGTCGATTATGCCTATCAATTCGAGTAAGTTTGCTTCTTAATCTGTATGTTTTTTCTGTCATGTTTATTTTGTGTTTAGTTGCACAGAAAGTTATGGAAATTAAATGGTGGAATGAACTAATAATGTTGATAAATTTTCTGTAGAAATAGAAAATATGTGCTCTTGCATATTTGCAACATTTTGGTTATCACTTTCACTTCCAGATGCTACCCTCACCAGTGTAAAGTAATCTCATTCTATGATAGGTGGTCTATACCATTCATCAAGCTTTGGCGACTTGAAACTTTTCACTTGAGCTTTGGCGACTGGAAGCTTTGGTCTATACCATTCACTTCCTTTGTCCGATTAGATGCTCATTAATTATTATTTTTTTGCTGTTTTAGGTACCATCTATATCGAGATGAGGATATACTGGGAACACTGCACGACTGATGTATTGTTTGACCTATGATCGTGTTAATTTTGTTCATGATTTATTCTAGTGGATTTAAGTTCCGTAGCATGGAGTCGATCTTTGTTAATGCCCTACTGTTTAAATTTGTTATGTGCTTATATATTAGATGAAGGAGAACGTGTAAAACTGTTCTGCTATTGGGCAAATAATTTGAATGCAACTAAGACGTCTTTAATATGTATCAAGTTTATCTGAATCCCTACCGAATGTCTGCTCTAGTTATACAATGTTTATTCTTCGCTTATTTTTGAATTCGCTATGTCAGCGAGGACCAGAGATGCTTGCAGACCGGTGGTCGCGGCTGCTTGCTTTCTAAGGTAAGGGTTTGTCAATTCGCTCGGTCACCGAGTGCTTCTGGCTGTGGCTCTCTTCGGGTTTTGACAATGGAGCTTCAAGAGCTGCTACTGTTATGGTAGAGTTAGATAAAATCACAGTAGTAGTGCTTTGAACCAGATTTTGTTATGTTTTTAGTCCCAATCTTCTGCCGATTGCTCACCAGATTTTGTTATGTTTTTAGTCCCAATCTTCTGGTGACAGTATTGTTTTTATTATCCTGCTTCTTAGTCTGACACTGCATTAAACGCTTCACTAAGTTAGTCCAGCTTAGTCTAGTCTAAGTCAGTCCAGCTTAGTCCATGAAGCTAGTCCAGTCCGAGACAGTTCGGTGCAACAAACGCAGCCTTATAGCAGTACAGGTGGTAACTTTGGTGGAAAAATCTTGGATCTTAGAATATTAGAAGAGCAGGAAACTCAAAATTGGATATATTCGAGGGTCGTACATATCTAGTATATAGACTCGACCTGTTCATGGACAACAATTATTCAAATTCTAGAAGAAGGTCAAGTTAAATATTCAATCCCTATGAGGACTGAGAAGTACCTTACTTTTATTGAGAAATCGACTGTTCGCTTGATGTGCATCAAGATCAATAATCATCACTTTGTATCGGCATATAATGAACGATCACATCCATAGAGTTTTTTTTTTTTGAAAAGATTATAATTAACACTTCAAAACCTGACAATAATGCAACTATCACACATGCGGTCAAATAGTTAGTATAGAAATAGTGCATGTGCGTTGATGTGGGATTACAAAATGTGTGAGCATAATATATAAAGATATTTAAAGAACGTCATTCAAGAATCTCTATTAAACCATAAATGACAATAGAAATCGGGGATGAGAAAGAATTAGACAAAATCACATATTTGAAATCAAAGATCAAAGCTGCCCAAATAGCATACTATCCATTAAAAAGATTGAAAACTTAAAAATTAGATTAATACATCAGTGAGTTTTGTAAGATCATTTATGTTGAAAGATTAAATTTATTAGGCTAAATTGGATTGTTCATCCCTGTGGTCATAGGACACTTGCATGATGACCTCCGTGGTGAAAAAACTAAGAATTAAACCCCTGTGGTCTAGAATGTTAGCAAATTTAGTCCAAAACTAAGATTTCTGTTAAAGGACTGTTAAAAGTTGGGGTAAAATTGTATTTTCAGTTCCAATTGACATTGAATTGGGGTTTTTTTTATTTAAAAAATTAAGCATTATTTTTTTTGTTAATTGTTATAAAAAAATTATTTATTTTAAATGTCAATTGGAACTGAAAATACAGTTTTACCTATACTTTTAACAGTCATTTAACAGAAATCTTACTTTTGGACTAAATTTCCTAACATTCTTGACCACAGGGGTTTAATTCCTAGTTTTTTCACTACGGGGGTCATCATGCAAGTTTCCTATGACCAAGGGGATGAATAATCCAATTTGGCCAATTTATTAAGGTTACTGTATATTGTGATAGAGCATGAGAGAAACAACACAAATAGAAAATGGATATAGTAAGCTATAACTGTTTGGTGACGTAAGAAAAAGTATTGGTTGATTGTAAAGAAAGTGAAATATGTTAAAATCTAAGTAATTTAAAAGAAAGGTAATAGATTGTGTTATTGAATCAAACTGAAAATATAGTAATGTTATTAGATTTTTGACTTCAAAATTTGATGTCAATATTTAGGTATTTTGGTGTAAATGGTAGAATTCAATCAAACAGATTGAAAAGTGAAATGATATGTGTAAAAAGATGGATTAGATATATCTAGTTCAGTGTTTCTTTGCAATATAGAGAGACTGTTTGTTGACTTATTTCAGCTCAATCATCACTTACATCTTTTCTCTTTAGAGGAATTGGTGCCACCAATTTATACCCAATTACTTTATTCTTTTGACCTATTGTAAACACATGGTAAATTGGTTGCTTGTCCAATGAGAAGTTTAAGCTGGACATATACAAGTATAAATGCAGATACTTTGATTGAAGATATACTTTATACATATATCCAACCTAACTTATCAATGGTCAAACAAGGAATAAGCCACATGTATTCAGATTAGGTAAAAAGAAGACAGTTTGTATATATATCGGTAGCAACCAATTCCCCTAAAGAGAAAGATCAGTAAATATTGAATTTAAAAGGAAGTCAACAAGAAATGAAAGTTAAAAAAAACATACCATTAAGTCGTTGCATTGTGATTGGAGATACAGACCATACCTATTCTAGCATTTTTTTTTTGTTATGCAAGGAAACTAAAAAAAGTAATTCCAATGAAGATAACCTGTATATGGTATATGGACAAAAGCAGGTAAGAATATTAATGTAGGAGCAACAAAGTATTTAACAAAAGAAGGCGATCAAATAAATAACCATGATAAATATATAAATTGGTAAATATGTATTAATGATAATAAAAAATTATTCGAAATTTTGTAACACATCTTTAAACACAATATTACAAATTGTATGAAAGATTATGTTTTAAGTATATTAAAAATTGTATGAAACAGACCCTAAGTCCGAATTGAATGAAGTATATATAAGTGAAACAGACCCTAAGTCCGAATTGAATGAAGTATATATAAGTGAAACAGACCCTAAGTCCGAATTGAATGAAGTCATGGTCTAAAATATCCATAATATCCCGATATTTTCATCGAAATTTCCGTGTTTTTGGACTACCGATATTTCCGATATCATCGATATTTTAGACCTTACTAAGTCACTCATGTATCTTACTATGCAATGTATAAAGTGTAAAATATAGTACTAATTCATTATATATAAATGATTATGATGTGTTTAAACTTCTTTCATTAATTACTACATATTTTCTACACTCACAATGTTTGTCAGCTCGCTATATAATCAACTTAAATCAGTTATATCTATCATGCAATGCATTTCCTTCCAATTTTTTGTGATAAACTAATAGATAATTGACTAAATAAACATTCTGCAAAGTTTCAATAAAAATTTCCAAGTTTTTCTTACAATTTCCGTGGTTTTTATTCAATTTTTATCGATATCGATAATATCCCGATATTTCCATCGAAATTTCCGTGTTTTTGGACTACCGATATTTCCGATATCATCGATATTTAATACCTTGAATGAAGTATATATAAATGCAATAATTCAATTCGACTGCAAAGACAGAGTAACACACCCCGACCCAGAATGTCAACTAGGACTCTGAATCGAGCTGTGCTGGCTGATATCAGGAAGGTGACCAAGCCATAAAGTGTAGTGATGTGGAAAATGTGAATAAATTTAAACCTAAAAGTGCCTAAATACAAGAGTGCGATGTGAGCGAGAATGAACCCAAATCACACGTGATGACAGAGCATAAGTACAATATAGTACAGTAAAATAAGGTGAGAATTATACCATCGATGATAATCGCCTACACCAAGATTTGCCAATAATCATCGTCAGTACGAAAACTCTGCTACTAACACCTGGAGGGGCGAAAAACAAAGGTGAGTGGGCTTGAAAATAAAGTTTTAATAAAAACCTCTTGAAAACGTTATAACCCCTCGTCGTAAAACCTGTATAGTTTTCAGAAAATCATACTACATAAGTATGAAAAACCAATGCATAAAAGCAGTGACAACAAAAGCATGCCATGTCACAATATCTCAGCAAAATAAATGTAAGCCAGGTGTGAAACCAATATAAAATAGTATGCCAATCGGAGTCACTTAACGTGACCTGTACAACTAGACCTGTAGCTCATCAACCTAGGCTAGCACATGAGTTGGAGTCACCTAGTGTGACCTGTACGACAGGCTGGGTATAAATATGTACGTTCAAGTGCTACGATCACGTGAAAGCTGTGCGATAAATCGCGGGTCACTTACGAGTTGGAACCACCTATTGTGGTCTGTACAACAGGCTAGCACTACACTTGAATCCAAGGTGAGCGTGCGGTGTGGGAGGTGAACAATCATGTGAAGGTTAGCCCTAGCCCCGGGTGGGAGCACTAATACCAGGGTGCAACCATGATGAGCTCTAATGAATATATGCATGCTTATATAATTCAACCATTTTAATCACATAATACTCGCCCGAGTCTCCGCAGCATCACACAATACAATTCACAAGTGTAATAATGCAATATTTAAAATGTAACTTATTTACGACATGGCAAGCAAAACATAGTTCCATATAAAAACATTTATGGAAACCATAAAGTTTATACACACACACACACACACACACACACACACACACTATAAAAAGGAAAAAGACCCACTCACCTGAGGTCCGCGCTACAACTCCCTAGCACGAATGTCGAAGCATCACGAACAATCGTCGCCTAGAACAAATATTCAGTTAGGGGTGGGCAAACAAGTCATGTACCCGCGGGTAAGGTCGGGTACTCGCAGTTCAGGGCGGGTACGAGGCGGGTCCAAAATTTCAAAACACAAAACGAGGCGAGGCGGATCTAAAAATAAAAGGGCACATGCCCCCGGCCCAGCCCGTTTCTAACTTGAGGTAATTGGTTGGGATTTTATGATTATCAAGTCATACACTCTCCATTGTTGATTGGAAGTTTTCATTCATCTCACAGACTCAAAGTTTGAGTCTCAGACTGTCACGCTCCGATCCCAACATACATCCAGGATCGACACGTGATGACACCAATACCCGTATATCTAACATACCCCGCCTCTAGGATATGGTACAAAGCACAACTCGAGAATCGAATCGCATAGTAGTTTTTCGTATACTTTATGGCTACATCTAACCTCCTCGTTAGACTGCCTACGTACCCTCATTAGGGATCAAGCCATTCGTAGTTTGTCATTTCACTACACTCGAATATTCATCAATTAAATCGCTATGTCTCAACAATATATCACAATACATAACATGTAACATTACAAGGGACAAACAACAGAACACAATCATATTCACTAGTCATAAAGTTCAACGAGTCTAATCATAATTACCATAACCAACATCATTCCATAATCACATCCATCAATAATGCCAACCATCACATCATTAATAACACATACAACACGTTAAAATGCGGGCTAGAGTGCCATAGCTCGGCCGAAGACTACATCTCTGAAAAAGGGAATTTTGGACCACCCAACGGAACCAAGGCACCAAAGGGAATTCCAGACCATCACTCAACGGAATCCAATCAGGATATGATTTCGGACCATCACTCAACGGAATCGTGAAATAGAAGGGATTCCGGACCATCACTCAACGAAATCCAATCAGAACTCAGTTCCGGACTACTCAAAAGAACTGAACGGAAGTCCAGGAAGCATAACAACGGCTCAAAAGAATAAGACATGATTCAAGTTACTCAATTCACAAAGACTCAACGAAATGAAACAATATCGAGCAATAAATTCCCATCACAATGGGTTATCGGTCCATTACTAGACCTCATATCTCCCAAGCAATTTAATATGCATTTCAATCACATATCACAACCATTTCCAATACACAATTCACTACATCATACCAATCACTATGCTTCTAACATTATATCTCAATCCATAGCTTGTAACATATCAAGGAATCATGAAGCACAATATTAGTATTTAATCACGTTAATCAATCAGTGAGATAGCATATCATTTCACGAATTTAATTAAAGAACTCTACGTAATTCCTTACTTGGGTTATGGATAATAACATGGTCATTCTAATTTGTATTCATAAGATCCATCGTGGGTAATTCTCATTCACACGAATCTAGGATTCTAAGATAACCTTATGGAAATGAGCAAGAGCAAGGATTCTGGACCACTTTGGAATCAAAATATCGAACGGTTTCTCATAATTTACCCAGACCTGTCGCATGTGAAATAAGTGCCTACATCATGGAAATGGTGCATCGAGCAACCAACAACCCGGATAAGCTGCAAAACTCGTGTGAGCGATAATAATACAAAGCATGTAATAATAATGATGAAACCAACCATCAATCACAATTTATAAACTTTGAATATAAATCATTCATAAGAAATTAATACCAAACCTTTGCAAACTCCGAAGGAGTCACATAGACATCCAACAACTTTTCTAAATCAAACTCAAAGTTCTCGAAGCCAAAATTCACAGATACACTCAAAATAGAGCTAAAGAGACGTTGTTTGGCCGAAGCCTACGCAAGTAACCAAATATGAAGTGCCCCCCCCCCCCCCCCCAAAGTGAATCAACCAAGCAGAGCCACTCCTGAGAAAGTAACCAAGTAGGCAGTGACCCCCCAATGCGGATTAACCAAGCAAGGTCAAGATAACTAACCAAGCAGGGTCATCAATGTACCAATGCTACATGGTGCTATCAAACCAACACACAACTTACCTCCTACCTCCACACTTATGATTTACAACATGAGCACATACACCATCCATTTCTGTATTTCCCATCTAGGTTCCAAAGCATTGTTTCGAATTATTACTACAAGCATCCATCACCTCAATCAACTCCTATTCTCAAGTATATGTAATTACTAAATGCATCACTTCTGACTCTAGTCTTAATTAGATTACTTGGAACTACTAATTCACACTATGAGATCCAAGTACTATTTTGGTTAACTTGAATTAACATGATCAAAATAAATGTAACATTTGAATGAAAACACTTAGAGAAAATAAGTGAAGATGCTACTTATAAATATAGATGTACCTGTATATAAAAGCCTTGGCAGTTGGTGCATATATATATATATATATATCCAGGGATATAAGTAAGTTCCTTTGAATATGCATACATAGATATATGTATACGGTAAATAAGGAAACAAATTCATCCCTTCATTAATTTATACATACATATAAGGATTCGTTCAACTTCAGACATAAGCAGAAATGTCTGATAATGCTAAACCAATGAGATGGAATCAATATGCTCATCAACAATGTCTATTCACTGTCATCACAAGGATAAAATCTGGACCACATCTGACTAAATGTATACTAACAACTCTAGCAAAATTTTACCAAATATGAAGAGAAACATTTTCACATTATGGGACAATATAATTGTCGATTCCCCATCATCAACATTACATTAATGCATTCACTAACTTTAAAGCAACAAATGCAACATGATAAATAGGAAATTTTCAAATAAGACTATACATACATAATGTTAACCATCAGCATTTCATAAATCAGATGTCACACACCGGGAAATTTGACTTTTTCCAAAAATTCTCAAATTTTACAGGAATAAAGATCTCAACAAGTAGAGTAAACTTTATACCTGTGGCCAAGTCCAATTTGGCGAAGAAGACCCTCAAATTGACTCGTATCCGTCGAAAACCCTAAGGTGGGTGTTCTTCAATTCGGCTTCCTTGGTGTTCCAATGCCCCTACAACTGATTGGGTCTTGGTCTTGGGTCCAAGAGAAGTTGATCAAGGGTGATGGTGAATGGTGATACTCACCAGAATGACGAATCGCCGTTGAGAACCCCCGGGTTCTCCGGTGGAGTTTTACCCGAATTTGACCTTAAAAACCCTTCAATTTGAGCAAATAAGGTAGATGAGAGGTTGTGGAATAAATTGCAGGTGGTGGAGGGTTGAGAATCACCTGAAAAAATGGTGGAGATTGGTCGAAATTCAGCCGGGTTTAAGTCGGGTTTGTGGGTGCACGGGATGACGAAAATGGAAGGGGAAAAATCCCCCTTTTTTTTATTCTTCCCTTATTGGTCCTTTTTCCTCCTCCTAAAAATCTGATTTGGTCCTCTTTTAAATTAACTTAACCTTTAACCTACATGTGGGAATTAAATAATTCCCACAATCTATAGTTCACAACTTCAAACGTCCGTAACTATACCGTTATAACTCGGACTCGTAAACGGCTTTCGCCTATGCGTTCGTGGGTTCGAGATCTATTTAAAAACACTAGTTAAAACTTCAAAAAGTCAACAAAATATAAAGATTGATTTAAAAAATTCAAACGCGATAACTATTTGATTTAATACCCAAAATTTACGGAATTAAAATTAAGTAATAAAAATAATGTAAACGTGAAATACGAACTTAAATTACGAGATACATAATGAATAGTGAAATTTTGGGGACGGGATTTCACACAGACCCCTTCTCCCATTCATTCACGACTTGAGCCTGAGTCGAGTCCTCAACTGCAGCCATCCATCAACAACCACCATCTCTGACCACAACCCTCGACTTCGTCCTTGTCTCCCTTTTTCTGGCGAATCATGAGTGACAACCACCATCATCGTCATCTCTCCAAATTGCCACCACTCCATCACTGCCCAATTTAAGGTAATATAATTATGAACACAGAAAATTCCTGAAACGAAAGAGACAAGAACAACGTGCACAAAATAATATTTGTGTTTGATGATTTTGGGTTACAATCTCTCTCAAATTTGATCCTCTGATTCGATCTCCGTAAGGTGTTGATTTGTGGATGTTTCGTTGATCCAAGGGCCGTCGAGGCTTGATCTTGGATGAACTGTTGGAAGTTTCTTCAAGGGGCCGTGGGCTTGATCTTTGAAGGTGGATTTGAGCGGATCTTCAAGGAGCCGTTGGGGCTTGATCTTGAGGATGAGTGTTTCTTCAAGGGCCGTTAAGGTTTGATCTTGAATAACGGTGATGAACGGATCTTCAAGGGTTTTTGGGCTTGATCTTGAAGAACGGTTGGATGTGTGGATTTGTTGATGTTGTTGATCCAAGGGCCGTCGGGGCTTGATCTTGGAAGAACGGATGATGAACGATGGTGCTTTCTTCAAGGGCCGTCGGGGCTTGATCTTGAATTGGTGGAAGTTCTTCAAGGGCCTTTGGGACTTGATCTTGAATTGGTGGATGGTTGATCCAAGGGCCGTCGGGGCTTGATCTTGGAAGAACGATGAACGAAGAACGAAGAACGAAGAGAGCTTTCTTGATTCTTCGGGAACCTTGAGAGCTTTAGAGTTTCAAAGCTTCAAAGATTTGGGGGATTCTCTTCCAATTTGGGAGTAGAGAAATGTATTTGTGAATTGGTTCCTTGATTCTTTGATGGAGGAGCCTATTTATAGGCTTTGGGAACGAATCACCACCATCCATTTGTTTTGGTGGATGTTGTAGGTGAATTTTGGTGGATGTTGTAGGTGAAACTTGGTGGATGTTTGTAGGTGAAACTTGGTGGATGTTGTAGGTGAACTTAGTGTATGATGTAGGTGAAGTGAATGAAGGTTGTAATTTTAATACAATGGTCAACATTTATTTCACCAAAATTTCAATGTTTACAAATGTAATCTTAATGCAATGGCTAACATTTATGCCACCGAAATTTCAATGTCTACAAATGCCCCCACTTCAAGGCGCGTTGTATACATGTGCTTGTTACATGTAGGAGATGCGTTTTGAAGTCCCTTAATGTAGTTGTCAATCCAAGGGCCATCGAGGCTTGATCTTGAATTGGGCTGGAGATTTCTTCAAGGGTCGTTGAGGCTTGTTCTTGGACTTTGTTTGAAATTTCTTCAATGGCCGTTGAGGCTTGATCTTGAAGGTTGAAATTGGACCACAAGGAGCTTTATGTGGTAGATGATCTTTGGATTTGGTAGTGGATGTATCGACACGTATTTGTTTTTGCGCTTTGTTGACTTTCCACAGCTTTGATCTTGAACTGGGTAGGAGGATTTTTTGGATTCCTCCAATTGTTGATTTTCCACAGCTTATTCTTGAACTGGATTTGATTCAAATATGGTGAATGCTTGATCTTGAATCAGACTTGTGATTTCCTCAAGGGCCGTCGAGGCTTGATCTTGAATTTGGCCGGAAACTTCTTCAAGGGCCGTTGATGCTTGATTCTTGAAGGTTGACTCGAACATATGGCAAGCAGGCACGAGGTGAAGGTGACGACTTGTTGCTTTGTTCAATCTTTCTAATTCACACCTGAGCAGTTTGGTCAACGGTATGATCTTCAAGATTAATGGGCTCTTCTTCCAGTTGGTGACTTGATCTTTAAGGACTTGATTCAAGGGTGGTGAAACGACACATGCAGCCCACAATGCCTAGCAAGTCGACCCAAGAATTTTGAGGGTCAAAACGAGTCCTCCACCCATAGTGATTGCAAACCTGATGATATGAGATACTTTTGATTTTGAAGAAGTAGCGGATGAATCGACACGTGCTTTGTTGTGCTTGTCTCCATATGCTTCAATGTATCATTTTCCCTTATCTTATCTATTCTTCTGGTAGAATGTAGCATCTTCTCGAGTTCTTCAGCTCAGACTCATTCTGCTGAGCTGACTGTGCAGGCTGCATTCTTCTCTGCTTGTTTCTTCAGGCAGATGTGGCAGCTTCTTGAGTTCCTCAGCTCGGACTCCTTCTGCTGAGCTGACTGTGAAGACTGCATTCTTCTCTGCTTGTTTCTTCTGCACGTTGTCTCCACATGCTGCAAGGTATCATTTTCACTTGCCTTATCTGTTCTCCAGGCAAATGTGGCATCCGAGTTTGAGTGGAGGTTCCGGCATATTGTTTTCTTTATCCTTGTCTTTGTAGGTAAGAACAAGGAAAAAGGAAAGGACAGGGAGAACACATGATATGAGATACTCTTGCTTTCTACCCTGGTGATATGAGATACTTTTGCTTTGGTGTCATTTGTTTGCAGAGGTACCCCAAGGAATAAGAAACACTGAGTGACTCGAGAGGCTTTGTTGGGAAGGCATTCTCGGAGATGAAGAAAGGTTCTCGGAGATGAAGAAAGGTTATGTATGTCTGCCTTGCTATGGAGGGTGAATGTGGACAGTTATAGGAAATTCTTTAGTACCTGTAGAGGTACTATTCTTTTACTCGTGTCGGCAACCAATGCGTGATTGATCAGTATGGCTTCACGTGCTTTCTTCTTTATCAGAAATATTCGACAAATTGTCCGTAATTTTCGTCAAGCTGAGTGTGCACGTGACATGTGTTGACGAGGCTGAAAAAGACTGGCGTCTCTTAGATATCTGGGATCGGCGCTTCGACAAATTGCCCGTGATTTTCGCAAAGCTGAGTTTGTGCATGACGGGTGCTGACGAAGCTGAAAAAGACTGGCGCCTCTTCGATATCTGGGATTGGCGCTTTAACAAATTGCTCGTGATTTCCGCAAAACTGAGTTTGCGCGTGACGGGTGCTAACGCGTCTGGAAAAGCAAGATGCTTCTCCGATTTCTGAGCTTGCCTATTTGATTTTTGAATTGGCCTCTTCAAATTCTGAGCTCGCCTCTTCGATCTTTGAAATCCCGTCGAGTGTTGATCTTTATAGAGGCACGCAGTTCGTTTCAAAGCACACTTGAATTTTCGCTTGTAGAAACTCCCTTCTTGCACTTCTAAGATCTTGATTTGTCCGACCTCTTCTTTCTTCAACACCTTTGAAAATGTCTGGACCCTCCGACCGTCGTTTTGATTTGAACCTTGGTGAAAAGGTAGTCCCGTCTTCTCCAGATAACATATGGCGCCCATCCTTCATATCCCCTACTGGTCCTCTTACCGTTGGGGATTCAGTGGTGAAGAATGATATGACCGCTGCGGTGGTGGCCTGAAACCTTGTCAATCCCAGAGATAACAGACTACTTTCCAAACGGTCTGATGAGTTGGCTGTTAAGGATTCTCTGGCTCTCAGTGTACAGTGTGCAGGTTTTGTGTCTAATATGGCCCAACGCCTATTTGCTCGAACCCGTCAAGTTGAATCATTGGCGGCTGAAGTGATGAGTCTCAAACAGGAGATTAGAGGGCTCAAGCAGGAGAATAAACAGTTGCATAAGCTCGCACATAGCTATGCGACAAACATGAAGAAGAAGATTAACCAGATGCAGGAATCTGATGGTCAGATTTTACTTGATCATCAGAGGTTTGTGGGTTTGTTCCAGCAGTATTTGCCTTCGTCTTCTGGGGCTGTACCGCGTAATGAAGCTCCAAATGATCAACCTTTGGCTCCTCTTCTTCCTGGAGTTCCGCTGAGTGGTGTGGCTTCAAACAGTCAACCTCCGGCGCCTCTCATTTCTGGAGCTCTGCCGAGTGGTGAGGCGGCACCTGATCGTCCTTGAAGATCCCCTCTTGTAAATTTGATTTGATTTTTTTTTTTAAGTATGTATAATGCAAATTTATGTAAAATTTCCAGAAAAAATAAATAAAAACGGACTTTATTTCTCTCAATGCATTTGTTTTGTTTTGTTTTGTTCTTTCTTTTTTTTTGTTTTTTTGTAAATACATAATAACATATGTATTTATTTATTTATTCTTTTGTAATAAAATTGACTTTCTTTAATACAAATTTTATATATATTTTTTATTTTGATATGACTGAACTCGAAATTGAATGTTCGAGCCGCCTACGTACCCTTCCAAAGAAGAGATCAAGCCATAACGTAGTTCAAATGAGTGATGAATTTAACAGTAATTTTGATGATGATTTTGTCGTACACAGTTTATGCTCTTGCGGGCCAGGAGCTTTGGTTCATGCAGTTTAGGCTCGTGCGAACAAAGAGCATGAGTTGTCGCCTTTCAGGGGTAGTAGCGCTTCAAGAATCTGCCATTGATAGGGTCGATCTTCAAGCCGTCTTCTGCCATGATTAAGTAGGCACCATTGATGTAGACTTCCTGTATTACATATGGTCCATCCCATTTTGACGTGAACTTGCTCTTTGTCTTGTGAGTTGTGATGATAGGCCTACGCAATGAAAGGACGAGATCTCCCATTTGAAAAGAACGAGGGAAAACTTTCTTGTTGAAGGCCTTGGAGAGTCGTGCTTGATAACACTCCAAGTGTTGCTGGGCTTCGAGTCTTTTCTCATCCAAGGCTTCCAGCTCTTGAAGGCGCAACTTTGCATTCTCTTCGTCAGTCAAGCCTTCTTGTAGAGCCATCCTTAGCGAGGGGATTTGACTTTCGAGCGGTAGAACAGCTTCCACGCCATATATGAGAGAATAAGGTGTAGCTTGGGTAGGCGTTCTATATGTCGTCCTGTATGCCCAAAGTGTTTCGCCTATTATTTCATGCCAGTCTTTCTTTGTTCTGCCGATTACCTTCTTTAGGAGGTTGCACAATGTCTTGTTAAATGCTTCTGCAAGACCGTTGGCCGGAGCATGATACATGGAGGATTTGTGCTGCTTGAACTTGTATTTCTCGCAGAGCTCGTCCACGAGTTGGTTGGAAAACTGTTTTCCATTGTCAGTGACAATGTAGCAAGGCACGCCATATCGGTGGATGATATGTTCCTTGATGAAACGGACGATAGTTTCCTTCTTGACTTCCTTCAGGGGTATGGCTTCAGCCCACTTGGAGAAGTAATTTGTTACAGCCAGGATGTAAGCTTCTCCTGCAGATGACTTTGGCGCAATTGGTCCTACTACGTCTAATCCCCATGCATCGAATGGCCATGAAGTAGCTGTAGGTGTAATGGTTCAGGAGGTTGATGTATGAAGTTGGCGTGAAATTGGCAGGCTTGGCACCTTTTGGCGTGTTCTAGGCAGTCCTTTACCATGCTTGGCCAGTAGTAGCCCATTCTTTTGAGCTGGAAATAAAGCTTCGGTCCGGACTGATGCGCTCCACATATTCCTGAGTGTGCTTCTTCCATGGCTTGATTGGCTTCTTCCTCGCCTAAGCATCTCAGAAGTACTCCTTCAAAAGATCGTCGGTAGAGTGTCCCTTTGTAATAGAGGAAGCGCTGCGCTCGTCGACGTACTTCAGAACGGTGTTTTGGATCATCTGGGAGTATTCCATGCTCCAAGTAGTTGATCAGCGGCTGTCTCCATTCTTCAACATTGATCGGAAGTATGGAAATAACATTTGTATCACTTAGTACCATTTCAGTGACAGGCGGGATTACCAATCTTTAGCAGACTGGCACGTTTGTGGCTTCGTCTTCTCCTAACGTTATGCTTGAGGCTAGGTTGGCGAGAGCGTCTGCCATTTGATTCTCTTTTCTTGGCACGTGTTCTAGTGTTACGACCTCAAATCTTTATAGCAATTGCGTTGCCAGCCGGAAGTATGGGACGAGATCATCTTTCCTAACCTCATATTCAGTCAAGAGTTGATTGATTATGAGCTTGGAGTCGCCATATATCTCAAGGGCTATGATTTCCATATTGATTGCCATTTGAAGCCCGATGATCAGTGCTTGGTACTCAGCGACGTTGTTGGAGCATAATTCGCTTAGTTGGAATGAATAAGGTAGTATTTGCCTTTGTGGCGACATGAATACTACTCCTGCCCCCGCTTCGTCTGCTCGTGCAGATCCGTCGAAGAACATCGTCCATGTCGGAAATATGTCGATGTAGAACACCTCTTCGTCAGGCAAGTCGTTTGAGATTTTCCAATCGGCTGGGATTGGATAGTCGGCAAGGAAATCTGCTAGCGCTTGTCCCTTGATGGCTTTAGCTGGGACGTAGATGATCTCGTATTGATTGAGAAGCAATGCCCATTTAGCTAGTCGTCCTGTCAAAACTGGCTTGGACATGACATATTTGACCGGGTCAGCTTTAGCAACCAAGTGGATGGTGTAAGCATGCATGTAATGTCTGAGCTTTTGGATGGCAAACATCAAGGCAAGACACATTTTTTCTATTGGGGAGTAGTTCAACTCAGCGCCGGTGAGCGTTCGACTGAGGTAGTAGAGCGCTCATTCTTTCCGGGATTCGTTTTCCTGTGCCAAGAGTGCTCCAACTGAACTTTCCTGAGCAGCGATGTACAATATGAATGGTTTCCCTGGTACAGGTGCCCCCAGGACAGGTGGACTTGATAAATACTTCTTTATGCTTTCAAAAGCATTGTTGCATGCTTTGTCCCATACAAATGGAACATCTTTCTTCATGAGTCGACTGAACGGTTGACAACGCCCTGCAAGGTTGGAGATGAAGCGTCTGATGAAGGCTAGCCGTCCTTGTAGACTTTTCAACTCGTGCAGATTTCTTGGCTTGGGCATGCTTTGAATGGCCTTGATCTTTGATTGGTCCACTTCAATGCCACGATGCTTGACAATGAAGCCGAGGAACTTTCCAGATGTGACGCCAAATGCACATTTTAACGGGTTCATCTTGAGGTTGTATTTTCGCAACCTTTCGAACATTACTCGCAAATCCTTCAAGTGATATGGTCTTTTCTTTGTCTTGACCACCACATCGTCTACATAGCATTCTACATTCTTGTGTAGCATGTCATTGAAGATCTTCTGCATTGCGCGTTGATATGTAGCTCCAGCATTCTTCAGGCCAAAGGGCATCACCTTGTAGCAGTAGATACCTTTTGGAGTGCGGAAGGCTGTTAGTTCCTCATCTTCAAGAGCCATACGAATTTGATTGTATCCAGAAGAGCCGTTCATGAATGATAGTGCCTCATGGCCAATGGTCGCGTCCACCATGATTTCAATGATTGGCAATGGGAAGTCATCCTTTGGGCAAGCATAATTGAGGTCTCGGAAGTCTACGCAAACACGTATTTGTCCAGATTTCTTAAGAACTATGACGATGTTAGAGATCCACTTAGGGTATTGCACCTCTCGAATGAAGCCTGTTTCGATCAACTTGTCAATCTCAGCCTCGATTTGTGGGATGGGCTCGGATCGTTAGCGTCTTTGAGTTTGCTTTATTAGTCGCGTTCCAGGCTTGACTGCAAGATGATGCACAACAATGATAGGGTCGAGGCCGGGCATTTTCTTGTAGGTCCAAGCAAAGACGTCCTTGTACTCTAATAGCAGCTGGTAATACTTCTCTATCTCGTCTGCACTTAGTAATGCACTTACGAAGATAGGCTTTGGTTCCTCACTTGTGCCTAAGTTGAGTTCTTTGAGATCGTCAACTGTGGCTTGCCCCCCATCTTCGAGTTGTGACGGTGCTGCAATGACATCTTCCTCGAGGATTTCATCTTCTTCACCTTCTTGGATTGTGATGTGGAAGACGTCTTGGGCCTTTTCTTCGGTGTTGACCTCTCGAGCTTGTTGGCATGAAGATTGTCCAGTGTGGATGATGGTGCACCTTTTCACTTTCAGTGATCCAACTGTGTTAACCTCTAAAATTGCTTGGCGCTTCATTCTTGAAGGAATGGAACTTCGAACGTCATCCTTTTTTGCCAGACGATCGATATTTTCTACTTCTGGTGTTGTCTTTCTCCTTTTGGAAGGCTCTTTGGCTTCTCCAAGTCTTTCCATAACTGACTGTCGTGGAGGAAAGCTAGTCGTATCGCTTTGCTTCTTAGGTTTCGATAACCTTTTGAAAACAGAGCTTTGAGATACTGAAGTGTTAAGCCTTTTGAAGACGGAAGTTCTGTTTTGACCGCCAATGAGTTTAGGTGCCGAAACTCTGGTCCTTGAACGATTCATTCTATCGAATACTGACGTCTGAGGGGCAGTTCGAGGCTCCTCTTTATCTTGTATAATGCTCACGCTGATGTGTTGAGCGCTAGCATTTTTTGCCTTGCTGGAGATCTTCACCGGTGCATTTGGTGTGAAGCCAAGTCCAGCTTTGTTGTTGTTGACCCCGTAACCATGCTCCTCCAACTTCTTCTGAGTTTTAGTAAGATCACGTTCGTTGTCTTTGATGGTGTTCAAATCCTTCTTTCCTAAATTTACAGAGGAGGTGAAGTTGTACCCAGCTTTCGACATGAGTTTGTAGGCGTTTGGATCAAAACCTTCTTCGGTCCTCTTGGTTGGGAGAAAGCTTGGTTCTACCCCCTTTGGCAGGCCTTTTATGAAGCCTTGTGATGGCCTTGCAACCTTAATGTCGCTTAGCTGTGTCAGAGGCAAAACTGCATTTGTTTTGAGCAACTTTACATTATCCATGTGCCGCTGTGTATCGGCTCTGCTTGCTGCAGTTTCAAACGGGGATTGACCATTCTTTCTTCTCGACGTTGGGATGTATCGAAAAACGGGTATGTTTGGTCCATTTGAAGGCGTCCTATTCCCTCTGGTTGTTGCAGGTTTAGCAAGCTCATCGTCGTTTTTGCTTGAAGATGGCATAACTTCTTCTTCTTGCTTATTGGGCACGGCTTGCCACTCCTGTTTTTTAGGTGTTCCTTTGCCCATGGATTTGATCTCTTTTGGAAGAGTTTCGGGCACCATGTCTTCATCCATGTAGAACTTGGCGTCTGCGAAATATGATTCGGCTTCGGTGAATGGCTTGGTGTCGCCATAGATCACCTTTAGTCCTTCTCGGTAAAATTTTAAGCATTGGTGAAGGGTGGACGGTACTACTCCATTCGCATGGATCCAAGGCCTTCCTAAGAGCAAACTGTAGGAAGTTCTTGCATCAATCACGTGGAATATTGTGCTTGACTTGAGTTCACCAATGGTCATCTCTACTCGGATCATGCCCATTGCTCTTTGTCCTCCTTGGTTAAAACCTTGGATTAGTAGACGGCTTAGGGATAGTTCATCCACCTTGATGCCGATTGTGGTCATTGTTGACTTTGGCATGATATTTATGGCTGATCCGCCATCCACAAGCATGCGGCTGACTTTGTGTTCCCTTACGTAACCAGAGATGAAAAGAGGTCGGTTGTGAGGCTTGGATCCTAGCAGCAAGTCTTCGTCGGTGAAGTGGATTGCGTCCTCGGCGACACAACATGTGGCACATTCATGTGGTTGAAGCTTCAAGCTTTCGTTCTTGCTTTCTTGCACTTCATGGTCGTCGGAACTTGCCAAGACCGTTGCCAGTGCTTTTCGCATCTTTTTTGGCAACCGGAGCGCTCCCTCGATGCTAAAGTGTGTTGGCAGACCTTCTTCAGTTGTAGGAGTCTTTTCCCCCTCAGTGGTGACAGCTTTGCCTTTTGAGGGTTCTTCCATTTCTACTTCGACCATGTGACATGCAGTGATAGTGCACTGTTGGAAGAAGTCCTCCAGGAAGTATTCGTGCAAAGAGACAGGAATACGTGGCTCTTGCTCCATAGGTTCCCCAGCATATGTTGACTTAGCAGCTCTTAAACTTCTTTTAGGCTTCCTATTGTTGCGGCGACGATGCTTTCTCGCTTGCTCCCCCTTTGGCTTTATAGCTTGTGGTCTTGGCTTCCTCGTCTTCTTATAGGTCACCAATGTCCACCCTTCTTCATCATCGATAGGTGCATCCTGGTCGTTTGCCCCCAATGATGGTTGTGCAGAAGGTGCCGTGTAACTTGTCCATTGATAGGAATGGTCGGGTATTTCTTGAAGAGGCACAGGATCAAAGGACCCGAACACGATCGTAGTGGTATGCGTTGCGGCTGTGTCTTCTAGGTCGAGCTTAATCCGCCCTTGCTGTGCCAACTTCATGATGAGTTCTTTTAGGATGAAACATTTGCCCACATGATGACCCACGATACGATGGTACTTGCAGTACTTGGGATCGTTGGTACGATTCATCTCTTCAGGGCGTTTGCATTCAGGCAACTCAATCACCTTCTTTTCCAGCAAGTCGTCCAGCATTGCATCCATGTCGGAGTCTGGAAAAGGGTATACCTTCTGTTCCAGTTCCCTCAAAGTGTTTTTGTACCTATCTTGGGTGTGGGAAGGCTCACTTCTTTTTATCTCCTTTGCTTTGTTATTGAAAGAGATTTTGACGGGTGCTGACGAGGTCTTGATAGGGATGGTTTTGGTGGTAAAAGCTTCCTTGGCGGGCTTTTTCCCATGATTGTCTGCTCTTGAAGTAAACACCTTATCCATTTTGAAATCGGTGATTGGCTCATTCTTTCCATGGTGGGCGATGCTCAGTTCCATGTCGTGGGCACGGGTGGCTAATTCTTTAAAAGTCCGTGGCTTGATACCTTGAAGGATGTATTGTAAACCCCATTGCATGCCCTGGATGCACATCTCGATTGAAGAAATCTCGGAGAGCCTGTCCTTACAGTCGAGGCTTAGATTACGCCATCGGTTGATGTAGTCCATGACTGGTTCTTCCCTCCATTGTTTCGTGCTCGTCAGCTCTAGCATGTTCACAGTGCGGCGGGTACTGTAGAAGCGGTTGAGGAATTCCCTTTCCAACTGTTCCCAGCTGTTGATGGACTCGGGCTCCAGGTCTGTGTACCACTCAAAGGCGTTTCCTTTTAACGAGCGCACAAACTGCTTGGCGAGGTAATCTCCATCCGTCCCTGCATTGTTGCAGGTTTCGACGAAATGTGCGACATGTTGCTTTGGGTTTCCCTTTCCGTCAAATTGCATAAACTTCGGCGGTTGATAGCCCTTCGGCATCCTTAAGGCGTCGATCTTCCTGGAGTAAGGCTTCGAGTACAACGTTGAGGCATGAGAGCTTCCTTCATACTGTGCCTTGATGGTGTTGGTGATCATCTCTTGCAGCTGCTGGATAGAAAGAGATCCCATGAGTGCCGCTGCTTGGTCAGGCTCTGGCTTCACATCGATTTTCTTCACCAGGGGCTCGTCTTCTTCGTCGTCTTCCTTCTTCAGATGATCAATCTTCGGGTTGGGTTTCTCGCCATCCTGCGGCTCCAGTCGGTTGACGAGTGCTACAATTTGTAAGTTTTTTTCTTCCACAGTTCGGGTTAACTTTGCAATTGCTTCATTCATCTGAGCCAGCTGCTCTTCGATTGAAGTTGCTCCGGTAACCATAACTTGCATGGATGTGCTGTCGCTTGAGTCAGCATCGGAAAATAAAGACTCAGAGTACTTCTTCGGGGTTTCCTCCCTTGGTGCCCTTAGCGAGGCCAGGGTGATCACAGGTTCGTACCTCGGGTACTCTTATTCCTTTGGCAGGGTTGATGTAGGGGTGGAAGAGGAGGCAACAAAAGCTCTTGCCTTGCTTCGAGTTATGATGCCTGAAATGGCGCCGCCTGCGGCAAGGATGCTCTTGTTCTTCGTGTTGGTTGTGGGAACAGCTTGAGCCTTCCTTGATGCCATTGATTTTAGAAGTGTGCTCGAATTTCTTGAACGGAGAAAGAGATGAGAGGTAGAGATGGTCCCACTGGGCGTGCCAATTTGTGAACACGAAAAATTCCTGAAACAAGAACAACGTGTACAAAGAAAGATTTTGGTGTTAATGGATTTGTAGGGTTACAATCTCTTTATCTTGATCCTCTGATTCGATCTCCGTAAGGTGTTGATTTGTGGATGTTTCGTTGATCCAAGGGCCGTCGAGGCTTGATCTTGGATGAACTGTTGGAAGTTTCTTCAAGGGGCCGTGGGCTTGATCTTTGAAGGTGGATTTGAGCGGATCTTCAAGGAGCCGTTGGGGCTTGATCTTGAGGATGAGTGTTTCTTCAAGGGCCGTTAAGGTTTGATCTTGAATAACGGTGATGAACTGATCTTCAAGGGTTTTTGGGCTTGATCTTGAAGAACGGTTGGATGTGTGGATTTGTTGATGTTGTTGATCCAAGGACCGTCGGAGCTTGATCTTGGAAGAACGGATGATGAACGATGGTACTTTCTTCAAGGGCCGTCGGGGCTTGATCTTGAATTGGTGGAAGTTCTTCAAGGGCCTTTGGGGCTTGATCTTGAATTGGTGGATGGTTGATCCAAGGGCCGTCGGGGCTTGATCTTGGAAGAACGATGAACGAAGAACGAAGAACGAAGAGAGCTTTCTTGATTCTTCGGGAACCTTGAGAGCTTTAGAGTTTCAAAGCTTCAAAGATTTGGGGGATTCTCTTCCAATTTGGGAGTAGAGAAATGTATTTGTGAATTGGTTCCTTGATTCTTTGATGGAGGAGCCTATTTATAGGCTTTGGGAACGAATCACCACCATCCATTTGTTTTGGTGGATGTTGTAGGTGAATTTTGGTGGATGTTGTAGGTGAAACTTGGTGGATGTTTGTAGGTGAAACTTGGTGGATGTTGTAGGTGAACTTAGTGTATGATGTAGGTGAAGTGAATGAAGGTTGTAATTTTAATACAATGGTCAACATTTATTTCACCAAAATTTCAATGTTTACAAATGTAATTTTAATGCAATGGCTAACATTTATGCCACCGAAATTTCAATGTCTACAATAATTTCTGAACTCTTAATTTTTAACTCTCTTGTTAATTTTTTGGATTTAGGGATTTAGGGTTTATGTAATCTCTGATTCTCTCTAATTAATTTTCTAGATTTGGGAGTTAGGGTTTTCTGCAATCGCTCACTCTATTGACCAGTTCTTAATACCCCAAACCCAGTTCATAAATTTGCCTTCATAGGAATTGGGAATTTGGGATTTAGGGATTAGGATTCAAATGTTTATACCGTACCTATTGGGCATTTCATATTGTTTGAAATTTGAATTGGGAATTTATTATTTATGTTTTGTTTAAATTTGCAGACTTGCTTGAATCTACAAGCCTTGTGTTGAACCTAATGGGCATTTCAGCAACCTGTGCAATCTTTGCGTTGAATCTTCAAACTTGGAAGGAAAATTGAGTATTTTATTGATAGTGGAAACTATTTGCAAGTTTTGTAATTTAGAGACTATTTACAAGGTTCAAAGTTCTGTAATTGTTAAATTGTTCTTAAAAATAAAAAATAAAAAGGACCCATGCACCTGCCCTGAACCGGCCCGTTTTTAGTTGGCCGGGTTAGGTCCGGTTCCAATGTTCAAATTTCTTATACCCGGCCCGTTCCGTTTTAAAACATGTCCAGTCCAATCCTTCCAAATTTAGGCCTGGCCCTATATTTAGTCACGTCTCAGAATTCTTATCGATAGAACACGTAACTTACATAAAACACATTTCCCAAAGACATTCTAGAATGATTTGAGACCCATTGACCAAAAGTCAACCGTCGATCAAAGATCGACGGTAAGGTCCACAACCCTATGTAACTCGATCCAGAAGATCTGCATCACAGATTTTCAATTTGTAACTTCCAAATATCCACATTATGCTTTTAAAACATCATACTAAAGTTTCATTACGATCCAATGGTCGGATCTCTGCCAATTGTAAATTCAAGTGGCGGTCAACATTTTATTTTACGAACTTAGGAATCCAATTGGGAAGATCCGCACATCAGATTTGTGATCCGTTAGTTCCTATTTTTCTCAAATATTATTAATAATAACCTACTAAAGTTTGGTGACGATTCAATAGTTTGATCGTCGATTCAAATAAGGATCAAGTGGCAGACCTTAGCGAAATTGTACCCAAACAATGGAATTTCGTTAATCAGACTTCACTTATGCAATTGGAGTATCAGACTTAGCTTAGGAATGTCATGTGGGGTCTCGGCTCACACGCCGCCGCACACGGCGGTCGGCCGCCCCGACTTGCCGAAAAAAGCAACTATTTCTAAAAATTCCCAAATTTTGACATAAATGAAGATCTCAATGAGTAAAGCAAGTTTCATACATGTGGACAAGTCCAATTTGACTGGAAAAAACCTCAAATCGCCACGTACCCGTTGGAAACCCTAGAAATGGGTGGTAGTGGTTGACGGAGTTAGCGAAATTGTACCCAAACAATGGAATTTCGCTAATTAGACTTCACTTATGCAATTAGAGTATCAGACTTAGCTTAGGAAGGTCATGTGGGGTCTCGGCCCACGTGCCGCTGAACACGATGGTCGGCCGCCCTGACTCTCCGAAAAAATCAACTATTTCTAAAAATTCCCAAATTTCACGAAAATGAAGATCTCAATGAGAAGAGTAAGTTTCATACCTGCAGCCAAGTCCAATTTGACCGGAAAAAGCCTCAAATCGCCACGAACCCATCAGAAACCCTAGAAATGGGTGGTTTTGATTCGACTCTAAACAAGCTTCGATGCCCCAACCAATGCATGGGCTTTGTTTCTGAGGTTAAGGAGAGTCTATTGGTGGTGGTGGTTGATGGAGTTAGCTTCACGATCGTCGGATTTCCGTCGTGGCACCCCCGGAACCCACGAATTCCGTTCTTCATGAAATTAAGGTTAAATCTAATGAAATTTGATTGGAAATGGAAGATGGGAGATCATGGAATGTTTTTCAGGTGGTGGGTGGCGGCGATTTGATGCGAAAAATTGACGAAAATCACGTCGGAATAGCGCAGAATGGGTATGGTCGATGGGGAGGAACAAGGTCAAGGGTGATCCGATGCTCCTCTACTATCTCTTTCACCTTTCTCTCCTTTATATTTCATCTCTACCGCCCATCTTTTCTTCCCTTTAATCTGGGCCACACACCTAGCTTTCCAAATTTTGCTCCAAAAATCTGGAGCATTCTAGAAAATATTTAAATGACTATTTTGTCCCTATTTTTACTCGCCCATAACTTTTGTTATAACTCCAAATTACGTTCCGTTTACGCCCATGCATTCGTAGCCACGAGTACTACGAGGATACGCTAAGAAAATGGATCTTACGTGACTCGACAAGGTAGTCAACAAAAGTCAATGCATGTGCCTCGAAGGGCATTTTCAAAATTTCACATTTTAAAATTATAAAAACCATAGTTTTCGGGGACGGGTTGTTACACAAAGGACTAATAATTTTTTTTTTAAAATAGAGCCAAAATTTAACATGACATACAACATTAGAAATCTCTTGAAAATAAGTTGGCATGAAAAAGAGTCAACATTTTTTTATTGCAATATCAATCCACCGGACTAATTTTGAAATAACATGTTTAATTCATTCAAAAGAAGGGGAAAAAATTTAGTTATTTAAAAAAATTGTACGGTAAATGACAAAAAAACTACCTCAATTATTGGTGTCACGACACTTTCATACCTCATCTTTTAAAATTGACAATGTCACATCTTATCTTACGAATTTATGCTAATGTTATACCTTCCGTTGCTTGGTCGTGAATCACCCACCCACCCACCCAACCTGCAAAAGAAGAAGAAGAAGAAGAGAGAAGGACAAAAAAAAAAAAGGAAACCCAGTTGCAGGAAGGGTGGGTGTGAAGGTGGGGAGGTTGGGTGCGGGAAGAAGAGGGGGTGGGGGGGGTGGAAGTGGGGAAGACAAATTGGTTTTTTTTCTCTTCTTTTTTCTGGGTTGCAGTTGTAGGAAGGGGGAGAAGATGAAAATAGGGAGAAGAGAGAGAATGGGGGAAGGGGACGAACTGAGTGTTGGTTTTTTTTTTCTATTTTTTTTTAACTTTTATTTATTATTTTAATATATAACAAATATTAATTTTTTTTTTAGTTTTTAATAATTTTTTAATAGAAAATAGGCCCCGGATCAAGCCACGTCAGCATTTAACTAAGAAATTCACGCCAAGCTAACGGAAGGTATAACATTGGCACAAATTTGTAAGATGAGGTATGACATTATCAATTTTAAAAGATGAGGTATAAAAGTGTCGTGACACCAATAATTGATGTAGTTTTTTGTAATTTACCCAAAATTGTATGAAACAGTATGAAAAGAAACTAACAACAACAAAAAAATGCAAGGAAAGGGAACAAAACTCACAAAACCAAGAAAACACAGAAGTCGGAGAAAACACGGGAGTCCAAACTAAAATGAAAGTCGAGGGAAAGAAGAAAATAAGGGACGAAAGCTAAAAAAGCAAACCCCATTAGATCACCGACACGTGACAAACACTCAACCTACAGAACGAAACAGTAGTTTCGAAGGCTGGGAAACACGTGGCAGCCAAGATAATAGAGGGGTAAAAGTGCCCATTCACTACACATTCAGTAAAAGGGCTAAAAATTGCTCAGCAACTGATGGGCAAAACCGGGCGTGGCAGACATGACAGCACGGGAATATTGAGAAAAAGCTTTGATAACTGCATGAAAATAGAGAAAATGTGTTAAGCAAACTAAAGAAATATCTAACATCTTGTAACAAAGAGTTTTAACAATATAGATAAAAGATTTTATATTTACCAAAGTAAACTATATATTTTGTGACTTGGATTTATATACAATGTAATAACCAATAAAAGTATACACGTAATCAAAATTTTGTAAAAGGAATTATTAAGGACAATGAAATTAAGAATTTTCCTGTAAATTTTGCAAGACATCTTTAAATACAATATTTATAGTTTAGTTTTTAAGATTGTTTTCTGTTGTTCTATTAAATTTTTTAAACCTTCTCTTGATGACTCTTGACAATGCAACATATAATTGACCATGTGTGAAAACAGGTTATGGAATATATAGACCAACTTGTTTGAGAGATTGTCCTTGGCTTTTGTTTATTGTCATTGCATAACATGGTCTAACTGGAAATTGACGTCTTTTAAAAATGAATGGCTACTTGTTTTCTGTAGCTGTAAGAGTAATTCTTGGGATGAAAACTTTGTGATCAATATTTGCTCCAACAAGAATTTTAGCTTCTATAATTCTATTAAACAATTGAGTAACAACTAATCTAGTTCCATTACACAAACCCAAAAATTGATTTAAATTTCGTAACAACATAATGGGCATTCTGATTTTTAAAACCAAATTATGTGTAGGTAAACCGTTGAACTCAAGTTTGTCTAAAAATTTAATGGGATACATTATTTCAAGATTTTCAACATTTGCATTTGAAGAACATAAAGAATCATAACTCAAAAATGTATATTGTTCTCTAGGCAATAAATCAATTATATAATTATTCACTTTTGTAACAGTTGCATTCCGAGGTGTTATAATAGATCTTTCTCTTAAATATGCTAAATTGTTAAAAGAGTTATCAAAATTGGGGTAAGTTGCAGAAAAAATTGAATGTATAGAAGTTGTAGAACAATTAACTATGAAATCTTCAGGTATCTCAATTAAAGATGTATCTCTATCATTTATATAATTTGTATTATTTGTATTATTTGTGTTGTTAATCTATCCATTACCTATTTTTAAAATCCAATTTGCAAAAGAACTTATTTTATCTTTTTCTTCCATGCTTAATCTGTTTTTTTTTACAATCTCATATTTTCTTTCAAACAAAATTTTTTGAAATGGAGCCATAAATAAGAATTATTTATGGAAGCATTTATTATATCTTCTCTGGTTCCACCAAAAAAAGTTTTTCTAGTACCGTTATGTCCATAAACAAAAAATAGACCTCTTTTCTTTTCTTTTTTTTTTCTTTTTTTTTTTTGTATTTACAACATTTATAATAGAATTATAAACTTGTTTTTGATATTCATTAAGCTGTGATTTTAAAACATTGTGTTTTTTGTTAAGTTCTTCACAATCATAATTTAATTCTTCTCTCACAAGCCTGTTTTTTATTTCCAACATTTTATCTGTATCTAGCATGAGTAGGTGATATTTTTTTAAAGAGGTAGATGCATTATTAAAAAGTAATTCTAATTCAAATAACATAGAATTTTTCAATTCATTTTCTGGCACAATCATATTTGGAATTCTAAAAGTCTGACGCAATTTGTATAAAATGCCATCATACATATTTTGTCAATGATTATCAAAAAAAATTTGAGGACTGGCTACATCACAAAATAAAATTATTGTGACAAACAATTGTCTCAATTGAGCAGATGATGAATTCACAACATTTGACAAAGCTTCAATTCATTCTTTATCATCACCTAATAGTCCTAATAATTTACATGCAGAATGATACGAATACAATACCATCAATGGTTTTCAAATCATCAAAACTCATTGCACCTTTTTTTAAATTTAAAAGCATTCTTAAATAATATAATTCTCCATATGTTGGATGTACATATGCTATTCTACCAATCGATCCCTTATGTTTTCTCAATTTCCAAGTTTTGTTTCGTGTATCATACAAAATTTTTGTACGAATTTGTGGATAAGTTAGTTCACGTGCTTCACTGAAAATTTTGTTTGTCTCGAACCAACTTGTTAACATAGTGTGTTCAAAAGCTTTTTGATTAAATGATTAATTGCAATGGTTGATCACCGCTAAATACAATATTTTGTTCTAATTAGGGGTGGGCGCGGTTCGGTTTGGTGCGGTTTTGAGTGAAACCAAAATCAAAACCACAAGTTTTTGTGGTTTGGTTCGGTGCGGTTTTGAGACTAAAATTGAAATGAAACCAAACCATTTGGTTCAGTTCGGTTTGGTTTTAAATGGTTTTGGTTTGGTCTCATTGTTTGAAAAAACTATTATGGTTACCTAGTTGTATCTCATTTCATTTTCCTTTGAAATACACTTCAATTCTCTTCTATGAGCAACATTATTGTTTGTTTTTCATTTTGCATATCTTCTATGAGCAACATTTATAACGTTTGCACATCCTGGCTGTGCTGCCATGTACCAAAAATTATGTGTAGCTTTTTGTACTTCGTGTCATCTGATAAATTTTCTTATTCTTTTCTTTGCTTTTCAAGACACACACTTGTGGCAATTTGAACATTCAATGGGAGCTTAGATTAATCACAAGAATGTGTGTCCCGCGTTGTAAGAGTCACAACTAATTTTTGACTAGATCTCCAAGGTGAACAAACAAATGGTTTGAATTGACAGCTACAGCAGTTGGTCCTCCCATGGCAACCCATCTCTCATTCAATATCTCCTTAATCAAGGGGGCATATTCAATTCGTGTAGGTATGTGTATACAGTTTACTGGGCGGAAACCTATCTACCCATTATTCCCATGTCACCAATATGCAAATATCATATATGCTTTCAACTCAAATCCATGTAAGTGCAATTATTTTTAGGATTTTATGGGAATACCAATCAACAACATTCTGACATTCTAATGTTTATGAACGAAGAAAAATCGAAGACTAACCAACAAAAAACCAAATCCCCTTTTGATTCAAAACCCAACCCTAAAATTAATCTCAAATGTATGAGTAAATTTAACTAAAACAAGTGATAAATCATAGTTCTTATCATATTAGCACTCTGAACTCTAGAGGCTAGGAGCTAGAATGAAGTGGAGGCCGGAGGGAAGACCAAGAGAGAGGGAGAGTCTGGAGAGTGGAGACTGAGAGAGAGAGTTAGATGAATAAAGAAAGAGTACAGACTAGAAGAAAGAAAAGAAAGAAATTATGTGGCTGTGTTATGATGTGGTTGAGTCCATACTAAATGTATGGACTCAATGAAATAACCAATTAGAATTTAACATTTAATAAAGTTATGCGGTTTTGGTTTTGGTTTGGTTTTGGATGGCCGGAACCGAAACCAAACTTTTTTTCCTTCATTCAGTTTGGTTTCAAACCGAAACCATTTTGAAACTACAAAACCAAACCGTTCAGTACGATTCGATTTGGTTTTGGTTTTGGTTTTCGGGTTCAAGTGCCCACCCCTAGTTCTAATGGTAAATGAACAAGCAATTATTCAACTGAAGGTTGTCTATGATGTATAGAATATTGAAATAATCTCCAAACAGCCTCATAAGGCGATATGTATCTACAATTAAGATATGCTAATATCTCTGTTGGAAATTATATATTATAATTAATATTATAATATTTAATTTTTGTATGAATGAAAAATAAGAGTCATGTGTCATAGTTGAATACAAATTCATGAGTTGTATCTGTTCATTGAAACTTTAGACAACAGTCATATTGTTTCAAAAAGGGTGGCTTGAGTTCTATATAAACTCAAGCATCCCACATGTCTAACAGAAAAAAAAGAGAAGAGTTTTCTCCAATGTCCAAGTAGAAATCCGAGTCGTGTCTTGAGAGTACAGAATATATGAAGTTCGCCAGAGTCCGAAGATTGAAGTGCTTTGACTTCGGATTATAGATTGTTGAATCCTGGGAGACGGACGCCTACCGAACTACAAGCACAAGAGTAGGGGCGAAATTCTGTCTTTAGGACATTGCATTTATGCAAGCCTCAATCTTCAAAGTTTGTCAGTTTTCCTAACTTTCACTCTAGTTGTTTATATTAATCTTGTATACTATTGATGTTGTGATTTTCTTTATGATTTTCATATTTTCTAATATTGCTCCAACAATCTCAATATCTGAATTTTCCTGTAGAACTAATCGCGCTCTATCGGAACCTTTATTTATATATTTGAACTAATATTTTTTAAGCATTGATTGACAACATGATTCAATAGTTATATGTGCATTGTATTTTAATAGCAACTCTGTACTGTAAGGAACAACAAAACTGTATTGTAAGGAACAACAAAACTATTATCAACTTTTATTCCATTTTTAATCACAAATTTTTCATCATCTTCACGACGTCTGTACACCAAAAAACCATTTGCCTAAAAAATTGTTTTGCTTTTGCATGGTTTAGGAAAATGTTTAGAGCATTTATTTTCTCACTTGCAAGGAGATTTTGGATTATTGTCACCACAGGGACCATGAACCCTAAATTGATTAATTAACTATTTCCTATATTTGGAGATTAACAGTTTTGTCTGGCAATTCAGCTGAAATAATAGAGTCTATATCTAATGCAGAAAAGCATTTCATGTTTGTTTTAAGCCATATTAACATATGGAAATGAGGTAAACCTCTTTTTTGAAATTCAATTGTACAAACATCTGCTTGTGAGAAAGGAAAAATGAAAAACAAACAAAAGAAAAAAAAGTCAATTTCACAACAATAATAAAACCCCAAAAAAAAAATTTGACATAAATGGAAGAATAAGTTTTGAAAACTTACATCCTTCCCAAAAGGCTTTCCAGATTTGATAAAATCAAGCATGTGATCAAGTTTCATTTTAAACACTCTAAAAATTATATCAGGTCTATCTTCAGGTTTAAATCCAGGTTTGTTTTCAAATTTTCTTGTTATTTCTAGCCATTTAACATTACAGGTAAATGTTATGAACAAATTAGGATGTCCATATTCTCTACAAATAATCATAGCATCTTGATAATTATTGATCATATATCTAGGATTTTCTGTATACGAAGCGAGTAACACAATTTTATGTCCTAAATTATTTGTATCATTATCACCTTTTGAGAATGCATCATATATTCCTTTATAAACTTTACTTCTCAAATTCTTTTGATTTTGTCTAATGTAATCTAATATATCTTCTTCAAGTGTTGCAAAAAAATTCACCAAATATTATTGAAAAAGTCTACCTCTTCTTAACAATGCAGGTAATGGTAGTTCTCATTCTTGCATTTGATAAGCAATAAAAGCTCTCATGGGCGCTCTCTGTCTCTTAGTTTTTTTACCTTTATAATTTTCGCTCCATTTTAAATCTGATCTATAACCATCTTCACCGAATGGAAAAAGAATAGGATACTGTAGAAACATAAATTTAGGATTCAATTTTGTGACACGTTTTAATTCTTCACTTTTAAACTCTATAATAATATCTTCATTGGAATCAAAGAGTACTATATCTCCAACTACCAAAACCACCTATTTTATCACTTGTAGGTTGGTTCCTCATATTGTTTTCCACCATTTAGTTGTCTTCCTAACAATGTCATTTTCAAAGAGCAAAGGCCATCATTTTCAAATTTATCTCTCGTTGTTCAAATATTTTTTACCAATTCATTTGATTCATCAAACATTCTAATCAAGCCTTCTACAATTGTTGGATCAAGTCTTTCATTCCTTCAATCAGAATTAAAAGATCTAAGACGATTTTCCACCTCATTGTATGTATCATAGACATAAAATTGAGCAAATTTTGGTGACTCATTATTAACAGATAAAAGAAATCCCATTAAATGACAAACTGAACTGCTAATTTTAAAAATGTAAGGACCTGAACTATTGTTAATTGAGTTATCAACTTTGGCTCCCATTGAAATAAATGAAAACATAAAATTGTAAGCTCTAATATTTTCTCGAAATGATGAACATTTAAGGCCTTTAGTTGGATCAAGCAAGTAATCTAAAAAAGCTGGCGGCGATTTTGGATTTGGAAACTTTATTTTTCCTTGTTGGCAGCAAAGAGTAAAAATAGGCTGATCATTTTTACACTTTTGTTTTAGAGACTCTTTTAACAAAAAATGAGCACTACAATAAATGCATTTATAACTTTTATCTCCTAACATATTCTTTAAGAACTCCTACATGATAGGATATGCACAAAAACAAAAACAAATGAACAAATGATGAGTATAATATTATTAAGGCAGTGTTAAAATCATAATTTACAATAAATTAAATTAATTTATAAATAAAAAACGCTTGACCTCTATTCATAAAATTGTCATCCTGGTTATGAACAGTTTTTTTAAACACTGTTTGTTGGATGATCTAATGCATTGACAACATTTTTACCTTTTTTTTATTACGAAAGCGAGAAGTTTTTCAAACTGAAGTTATATGCTCTAATTCATTGGAAATTGTTGAGTTACTGGAAATTGTAGAAGAAACATCTTGCTGAGCATGACACATGCTATTGCCATATTGATATTTACTTTGTGAATTTTGAGGAACAGTGGGACTACTTTTGGATGAGACAGTGTTGACACAGTTTTCTATGCAACTTATTCTACACACTCTTTTACACTGATGGCTATATTCAGTAAAAACATTGTCTTGACCATTGACAAAATCTTTTTGTTGCTCTAGAGCATCAGTTGTTAAAGCATTTATAGGTCTTTTTGATATGATGGAAAATAATTTTTATAAAACTTTCAACCAAATCACTGCAACGCAAACCATATTAAAGAGGAAAAAAAGAGGCAAAAAGAGGTGTCAACAAACATATAACACAAATTTCAAACAAAAACACAACATAGATATATAAATGCTTTAAAAAAATCAATTATATATTTCCAGAAACTTGAGAAAAATATAAAACAACCATGAGATACACAAAAACTTAAAACTGAAGAATTCAAATGCCTAAATTACTTACTTTAAGAGCTGAAACTCCAAAAACACAGCAGCGTCAATCCTTGGAAAAAGTCAACCAATTTTTTATTACACATCAAAAAATAAAATTCTATTCAATAAACAAAATCTTAATAAACAAAATAGAAAACAGAGAACTGCAACACAAATTTTTTACATCGTATGAAAACAAATAATTATAGTTGAGTTTCTAAACGAAGACCAAAACAGCAACAAACAAAGAATAATATCGATCAACAATAACCAATTCACAAACAGAAGAATAAACAGTCAAGCTTAATCCACTTACCATAAAATGCAAATACCAATATTATCAACAATATTGACACTCAGTGACCAAAAAAATGCAACCTGTTTATACCATATTTAGGGCCTCGTATATTTGGGCCTTGGGCCTTGTATTTGGGCCTCACACTAAAGCCCATACTTTGTAAAGGAGGAGGAGCCCCTTATTCTATAAAAGGGGACTCCTACCCTCATTCTAAAGAGGCTCATTCTCACCCTCAGAGGCCATTTCTGAAGCCTCTCACCCCCTCTCAAAGCTCCTCACATCCCCTAAGCTCTCTCTCCCTCTTCAACAGAGAAATACAATACAATCAGTGTGGACGTAGCCCAAACCTTGGGGTGAACCACGATAGCTCTTGTGTCATTTACATTTTATGCAGATTCACGGTCGGATTTACGTTGTTCCAAGACATCCAGTTTTGTGCATCAACACAACCAACAACCAAACATTTACAAATAACACATCTCGTTGACCAAACACATATATTAAGCCTCAAATTACAAATAAAAATGTGAGAAAACAGAAGACAATAAATTGTTTTGAAAGAATATATGAATTCCCAAAAATAGATGCATGTGTTTACGTGCATCTGTCAATCTCAACAAACATTGTTCACCTAAAATTATAATCTGAATGTAGCTCAATCCTATTATCTAATTGAGAAATAGGAACATAGATAAAGTACAGAATACATAAATTCATTGATAAAACCAAGCCCATTTTTCATGCAGAACATAGAGTTGAAATTATAGTTTGAATCTAGCTGAAGCTTGCAATGCAATTAAAACATTTCTAAAAAGAAGTATCTCATGTATAATAGAGGCTCATGCCAATCACAATCTCACACAAAATAATTATACAGTTGACCAAGAAAAAAAAAGAAATATAATATTTCATACAATATATGCAGAGAATACTTACAAATATAGAGAATGGCCAATCAATTTGATAGATGAAAGTAACTCAGTGCAGAAGAATTGGAATCCAAATTCAAACGTAGCTTAAATTTTTTATTCTGCTAATATTAATCTGCAGACAATTCCAAATAGAAAAAGATAAAATCTCCACAAAACCATACAAAAAAGCTGTAACATCAGTCACGCTACTCATCATAACAACAAAATGAAGCCACTCATTTTAACAACAAAAAGAAAATTCAGGTCCCATGAATATGACTTTTAAAATTTATGTACTTTAGAATAATTCAATTCAACTGCAAAGACAGAGAACTGATAAAAAAATTTAAAAAAATAGACCCAAAATTTTAACATGACAGGCAACATTATAAATCTCTTAAAAATAAGCCGGTATGAAGAAGAGTCAACATTTTTTTTATTGCAATATCAATCCACCTTACTAATTTTGAAATAACATGTTTAATTAATTCAAAAGAAGGGGGAAAAACGATTTTTAGTTAGTTTATATAATTTTTTTATACAGAGCTTTAAAACATCTTGGTTAATTCATTCAAAAGTAGAGAAAAAAAGGGGAGTTTCTAGTAAAATATCCTGTTTTGGTTCAATACTTTTGGCCACATGGACCAAAAGTTAAATTGGTCTTCAAATGGCATGCTTCATTGAATACAAAGTACAAAAAAAATCCGCTTTTTAGTTCGTTAACATAATTTTCCACATGAAGTTTGAAAATGCTATGTTCCATTCCTTTAAAAGCAACCAAAAAGGGGATTTTTCCGATCCTATCCTAGTTTAATGGTTCAGATAACAGGGACAAAAATTACATTCATTTTCAATTGGTTTCTCTTTACATAGCTACAAACCAAAAAATTTTCAATCAGTTTCTCAAATAATTTATAAACATATTTGACTAAGGATTTAAAGGCTACAAAACAGAGTAAAAACCAACGGAGAAAAAAAAAAAAAAAAGGCAAACAACCGTGAAACACACACCTTAAGCACCTGGAACCGCATATAAAAAAAACCAAATCTTATATCTACACCCAAAATCGAAACACACAAACACAACAGCGAAAACGAAACATCGCTATATTTTTTTTTTTATTGAAAATAGATTCCCCAAACGAAAAACAACCCAAAAAAATTCAAAAGTTACAGTGGTATTCAACGAAAAATTGAAGAGAAAGAACATAAATTACATACCTTAATTGGAAAACGACCTGCAAACACGAAGGAGCAAAAACCCTAAAATTGCAGCACCAATCTTTCCTGAAATAAACAACGCAATCGAATCAAACAGCCACATGCAAAAAACCCCAAAATAAGAAATCACTCAACGCAAAAGACCAAGACTGGAATCTAAAAAAATGAACTTGAAAATTTTCTTGATAACCAAACAAAAAGTGTAAAAAAAAAAAAAAAAAAAAAAAAACAAACAGATGAAGAAACACACCTAAAACGACGCCATTTTTTTACGAAAGATGGCAGAAACAAATAGAACAACCAGATTTCTAAGCGATGAGATCGGATTTAAGAGAGAAAGATGGAAAGAAAGAAGCAGAAAAAACGATGGCAATTGCAAACCCTTGCAGTGACTTCGGTGTGAAGAACGACCAAGACACAACCACGATGGCCAACACGTGCACACCGCAGACCAAATCAGACCCAAAAAAATTGCTCAACAACAGAGGGGCAAAACCGGACGCGCACTAGTAATGAACAGTATGAGTCCGCTGAGTTTTAGTAAAGGAATAATATGAGGCTTTAAAACTTGACAGTTTTAACAAAAAGTTCACAGTATTGTTCATTTTAACGAAAAATCATATTTTTGCACTAAAAAGTTAAACCTGGTACTATTCATTTTATCCTTTATTTTGTCCTTATCATTAAAACTCAAAGTTTTCAAGCCTTTTTCATTAGTTTTCTTTTAAAACTTTCCCAGGATGAAATTTGCATGGCTTTCAGTTTTCACGTGAGGGATTTCAAAGGAATGGGCTTCATTTTTTAGGCTTCTCATTACTAGCAGGAGTCCCGCGGCCGTTAGCACCCTTTTTAGAACTCGTTGAGCTAATTTTTTCATTGTTTTCGTGCATTAAGCACATGAATACGTTTATTTGCTATTATGATGGCCGTTCATAGTTCACTAAAGATTTGAAGACCATGTCAAAAAGAAGCAAAAGACATTAAGTGTTCACCAATAAATACGTAATATATGATGTGGCAGCTGAGTCATTTGACTTCTTACTTTTTAGCTGTATTTTTTGACACAAAACAAAAAAGGAGTCAAATATATTTAATTTAATTTTTTTAATGCATGGATCTCATTGACAACCAATAAAATAAATATTAAAATCAATTTTAATTATTTTCTAATGGTTAATGTAGATATGGGCCCTCAATATAATAATAAATAAATATTTGACAAACCAATCCGAAAAGAATAAGATTTAAAATTTTTTTTCAATTGGTCATATTTGTCATCAAATAAAATTTTGACATATTATATTTGACATCTTTTTTTAAGATACTTTAAATGGGTTCACTTGGACTATGCTATATATTAATGATCTTTTTTTTTTAAGATTTTTTTATTTTTTTTTTATAGAAGATCCTGGTCCTTGAGACTATTTATTGAATATTCTCTTGCTCTTTCAAACCCAAAACACATGCTAGTACATTATGTGTCACTATATAAGTGAACGACATGATTGATATGTCTTTTTTCAAGGGACAAGGATTGTCTACCCTCCCTTTCCGGTGCCCTCCTCGTGTCCTCCTGTTTTATGTGATCACGGTTAAGCCACGTCAACATTTTATATTATTTTTTTATAAATATAATAAGACAAAAATGAATAGTAATATAAAATGTTCACGTGGTTTAACCGTGATCACATAAATAAGAGAACATAGAAAGAACACCAGAAGTGGAGGGCAGACAATCTTTGTCATTTTTCAAGACCTATGCTTTAAGTGGTTTTACTGGCCCACTTCCAACCAATCCTAGATTTCGGGCCTCCTTATAATATTACCCTTCAAAATACTAGAATTAACTAGTTGTCTTGGGCGGTGTGGTCAGTAATACGGAGTGAATTCTCTCCTTTCTTTTTTTCTCTTCCCTTTTCTCCTCTCTTATTTGAACTGTCAAAGCCACGTTAATTTCTAATATTAATTTTTTAAACAGAAAGAGAAAGCTAAAATAAATAATGCCACCTTAACTTCCTATATTAATTTTTTATAAAAAGAAAAAGACAAAATAAAGAATTTGAGTGGAGGGAGAAGATCCTAGTCCCAGTGGTAGCGCCGGTAAGTTGTAAGAAATCCAATGTCGCCAATATGGTGGTGGAACTTAAAGTCGACTAGTCTTGAATCTCCATGCAGTTTCAGCGGAGTTTCCTTACAATTCATTTAGGAGCAATGGACCAAGTGATCAAGTTCTGAATTAGGGTTTAGGGAGTAACGCAGAAGTTTCCTGTGGATTCCGTTTTTGAGTGTTGGATCAAAGCATGTGCATTGTGCAGGTGCTTCTCCGACGACAATCCTACTGCCACCAATTTCTTATCCACCTCTTCTTCTGTCTCTGCCAGTCTGCAACCTTTTCTCTCCTCGGAAAAAAGGGCGGGAACCATGTTAAGTCCAGGACCGCAACCTCTGCCAGCCATGGCGCGCAGCCAGTCGCTGTGCTTTCAACAATCCCAATCTCTCCAGGAATCACGTTGGAGGTTCAGGTCCTTCCCGTACACATCAGGTTCGTTTTTATATCATATTTTAGTCCTAGAGCAAGGAGAACATGAGCCTGATAGAAAATACAACCGTGGTCAAAGACATTCTCATTCATTTCAAATATAGAAGGAATTTTGAATTATATTTCGCTTTTGTTTATATAGTAATTATGCTGCTTAAGCCAAGTTTGGAATCTGATCTTAACTGTTCATTGCCCTGCCTAGTTTAATGTTTACTATGCGTGCTCTTTTTGGTTCAATTGATGAGCTGTAGAGAAAAGAGGAGAGACCTTCGTGTGGCGATCATTGTTGGACGAAATATGATAGGGTCTCGAGTAGAGAGATATGTGGTGCATTTTACAAATGAACTAGTGAATTTTACCTAATACGGCCACGTTTGTGCCTAAGGTTGGATTGTATTTGACAAGTCGCTAGATTGAAGGTATGTTGAAGCAAGAAGTGGATTTCAAATTTTGTCCAAGTTGAGAGTACAAGATGGATTAGTTCTGAAGAAAACTTATCCTTTACAATCCTACCAGTTTGTTGGGATTGGAAAGGATAAGTATCATTCACGACTAATTCATTTAATTCCTTTAGCTTGGACAGAATTTAGAAGTTAGCGTTCATTTCTGCAGTGTTACATTACCGGTTGACCTTAAGCCGTTGTTTAACTGCCTTGGTTATGGACGACTGTTATGCTGTTCAAATATGACATACCTATTTAGGATGAAGTGTTCAGTTAGAAATTCACAATAGGCTGCAGTATGCTAAGCAGATGACCCCTAGAGTGATCATTTTTGGTACTTAGAGTTTGATATTATACTTTATGAAGGAGAGATTAGAGAAGGTTATCACATAATTAGAGTGCGATGTTGAGACAGCTTTTTGGCGGCACTTGGAAGGATAGAATAAGACATGGGATTTTCTTAACAATCAGGAAATATTTCCAATTGAGATGGTTTAGTCATAGACAGTTAGGGATGCTCCGGTAAGTAAAGAGTGATCTGATACAGGGGAACGCCTAAAATAACATGGGAAGGGTTGTGAAAATGAATATGATCACAACAATTGACGAAAAGCATAGCCTAAGATAGGACTGATGGAGGAAAAGGTTCAATGTAGCCAACGCCAACTGGTTAGCATTAAGGCTGAATTGAGCTGCGTTTGGCATGTGTACTTGAAAAAAGAGAACTTCTGAGAAAACTTGTATAGGATTTTTAGTCACTGTTTGGTTGTGCAGGGTTAGATAGTTTGAACACGGAGGAGAACCCCAGCAGGTTGCCTTTGCTCGGAAAAGGTTCCGGTGATGACAACAGCACCTATTACAAGGAACACAACCAGACAACGGTAATGTTAAAAACTCATAATCTTGATGAAATAATTTTGTTTTGTACATATCTTGCCATAATTTTGTAATTAACTGCACACACCTATGATTTCAGGGATCAGATGATTACAACCTCAGTGAGTCGCCTCAACCTAGTGATAGCCCACATGCTTACACTGACTATGACGAGCGTGGCAATGTGGCAAATGTAGTGGCAAAATCTCATAACCGTATCTAGACCTTCTTTTTCATGTTTTCCTGCACATTGAAATAGTTTCCTGCACATTCTAATCCAAGCAAATCTCCTTTACCTTGCATTAGTCCTCATGCTGATACCGACTATGACAAGCCAGACAATGTGGCAGGGATAGTTGAAAATCTTATAACCATAATTGAACCAATTTTTTTATTGACATATTGTCTTGCAAGCTCTGTATAGTTTTAGTTGAACTCATTGACAATTTCAGGGCTCTGATGATTCCAACCGCAGTGGGTCACTTTTACCTAGCGTTAGTTCACATGCTAATACGAACTATGGGGAGCAGGGCAATGTGGCAAATGTAGAGGTAAAAACTCATAACCATAACCATGACTAGACCGTCTTCAATCTTCATATTGTTGTGCACATTGAACTTATTTTCATGTGGCAGGGATAGTTGAAAATCTTATAACCATAATTGAACCAATTTTTTTTATTGACATATTGTCTTGCAAGATCTATATAGTTTTGGTTGAACTCATTGACAATTTCAGGGCTCTGATGATTCCAACCGCAGTGAGTCGCTTTTACGTAGCGTTAGTCCACAGGCTAACACGGACTTTGGCGAACCAGGCAATCAAACGACGACAATGGTAAAAACTCAAACTATAATTAATCATTTTTTCTCACTAATCCTGTGAGATAATTGGTTTTATCTTTTATTAAGCGTACAAATAGTTGAAGGGCTTCTCACAGATCATATTTGCAGGGCCCTTCTATTCCAATCCTTGTGCTTGATGTTGATTATGAAAATGACTTTAACCACCCACGTCATGGAACAAGAGTAATGCTCAAAACTCACTACCATATTAAACCAGTGTCGTTTAATCTTTTGGGAGGTTTATTTGGTGATTTAATAACTTACTATAACTTCCTTGTAGGTTACCATATTACAGTGGATCTTTATGCTTTTTGCTCTCAGCCTAGAAATGTTGTCAGCCTGTTTTGATCAGTTATCCTCCCCAAATAAGTCTCATTATGCACTGGTTAGTTTGCTGTTAGCCATTGCAGCTGTGCTTACTTGCATCTTGGAGCTCATTCACAATGGTATAAAGGAAGGAATTGAATCTACCAACGGCATGGTTTTCGGTACTTTGCCTGATATCTTTGGATTGGGTCTTTCCGTTCTCCAATGCCTTTGCTCAGCAGAGCAGTATTATTTCCTCCATAGGCATAAAAATAATCCTATGAAACTATCCCCTGTGCCTCTCTTCTTTTTCTGCTGTTTGGTGGTTTTGAAATTGAAAATAAACTAGAGCTACACAGTCATCCGAAATGCAAACCTGGTGACAGTAGACAATATGGCACACTGATTGTGTGCCCGTCTCATTATTCATTTGTCACACCATTTATATATTAGAAGACAATTGCCAACGATTAGATTTCGATCTTGCATATGAACTTGTAACCATGGTCTAAAATATCCATAATATCCCGATATTTCCATCGAAATGTCCGTGTTTTTGGACTACCGATATTTCCGATATCATCGATATTTTAGACCTTGCTTGTAACCACTCGATGAATATATATACATATATATACATGCCTAATGTTTTAACTGTTTATCTTGTTTGTTCTCTTGCTGGATCCATGCTTCGGTGGATTTTACTTTTATGGTGTTTATATGTTCTGGTGTGTTCATCTTCTTTTCTTTCAGGCTTTTTTGGTGTTTGTTGGTTTGGCTTTCAGCTCCTACCCAATCTAACCTGTTTGTATTACGCGTTTCCGTTTCAGCTTTTTAATGAATGCTTAACCTCACGGACTTTGTTTGAAACTAGGGTACCCGGAAGTTGGCGCCTCTCTAGTTTTATGAAACGAGGACTGAGCCATTGAGGACAGAATCGCAACGTTGCCTTTCGTTCCTGGTACCGGTAAATGTGCAGACTGCTTTGAAATCATTTAACCTGGGAAAACATCTTGTGTGTTCTTGGAGTGCTTTTACGTTTTCAACATCCAAACAGCACTAGCTTGTAAGTAAGAAGTTTTATGTTCAAATCTTGTGAATGACGATTTCGATACCAAATTAGGATACCCAATGTGTGGCTTAACCGAACTCTCCCTCCCCCTTCCCCTTCCCCTCCCCCTAGGGTAAAAATATCGATGTACTAAAAAAATAGTACTAGCTTGTAACATCCAAAAGTAGTTCCTCAAGCAAGTGATTGGGTTGGGGGAGGAGACTTTGGAAAAAAAAATCAACAACAACAATCACCACCACCTTTCTAACCCAGAAAGTAATAGGTTGTCTTTCCGAGGAAGTAATTTATGCACTGTTCTAAAAATTCCTGCCTAACGCTGCCTAGGAGCTAGGCGGCTAGGCCACCGTCCTGATTAATGCTTAGGCGTTTGAAAATTAAAAACGCCTAAACCTGTTGAGGCGCCCGTCTAGCCCTCCTAGACCTGCCTCGGTTATGACTTACATAGACAGAAAATAGATAAATTTCATTTTGCATATTATTTTTTTTCAAGAAATTGTAAAAGACTTGGTGAATATTTAAATGAACACACATTATATGTTTATTCCCCATATTTTCATTATGTTCCAATACTTCATTATATATATGTCATTCTATTTTGTAGTTTATATATATTTTAAGTATAAACATACACTTATTTACACGAAATATAATAAATTTATTTAAATCCACCTAGTTCGCCTAGGCCCTGCCTAGCCACCTAAGCGCTGTGCTCTAGCTGCTGCCTGACTAGTGCCTAGTGCTTTTAGAACCTTGAATTTATGTGTACACCAACTGCACATGGGAGGGGGAAACAAGGTGAGAAAAAACCCTAGGGATTCCGCGTTTTCCGTATTTTCGATATTTTTTGGTTATCCATGCAGAGCTTCAACTAAGTTTGGTTATTGTTGATTATCACTTTTTTTTTCTATTCACTAAACTCATAATCTAATTATGCCTAAAAATATCTAGCAACCAGTATTACAGTTCAAGTAGTATTTTTTTTTACTTATAACTGAGAGATTTTATGTTCGGCTCACATGAATGGCGAAGACGTATTATATTTATGTTAAGTTCGATACCTAATCAGTGATTGGCCTATTGTGGTCTTATCCAATTCCCCTACTCTTAGAATAGTATATCAATTATTAAAAATGATTGTGCTTTTAAACTAAAAAAATAAATAAAGAGACCACGTACGTCGTTATAGCTAACTTTTTTTTTTTTAAAGGAGTACGATATTTATTGAAGATTAAAATACGTACAAACTAAAGATAGGGTGCTTACAATGGGCCTCGATAAAAACCCTGTCGGGGCTTTCAACCTGAACGAAGGGAAAAAGAGCGTCCTGCACCAAATTAACTACTAGTACTATCATCTAATAATAAATTAGAAATTACATCAGGAGGTTCTTCAAACCAAAAAACTAGGTGATCAACAATGAGACTAAACCGTACAAGGCGGTGGGCCACCTATTCTGTTGGATGTATGTCAACAATCTGTGATAAATTTATATATGCTAATAAATAATAAATTTGAACAACTAATTAACAGTGTATGAACAATGAAATAATATTAAACAGAAATATTGAAGATCAAGGCTTGCGTACCACAATGTCTTTGAAACAGAAATTTTGTCTCTACTCAGTGCTTGTAGTTCTATGGACATCTACTTCATCAAGATTCAACGATCAAGTAAGAATTCCAACATCGGAAAACTGACTTCTGGCGAATTTATGTGTGATTCTCTCAGTAAGAAGGTTTAGGAATGTAGAAGAAGAATTTGATATTTTCTTTGTTTTAAATCTCATGCAGATGGATGTATATATATTGGGATTATGCATGTTCGCAATAGATATGAGAATGAGATGTGATTGTTGGGAGACATCTCTTCATAAGGGTGTTGTGCTCTCTGCGTTTTTTCATTGACTTAGACTTCAGACTTCATCTAAAAAGATGAGTTTGTTAAAAAATAATTTAATTAAATTTGAAATTAATTAAAGAATTTAATTTTCAGCTAATTAGTACACTCTAAGGCCCATCTTTTGATAATTAATATATATTAATTATTAATTAATTATCAACTAATTAGTATACCCCAAAGCCCAACTTCACGGGTGAGCCCAATTTCATTCTCAATAGTCCATTACTTCAATCACTATTTATAAGAGACAAAACCTTATAAAGTGAGAAAATCTTTGAAGAATAGTTAATGTGGGACAATGAAATTTCTACTCAAAATTTCTAACATATTCTTCTCTCGTCGTCCAAAGGTGATTTTTCATTGCTTGAAATCCTACAAAAGCCGCCTAGTATCATCAAATATATGTCCATAGTGCCCATGAATTGTCGTTCCTGCATTTTGAATTGCAGAAGTGACCAACAGTGCATCCCCTTCCACATGGACCTGCTACGTGATCCACCAAGAGAAAACCTACAAGACGTTCATATCATAATATTACCAGAGTCAGCATGAGTTTCTTCTTTTCTTTTATGCCTTTATGCCATTACTAGATCTGGAAATTTCGTTATTGCATTTATTTATCTATCCTTTTCTTATATTTATGCTTTTGGATGGTTTGATTTCAAGGTGGATTTGTATTATCACTCTTTCAGAATCTGGAAGGTCGGTCTCCCTTTCTCAAATAGTGTTGTGATTTATTGGAACTATATGTATGTGTGTGTGTTTGCACCTAAAATGTGCATCATTTCACTTATTTAGGCCATTTGAGTAAAATATTGCATTTGGATGATTAATATGCAAAAAAACTAACTTGGAAGATATTTAGCTATCAAGTGGGATAGTTTGGCATTAAAATAATAATTTTCCCTTTTTATGTGGGTGGTGGAGGTTTGCCAAGAACCTTGTTTAATCAAAACAAATATTTGCTTTTGGATTGGAATATAACATGCAGACACGGAATTGGACATATGGATGAAACAAGTCATCTTGCTTCTTTTAAATGTTAGTTTATTGCAAATGGTGGAGACATGTGGTGGAGATACAAACTTGCTTATTTTAATATTATTTCACAATGCAAGCTGCAAAGGAGTTTCTTTTGGGCAAGTTCAATATGCTCAACAATGGCTCTTTTAGATCTCTATATAATGAAGCAGATGCAGAAAGATTATAGACACTCAAACAATCAATCAATCAACTCTACTCAAATCAGCTCATCAGCTTCTTTGTAGACATTTAGCTTTAGCTAAGAATCATTTGCTTTCCTTGTTTATTAGCTCTGCTACTCACCCAGTAGTATCGATCTCATTTGTAGTTTTTATGTACAATTCATTTCCAGTCATTCAATTTATAAGCAATCTGCAATAGTAGTCATTCACTTTCCTTTGTCATTTACATTTCCAGCAACCTTGTCATTTACATATTACTCCATCTCTCCATATAAGTAAAGTCCTTATCTTTAAGGCCAACAAAGAACCTTGATTTGAGACACTCCTACTCAATGACACAATCTCTTGGTTTGAAGTCAAACGCAGACACAACCTCAATCATTCAAAACCCGTCTACTAGCGGCATCTAGTAGTGGCACGCCCACACCCACCAATTTCATGTTTGAGTAAATTCTCAGCATGCCCGCGAGGCCATGGCGAATGTAGGGAGCAAACAATATTTATATCTCCTTAAAGAAAATTATATGACCATGGATTTCTTTGACTCGTTTTTGTAGATTTATTTCCTTATTTCTGTTCACTATATTTGTTCCCTTTTTTTTTACATTTATGTGTTCAATCATGGACTGCTACCAGTAATTGATTCTGGTTGGTCATCATCAACTGAGTACGTGAAGCTGGGTTTTGTTCAATTCCTCCCCTTCTTTCCGTATTGTCTATTAAAGTTTAGGATTCAGTCTTAACATAAAAATTTCGTTCATGTCTCTGTCGATGTTTAGTTTGAATGGAATCCTAATCTCAAAAGGGTTGTTCTTAATCTTCGTAGAAATGTTTTTCAATTTAAAATATGTGTACTTGGATAGATAAAACCGTCATTGTTTGAAATTTCAAATTGTTATAATGCTTCAGATATATAAATAATTTACAATATGGAAGGTATGGTAGTAAGGAGGGTTATTCCCTCAGACAATAGTTGCCTCTTCAATGCAGTCGGGTAAGCCCCAATACAACCCTCTATTTTATCCGTTGTCCCAATGAAGTGAACTGTGTCATTTAGGTCAAATTTTCTTTTCAATTTTCGCCCTTCGTTTGCAGGTATGTAATGGATCATGCCCAGAAAAAAGCTCCTGAATTGAGACAGGTATTTGAATATTCAAGGCTTAAAATTAAATCATACAACAATAGATAAATCATGGTTGTATGTGCATAAATACCTCCACATTTGCATTGAGCATGCATAAGTGCGGTACTTCCTAATCGATTCTTGTACTTACATTTTATGACTATCTGCAATGTGAAGGTTATAGCTGCAACGGTAGCAAGCGATCCCACTATGTATTCAGAAGCGTTTCTTGGTAAATCAAATGAAGAGTATTGTGCTTGGATTCTTGACTTAGAGAAGTGCGGAGGTTTGTTTAGAAAACTTCCTGTTCTTATGCATCTGAATCTTGGTTACCAAACAAATGCACATGAAAAGCTTTTCTTGTAATAGTTTGGGTTATTTATTTCTGATAGCCAACTAAGAGTTCATATGGAAAGTGCTTTTAGAGGAAATGTTTTTGGGTTCCAAAAGTACTTTAAGTGTTTTTTATTTTCAGGATTAACTTGCATTTTTACTAAGATGATCCCAAAAACGTTTTTTCTAAAAGTGTTTTCAATCATTTAAAAGCAATTCTTAAACGAGCTCTAAGTAGCCAATCATTAATTACGCAAGACAGATATATATCTTCTAGGGTATTGAGCATTATTGGATTTATTAGTTGACAAAGTGTTTCTGCCTTGACTGCTTAAAAGATAGTTTATTCGGCCATTGTCTAGAAGATTAACTTGGAAGTCACTGTCCCAATAAATCAATGGGACACTATTAGATTCGTTTTCCAGACTACACGTTGCGATTTGTCTAGTCAGGTTAGCATTAGTAGTGAGTTTTCGTGCATATTAATCTTGTCAGCTTGCCAGTTCTGACTGTTTATGCCCATTTTTGTATGTGGTGCTGTTTGACAGGAGAAGAAGTATTCAGAAAGGGTTATGTTGATCAATGACGGACTTCATTACGATGCTTTAGCTGTATGTGTGTCTAATTCTATTTACTGGGGCTCGTACTTAACACCAGACTAAAAACTAGAGTTGTGGTTGATCCCTTATTTGTATGGTTTCGGGGGATTTTCCATATCCCTTCTCTCCCGTCCTAATTTTTCTCCCCTTCCCTCCCCTTCCCTCCTCTCTTACTTGAACAGTTACGGTAAAATCACGTCAACATTTTATACTGAAAATCCATATTCTCATTGCCAACTTTTCTTTCAAACATCTGCTTTTTTTCTTTTCCAGTTCTGATTAAGCAGGCAATTTTTGGACCAGAGATCTTCCATTTCCTATAAGAAACTAAAATGAAACATTTCTCATAACCAAATACATCATATTACAGAGGGAAATGCTATCGTTTTTCGCCTACCATTTTCAACAAATGCTGTCTTCTAGATTCGAAATGATACAAATAATGATTCGCGCTTTCTGAATCGCTTGCAAAGACCCCCAAAACCAGATGTGGGAGTCCAAGATCATCTGCACTTTATTCAGAGACTCCTCGCGACCGTAGCAAAAAGTTGTACCTTGCGCGGTGAGAAATGTAACTAGTTATTCTAGCCTGGGTTTGTCATTTTCGTTTTATGAGCAACCTCTGCCTCACTACTTCTAGATCTTCTGTTTAAGCACATGACGCAATTGGACCTTATGATTGTCCAACCTTGCCTCCAAAAGCTTCGCCTTCAAACTATGCTTCTGTGCCCCAAGCGGGATGCACCCCTTCATACCTCGAATGTGATGCCCCGTCTCAGGAGAACTCCACTGCCCCACTAAATCAGAGGGGCTAAGCCCGCCCTTACCCGAACCCCGATCAGGGGATACCATACCCCCAGTAGATATCCTTCCATTCGAAAGCCTACCATTTATTCCCTCTAGCGCGATTATCTTGTAGTTTTCCCCATTATTTTGGCCGGATCTCCAAAGCCTTGCTATTGACGATACCTTCTTCGCCTGCTTTGTTGGCACCGAGCAAACCTCGCTGATTTCAGTAATTGGTGTTTCCTCACCTTCTTCTTCCCATTCTGTTCCACACTCTGAGACATTACTCTCTCGGCGATTCTTATTGACAGATGGGGCACTCCCGTCTGGCGAATAGCTTGAGCCCTGATCCTCGAAATGGCTCACAGTTTCCCAACCACTCTCATCTTCTTCTATATCACCATTATGACCAACAAATGCAACTGGATGTCTCAGGATCCGGTCGCCATTGATTCCATTGCCTTCAGGACTCACAGTATGAATTTTCGAACCATGGCTAGCAGGACTGTAAGCAACACACTGCTCAATCTCCCTCTCATTAGGCTCACCGAAATTAACTTCTTTGAACACAGAAAAGATATCATCAGGATTATGGGGTTCATAAGAAAAGTCCTTGACTTCTTGAATATTTACAGCAGCAGCAGCCTGTCGCAGATACTCTACTTCTCTCATTTCCTTCACATCTGGCGTTACACTTCTTGATGTCAGAAAATTCTCCAGATCTGCCACAAGCTTGTTCATCAGAGAATACTTCTCCTCAACTGCCACCTTTGCATCAACAAGCTTCATTTGGACACGTTCCTCCCGCCAGACTTCTGCAATCTGCAACATCTTCCTTTCCTCGTCCACTTCCTCTCTGAATTTCATGGATTCTCTGTTCAATGCTTCAACTTCAGCCTTGTCTTCTCCAATTTCCTTAGCAAGCTCATCACATACTTCCTCAGTTAATTCTCTGGCCTTTCTTTCTTTCTCGTAGTCCTGCATGTATCGCTTTGCTGATAACTTGACATCAGCAAGCTCATTAACCAATTTGGAATTGAGTATCTCAGTTCTCTGACGACTCTTCCGTTCCCGGTTCAATTCAGACTTGATGTCATCAATAAATGCACGGACTTTCTCATGCTCTCTGCTCCTCCATGAAACTCTTTCCTCACTGACATTCCTTAAGAAGTGCTCAAGTTTCTTTTTTGAGGAACGCCGTTCCATCTCAAGCTCCTGAATGCGAGCTCGAGCCTGCTCTAGCTCAGCTTCAAGTACAGATACAACTGATACAGCACTCGCTCGCTGGTCAAGAAGCTTCATTTGGCTGTAAATTTGCCGTACCTCATCTGATGTTTTCAAGCAGACTGGATCCCATTTTGTTTGCCCCTCCATGACAGAGTTGGATAACTGAAATGAAGGTTGAAGCTAAAATTAGAAGTAACACCACAGAAGAAAAAACAGACCTTAAAACAGTTTTGGGGGAAACAGATGTAGAGTACAAAATTTAAAGAAAAACAATTATAAGGACGAGACAGCTTGTTATATAATTTTAAGAGAATATATATGAGTGACATGTTTCTTAGCCAGCTGAGATACACCCGAACGCATTTCAGCATTCCATATTTGAATTTTGAACCAACAATCCATACACGTACATATGCATATAATAAGAAATTTTCATATTGTAGCCTTTTCTTTATTTGGAAACCCACCAAGCCTTAGTTGCGCATAATCTGAAATTACCTCCTCGTGATTCTCCCTCTCACAAATTTCCATATTTTCCCAAGAGTTTTCTAGGATTGGAATTTGGAAATGCTGCTTTTAAACAGCTGAATCTTTTGATTAGGTTAAAAGAATTCGGTTTAAGTCCCATTTACACCAAATTTCTCTTTTCTACTTTTTTTCCATCCTTACATGATCACTACTGTCTATTTCATAGTTGTGTATATGTCCAGTTAAATATTTACAACAACAAATCCTTATCCCACTAAGCATAGTCGGCTGCGTGAATCTAGAACACCACTGTGCTAGGTTTTCTGCCAAGTCTTCTGTTAACTCTAAGTACTCCGTCTTTTCTTAAAGTCCCTTTCCAGTTAAAAATTTAAAGGGAAATTTTATCTGGACCCACATAATTTCACTCCACATGGGTGTAGAGAGTAAGTTGGGCGTAGACTAAGATTATATAGATTCAAATAAAATTTCTCATATTAGCCCGTAAGCAATCCTATGAGTAACACTGCTTCAACCTAATAACATAATATTCAATTTCTGGGGACAGCAAAACAGATGACAAGAAACATCTTTTTTCATTCCAAAAAGACGGTTCTTAATGAGTATGCATGACGCCAATCCTTGCAAAGTAAATCATCTGCCAAGGTTCATGCCAAATAACTTGCCTTAAATGGAGTGCTCGGCATGTGTCCCATGTGCACAAGATGATAAGGGTGTTGTATTGTACTTGCTTTAAAAAAAAATTAACTATATCGCATTGTACTTAAGTTCATAAATTCAGAATTTACAGATCATTGTAAGAATTCACAGAAGAGCCATACCTTGGATAAGAATCCATTTCTTGAGGTGGACCTAGGGCTTTGTAAAAGATCATTTGCTTCAGAAGCATATGTTTTACTGTTGCGATTACGGAGAAATGGTACCCCAATATGGCCAATGTCAGGCTGCAAAGAAGACATCAACAATGAAAATCAAAATCCAGAGTATACCACAACATTAATACCGGCTGATGGGTAAAGCATGCTATGACAAGATGTACTAAAACAGCACGCAAGAACCCAGAAATCCCAAGACACAGCAAAAGAATGTGTGACGACCCGGAACTTTCAGAATGCATCAAACCATTGCATAAATGTCTTTACCACCGTATCTTGAAGATCACAGTTCCAATTTTTAATACATTCACATAAACTTAACAACACTAATCAAAATTAAGAAAAAGGTCTGAAAAGATCTTAACAATCAATTAATTACCAAATAAAGAGATACTCAGCAGGAAATTGATGGAAACATACAAGCATTACCACATTAGTAAAGATTTCACCTCGAAACCCATAAGAACACATTCGGAAAAGAAAAACGAGGACCATTTCTTGCTAATTTTCGAACACATTTCCTCAGTAAGATCAATCAGAGTTGAATCACAGCTCAGTAAACCATGAAATACACAATGCCGGGTTTCTTGAACCCGAATAGGGAAAATCGAAAGGAAATGCGAAGACAACAGCATTAACATAGATATCAGCACCAACAGTACTATTTATCAAACTAAAAAACAGCAAATTTAACAACATCCAATGAATTAACGAGAAAATTAAACAACTTTGGTTGACAAAAATATGGTCAAACTCCAATCAAATGAGATTCAACCAAGTTTGCAAAGCACACCCATTTGACCAAAAAATTACAGATCCTTGAAACCAAGCTCACCTGAAACCCTAGCTGGTCATTCCGTCCCGGTACACCGGAACCCGTCTCCAGCGATTGCAGCCGCCACAGTCCGGCGGCGAGCTTCCTGGCCGACAAGGGGGCCTCTTTTCCCTTCCTGCCCTTCCTCCTCCCTTCGTCCACTCTACCCTCTTCAGGGGCATTTTGGTCGTTTCGCCTCTCCCCGTGCCCCTGGCGCTCTTCTGGGCCTTGGCCGATCTTCCACTTGAGTAAAGGCGTCTCGGGTCGGCTCCGCTTTCCTGTCGGAAGTCCGGCCCGCTTCAACCGGGCCGAACCGGGTGCCCGGGTCTTCTTGCGGGTGGTTGTGGGTCTGTGGAGGTGAAGATCCGAGTCCGGCGGTGGGAATGTTGGCGAGGGGTGGCGGGGCTTGCTGGGTATCTTCATCTTCTGGAGTGAGATTCAGCCATTTAGAGAAAGTAAAGGATTTTGTGGTGTGTCTGCAGTGTGGGTGCAGTGTAATTGGAAGGAAGTACAGAAGAGAGAGAGAAGGAGATGATATGATGAGGGGAGAGGGAGAGAGAGAGAGACAGAGACAGAGATTGACGCACAGCGACACTGAGACAGAGACGCACACAAGCACACAGACATGTACAAGGAGGAGGTATTTTAGGTATAAAAATACAGTGTTAGAGGTAGACATATACGAACGTGAATTCCTATGTATGTATTTTCATACGGTCAACTACGTATCTTACTCGTCAGATTTCGAGGGTGACAACGACAGCTGTTGCACGATGTCCTTTACAAAAATAGACGACGTAGTTTAAAGGGTTTTAATTAGCGTATAACCCTTTTAATAATAAAATTTAAAATTTAAAATAATTATACTGTAAAAAATGTTTTATTTTTAGCTAAAAGATTCACTTTTTTCTTTTCTTTCTCAAACGATCACGTTTTGAGAAAGTTGACTAAATATAAATTGCTTTTTTTAGGTCAAAATACTACACGATTATAAAGTGAATACAATTTTCTTTTTAAGAGGTACTCGAATATTATTCCATATCTAGGGTCGGATTTATTCAATGGTTTGCCCACCCAAACTGAAAAAATCCCCCTACTGGCCGGAATTTTGCCCACCCAAACTAAGAAATCAACCATGGTGGTGCATGTAGCCTTCCTCTTTTTAGTTTAAATTCTTTTCCTTTTCTTAGTTTAAAAGAAAAACTAATGAAAAGGGTTTGAAAACTTTGAGTTTTAATGATAAGGACAAAATAAAGGGTAAAGTGAATAGTACCAAGATTGACTTTTTAGTGTAAAAATGTGGTTTTTCGTTAAAGTGAACAGTACCGGAAGCTTTTCGTTAAAGTTCCCTAGTTTAAAAGCATATGGGCACACACAAGTTGTGTGATAAAATTTTTTATTTTTGTTTTCGAAATAGAAGAAGAGATGAAGAGAGTGATAGAGAATGTGGGAGTGGGAAGTTTGTTTGTTTGTTTTTTTTTTTTTTTTAGAGATATATTAGGATTACATGTAGGTGAGACTTTGAAAAAATGTAGGTGAGGCTTTGAAAAAAAAAAAAATTTGGTTGTATGAAATAACATTTCTGTCCCATATTTCTTATTCATGTTCTATTTTAATCAGAGGGTTAAACTAGTAATTTCATAAGATTTTGATTGACAATGAGTGTTTTATTAATTAGTAGAGATTAGTGTAGAATATCGTTTATACTTAAAAAATGTATATATTATCCTTTATCATTTGATACAATGTCCTTTTAAAATAGATTTATAGATCCACACACGCAACCGCTGCCATAAGCATTGCATCAAATAGGGATTGATAGAGGAATCCTTCATGAGATTGATAGGGAAAGCATCTGATGTGAATTCACTTCATATGACCCCTCTTTGTAGAAACGCATTATCTCCATGATAAATGACCTTCAAATAGAATCTACATGTATGGCCACAACATATTGTAATTCTTCTTTTAGTTATGTCAAGAAAATAAGGTTTCGTATATATTTTGTTCACTAAATTCTAACAATAAAAGTGGACACATTATGTATAGCTTCCTTGTAAAAGGTCACTTGAATGATTAGATGTTCTTGAGTAAATATCAAAGTGGTGAACTAGGGTTGCCGCTCTTTTCCATTTAATTTGTTTTCTCATATATATTTTGGCCCAAAGTTTGATTTTTGGGTGGTTTTAATAGTGACTGTATATTTAACTCATATAATTTACTAATTGTTGAAGTTGAAGAATATTGATTTCATTTGGGAAAAGAGATCTTTTTTGGATTTCTTCCACCAAGGTCACCGAATCAAGTGACCCAGGCCTTTAAAATTTCATCCAAGGTAAAAAATTATTATAGTTTTAAGGGATCAAAACAGGTGGGTCATTAGATGAAATTTAAAAGGACCGGATTATTTGATCCAATGACCTTGGTAGAAGAGATCCGAAGAGAATCTCTTTCTGTTCTTCACCGTTATTGTGACGTTTTGTTAGAAAAAAAATGATATATGTAAGTGTATAACATGCGATATTATTATATTATTTGATCGAAACACAGTAGAGTAATAAATTGATTCCATATAAGTTGCATTGCGAGGATTTTTTTTTTTTTTTATCAACGTTTGATAACTTTTTTTGAATTACCTATAAGCAACTCATTTAAAGTTGGGAGTTTTAATGAAACACTTTTGGTACTGTTTATGTGACAACCCGTCCCTAAAATTTCGTTTTTATTTTTTTTAATCAAAGGAATTGACGAAAATGCCTAGAAACAAGGATTTTGATTGCTGTTGACCATTGCCTAGAGGAATGTATGACTTGTTCTTTTAGCGTATTTGTGTAGTACTCACTAGTACGAGTGTATAGGCGAAAGCCGGTTGCAAGTCCGGATTATAACGGTATAGTTACGGATGTTTGAAATTGGTTACTTACATTTTAGATTTCTAAATTATTTGAATTCCCACCTTGTGGGAAAGAAGCTAATCAGCTTCAAGGAGAGAAAAGGAATGACCAATCAGAGAAGAGAAAAAGGAGGGGAAAGGAGGGAACCCAAATCTCCCTCTTTTTGGACCGATGCACTCGCCCACACACCCAACCCATTTGGCCGGGGTAATTCCAGCCAATTTCCACCATTTTTCCGATGAAATACACCCATCCATCACTTGAAACCTCTCTCACAACCTCCCATCTACCATTTCTACCCAAATTTTGGGATTTTTAAGCCCAAAACCTTGTAAAACCGTGAGGAGTGGCCAAAAGTGTTCCACGGCGATTCCGCCGCTCTGGTGAGTTTCACTACCCATCACCACCCCTAATCTACTCCCCTTGGACCCAAGAATAAAGCCCAAACAACCTTGAAGGCATCAGAACACCGGAGATGACAAATCAAGAACACCAAAACCCTAGGGTTATGACGGATTCGAGTGAAATTGAGGCTTTTTCCGGCCAAATTGGCCTTAGTCACAGGTATGAAAGTTGCTCTACTTACTGAGATCTTCATTTCTATGAAGTTTGAGAATTTTTAGAAATAGTTGAATTTTCTGGCGAGTCGGGACGGCCAACAACCACTTGCGGCAGCGCGTGGGCTGAGGTTTCCCCTGACCTTCCTAGAATAAATTTGAATACCTTGGTTGCATTTGTGAAGTCCGATTGACGAAATTCCGTTGTTTGAACTTAGTTCCATTAAAGTCCACCACTTGATTAGTATAGCAACCGACGATCCAACTGTTAGATCGTCACCCAACTTTACTATATTATAGTACGTGATATTTGAGGATATTAGAAACTTATGGATTGGAAATCGGACGTGTAGATCTTCCCGAATTGGATTTGTAAGTTCGTAAAGTAAAATGTTGACCGCCACTTGAATTGGCAATCGGCGAAGATCCAACCATTGGATTGTAATAAAAATTTAGTATGATGTTTTAGTAGCACAATGTGCATATTTGGAAGTTACAGATCAGAAATCTAAGTTGCGGATCTTCTGGACCGAGTTATGTAGGGTTATGGACCTTACCGTCAATCTTTGACCGACAGTTGACTTTTGGTCAATGGGTCCCAAATCATTCTAGAACCTACTTGGGGATATGTTTTATGTATGTTACGTGCTCCATTGATAAGAGTTCTGAGACCTGATTGAATAATTGTTCTAGGTGAGGATCGTTCATGACGTCTCGATATTCATGCTAGGGAGTTGTAGCGCGAACCTCAGGTAAGTGGGTCTTTTCCTTTCTATCGTATATATGTACATATATACATATATATATATATATATATAATTGATAATTCCACAAACGGTTATAAATTGATTATTGCATATAATTACTATGAATGCTTTGAAGTACTAATGCGAACTACAAATGGCTTGATCCTTGTTTAGGGTACGTAGGCAGTTTAACGAGACATTAGATGCAGCCATACCATAAATGAGACTAAATAATTGAGACAATAGCCTTGTTTGGGAATTTGTGCCATATGAGGGACATTTGGTGGAAAATGTGAGATTTAACCTTATGATTTAGTGATTGGATGTGGGTCATAAATCATTGTGTGAAAGATCAAGAAATTGAAGTAAAGAATCGTAAATATTGATAGTTAGTTAAACTAGTGTTTAGTTGAGCTTGTCACCAATAATTATTCCCAAAAATTAATAGTTTGGGAGTAGGGCATTATAGATTGTGCATTTTACGCCACATTATTGATATATATATATTTGGAAACACTACGACATGATTAAGTTTTGGATTTGCATCAGGGCATGTCCACAAGTATATTATTGCACATAATTATTGTGAATGCTTTTAAGTACGAAGGTGAACGCATGATGCATAGATAAGTTTAGGTGAGTATATGTTCTGAAATGTGGGATGCATGGTTATGATTACATTTTATTTGGAACAATTGAGTGATGGCATGACTATATTATGTTTTAAGCAACTCCAACATTGTCGTACATGTTGTCCATAAGTTGTACATGCCATATTAAATGCATTTAGAGCTGATTATCCTGCACTCCGGTGTTAGTGTTCTCGCCCGAGGACATGGCCCAGCCTTCATGTGATCGTTCACTTCCCGCACCATACGCTCACCTTGGATTCAAGGTAGGTGTTAGCTTGTCATACATACCACGTTAGGTGGTTTCGACTCGTAGGTGACTTGCGATACTTCGCACAGCCTTCACGTGATCGTAGCATTTGAGTGTAATTATTTACACCCAGCCTGTCGTACAGACCACTAGAGGTGGTTCCGACTCGTGTGAAGGGATATGTGATGAGCTATGGGTTCAGCTGTATAAGCCACAAGAGGTGGATTCGGCTGACATATTACTAGGATATTGATTAATGAGATATGGATAAGTCGTACAGGTCATTATAGGTGATTTTGACTTATGAGCTAACATTGACTAATGAGATATGAATAAGTCGTGCAGGTCACTATAGGTGACTCCAACTTATGAGCTAGCATTGATTAATGAGATATGGTTGTAGTCGTACAGGTCATCATAGGTAACTCCGACTGGCGTGCTAGTATGGGTTGTGAAGCACATGATTATTTATATTGCTAATGAGATGCTGTGTTGTGGTATACTTCTGGATTTACTGTTAGTATACTTTTGATTTCATACCTATCTGTAGTATGATTTTCTGGAAACTAAACATGTGTTATAGCGAGGGATTATATCGTTTAGAATGTCTTTATTAAAGCTTTATTTTATGGCCTACTCATTCTTTGTTTTTATCCCTCCATGTCTAGTGGCAGAGCTTTCGTATCGACGAGGATTCGTGGCAAGTCTTGGTATTAGAGATTACCTTCGATGGTATGATTTTCAATCAACTCTACTGTACTTTACTTATGCTCTGACATCAAGTGTGAATTGGGTTCATTTTAGCTCACAGCGCACTCTTGTATTTAGGCATTTTTAGGTTTAAATTTATTAATTTTTTCCACATCATTACACTTTATGGCTCCGTCACCTTCCAGGTGTTGACTAGCACAGCTTGATTTAGAGTCCCAGTTGACATTCCTGGTCGGGATGTGTCAGTTTACTTTTAACGTTGTTAATGCACAAAACCGGAGGGGTCTTGGAACAATGTAAATCTGCAAGAAAGTAAATAACACAAGATACATCGTGGTTCACCCAAATGTTTGGGCTACGTCCACACTGATATTGTATTTCTCTGTTTGTGAGAGGATTATGAGGGAGAGATAGCTCGAATATAAGAGTGAAGCTTTGCTTTGAATCAGAGCTTGAGGATTGTGAGGGTGAGGAAGCCCTTTTATAGACTAAGGGCTCATCATCTTTTTACATATTTGCCCCTTCATTTATTACATAATTACATTTGAGTCCCCCAAGTATTTATACGAGATCTAAATACAGAGGCCCTAAGTATGGTACAAACAAACGTTAAAGACATTTTAACTCTAAAAAGTCACTCTTAGTACTTGTTTGTACCATACTTAGGGCCTCTGTATTTAGATCTCGTATAAATATTTGGGGGACTTAAATGTAATTATGTAATAAAGGAGGGGCAAATATGTAAAAGAGGAGGAGCCATTATTCTATAAAAGGGCATCATCACCCTCACAAACCAGATGCCTCCTCACATCCCCTAAGCCTTCTCACTCTCACAAAGCTCATCTCTCTCAAGCTCTCATGCTCACAAACAGAGAGCCCTCTCAAACTCTCTCTTTCTCTAGGGGACTCTCCCTCATCCTTGTAATCCATACATACAGTCAGAAAAATACAATATTAGTGTGGACGTAGCCCAAACATTGGGGTGAACCACGATACATCTTGTGTTATTTACTTTCTTGCAGATTCACAATCGGATTTACGTTGTTCCAAGACCCCTCTGGTTTTGTGCATCAACATTTGGCGCCGTTTGTGGGAATCGACATGAAAAACTATGTCGGTTCTCTTTCATTTTTTCACCTCCACCTTGAATCTGCAAAATCTGCAAAATCTGGAAAAACCCAATAGCTCAAAACCTCAGTGCCTGTCCTTTGTTCCGTCACCACATCAAGATAACTCCCAAAATTCCACCATCACTCTACTCTCTAGAGAGAGAAACAATACACACAGAGCAGAGAGAGATGAGGGTGTACAAAAATGCTTGTTGTGTGATATTGGTTGCCCTGCTTACGGTGACCTGCACAAATGGGGAAAATCTGTACAGGTTATATAATTGGAATGTCACCTATGGTGATATTTACCCCCTTGGAGTTAAACAACAGGTTCTTAGAAGCTCATCTTCGCGCGAAAAAGTAGCAGTAGCAACGGACCCCAAACCGATGTTGCTTTTGACGAGGTAGTTCACAAGGCCGAGCGTCTCAGCCTCGACGCCAAGGCTCGGGAGCATATATTGGGCATTCTTCAAGCCCATCTCTAATGCCATCGCTCATTTCCTCACTAAACGCCATGCCAAGATCTCCGTCATCGGCGCCGGCAACGTCGGTATGGCCATCACCCATAGCTGGATCTCGTTTGAGCAATGGTGGAAGCTGACCCAAGTGTTTTGAAGCTGAGCAAAGGCCGCAGCCGGCTGTCTGCTCTGCATGTCACCAATCATATATATATATGCACAGACCAGAGACTTCATCACTTTCACTGTCCCTCATCTCTCTCATGTCCCTCATCTCTCTCCTATTATTGGGCGTCCATACCAACGAAGGTCTCTCTCTCTCTCCCTCTATCTAAAAATGTTGGTGGTGGTGATGATAACTAAAATAATATTGTTGGTGTATTCAACTCCAAGTTGAACTGTTTCTCCGTTGCTGCTATCACATTGCTTGTACTATTTCATTTCCTTCATCCTTTCTCTCTCATATGATCTTTTTCTCTCCTCATTCGCTGCTGCTGATACTGCTTCACTGCCTTGGTTTTCTTCTCCCCGCACAAAGTTTGATCTTTAGAGATTAACTGAGCTGGGATACCACACCACCCACCACCACATTTCATTTCTTTCATTTTCGTAGCTTTGACTTGAAGGTTGACTCCCTGATCTGGAAGAGGAACAACAGTGAACAGTCGTAACGTGAGCAGTGGCTCGGAGTTCGAGGACAGGAAGCTGGATAATCTGAGGTGCCCGCCGCACACGGACTCGAGCTGCTCGAAACAGGTAGTGTCGCCGGAGTGAGCTCAAGTAGAAGGATTGGGAGAAGGCGCTCGAAATCCCGTACAGTTACTAGGAGCTTCCGATGCGAATTGTCGGTATCATCTAAAATTTGTGTTTCCTGTACAGTCAGAAGATTTTGTCTTAGATATGGCAGAAGAGTGGAAGCTGTTCAGATGGAACCATTCCCATTCGGAGAATTCGAAGGTAGGACTTACTAAGAGCTGCTTCACTTTAACACTTTGGAAAAAAACCGGCAAATTCCTACTACTCAACCAACGATGAGAAAGGCACTATAATCATCAAACAACACCAGAGTCAAACTCGGTCCTCAAATCAATCATTTAGTAAGCTCTGGTATGGGTATGTTTGTTGTAAAGCAAGTCCGCAAAAGCAAAAGCAAGTCTGCCAGATAGGGTGGAGGTGGAGAGACAGAGAGAGAGACGCAATGGAAAGCAAAAAGGAAAAGAGAAAAGAAAGAATTATGCTTTCTTTCGATAATAGCGGTTGGTGCTTTCTTTATTTTGTCGACCACCCACAGAAAAGCTATGGATAACAGGCACACAAATCTGTAAAAGCAAGGAATAAAGGGAGCAGATCATGTTGACCAAACCCCATGATGTAAACCTGCAATGGGAAGAAAAGGAATATAAAAAGGAAAAAGATGTCTGGGGAGAAAAACAAGAAGGTGCCAACCGTTGGAAGAAGATAAAAAAACTCTATTATCTTTATCAGGCAAAATGATGTAATTTATTTTTCTTGTCTTTCAGAGATATCTGTATAAACCCATCAGAGGGTAATAATAGTAAAATAAAATAAAATAAAAACGGCAAAGCCCAAAATAAATAGGCTGGAATGTTGTGTGGAGGGCGAAAGCCTATAAACCCAAAAAAGCACAAACCAGGTGATCAAAAGTACGCCCAGTACTCCAAAAATTATTTGGCAACATGCCTCTATTATCACCAACCGGGTGATCAAAAGTACACCCAGTACTCCAAAAATTATTTGGCAACATGCCGCTATTATCACCAACCAGGTGATCAAAAGTACGCCCAGTACTCCAAAATTATTCGGTAACCTGCCGTTATTACCACCAACCAGGTGATCAAAAGTACGCCTAGTACTTCAAATTATACATGAGCATTACTCATGTCAATCATACATAAACATTCATGAGCATCACTCATATCAATCATACATAAACATTCATGAGCATCACTCATGTCAACACTCATGAGCATCACTCATGTCAACATCCATGAGCATCACTCATGTCAACATCCATGGGCATCACTCATGTCAATCAACATAAACATTCATGAGCATCACTCATGTCAATCAGCTTCAAAAGCTTCATTTACAGAGCTCTAGCTTCGAAAGCTTTATTTATAGAGCTCCAGCTTTCAAAGCTTCATTTACAAAAAGCTCCAGCTTCAAAGCTTCACTTGCAAAGCTTCACCTACAAAGCTTCAGTGCAGGGTATACAAAATACTGCCTCCGAACAACCGCCACTTCGGCCCATACATGGATTCAATTTGAAGTCTCCAGCCAATAGACTCTATTGACCGAAGACTTGGGGGACTACATAGACTTGGGGGACTACATTATGTACCATATATTGGGCCTCAACTGGGCCTCATGAAAAATATTTGGGGGACTTAGCCCATTATTTATGTATTGAGGAGCGAGCCCTTATTTTATAAAAGGGACTCCCTCACCATCATTAGAGAATATCAACTCTAGCCCATCATTTATGTATTGAGGAGCAATCCCTTATTTTATAAAAGGGACGCCCTCACCTTCCATGCCACAAGCCGAGCCAACCAATGCAACATAAGCCACAAGCAGAGTAGCCTCGCAACATGTGCTACTTCTGGTTGAGCATTACTTCAGATTGGGCACCGCCTCATATCGAGTATCAGTTCTAAACGACATCTAGTTACTTCGGCCCACACATGGACTGAATTTCAAGTCTTCAGCCAAAAGGCTCTCTTAACTGAAGACTTGGGGGACTACTGTTTGTACCATACTTAGGGCCTCCGTATTTAGATCTCGTATAAATACTCGGGGGACTTATATGTAATTATGTAATAAAGGAGGGGCAAATATGTAAAAAGGGGAGGAGCCCTTATTCTATAAAAAGGCCTCATCACCCTCACAAACCAGAGGCCTCATCACATCCCCTAAGCCCTTTCACCCTCACAAAGCTCATCTCTCTCAAGCTCTCATGCTCACAAACAGATAGCCCTCTCAAACTCTCTCTTTCTCTGGGGGACTCTCCCTCATCCTTGTAATCCATACATACAGTCAGAGAAATACAATATCAGTGTGGACGTAGCCCAAACATTGGGGTGAACCACGATACATCTTGTGTTATTTACTTTCTTGCAGATTCACGGTTGGATTTACGTTGTTCCAAGATCCTTCCAGTTTTGTGCATCAATAGTACTATTCACTTACAACACCTTTTTGTCCCTTTGGTTAAAACTCAAAGTTTTCAAACATTTTTCATTAATTTTCCTTTTAAAATTTGAGACGAAGAAAAAGTAACTTTGTAACTACTAGAGAATATTACTTTGTGTTATTGAGTTTCGATATAATTGAAGGGTAACATAATTTACATCCCCCTTTTAAGAAATCAAATGAAAATACAAGAAAAAAGAGAGGACGTAAAGCTTAAATTTCTCTGAAAAACATAACTTAAAAGGTATAAACATGCAAAACACAAAAAATAAAAGTTTACATGAAATAAGTTCATTGTTACTATAACATTATAATCCAATAATACAATGTTAGATATTTCTTTTTATATTCTATTATATTATTGAATCAAGACGTCACGAAATGGTGAACCAATAAGGCATGCGATTTAAGTTGCTGCCCTTAGCATTAATGGTTTGTGAGGGTAAATTAACATGAAAATTTTAATTACTAATTCCGTTTGCAAAGTGACCGATTCAAGGGAAGAGATTTTATCTGAATCTCTTCCACTAAGATTACCAGATCAAGTGATTTAGGCCTATGAAATTTCATCGAACGGTCCACTTGTTTTGATAATTTAAAAGCTATAATAATTTTTGATCATTGGATGAAATTTCAAAAGTCTAGATCACTTGATCCGATAACCTTGGTAGAAGATATCCGAAAATGATTTCTTTCCGTGAAGAACAACCTTCTCGTGAGGTTGGTGATGCCTTTGCATTTTTGCACTTGCTATTTTAGTGAAATGGTTAGATTTGCTGGCTTCGCTTGACAGTCACAGATCTACTTGCACTGTTTTTACGTATTATTGCATTTGATATTTTAGTCCAACAAAAAGGCATCCAAGGGCGTCACCACGTGGCCGCTTCAGCATACTACACGTGGCGACCATGGCCAAACCTACGTGTCCTGCCTTTTGCATCCTATGCAAAAATTTGCTTGGCGACGAATGCATGCACGTGGGCAGGGAGGAGGGTTTAAGTTTTAACTCGGGTTCCGAGCCAAAACAACACTAAACTAAGCTTTGAATGGCCGCGGACTCATGCTGCCGTTAGATCGAAACCCAATTATTTTAATTTTTAACCCTAACACTTGCCCTTCTATTTAGGTCAACTATATTCTATATGTACTTAGGCTGTTGGCAATAGGGAATCCAATGAACAATTTCTCCTCTTATACTTGAAATTGTTAAGATGATTTAGATTCAAGACTTGACTCCATAAGACTATAAGAAATAAGAAGCATGTGATGAGATGCAGGTCATGAATTGTCCTGATGATTAGATCGACTTTTCTTTTTAATTCACTTTGTTCTGATTCAAAAATTTCCCCTCCTCTTACTAGAGAAACTTGGTGTAGAATATCGTTTATACCTAAAAACAACATTTAATGAGTTTTTTTCTCTCTTCAACATTTTAAGGTGTAACATGAATGTCAGATTTGGAAAATGCACAAATGCAAGTTCTAAGAATGAAAATCTTAAAAATGTGCAGCGAATTGGGCTTCATAACTTTGGGGGGAAGGTGACATGGTTCTCTTGCCCAAAAACAGCCTAAATTCTCAAAACCAAACCGTTCAACAGAGATATGGTAAATAAAAGGTGGTGATATCCATTATCCACACATCTCTTTTTATTTTTATACACTCATTTTTAATTTTTGACTGTTAAAGCGAGTGAATTGAAGAGGATCACAAGTTCATTAACAATTTCAGGCTCTCACCATCTTCATGTCAGTATATTATGTATATGAAAAAAATAAAAACCTAAATAAATCAAACAACAAGGCTTAACAGGGATTTGATAAGGTTGCAATTTAATGCTGAAACCAATCCAAACATGCACACTGCTACGTCTAACTTTAATAGGCGCCACAGATTTTAGAAAAATTTCAGATAATACTAGGGATTTTATTTTTATTTAGATGAATTTTTGTAGATCATATGACCAGGATCAGGTCTTGAGAGTAGTCGGACAAGACAACCGCCTAAAGCCTCCGATTTTTTGGGTGCAAAATTTTTGTATTATATCTATTTGTGTTATAAATCTGATGAAAGTAAGATAGATATGGCACAGAAAGCATGTCGGCATGGTGGTTAAGGCGTAATGGCTGCTTATTGTCCCCGATTCAAAACTCAAAGAAGTCGTTTTATATTTTAATTAATTTTGTATTAACTAAAATGGCCACACCATAGCCTAGAAGACTCTTAACAAAAATATTCAAATACAATTAGAAAACCTAGTCTAATAAGAATTTTTATTTTTATTTTTGGTCTTTGTATTAATTTTTACTTAGAAAACCTAGTCTAATAAGAATTTTTATTTTTATTTTTGGTCTTTGTATTAATTTTTACTGGTATTAGTTGTAGAAACATTTTTTTATGTATTTAGCAAATATTTTTCTACATATTAATGTATAAAATGTTAGGGATCAGTGCACTGTAGGGCCTCAATCAGAAAGCTTGCCTAGGACGACCAAATTTTTAGAACTGGCTCTGCTGATAATTAAATTATCACTAAAATATGAATGAATATGTTTATTTCCTATTACTAACCTATCATATAATTTACAACCAGCATTGCTGTATAGTAAAAAGCATGCGTACGAATCCAAGGGCATTTGACCCCAGGTCACCGTCAATCAACTCAATCCTAATTGGTACGTGTGATGTGGGCGCCTCACCAATGAACTGCCATACAAGAACCAAGTCGCAATACCTCTGCCCACTCGTGGGCTGATGTGAGAGTTGCACAGTGCATTATTTGTTGTAGTCTGAACTGAAGTCGGTTAGGTTTTGAAACACACCTACGTAACTACATACATATTCAGGGACTCACAAATGCAATACTACTTCAGTTTCCATGCGATTATATCAGCATATTACATATGGTTTTAATGCACTATTTGTTTCCAACCTACAACATTGGCTTCTGTTCTGTCTCCGCCTTTGCTAAGAAAACATGGAGAATGAAGGCATGCGCTTGAGCAAAACAAGACTGAGCGTGAGGCGTGTATGCTCAAACGGGTTTAAGATAATATTCCGTCAGCAACTGAGTGAGTTTATTTATGTATTCGATTTCATATTTTCTTATGTTCCTTGTAAACAAGAGAAAATAATGATGCTTTAAATCAGATAAAATGGAGCAAAGTTTTCATTTTAAATCAGATAAAATGGAGCAAAGTTTTCATTTTATCATAAGAATAAATGGAGTAGATGATTGAGCTCTTATGTTAGTAATTAAATGTTAGCATAGCAAATGTACCCTAATGTAATTTCCAATCTCTTATGCTAGTAATTCTAAACAATCTTGTAATCTCGTATGTTATTATTGTTTATAGTAAGATGTATATTTCCTTTCAAACAAGCAATTTTAGTTAATTGACAGTATAACACGACAAACAAAAATATTACTTATATAAAAATTAACATCGTTTTCTTTTCTTGTTTAAGGATTTAATTATGACCTGTTAGTCGTTTTTAAGGATTAATTATGGTTTGCAAATTTTGACCTATTAATCGTTTTTAAGAGTAAATGGGGCAGATGATTCTTATGTTAGTAACTAAATGACAGTGTTTGGATCTAGATAATGGATTTGGGCCGAGTATGCTTATGAGCTCTGCCCAAAATTGGACAAACTCTTAATTCTCATGTCTGTTTGGATGGAAGCCAGCCCAAGGAGGGTTAGCCGAATTTGAATCAATCTTGTTGGATCCCTTGAGGGATCAGGATTAAATTCGGCTGAATCCTGGTTTGTTTAGGAGTCTTCGAGGATTAGGACAACATTATTAGGATTCGTAATATTCCAAGGATATGGGTGCAAATTTGATTAGAATAAGGAATGAATTAATTATGAAGAAAGTACTAGGTTTCAAAGTCCTAAGTCTGGTAGGAGTGACCAAACTAGGTTTATCCGATAGTTTGGGTCAAGGAGTGCCGAGGAAATACAATCCAAGTGAGCCTCTACTTCGGAACCAGGTGAAACTCGCTCTTATAAATAGAAGAGGGTATGCAACATTCAAAGGACCTTCAAATTAACATACAAATCCGCCCTGCACAATTTCCCACTCTACACAAAGCTTTCTCACTTTTGAGAATACAACTGACCTCCCTAACTTCGTCAAGCATACCTCTCAATTTGCGTTAAACAGCTCTGGAACTGTAGAGTCAGGCGATCAAGGAGCATCTTTCAGTTTGTATAAACAGTTTTAGTTTGTATATATAAACAGCTTTACTCCGAGTTCAGTTGACTACCTATTCAAGTCTCTATCAACAAGGGATCTTTGAGTCCTTGTTGGAAGAGGTCACTTCATTAGCTTTCTTGGCAAAGTAAGGTATTACCAGGTTACATTGTTCGACACATTGAAAGGTAAACCTATTTTTCTAGTTATATTTTTCTCTCCTTTTTCTGACTAATCACCACTTACTAATCAAAACTCTCTCTAGTTCTATTTTTCTCTACTCCTTTTTTGACTTAGACATTGGAAACCCTTTGGCGGACACCCTCCTTTCTTTTTCAGGGTGTTCGTCAATTAGGCTAACGATATTTGTTCTCTTGTAGGTGGAATTTCGTCAAATTAGCCATGTACAAAATTTGCAGTTTCGACGACCGTGGCTGGCGTAGCTACTGAGATCAACGCAGCCAATTATGTTTCTCCTAGAAGTTGGTTAGCTACTCCTCATTTAGTTCTAGGATTCTTCCTATTCGAAGGTCATTTATGGCACGCGGCAAGGGCTCGTGCAGCTGGCGTGATTTTAAAAATGGTTGATTGTACAATAAAAAAATGAGTCTTTTATATTCTTTTAAGTAAAATATTTTATATTCTTTTAAGTAAAGTAAATAAATTGGAATTCTATTATAACTAGATATCTTTTGAATTTGTGAGAACCATTTGAATCAAGTAATGGAAATGATTCAAATGGTTCTTGATTGTTGATAGGATTAAAAGCACACCACAAAGTAGCACACAAATGTCCTATTGATTTTCCTTATTAAAGCTAAGATTTGTCAATTGTAGCATATGAAAATAAGGGTCTTTCCGGCAGAAGATTGTTTTATCTAACTACTTAAAACGTCACAAAAACTGGGCTGCTGTCCATACTGACCAGCCACAGAAAAATAATTATTAGACCGACTTACGCTTATCTAAAGTTTACGAAATTTTATATGACAACACTAGACACACAGAGCTACACTCATACAAATTTTTGGGATTTTTGGAGTTGATTTTCTATTTAAATTAAATTGAACAAAAACAGGACATAAACAAATTTTAAATAGTTCATAAATTAAGAAAAACAAGTTAGGGGAATTACTATCCACCACCAAATAATCATGCAAACATGTTATGTTTCATTCAAATTCCTTTTATTTCCGGATGAAGATGCTCAAGTTGGCTCAATGTTAGAACTCAACCTATTACTCTTTCTTACGTAGTATGTTAAGAGAATGACGTTTTCAACTTAACTTAGTCCTTAGCAGGCAATCTAGAATGGTGTGTTCATAGATTTAACAAGTAGAAATCATTAAGAACGAAAAGAGTTTGAGTCATCACAAGGCATCGTAAGTACTGGTGTTGCCTTACTTATCCTAGAAATTGATTCACATGTTAATCGCAATTAACAAGTACTACTCTAGAATATATGTAGGTCCTCATTCGACAAGGGCATACACACACATATTCATAGCATTAGAATCCTAGATATGCTTACTACGTATGCATCCATAGAAAACAAATAAAGAATTCATCAATGAGACAAGTAGTGAACCAATTTTCATCCATTCATAAAAGTAATTCAACGAAATGTCATAACAAAATTGCAATCATATTCGGGGCTTCAAAACAGCCCCTAACTACTAAAAATTTAGTTACACACAATCCTTAAGTTAAAACAAAAGATAGACATGAGTTTGAGAAGATAGAACCGAAAGAAATCGACTGAGGCCTCCTCTTTCTTTCCTTCCTTCCCCAATGCTGCTTTTAAACCCATTCTTGCTGCATCATTTTCTTCTCCTTAACTTACCCACTAATAGCCATTTAGTGATGACAATAAGTGAGAGGAAATGTGGTAAAACAATTGTAACACTTTAGGTAGCCTTTATGCCAATTACTCCCTCTTAATTCTCATTTTTAATTCCATTTTCTCTGATATTTGAATAGGTGTCAGCTGACTTGTTCTTGGCTGCATCAGTTTTGGCTGCTAGATTTATTGGGTTTATTGCTTCCATTGCAGTTACAAACTGCTCAACCTCTTGGTAACCTTTTAGTGTTAAAACGGCCATAACTTCTTCTAGAAAAATGATATTAGCAATCCACGAAATGATCCAGAAAATAGACATCCGTAGCTTTCCAAGCATATAAGGCTTGTTCTCTAATTCATTCTGAGCTGTTCGCAACTTGCTTCCAAAGTCAGCTGATCTGCACAGGCAGTTTTGACGAATTTGTTACTAAAAATCCTACTTGTGCTATTTTTCTTTTATTTGCTTGACAAATCCCACAAAACACAAAACCAAAGTAAACAGCTCAAAAATATAAGGAACTAACTAAGAAAAGACAAGTGAATTTGATGTAAAATATATATAAATATGAGCTTATCAATTGTTTACATGAAGTTTTTCGTATATATACATGTATGTCGTCCTATCTTTATATTCGTCAAGTCTTTTATTCAATTAGATGTTAATGTAAATGAACCATAACTATGCAACCCTATTCCTATCCCCCCTTTTCTTAAGAATGAAATAAAGGATTTTTTTGTTGTAAGACAAGAACTATTTCATTCCGAATTAAGACCTAAGAATCTTCGCAATTCTGGAATGAATCAATAGACAAATTGATTAAGGAGTCATTATCAATATCAATGTGATGTATCTCAAATTAAATGGACTAGAGAAGTACCACAAAAATGGCGAAATAAATTGAACATTCATGACACAATCTTCTTTCTAGTTAGTCCCAACCACAGATTTAAATATCGATATTATCGGCGATATTTCGCCGATAATATCGATTTTTCCGGTCGGCGATATTTTAACTGGTTTCCGTGGGGTTTTCGGCCAAATATCGCGATATTATCGATAATATCGATAATATCGCGATATTTGGAAATTATCGGCGAAATATCCATGGACGGTGGAATCGGAATCCGAGGCGACGTCGGAGAAGAACGCCGGAGACCGTGGGGCGATTCCCGGGCCGGTTTCGTCCCAAAAACCTTGCAAAAACACAAATCTTAACATTAATTTCACAAATATACATCAGATTTCACAAATATACAAACGATTCAAGGCAAGGTGAAGTCGGAGAGATTAGGGTTTAGGGTTTCATGGAATCTCACCTGACGAAGCGGAATACGAACGATCCTTGCTCCGCGGCGCACCTCTGACTTCGCCTGAGCCACGATCAACGGCGATCTCTGTGTGTGTGTGTGTTTGGGAGAAGAGAGATCGAAGAAGATGGATCCAGAAACCCGATCGAAGAAGAAGGATCCAGAAACCAGATCGAAGAAGAAGGATCCAGATCGCGGGAGAGACGAAGACGGAGAGACCGAGGGAGAGACGGAGACGGAGAGACCGAGGCAGAGATGGAGACGGAGAGACCGAGGGAGAGACGGAGACGGAGAGACGGAGACGGAGAGACCGAGGCAGAGACGAAGACGGAGAGACTGAGGGAGAGACGGAGACGGAGAGACCGAGGCAGAGACAGAGACGTAGAGACGGAGATGGCGATGAGGTGGTGTCGCCGTTGATGTGGTGTGGAAGTGAGGGTGTGGGTTGTTCACGGGGAGAAGGAGAGAGTGCAGAGAGTGCAGAGAGGGCGAAGAGGGAGAATGAGGGTTGTTCACGGGGAGAAGGAGAGAGTGCAGAGAGCGATGAGGGGGTGTCGCCGTTTAAGTGGTGTGAAAGTGAGGGTGTGGCGTGTGGGTTGGTTCACGGGGAGAAGGAGAGAGTGCAGAGAGAGTGCAGAGAGAGAGCACGGTAGAGATGAGAGAGTGAGGGAAAAGAGAGATCTGAGAGAAAAGAGAGACGGTGACACAAAAGCAAGGTGGGCCCTGGGCACACCTATTAAGATCAAAAAATAATTTTAAAAGTAAGATAAATGAAAATACAATTTAAATTGGGGGTGGGTGTAACAATCTACTCCTCTTAAAAGAATTTCGTCTCCGAAATTTAAAATTACTTACTAAACTGAAATACTAGAAAATAGGAAGAAGAATATATGTATAAAGAGAAATCAAGTCCAAATAATTACATCATATTAAAATTTGATTAATTTTTTTTTCAGTTACATATATTCTATATGATAAATTTCTATTTTAAATCAAGTCCAAATAATTACATCATATTAAAATTTGATTATTTTTTTTCAGTTACATATATTATATATGATAAATTTCTATTTTAAATCAAATCCAAATAATTACATCATATTAAAATTTGATTATTTTTTTTTCAGTTACATATATTATATATGATTAATTTCTATTTTAAATCAAGTCCAAATAATTACATCATACTAAAATTTGATTAATTTCTTTTCAAGTATCTACTTTTGAACTACTCACCACGTTCATTCTATGTGATGCTAAGTCACTCATGTATCTTACCATACAATGTATAAAGTGTAAAATATTGTACTAATTCATTATATATAAATGATTATGGTGTGTTTAAACTTATTTTATTAATTACTACATATTTTCTACACTTACAATGTTTGCCAGCTTGCTATATAATCAACTTAAATCAGTTAAATCCATCATGCAATGCATTTCCTTCCAATTTTTTGTGATAAACTAATAGATAATTGACTAAATAAACATCCTGCAAAGTTTCAATAAAAATTTCCAAGTTTTTCTTACAATTTCCGTGGTTTCCATGTAATTTTTATCGATATCGATATTTTACCGATATTTCCATCGATATTTCCGTGTTTTCGGACTACCGATATTTCCGATATCACCGATATTTTCTTCCTTGGTCCCAACAAGCTTAATCCTAACTAGCTTAAGAGAAATTTTATTTGAACCCAATTTATGTATCTCTACATCAAACTAATAAGTTTATTTAGAAAACTACCAAATTTGCCCTTCGATGGATGAAAATGAAAAGGAAAAAAAATTATTAGAACTCAAAACCCATAGACTGTCGACACACTTTGTTTATCTTTACTCCCACTCCCCCATTTTTTTCCGGTGAACCAAACCACTTCTCCTCGATGTCATCGATAGCCACCATCCTCCTCCTTTTTATTTTTATTTCCGCTCCCTCTTTTTTCTTTCCTCTTGAACCGAATGGAACTGCAATTCTCCACCGGCTTTGCTGTCGACAATGACTTCGATGTATGTTACTGCGCCAACTCCCTTCCTTACGGACTCTCTTTCTTTCTCCGTCAGCCCGTCAGTTGGAACCTGTAGCTTCCCTTCATTAGTTGTTGTTTATTCCCAAGCTGTTGACATTTAATCCCACTCGGTTGATAACAAAACCAAAATACTGATTCTCATTGACCGAATTGACTTAATAATAATGTTCCATATTTATTAGTTTATCAAATTAATAGGCATCGGAAAAAGTTAACCTAACAAGAAAGACAGAGAGAGAGAAATGAGAGCAACGGTGGTTAAATGCGTTTGGGTTTGGGTTCACCGACAAAAATGAGGGACTGGGTGTAAAGATCAAGTGTGCTGATGGTTGATGGGTTTTGTGTTCTAATATTTTTTTTTTTCCATTCACCTAAGGGCACATTTGGTAGTTTATTAGGAAAGAATTATTAATTGGGTGTAGAGATACATAACATGGGTTCGAATAAAATTTTCCCTAACTTAATTATAACTTAGTTAAGGAAAGAAGCATCCTCCATCTTCTTAATTACTTATTAGTAGTCTAAATGTGGACATGGACGTCATGTGAGAGAAGAAATCCTTTATTACCTAGGTCTAAGTGAAGTAATACTTGAAAGACTAATACGATACAACCATTTTATTTTTTGTTTTTATTTCTTGTTAAGGTCAAAGTATGGGGGTGAAAGGAGAGGTGTGAGACGATGGTGGGAGGGAAAAGTGTTAGGCTTAGTACACTGCATTTGTATGAGTTTCCTTGAAACAAATTGTATATATTCCTTTGTCTCTCTTTTTCTCACACAAGCTAATTAGCTTTATCATAAGTTGTGAGCAATTTGTATGAGGTATGAGTGAGCATGGTTTGAAAGACACATGTACTTTGATGATGATGATGCTACAAGTCCATTTTGCCTTCTGCACATTCTAGGTATTCACTGCCATGTGAGTGGAGCCTAAAATAATCCCAAAAATTCTAGAGACGACACATGAACTTTTGCTCAAGAAAGATAATATTGCCCTTCAATAAATGGGCTGGTTCTTCAGATACTCACACGCACAGCTCACACCCCTAACGGTTTCAGCAGCTGAATACAATTGCCCATAGCTTACATGCCTTTGGCAAGAAAAAGTCAAAGCATTAAAGATAATGATTAATTACCCAAATCCTATCTTTAATACATTCCAATTGAAGATTGACTCCAATCAAGTAAGTAATCCCAATTTAAATCAATCTCAAGATATTATTTCGTATTTAATATCTTGAGAATATTTTTTCCATAAACCTTGGCCAATAGGATGCCACCGCGTGTAGGGTAAAACCCTAACACTATGGCCAGCCCTATCCCTATAAATACCTCATATTCTACTAAATTGAAAGAGCTTTTGCTACCCATAAAAAGCCCAAAACACTTACTCTCTCAGATAAACTGACTTAGGCATCGGAGATCCATTAGTCTAACCCCCCCACCTTATGGGCGCATGAGGCTTAGGTCTTTGATCAAATGTGTTAATTGTTTTGCAGGTGCATTTTCGTTAAGACTGAAGACGGCTGAAATTTGCATCGACAAATTGGTGCTTTCATTAAGAGTTGATTCAAATACTCAAATAAGCCTATTGCACTTGGTTTCTTGAAATTTTTGTTACATTGAATTTCTCACATGTTGTATCAACTAATTTTTCCTACAAAAGTTTCTTGATCAATCCCTAGAGAAAGGATACAATGGTAGGAAATTCAAAAACCACGACGAACAAGACCCCGTAGGTATAGGGATTTGGATCGGAGAGTGGAGACGAGGATGTCACCCCACGACGAAGATCCTCAAGGCTCAATGCGACGGCAGGAGGAGCCTCACTGTCGTGGAGCCGTGTCACCACCACCGCCGTGACCCAACAGCCACGGCAAAGCCACTAGGCCATAACCCAAGTTCGCACGTCGCTGCCCTTGTAGAGAACGGACCATCAAAACCCTGGCCAGGAGGCCCAAGTCCATCCACTAGCCTACAAGCAAGAGGCCCAAACCACTGCAGCCCAAGCCACGGTAGCCCAAGCCTAGCCAATAGCTCAAACTGCAGCAGCCCAGGCCCAGCTCGCTGCCGAGGCAGCTCGAGCCCACTTAGCTTCCAACCGAGCCTAAGCCCGAGAGGAGCAATATGCAGCCCAATGTTAGCCAGCCCACGTGTGACCTTCCAGCCCTGTTAGCCCACACTGCGACCTACTCCGACCAATCTAATCTAGGACCATCTCTGGTGATCCAGATTTTGATCACAAGTCCCATGATCGATTCAGGGTTATTTTCATCCTTTTTTTTTTGCAGGAATACCCGTTCTGGGCTCAAGTTTTGTACTGCAGTCTACTATGTTTCTACCACACAAGGAGATGCCCACTATCCAGACTCTTCAAATCCAAATGGCGAGCATCACCTACCCCAGCAGGTTGCCAATTTGACGAGCGTCCTGGCACAGCAGACCACTTTGGTGAACAAACTCCTTAAACATCTCGAGATGAAGCGTGCCCCAGACTAGGTGTCCCGAAGCAGGATAAAGACGAAAGAATATGACTCATTTGAGCGACGTCCTGGCAAAGAGCCGCTCAACCCACCACGAACCGTGCGTTCGAGTAGTGTGCACTCCCATTTGGGCTATTGGGGAAACATCTTCTCCTGCCTAAATGTGCAGAGAAGCATTTATTCCTGACTCGACTTGACTCACGAGTTAGTGTGCATTCGAGGTTAGGTCTACATTCTGACGAACACTCAAGACATTTAAAGAGAAGCGTCTACACGAGGCTAGACCTACAAAGAGATCCTCCTGCGAGGCACCAGAATAGGTAGCCGCATGACGGACAAATGAAAGCATAAGAGCAGTCCAGCTCAAGTTTTACTAGTAGCTTCTGCTAAGCGCGACGACAAGCAGTATAAAATGAACCACGTATACCGGGATCGCGGCACAGACGAGCATGACGTGTCAAAGAGCAACATGGAACAGTGGGTCAACATTGGGAGCAGTTGGAGGTTCCACTGCTCAACCAGGTGCAAATCCAGAAAAAAGTACAAAGGCTCGTAGCAGAGCAGCTGTGCGGATTTTAGCGCATTGATTCCATCGACGATGCCCTCAGTAAAGACGTAGCCAATTTGAACAGGTCACTATTTATAGACAAGATCGAGCAAACTGAGCCACTGCAAAAATTCAGCTAGCCACATTTCACATTGTTCAAGGGAGATGAAGATCCGGATAGGTACTTGATGCACTATCGAAGCGCCATGACCCTCTACGCCAACAACGACGCTCTTATATGCAAAATCTTTACCATGATGCTTTGAGGCGAATCACAAGACTGGTTCCACACCTTGTCGCCACGATTAATCTGGAACTTCAGTGAACTTTCCTTGGTTTTCACTAAGGAATATTTGTTCTATCGTTCGATCAAAAAAAAGTCTGACCACCTTTTCAACATGAAAAAGAACCTGAAGGAGTCACTCTGCACATACATCAAAAGGTTCAAGATGGAGAAGGCAAAGATCATCAGATCCGATGATAGCATTGCATGCTCAGACTTCCGAAAAGGGCTCCTAGCAGCTTACCAATTTTTTGAAGAATTGATCATAGGTGAGAACTTGACCTTGGCAGACTCTTATACTTTGGTAGAAAAGCACTCCCCCTGGGATGAGGTGAAGCACTCCCAAAAGCCACCTGACCAGCTGCATAAAGACGCAGAGCTGACTTAGAAGAAGACGAGCAACAAGCCGCTTAACGACAAAAATAAGCCATGAAGCAGACACAGGGACTGATTCTCGACGAAGGAAGGCATGACGCCCAAGACGTACACCAAGTTCTCAATCTCGATAAGCCAGATCCTTCATGACTTTAAGGACAAGCCGTGGTTTAAGTTGCCACCACCCATGAGGGGGGACACCTCCAATATGGACCAGACAAAGTTTTGCGCATTCCACAGAAGTTCGAGGTACACAACCAACTACCTTGAGAAACTCGTGAAAGAAGGCAAGTACGACTAGTATGTTGACAGATTAGCTGCCCGGCCATGGCGATAAGTATATGCCGATGCCGAACCCTTAGCCAAGATGACTCGAATCAACAGAATCTTTGCCGAATCCAAGCATCTGGGGGCCACCAACAGTTCTAAGAAGAGGAAGATCCAGCAGGCAAGATTGGTCTTTCAAGTTTAAGCCGTAGATGTTGTACCTAGACCAATCGTCGGCTTTACCTAGCAGAATGTTGAGGGAATAGACTTTCCCCACGACGACGCCTTGGTGATTTTTGTTTAACTGGCCCATGCCATTGTTAACAGAATTATGATGGGCAACAGCAGCTCAGTCAACATCCAACAATTGTTAGTCATCCAGAAGATGGGCTTGGAAATCACTATCAGACGCAAAACAAAGGTCTTGATTGGATTCAACGAACTCACCTCAACTATCATTGGCACAATCACGCTCGACACCAACCCTCCAATTGTTTCATCGTAGACCTTCATGATCGTCAGCGACCTATCTTCTTATAACGAGATATTAGGCCAACCCTGGCTAGTGAAGATTGAAGATGTGACCTCGATCGAGTATTAGAAGATCTGATTTCACATCTCGGGAGGAGCAGTCAGAGAGATCAAAGGCAACCAGGCCATGTCTTGGCGGCACTGTACAAGTTCTAAAAGAGTCGAAAAAGAAGTCTTTCGCCCCAACAGTAACAGCTGAAGTGCAAAAAAGACGATTCTACCTTCATCAAATATCAATCATAGTAGACGGGTCAAAAAGATGGCGTCAAGGTCGACAATACCCTGGCAGATGAATCAGGATGGAAACTCGAAGAAGACGCCAAACACATATCCCTTGACCCTATGCAGTGGTCAGACCATTCAAAACACATATCCAAAGAAGATATGAGCGATCCTGGATATGAAGTCCCCCACAACTCCAAATGAGATCCAAGGTCTGACCTGACAAGTAGCTGCATTCAGCCGATTCCTCTTGCGACTTACCGACCGATGCAATCCAAGCCAGAAGCAGCAAATGATTTATACATCTATATGGCGGTATCTGAAGCAGCAATGAGCTCTATCCTTATACAAAAAGAGCTAGGGGCCTGACCATTTGTATTTCACAGTTTAAAAGCTATCATCGATGAGGAAACCAGATACTTAAAAATCAAAACTTTGATTTTAGTGCTAGTTTTTGCAGCCCGAAAGCTTAAGTCGTACCTTCAGATGTACATAGTCATGGTCATGATGTAATATTCTGCACGATCCAGATGAATGACGTTAAAGGTGCAAAAACTAATGGATGTTCAAACCATAGCAGCAATTCAGCCCAGAAATGCCGAAAAGGCAGCCGAGCACACCGTAGCCGCATCAGCCTCACCTGCAGAATATTTTTAGTGCTTGTATGTCAACATATCATCTAACTACCTGGGATCGGGGGCAGGCTTAGTCCTCACTACCCCAGACAGTTCGATGCTCGAGCAGGTGATCACTTTGAGCTTTAGGGCGTCAAACAACGAAGCAGAGTATGAAACCCAACTAGCAGGTCTTTAATTGGCGAAAGACCTGACGGTGAAGAAGCTCGTGATCTATTTTGATTCCAACTGATCCCCAACCAAACCTCAGGGGAGTACGCAGCAAAGCGTCCAAGGATGGCCCGATACCTCGAGAAGGTACGACAGCAGTTAACGACATTCCAAGCGTACACACTAACTCAGGTTCTACGAGTAGAAAATGCCCATGCATATGCACTAGCAGGCCTAGGCTCTGCCTTAGACCATCAGCTCAGACGCTCTATCCCAGTCAAGTACTTGGAAAAGCCGAGCATATATGAGGAACTAGCAGTCAAGGTGGTGCAGATCAACACAACTTCGAGTTGGCAGGATCCTATTGTCGACTATATAGTCAATAGAACACTCATCGCAGATAGACTGGAGTCCAGAAAGCTCCAGATGAAAGCAGCACGCAACTACATGTGGAATGGCATGTTCTTTCACAGATCCTTCTCAGAACCACATCTCCGCTGCCTGTTGCCTCCCGACGACCTAAAAATTCTTAGCTCAATCCACGAAGACGTTTATAGAAACCATTTTGGAGACCATTTCTTAGCGTAAAAAACCCTTTACGCTGGCTACTACTGGCCAACCATGCATCAAGACACCAAGGAGTATGTATAAAGGTGCGACAACTGCCAGCGTTTCAAGCCCATGCTCGCACTATCTGCCAACGAACTCTACCCGCAGACGAGCTTTTAGCCATTCATGGAGTGGGCGATTAACCTGGTAAGACCCATGCCGTCTACCACTAGGTGCAGAGGCATGATTATCGTAGTGACAAATTACTTCATAAAATAGGTCGAAGCCGAACCCATGACTACAACTACCCAGACAGACATAGATGGCTTCATATGAAATAACATCATCTGCCGTTTCGACATCCCTCACTCCATCGTCACAGACAAGGATCCGTAGTTCGTGGGCAAGGATTTGGTGAAGTTCTTAAAAAAATATGGCATTAAACAACACATGTCCACACCCCGGTATTCGCAGGGTAAAGGGCAGGCCGAGGTGTCCAACAAGACCATCTTCGACTACCTCAAGAAGTCTCTTTCAGACAAGAAGGGCAAGTGGCCAGACGAGCTCCTCAGTGTTCTGTGGGCATATCGCACCACCAAGAGACGAGCAACCGACGAAACTCCATTTTCTCTAGCATATGGCTCCGAGGCGATCATTTCTCCCAAAGTCATGGTGTCAAGCATCAACACTGTACTACCAAATTTGGAGTAGAACGAGAAGGAAATAGCCACAAACTTAGACTTGGCAGAGGAAGAGCGCGAAAAGATTATCACCCACATTGCGGCCTATCAGCAGCAGTTTCTCTCCAGCTACAACAAAAGGGCGAAGATCCGGCAATTAAAAAAAGATGGCTCCCATCTGGGAAGGCTAAGAAAAGCCTTCATCACCGCCTGCCAAAAAGGCTAAAAAAAGATGGCTCCCATCTAGGAAAGTCCGTACAAGATCAGCCGAGTAGGCAGAAATGGCAGCTACACCCTCACTACTATGAGCGACAAAGAAATAAAAAAGTAGTGGAATGCTTACAAGCTGAGAAAGTACTATGTGTGACCTCTCACCATTCCTTAGACCCCGTTCAACATAAATATAGTTCAAAGACTCAAGCAGCTAGACGAACAAGACCTCACGTGCTGAGGATTATTAGTTGTTATGTCATTATTGCCTACCAACAAAGTTAATAAATTTCTCTATTTTCAATGAAGATTGAAGGAATTATTCATAAGACTAGGTCGAATGCATAACAAACTGACCACCTCTGTGACAAGCAGAATACGCCTTTGCCCTTGCAGACATGGTGTGTGCTCTCGAATTAAGAGATGGTAAACTAATCCGGAATATCCAGACATGGATGGGTGGTATGACTGCTCAATTTCCCTAAATGCAGTGACTATCTAAGGCAGACGACTCCCAGATTGGCCACGATAATCCTTTTCCTAGATTAGACTTAGCCGATTGAAGGATTCAATTTCACAGATTCTTAGGTCTCTAACCGGAATAGACGCTAAGTGCAGGAGTCTTGCCCATGACATAATTCGCGTGACTTGATGGTCCGTCCTTTGCTTTCTACAAGAAGCATTTGCCTGGCTGCCTGCTTTATAAGTTAAAAACTTCGCAACACGTCCCTAGATGGCCAAAGCTTGAGAAGCCACTAAAGCCGAAATACGACTATAGTAGCTATGCGGACTTCCTCTGCTTTCTATAAGAAGCAAGTGTCCGGCAGCCAGCTCTATAAGTTAAAAACTTTGAAACAATCTCAGAAGGGCCGAAGTTCATGAAGCCACTAAAGTTGAAATTCACGACTATAGTAGCTACGCGGACTTGCCTGCTTTTTACGGAGGCAATGAGTTTGGCCACCGACTCTATAAGTTGGAAGTCTCGCACCTTTTTCCTCTTGTAGGTAAAGCTATTTGAGCATCAAAGCCAAGACTAAAGCCTAAATTGATGACGTGGGATCAGCTGTTCCATCGAAATAGCCAACACAACCGTCCGTCCTACGACAAAGTTTTACAAGTCGCCTCAAGCAGGCAAGGCTCCCAAAACCTTAAAGTCGAAACTAAAACCTAAGTGACGATGTGGGATTAACTGCTTCATCAAAGCAGCTCACCCAGCTGCTCGTCCTACGGTAAAGTTTTGCAAAAAACATATCGAAATAGAATGATAAAGCAAAACAAGGAAAACTCTTTATTAAATTCTAATAAATTGATAAAATCATCTCGAAGGCCAACAAAGTTCACATAAACTAGAACGAAAAGGAAAATAAGAAAATTCCTCAGTTTAAGCAAAAAGACTACTCATCGGCAGCATGCGCAACCACTGGTCCCTCAATTGCCATGTCTTTAGCAGCCGCACCGCTCTTAGTAGCCAAAGCTTCTATCAGGTCATCCTCAGCCACCCCTACCTAGACTGCTTGACACTCAGCTGCTCCATCAATGACTGCCTTAAATAAGAAATCAAGCACATCAACTAGAGACATAGAGAAAGTCTTGAAGTCCTTATCAGAAAACTCATAATCCGACGGCCTGCCCTGAAGATGGTCTACATAGCCAAGCTTGTAGAAATCGGCCTGACAAGAATCAAGCGCCATTTCGTGATCAGCTTTCTCATTCTTCAGCTGCACATTCTCCTCAACAAGCCTAGTGTGAACATTTTGCAATTTATCTAGTTCATTTCTCAGGTTCTCGCTAGTAGACAGTGCACCTTGCAGATCAATTTCCTTGGACTCAAGCTTATTGGCAACCTCTTTGAGATTATACACTTTAGCATGCATGAAGACAAGTTCCTCGTCCTTGGCGAAACAAGCAGATCGTAGGTCTGAATTGATACGCAAGGTTCTTGACCACCGGAGAAACACAATTAACTTTCTTCTTTGCAGCTTCCAACATCGCTTGAGTCGCACTAAGCTTAGCCTTCAAATGGGCGACCTCTTGATGAGCGGTCTCTAACTACATAGAAGTGGGGGTAGAGACATCAGACCCATTCAAAATGGCGAGTTCAGATTCAAGCTTCTCAATCTTTTCAGCAGTCGAGTTAAGCTGAGCCATCAACGCCACTTTGGCCTCTTTAGCACATTTGATAGCATCCTTATGAACACACATAGACTCAGCTGTCAGAATCAAAGTCTTATGCATTGTGGCAATCAGGGATGACCTCCTTGAGTAGGTAGAATGCTTCGTAAAAAAGTCTGAGCGAATGATAACTTTCCTAACACCATCAACGAACTTGGCGCATGCATCAACGTCCTTAAGCAGGCCAGCTTTCAGCAGCGCACAAACCTCGGGAAACTCTCCAGCCTCAAACTCAGTGAATCTCTCACAACTGCCCATGCGAGCAGATTTCCCCTTCTCAATAGACAAGTCAGTTACGGAAGAAGGAGGAGCAAGCCTAAGCACTACTTTAGCAGCAGAATCCACCTTACCGCTCTTCATAGCTGCGAGCCTCTCAGAAGTCGAACTGAACTTAGCTCCCGACGGGCGCTTCAACACAAACCCAGACACCGGGGGCACCACCGAAACTTTCTGCTAGGCAATCCTTTTAGCAATGAACGAGGCCACTTTTGGAGCAGTAAGTTTCACAGGCTCAGGCTCAATGGACTTTTTCATCCCCTTTGGAGAAGTCAAATCGATGACAAGCTTCTCAGCAGTAGATAAGCTCCTGCGAGCAGCAGAAGAAGTCATTGGTTTATTCCCGGTCGAAGGCTCACAAGTAGGTGAGGAATATTTCTTCTTTCCACCTTCATTGGTAGCATGCTATACAGCAGTGATCGGACGAGCAAACGCCTCATCCTTTATCCACTTTATCTCTTTTTTCGGAGGCAGCCGACCTTTATCTCAACGAAGATGACTGAGAAGCTAGCGCCATTCACGGTACTCAGCAGGAATGGCCAAGGCGATGTGCACTTTCTTCATATCTGCCGAAGTTCTTGAAATTGAGCCAAACTTTGAATCTACACAGAGTAAATAAGACGATCAGTAAACTGGAGTCATAGAGCAGCTCAACAAAAATTCAAACAGGCTAAGAATGAAGCAGTTCACTTACCACTAATAAAGACAGTTGGAACACGCAGCTCAGAAAATGAGTCAAACTCTCAATCTCCACTTACCTCTAAAGTGTTCATCGCCCAATCATGATCACCTTTGTAGGGAGCATTGAGCAGTCTATGGCGAGATCTTAGCTGCCTCACGTGTTCCTTGTAGCTGATTTCAAAGAAGTACCTGAACTCATTTATGGTCAAGCCAAGATCAAAGAACCTGCTCAAGTTGAAGGACCCCACCATCGCACAAATTGCATTTGGGGAACATTGAGCAAGCAGGCATTTCATGGAGCAGATCACCTTCTGGAAAAGACACAACATGGGAAAAGTAAATCCCAACACAAAGTAATATGGATGAAATTTGATAGCTCTTTTCTTGGTAGCCACTCGGTTCATGGCCACTATCATCCTTCACCCGCTTGACGCGAACCCCTGATGTAATCGCATGCTTGTACGCCTTAAGAAAATCATGAAATAGCTCGTCGGAATTGATCTTGACATACACAACCTTGAAATAGCCTACCTTGATGGTACAAAGGTGGAGGATATTTGTCAATTTTGCGATCGGAGGAAGACATCTCAAAGTCCCTACAAAAAGTATGAAGGAAAATATTTAGAAGGCAGCTAAAAAAAATATAAAATAAAACTGTCGAGCCCAGCGCCAGGCCTCACGACCTTACCCTCACTCTCTCTCCTACACGCCCAACACAAGACTCTCTCCTTCCTCATTCGTGTGCCCAGCACTCCAAAGCAGGCACAGGCTTTTTGACCTAAGCTGCCAAGACCCGAGAGCCGACATATGCTGGTTTCTCACACTCTCTCACCTCACGCCTACATGGGCCCATGCCCAGGAGCCCCGAAAGCCCGGTCAAAGTCGGCCTCTCTGTGCCCTAGCGTTCAGCCACCTTGGCCTAGCGTCCAGCCACCTCGGCCTCTCCACACCACCATGTTGCCTATTGTGCACAGTAGCCTCGTGGCTTCTTTGCCTTGTGTCACCCACACCCTTAGCCCTCGCCGAGCCAATTTTTCTAGCCCCAAGACTACCAAAAAATTCAAGAAGAAGAAAGTTTAAATTTTTTTTACCTTAGTGCGGCATAGAGAAGAAGAACAATAACGAGACACGACTCTTTGCAAGGGCAAGATAAGAAGAAAGGTAGGGGAGGAGGAAGAAAATTTTCCTTTGGCTTCTATTCCTTGTTGGAATGATGATTGCTCTCCAAATTGATTTAATCCCCTGCTTAAGGCTGAATTAAATAGGTATTGGGGGCAATTGGTTTCCTTTTCCTAGAAGAAGTCTATCTCCAAATCATGGAAGGAGATCAAGTTCAAATTGAGAAATAACTCTACAAGCCTATGCAGCTTGGGATTTCTACACCTATTGCCATTTTCCTACGTGCAACCCACCAGGTGTAGGGCATTTGTGGAGCCTAAAATAGTCCCAAAATTTCTAGAGGTGACACATGGACTTTTGCTCAAGAAAGACAAGATTGCCCTCAATAATTGGGCAGGTTCTTCAAATACTCCCACACGCAGCTCACACCCTTAAAGGTCTCAACAGCTGAATATGACTGCCCATAGCTCACATGCTAATGGCAAGGAAAAGTCAAGGCATTAAAGATAAGGATTAATTACCCAAATCATATCTTTAATACATTCCCAATTGAAGATTGACTCCAATCAAGTAAGTAATCCCAATTTAAATCAATTAGGGATAATTACTCCATTATCTTAAGATATAATTTCCTATTTAATATCTTGACAATATTTCTCCATAAACCTTGGCCAATAGGATGCTGCCACGTGTAGGGTAAAACCCTAACACTATGGCCGGCCCTATCCCTATAATACTCCATATTCTACCAAATTGAAAGAGCTTTTGCTACCCCTAAAAAGCACTAAACACTTTACTCTCTCAGAGAAACTGACTTAGGCATCGGAGATCCATTGGCCTAACCCCCCCTCACCTTGCAGGCGCGTAAGGCTTAGGTTCTTGATCAATGGTGTTCGTTGTTTTACAGGTGCATTTTCGTTGAGACTAAAAATGGCGGAAATTTGTATCGACAATGTGTATGCATTGTTTCACAATTTGAAAATTTTACTGCTTTCTGGCTATGTTGTTTGTCCAGTCATTCTTGGATAGTTTGTGGTTTTTAATATATGTGTTTTTTCTTGTATTTTTTCTTTCTTATATTCAAGATGTTAAGATTAAGAGTTGGGTCAATGACTGACAATTAATCACATTAATATTGTCTCAAATTGACCATATATACAACTGGATTTTGAGTTTCATCATAAAAGGCCTTTGCGCATTATGAGTGGAATCACTCATATACGTTGTAATTTCAACACTGCTCTTCACGTGGGATGGCATCTTTTATCCTTTCTTCCCTGATGCCACGTTGAAAAATTCTTGTCACCACTTGAGTAATCGTTCATCAACAAATGGATCTCAAACAAACTAACAGTAATGGATAATGGATGGTTTTCTCTATTGAATTTGAATCAGTCTAATTGATTTGATTGACTCCTTGTGATATCTATCTTCTCTCTGGATTTTATTCTTCCAACCTCATAAATTATTTTCACAAGATAGTCACTACAATAATCCAATAATAATATTTAGAAAAAATATTAAAACCAAACGACATCAATTAAACGAGTCGATGATGCAAAATCAGGTTCGAACCTTGGCTCTTAGTATCCTTGAGTTTAAGTTTGTATGCCGAATAGTTAAAGAATTTAATCATTTTTCTCTAGCTCGTGACCGAACTCAATAACTTTATCCTCTTTCATTTACTTTGATAGAATGCTGACTAGGATGATTTGTCAGCATTATCAAATTGGTTAATTGGTTAGTTAGTTAGATGGTTATAGTAAGAGATAAGGTTGTTAGTCAGTTTCTTAGTAGCTAAGTCGGCCTAGTTATTATATAAGGAGATTGTAAGAAGGATGAAAGGTTGTTGAATGAAAAGTATATTGTAGTATTACACTGTATCAATACATCGAGCAAGACGTGAAGTCTGGGTCTTATCATTGGTATCGAGCCAGTGCATCTGATCCTGCTTAATCATTCCTCGTGTATGCTTCGCCTTGCTTCTAGGAAATCCATGGAGTCTCGGGTGTCAACTCTTGAAGCCCAATTTGCAAATTTCCAGAAAGAATTCAAGGAGTCAAGAGTCGAATTCGCAGAATCAAGAAATGAATTCAGAGCAACTCACGATTTGATCTTGCAATAATTGCATTCATTGTTTGCGAAGGGTAGTGGATCAATTGGTGAATCTTCTGACGCTACACATTCAGATCTGATGTGGCGAACATGGGTGGATCCAAATTTGGGTAACATTCTGAATCGCTAAGAAAATCTTCCCAATACATCGATTCAACATCCTCCATTTCTTAAGATGGAATTTCTAAGATTTGCTGATGGTGACGATCCCTTGAGTTGGATTTATGAAGCATATCACTATTTTGAATTCTTCAACATCGAAGATTGCAAGAAAGTAAAAATGGCATCCTTTCACTTCGAATGAAAGCCATTATAGTGGTTCCAATGAGCTAATTGCATTGCAAAGTACCCCATTTGGGAGGGTTTCACCAAAGCTTTTTGTCAAGAATTGGGACCTTCCGAGTTCGAAGATGCAGCGGAAAGTCTGGTGAAGCTGAGACAAAGATGTCTTTTAAGAGATTACATTCTGGAATTCAGAAGATTGGCTAACAGAACTCGAGACATGAGCCATTCTCTCTTGAAATCATGCTTCATTGGAGGTTTAAAGTCAGAATTAAGGCACGATGTCAAGATCTTGAAGCCCAAGGATATCTTAGAAGCCACTGCCTACGCCCAGCAATTGGATGCCAACCCCTCAGATCTAAAGGTTAAAACTTTCTCTCGATCTTATGATGCTACTCCTGTGAGATCTCCTTTATACAATGTTACTAATATACATGTTGGAGATGTTAAGAACAAATATAATAATGTGCGTCGATTAACTTCTGAGGAGGTAGAATTTTGTCAAAAAAATCGTCTTTGTTTTCACTGTAAAGAGAAATACAGTAGGGGCCATTCATGTGAGAAAAAACAATTGTTGCTTAATGATATTCAAGATCATAAGGAAACTGAACAAATAGAAGAAGAGAATTTAGAGCCTGAGATAACTGTTTATGCGTTGTTTGGGACCCCTCATCCGAAGTCAATTAAAACTATGAAAGTTTGTGCTATGATCAAGAATTGATCAATGGTTATACTCATTGATTTAGAGAGCTCTCATAATTTCATTGACCTATCATTGGTTAAGAGAATTAGAGGGTAGTTGGATACCACTCATTCTTTTAATGTCAAGATAGCTGATGGGGGTAAAGTCATTACCTTGGGCACCTTAGGGGTTGTGCCACTTAAGATTCAAGACTACCAATGCACCACATATTTATATGCTATATCATTGGGGGGTTGTGATATAGTATTAGGAGTACAATGGTTGAGTTGAGGACACTTGGCCTTGTGTTATGGAATTTTGACAAGCTTTACATGAAGTTCCAGAAAGGCAACCAAACTTATTGTATTTCCAGTCCAGAAACTTCTGTGGATCAAATTCAGGGTGTAACTGCATTTCAGATGGAGAGATTATTATTGCAGGAACCATCAATTGGGGTATTTCTGTTTCAATTGCAACCTTAAGTAGTTGAACAGCAAGAAGACACTTTCTCTTTCGTACAACAACATCAATTAAGGCAACTTTTACAACAATATGAAGTGATATTCCTCACTCCTAGTGCATTACCTCCGCCTAAGTCCCATGACCACATATTTCCCCTAATCGAATGAAGTAGACCACCAAGTATACGACCTTATCGATATGGGCCTCTGCAAAAGACATAAATTGAAAAATGTATGCAAGAATTGTTGATTGTTGGTTTTATCAGAGTGAGTAATAGTCCTTATTCTTCTCCAGTCATTCTAGTTAAGAAAAAAGAAGGGACTTAGACGATGTGCATGGATTATCGAAATTTAAACATCATCACTATTAAAGATAAATTTCCAATTCCATTGATTGATGAACTCTTGGATGAACTGTTTGGAGCTAAATTCTTTTCTAAGTTGGATCTCAGATCAGGATACCATCAGATAAGGATGTATTCGGATGACATTGAAAAAACAACATTTCGAACTCATGATGGCCATTACGAGTTTTTAGTCATGCCTTTTGGATTGACTAATGCACCTGCAACCTTCCAGTGCTTAATGATTGAGATATTGAGGCCACACCTTTGAAAGTTCATTTTGGTGTTTTTTGATGATATTCTCGTAGAGAGCAAGACCTGGGAGCTGCACTTGGAGTATCTTAACACGGTTTTTGAGAATCTACAGTCTCATACTCTCTTTGTCAAGCATTCTAAATGTGCATTTGGGCAAACTTGAGTGGAATACTTGGGACATATAGTATGAAAGGAAGAAGTTGCAGCTGACCCCTCCAAATTGGATGCTATAGCTAAGTGGCCTCCTCCCACTACTGTGAAAGCCTTAAGATGATTTCTTGGTTTGACAAGATATTACAAGAAATTCATTCCTGATTTTGGAAAGATTATCATTCCATTGATAGTCCTTACCAAAAAGGATAATTTCAAATGGAGTAAAGCAGCCACCGTGGCGTTCAACACACTCAAACAGGCTATGCTTTCACCTCAGGTACTAGCTTTACTAGATTTCACCCAACCTTTTATAATTGAAAGTGGTGCATCTGGTTATGGCATTGGAGCTGTTTTGCAACAAAATGGCAAACCTATTGCATTTACTAGTAAAGCATTGAGTGTGAGGAATCAATCATTATCTGCTTATGAAAGGGAGATGATGGCTATATTACATGCAATCAAGAAATGGCAATCTTACCTTGTAAGCAGACATTTCATCATTAAAACAGACCACCATAATTTGAAGTTTTTTATGCAAAATAGGGCTAACACTCATTTTCAATAGAAGTAGGTGTCTAAACTATTGGGTTTTGATTATGAAATCCAATATAAACAAGGATGTGATAATCAAGTAGCTAATGCCTTGTCCAGAATTCCTCTAGATGTATCTGTTGTTCAATCAAGTCCTGCAATAGATCAGTTAGAACTCTGGCTATTTCCTACCATTATCTTAGCTGGATAGATGACTTGAGAAGGAACATTGAACAAGACTCTTGGATCTTGGCAAAAATTCAAGAAGTGAAGAATGTCTCAGATTCATCTCCATTGACTCTGTTAAAATACAAAGTCGACAATGGTTTTCTCAAACACAAGGATATAATTGTATTAAGTCCCAACAGTTCTTGGAGACAACTTGTGTTTGAGGAACATCATAGCAGCCCTTCTGCAGGTCACCCTGGATTTTTGAAGACATATAAAAGGCTTTCAAGGTCATTCTATTGGATAAAGTATGAATGGCGTTGAAAGCCTTTTATATGTCTTAAAAAATGGTCGCAAATTGTCGCACTTGACACACTTGACAATTTGCGACCATCCTGCTGCAAAAGTATGAAAGTATGAAACTTGTCAAGTGTGTCACTACGGGTTTAATTTAGCCACTACCAATATAAATGGTCGCAAATTGTCAAGTGTGTCAGGAGCAAAAGTATGAAACTTTAGCCCCTGCGTGTTTAATTTAGCCACTACCAATTCCTTCATGAATCTGGACTGACATATCAATGGACTTCATAGTGGGATTGCCTCCTTGTCGAGGTAAAATAGTTATATGGGTGATCATTGATAGACTATCCAAATATGCCCATTTTCTAGCCTTATTCGATCCATTCATGGCAGCATCAATAGCTAATCTCTTTGTGGAACATATTTTCAAGTTACATGGAATGCCTGCTTCTATAATATGTGATAGGGATCCATTATTCATGAGTGCATTTTGGAAAGCATTTTTTACACTACAAGGATCATCATTGTGTCACAGCTCAGGGTACTACCCTCAAACGGATGGACAAACAAAGGTTGTTAATCGATGTCTAAAGACTTACCTAAGATGTTTTTGTAGTCTCCAACCTAAAAAGTGGTCTCTCTGGTTACCGTGGGCTGAATGGAGCTATAATACAGCCCTTCATTCTGCTACAAAAATATCTCCATATGAAGTAGTGTACGGACAACCTCCTCTGCACATTCCGGTGTATGAAGCGGGAACAACTAAGCTGGAAATGGTTGACAGGAGTTTATTGGACCAGAATAAGATGATGTCCTTGTTCAAATCGAATTTAGCAGCTGCTCAGAAAAGAATGATAGTTTAGGCAAACAAACACAAGACTGAAAGGGTTTTCCAGGTGGGGGATTTGGTATACTTGCGGTTGGTTCCTTATCAACATCTATCCTTGGCTTCTCATCATTTCCATAAGTTGTAGCCTAGATTTTATGGTCCATTTGAAATTCTGGCAAAAGTTGGTCCTGTTGCTAAGTTACGCCTTCTTGACACATCCAAGTTGCACCCTGTGTTTCATGTTTCTTGTTTGAAGAAACATTTGGGACCAAATATTCAACCTACGGTACCCTTACCAGTAATTACAGATGATGGGATTTTACAGGATGCACCATTTGCAATTTTGGATAGAAGGCTGGTCAAGAAGGGGAATGTAGCAAGCACTGAGGTTTTGGTCCAATGGCAAAATCACACGGCTAAAGAAGCTACGCGGGAGGTTTATGCAGATTTGAAGAATCGAATCCCTTCAATTGCTCAAATGTCATTACTTGTATTGCAGACTTTATGGTTTACAGATTCAATGTACTGTCTTTTGTGTTGTTTTAAGTCTTGTTGTACAAGCCTCATTTCAAGGGAGGGTATTGATAGGATGCTGACTAGGATGATGTGTCAGCATTATCAAATTGGTTAATTGGTTAGTTGGTTAGATGGTTATAGTACGAGATAAGGTTGTTAGTCAGTCTCTTAGTAGCTAAGTCGGCTTAGTTACTATATAAGGAGATTGTAAGAAGGATGAAAGGTTGGTGAATGAAAAGTATATTGTAGTATTACACTGTATCAATACATCGAGCAAGACGTGAAGCCTGGGTCTTATCATACTCAAACATGATTAGCTCCGGTGAAGTCTGGGTCTTATCATACTCAAACATGATGAGCTCCGGTGAAGTCGAAAATTCTTGAGATTAAATGCAGTTGAGGCACCGTTTATTCTGCAGCGAGAAGCCAATTCTGCTTTAACCCACTGTCTGTTCGAAGTGAAATCACCACCGAGTTATATGATCCTGTTAAAGTTCGGACACCTGACAACCTGTCACGTACTAACAAATCCCCCTTTTTTTTTTTTTTTTTTTTTTCTCTTTCGGTTTCCTTTTATATCTATGCATGCCATATAACTAATCTTTTGCATGCCATACCTTTTGGCCGAGATCCCAATTCGGTGGGATTCCTCTGGTTGCATACCATCTTCCAATTTTATTTGTTTTGTCTCACCGAACGACAACCTTACCGATTGAAAAACAAAATCTACGCCACGTGAAGGTCTACTACCTAAAATGGGTGGCCGTCCTTGTTTCGATCTCCAAGCTCATAAAAGTATTTTCACATGATAATCACTACAATAATAGTTGTTAGAAGAATTATTAAAATCCAACCGTCTCAATTAAGCAAACCTAGTAGAATAATCATTAAAAATATATAGATATTGACTTAATCCTATTAACTGATGTACAATTAATTAAGTGAAAAATCTATTGTTTGGATCTAAGAAAAAAAAATCATCATTAGCGTCAAACGTCGGTTATATAAGTGAAAGACATCGGTTTTTAGCATGCATACTCTCTCAAACAATTCACAGCAAGCAAGCTAGTGAAAGAAAGAGAAAAACAACAATGGTGCCAGAATTGCCAAGGTATGTGGTGTTACAATCAAGGTACAATGCCAAATACTTGAGCTACGTAAAAGAAGATGATAAGATCCATGACTTTCTCAAATTCTCCGAAGAAGAGGTGGTGAGTCTGTATGCAAAGTTCCATGTAGAGATGGCAAAGAGTAGTGGAGCTACTAAGGGACTGGAGCACATAAGATGCTGCTACAACAATAAATACTGGGTCAGGAGGTCGCAAACCCATAATTGGATCGTCGCCGGCGCTGACGAACCCCAGGAGGATGAATCCAAATGGTCATGCACCTTGTTCGAGCCAGTCTACGTGGACGAACACAATTCTGCTCAAGACGTCCGTTTTGGTCATGTCCAGCTTCAGAACTATGCGTGCTTATGGTGCAATGGCCCACCCTACAAGTCCTGCTTAATTGCAGCAAGTGGGGCCAGCAGCGAGTTGTGCGATGCATGTTTGATCGTTGATTGGGAGTCGTTGTTGGTATTGCCCAAACATATAGTTCTCAAGGGAAACAACAGGAAGTACCTCAACACAGGTGGATCTGGCAACACCCTTACTTGCAGTTCTCGTCTGATGACATTGGAGATCCCACAGTGGTGAATGAGGTTTCCACATTGGGGATGGAAGCGTTTGCATAAAATCCGATCGCTATGGAAAATTCTGGAGGCGAAGCCCTAACTGGATATGGCCAGACTCAGAGCTTCATGACAATGAGAACAACAAGGACATGTTTTGGCCTGTCAAGCTTGACGGTAAATTTTTGGCTCTCCGCAACTTAGGTAACAACTTTTTTCTGCAAGAGTCTTACCACGGAGGGGAAAGATAACTGTCTCAACGCTGCCGTCCCCACCATTACCCAAGAGACACGCTTGGAACTGGAAGAAGTGGTTGTGTCGAGAAGCATCTACAATGTCAACTTTCGCGTCTTGGATGCGAGGGTCTATAACCAAAGAGTTGTCACCATGGCCACGGGAGCCGCCATTAACCTAACAAATGAACAAAACACAGTAGACATGAAGCTCTCGTACTAGGATATTAGGAGCAGTACTTGGAACACAAGCCTGTCATTCAAGTCAGGCATCAGGACCACCTTGGAAGCCAGAATTCCTTTAATTGCTGTTTGGGCCTGCCGAGCTTAAAGTCGTTCTTGGTCCTGTAACATTCATCTAGAATCTTATCATGGGCTGCTCAGTCAAGGTCGGTCGAATCCTATTACGAAGAGGATTGATTTAGATAAGGGTGAGGTAGTCAAACCCTAGTGCAAATAATGAGTCTTAAGGGCTTAAAGCTGATGATGCTTAGAATTAGGGGATGAATCTGGTTCGTTAAGGAGCTTGGTTCAAAGTCCTATAAGGGTTAGGATTGGCCGAAACTTGATCAGATTGGCATGAGGAGTTCTAATCCAAGTGAACCTCTAGTTCGGCCATAAGGGGGTTCACTGCTATAAATAAAGAAGGGAGTGCATCATTCAAAGCCCCTTCAAATCAACACACAAATTGACATGCCCCAATCCCAATATTCCACGAACATCAGGATAGGCACGTGTTAGCCAACTTATCTTGCTACAATTCATCACCATCATATCGTACTCTAGTAGACCTTTTTGATGATGTGTTGTGTTTGCCTCAACGCAGCTTTCCACTATCTCGCACCAGGATCATTCGATTCGCGAGCACATGGGCGTGAGGTTTGAGCAGTCTTTTAGTAAGAGTTAGATGAATGTTTTAGTACAGAAGGTCAGCGGATTATATCACTATCTTACTATAATTCATAGGCATCACATCGGTTCTTTTCCAACGATATGTGTTCGTCTCAACGTATCTTTCCACTGTTTCACTACCGAACCTTATTGTTGTGAGTATGTGGATGTCGAAACACTTCTAGCAGATCTATTTGGTGCACTCTAGAATGGCACCACAGTGCGGTCAAGGCGAGAATAGGAAGATCTTTACACTTTTCTCGAATGGTGTGTGCTCTTTCGAGGTTTTTAGATTGATCATTTGTGAGTTCTTCTTTCCACCAACATTGACCTTATTTGACTAGAATTCTGCAACTAAGCAAAAATGGAGAGGTGGTTTGAGCACTGCAACAACTCCCTAGAGATACTGCTTATTTAGGAAGACAACTTCTCGTTTTCTGCTTGCTTGGCTTGAGCTTTTAGGTATGCTACTAACATGGTAGCCACTTCTCTTGAATCGCAAGGTACAGTTTTAAATATGTTATTCGTTGGCAAAACACTGGAGTAGTTGGTCACATTTGGAAGAACTGAGGAGGATAGGATGCTTAGTGCTGGATAAAGTTTTACAACGACAATTTCTGTTTTGTTCGGTTTGAGTATGACGATTTTTACGACGTGATACGAGAGTTTTCTACATGCAACATTGGTTGGCAGAGGTGTATTGTGAATTGGTATTCAGAGGATCGAATTTACAACTTGTGAAATTGTGCACCCTTAGGAAATTACTGCTTACTTATCGAGACGACAAATGTGTGATCGATAATTCGGGTGGCCAACTGTGATATCAATAACTTATTCATTGGGTTCGACAAGCGAGTGGGCAGGAAGACTCGTTTACGGCAGCTGTCACGGAATTGTTATTCTTGGGACTCAAACCAAAGACACATCTATTCTAGGAGTATGTGAAGTACGAATGCTTGGGCAAGACCCAATCTCATTTTTTCAGTTTTGGTTTTCAATATAAGTATTTTAACTTCCTTTACTTTAGTTTTTTGTTTTAGATGTTGTTTTGGGAGAAATATTTCCGTTTTCAATTTTAAGTTCAGCACGAATTTTCGACCTATATGTTAGTACATATCTATTTTGACGTTATCGTATTTTATGTACTTACTTTTGACCTTAAGCTATTTTGTGTTTTCGACCTTATATCTTATTAACGTATGTTTCTACTTTTACATTGATGGGGAAGAAAGTAAGAGCTTGGAGGCATGATAGAGGATTTTGCAACCCGCTCGCGACGGCGTGGCATATTCTCTTTGAAGCACCCACTTTGACTTGATTTCTCTTTATACATATATTCTTCTTCCTATTTTCGAGTAGTTCAGCTTAGTAAGTGATTTTAAATTTCGGGATGAAATTCTTTTAAGGGGGGTAGATTGTAACAAACCGTCCTGGGATTTTCTTCGTTTTGCTCGAGGACTAGCAAAAGCTAAGTGTGGGGGTATTTGATCAGCTCATATTTATATATATTTTACATCAAATTCACTTGTCTTTTCTTAGTTAGTTCCTTATATTTTTGAGCTATTTACTTTGTTTTTGTGTTTTCTAGGATTTGTCAAGCAAAGAAAAGAAAAATAGCACAAGTGGGATTTTAAGTAACAAATTCGTCAAAACTGCTTATGCAGGTCAGCTGACTTTGGAAGCAAGTTGTGAACAGATCAAAATGAATTAGAGAATGAACCTTATATTCTTGGAAAGCTACGGATGTATATTTTCTGGAGCATTTCACATATTGTTAATATCATTTTTCTAGAAGAGGTTATGGCCGTTTTAACACTGAAAGGTTCACAAGAGACTAAGCAATTTGTAACTGCAATGAAAGCAATAAACCCAATAAATCTAGCAGCCAAAACTGATGCAGCCAAGAACAAGCCAGCTGACACCTATTCAAATATCAGAGGAAATGAAAATAAAGATGAGGATTAAGTGGGAGTAATTGGCATAAAGGCTACCCAAAGAATTACAATTGTTTTACCATTTCCTCTCACTTATTGCCATCACTAAATGGCTGTTAGTGGGTGAGTTAAGGAGAAGAAAATGGGGCAGCAAGTTAAAAAGGGAAAAGGCTGCAAGGTTGAAAACAGAAGAGAAGGGAAAAAAAATAGAAAAGAAATAGGACAAGGCAGCTTTGCGGAAAGGAAGGAAAGGAAGGAGGAAATCTTGGTATTCTCTTCCCTCGGTTTTATCTTCTCAAACTCATGTCTTTCTTTTGGTTTTATTTGATAATAATGTGTAACTAAATTTTTAGTAGTTAGGGGTTGTTTTGAAGCCCCGAATATGATTGCAAGTTTGTTATGACATTTTGTTTGAATTACTTTTATGAATGGATGAAAATTGATTCACTACTTGTCTCATTGATGAATTCTTTATGTGTTTTCTACGGATGCATACTTAGTAAGCATATCTAGGATTCTAACGCTATGAATATGTGTGTGCCTACCCTTGTCGAATAAGGACCTACATATGTTCTAGAGTAGTACTTGTTAATTGCGATTAACATGTGAACCAATTTCTAGGATAAGTAAGACAACGCCAGTACTTACGATGCCTTGTGATGACTCAAACTCTTTTGTTCTTAATGATTTCTACTTGTTAAATCTATGAACACGCCATTCTAGATTGCATGCTAGGGACTAAGTTAAGTTGAAAATGCCATTCTTTTAACATACTAAATAAGAAAGAGTAATAGGTTGAGTTCTAACATTAAGCCAACTTGAGTATCTTCATCTTGAAATAAAAGGAATTTGAATGAAACATAACATGTTTGCATGATTATTTGGTGGTGGATAGCAATTCCCCTAACTCGTTTTTCTTAATTTGTGAACTACTAAAAATTTGTTTCTGTCCTGTTTTTGTTCAATTTAATTTAAATAGCAAATCAACTCCAAAAATCCTAAACATTTGTGTGAGTGTAGCTTTGTGTGTCTAGTGTGTTCATATAAAATTTCGTAGACTTTAGATAAGTGTAAGTTGGTCTAATAATTATGTTTTGAAGGCTGGTCAGTAGGGACAACAAACAATTTTTGTGACATTTTAAGTAGTTAGACAAAACAATCTTCTACGGGAAAGACCCTTGTTTTCATATGCTACAATTGACAAATCTTAGTGTTAATAAAGAAAATCAATAGGACATTTGTGTGCTACTTTGTGGTGTGCTTTTAATCTTATCACCCATTCCCTTAAAACCCCTAAGCCCAAATCCTAAACCCAATTCCCTAAAGCCCTAAACCCAACCCACCTAAAAGTCTAAGTCTAAACCCTTTAACCTTTCAAAACCCTAAACCATTAATCCGGAACCCCTCATAGGCTAATTTCGACGTCCTAGACCCGTTTTTGAAGTCCGTTTTCCCAAATTCAATCGTTTGAGTACAGTTGGATTAATTGGACCCCTTATGTGCTTATGGGCAATTATTGTGGCGTTTCCGTGTTTGCTAGTGGCTCTTCAGCGGCTAAGTATCTGTGAGTGGACCCCTTCTAAAATGCATGTTTTAATAGTAGAAATGTATACATGAAAAGCATGATTTAATTATTACGTTTTATGAAACGTTTTATGAGATAATTTGCTTACTGAGGCTAGATTGAATTACTACTATTTTTCCTATAACCCGTGTTCTTATAGAATATCTGATGGATGACGATATGATATTTAGAACATGTTTAGAACACCTCTTTATAGTATAGATGATGGATGACTATATACTATGAAATTGTTTTTCAATATATGTATGTTCAATGGTTTTGTACTTACCTAGTGGTCCTTATTTCGTTGCGGGATGTAAGGATAGATTTTGGTCCTTCCCGGGCAACGGTTTGGTGTTGGCATATGGCCTGGAGTGTGTTTCCTCTGACTATTTAGCATAGGGACAAAGAGCCGACATGGGGCCTGGAGTGTATTTTCCTCTGACTGTCTACTCAGAAATGGGGAGCCGACATGGGGCCTGGGGTTATCGAACATTCACTAGTGATTATTATATATACAATATATGTTTTGAGACATTGCACGGCGTGCTAGGTTTCGGAAAACCTATGTTTATCATTATATATGTGTTTTCATAAAACCTGGGGGTTAGTACGTTGATAATTGTTTTAGTGTGTGTGTATATATATATATATATATATATATATATCAACTTGGTCAACTCATGTTTGTTTTGTGCCCCCTTCATGACTTAGAATCAAGGCATACAATCCCAGCGTCCAGGCACTTCCGCATCGTCATCTTCGAGTCTTCTTGATAAGCTCATATTTATATATTTTTTACATCAAATTCACTTGTCTTTTCTTAGTTAGTCCCTTATATTTTTGAGCTATTTACTTTGTTGTGTTTTCTAGGATTTTTCAAGCAAAGAAAAGAAAAATAGCACAAGTGGGATTTTAAGTAACAAATTCGTCAAAACTGCCTGTGCAGATCAACTGAATTTGGAAGCAAGTTTCAAACAGATCAAAATGAATTAGAGAATAAGCCTTATATTCTTGGAAAGCTACGGATATCTATTTTCTGAAGCATTTCGCGGATTGTTAATATCATTTTTTTAGAAGAAGTTATGGCTGTTTTAACACTGAAAGGTTGACCAAGAGGTTGAGCAGCTTGTAACTGCAATGAAAGCAATAAACCTAATAAATCTAGCAACCAAAACTGATGCAGCCAAGAACAAGTCAGCTGACACTTATTCAAATATAGAAGGGAATGGAACTAAAGATGAGGATTAAGAGGGAGTAATTGGCATAAAGGCTACCCAAAGAGTTACAATTGTTTTACCATTTCCTCCCACTTATTGTCATCACTAAATGACTATTAGTGGGTGAGTTAAGGAGAAAAAAATGATGCAACAAGAATTGGTTTAAAAGTAGTGTTGGGGAAGGAAGGAAAGAAGATGAGGCCTCAATTGATTTCTTTTCTCAAACTCATGTCTATCTTTTGTTTTTATTTAAGGATTGTGTGTAACTAAATTTTTAGTAGTTAGGGGCTGTTTTGAAGCCCCAAATATGATTCCAAGTTTGTTATCACAATTCGTTTGAATTACTTTTATGAATGGATGAAAATTGGTTCACTATTTGTCTCATTGATGAATTCTTTATGTGTTTTCTATGGATGCATACTAAGTAAGCATATCTAGGATACTAATGCTATGAATATGTGTGTGCCTGCCCTTGTCGAATGAGGACCTACATATGTTCTAGAGTAGTACTTGTTAATTGAGATTAACATGTGAACTAATTTTTAGGATAAGTAACACAACGCTAGTACATACGATGCCTTGTGATGACTCAAACTCTTTTCATTATTAATGATTTCTACTTGTTAAATCTATGAACATGCCATTCTAGATTTCATGCTAGGGACTAAGTTAAGTTGAAAATGCCATTCTCTTAACATACTACATAAGAAAGAGTAATAGGTTGAGTTCTAACATTGAGCCAACTTGAGCATCTTCATCCGGAAATAAAATGAATTTGAATGAAACATAACATGTTTGCATGATTATTTGGTGGTGGATAGCAATTCCCCTAACTCGTTTTTCTTAATTTGTGAACTACTTCAAATCTGTTTCTGTCATTTTTTGTTTGATTTAATTTAAATAGAAAATCACCTCCAAAAATCCCAAAAATTTGTACGAGTGTATCTCTGTGTGTCTAGTATGTTCATATACAATTTCGCAGACTTTAGATAAGTGTAAGTTGGTCTAATAATTATTTTTCAGTGGCTGGTCAGTAGTGACAACAACCTAGTTTTTGTGACATTTTAAGTAGTTAGATTAAACAATCTTCTACGGGAAAGACCCTTATTTTCATATGCTACAATTAATAAATTTTAGTGTTAATAAGGAAAATCAATAGGACATTTGTGTGCTGATGTGAAAATTAACTTAACACACAAGTTAAACCTTCTTGTTGACAATTGTAGTATGGATAAGTAGAGATCGTTCTTAAACTGGGGATTAAGAGGGATTGCTAAAACACTTTAAACTGACTCAAATATGTAAAAAAGGCTAAAAACACTTAACTAGACTCAAAGAACTCAAAACAAACTCAAAAGACTCAAAACAATCTAAAAATGCTCAAAATTGCCTAAAAACAACAATTAGGCAGTTTCTGACTCTAACAAACTTTTGGACGAATTTTGGTTTTAAATTGATTCAAAACACTTAAAAACACAAACTAAACAGATTCTAACTAATTAGACACTCTAAAGTAAAGGGGGTTTTGGTTTTAGTGACTTTGAAAACAAAACAAACAGATTATAAACTAAGCAAAATTTGGACGAATTTGGGGTAAAACTATGAATGATAGGCTAGTTAGGAGGTTCTTCTCCACCTTTGACACACTTGCAAACAAATTGATTTCCAGTTGCTCCTTCAATACTCATGAATTCCCAATGCCCCAGATTAAATGTGAATTGCACTACTTAACCCTCAGATTTACTAATTTCATTGAATTGGATGATTGCATACAACAACCTAAAGCATTGTTCACAAGTTCTCTACATGAATTGCATAATAAAGATACGAGCAAAGATCATTAAGTTCTATGAAAATCATAAGCATTGATGAGGCACTTGTAACAATGAATTGCATGAAACTTATGCCAAGAATTTACTTAACGCGATTGTGACAAACAACACTCACTACTTGTGAATATAAGTTCATAACGATTAGGTGAAACTCCCTTATATCCTAGCATCAGATTTATGCATGAAAATTAAGCGTGCACTCTCAACCAACACACACAAATCAGTTTTAATTCAAACGGATAAGTAAATAGAATTCACAACTTATGAATCACAACTGGATGTAATCAAATCATATAGCAAGTATGAACATGGTTTTGAATTCCCCCTAGCTAAGAGGGGTTTAGTTCCTCATACTCACAAAACAAGAATTATTGAATTGAAACATTGGAAACAAAAGAAAGATTACACCTAAAACGTTCTAGCAATCCTATCTCGAATGGCAAACACGTCCAAAGGCTGTCTTCCTTTTTTCTTGCTGCGGCACAAGGTTTGTTGGTGAGTTTTGGGGGTTATGGATGGTGTAGAAGGATGGGTTTATGGCTAGGATAGATGTATGGTGCGGCAAGGGTTGATTTTGGTAAAAAACAATGGAGAATGGTGAAGGATGGATGCGGCAGAGTGTATGGAATGATTTCTGGTGTGAATAGGTGAATGACTGGATCCTTTTGGCTGCAAAAAGGAAGTCTATTTAAGGTTTTCAAGAATTAAAACCCTAACTTATTTTGGGTAACAGAAATTAAGTCAAAAGCTTCTAGAAAAAGGAAATAAAATCAGAAAACTAAGGGAAATAGGCTAAGATATGCGGCAAGGAAATAAAACACAATAGGAATGTGTTTTAATGCAAGGAAATAGGAAAGAGAGGGTCAAGAGGGTGCGACATGGCCTTTGATTGTGCAAGGAAGGTATATTTTGTGTCCTAGAATGCTTAGGAGGCCTTCAATGTTGCTGGAATTTAGAGACATTTAGGATTAGGAAATGTCAAACCAAAATAGGAAACATTGGCTTAACTTTCCTACTTCAATTAGGAATCCTCATGTGAGTAGGAGTCCTCATTCTTCTAGGAATCCATCTTCAATTAGGAATCCTAGCATCTGTAGGTCTTCAATTTCGTCCATCTCCCTTGCTCTAAGAATGTGATAACCATTCCCAGCCCAATTTTGCTCCAAAAGGCTCCAAAATGCACCTTCTTGCATACTTTGTCCTTAGAACCTGAAAACACATGAAAATGGCTTAAAAGACTAAAATAACTAAGAAATAACAACGTAAATGCACAAGAACAAGCCAACTAAGTTGCCTAAATATGCTCCTATCAAATTCCCCCACACTTAGCTTTTGCTAGTCCTCGAGCAAAACAAAAGAAACAAAATGAAACAAAACAAACAAAACACAACCTAACCTTCCAACATTTGCCTCAGGGATTTCCAATGCACATGACATGTTAAAAATCATCATTCCCACATATTTTGGTTATCTTTACGCTTGAGCACATACTTAATTACAGTCACCACTTACTAGTTCACAATTAACCAATTAAAACAATGTTTGAATGTAGTAACATGCCTTAGAGAATTTACTCAATTCCTTACAAGATACTCTCTATTTTCACACACATTTTCTGACTACACACCTTACACTAGTTTTATGTGAGAAGATTGATGTAAACATGAAAGACTAGTACTCACATATGTTATAACAAAGAAAGCAATTTCTGGAGTTAATAAGCATGTTTAGATATGATCTCATGAATGGGATGCTACTACTTAGATGCGAGAACCAGTGACACCATATGCTCATACCAATTTCAAACTCCACAAATTGAAACACACAACACTCAAGATTGAAGTCGAGGGTTGTAACGAGGCGTGGGAGTAATGGCTAACAAAGAAAGGATAGGGATAACAAACGTTCTTAAAGCGATAGCAAGCAAAGCAATGAAATCGACACTTAGAATTCACTTTAGAATGCAGAGTCAATTTTTAAATACAAAGGGAAAATTCATGCAACACTTAGGGCCGAATTCAATGTTTTGGACCCTTTCTTTAACAAACAACACTTTAGAGCTCTTTTTCATATATTTTTCAATTCTTTTTCACTCTTTTCACAACTCTTTTTTTTTCTTTCTTTTTTTTTTCTTTACCCGTGCCTCATTAAAGACTTTGGCACACACGCACACACAAGAATCACTTCCCCCACACTTGCTTTCTGCAATACATTGATAAAAAAAGGAATTCATTTTAAGTCATGCTTTACTATGCTTCAAGAACAAGGATATGGATGGTCCTAAACTAGGCTAGGTAAGGATAGTGTGGGTTAACAAAGAACATAGGCTTAACAAGGCTCAACGGGGTTAAACTTAAACACAAAATGAAATAGGGGCACGGCAATTTGGCTTTGGTGGTCACTACACAACTTCATCTTGAATATGTGTTATGCAACTCAATAGCATGCTTTGAATGAAACGGGCATGAGTTCTAGCATTTGGAACTAAATGATGAAACGCCTTCTAAGTAGCAACCAAGCAAAGAATAACGAGATCATGCAACGACTTAGAAAACAAGAATGCACAGATTATTAACTCTCCAAATAAACGTTTAGGCTCAAGTCTCACAAGGTCGTAGCGTTTGTTTAAGTTCCTTCCTTCAAGCATGTTACAAAAACTGATTTTTCATTTATGATTGCATGTGAATTCATAAATTATAACCACAACCAAGCATACACCAAAGAGTAAATCAAATTTTCATCCATGTTTATAACTCTCTTTAACAGTCATGCAATTAAAAACCAAATCCTCATCATTTTGTTGGAAGGTACCCTAAGACACAAACAAACACACAAAAACAACTCTTTTTGGGGTTTTCAAAACAATTTTTCAAAATTTTAAGAGATTTTCGGATTTTTAAGTCAAAACACACTAAAACACTCCAAAACAGCTTAAAAACACTTAAAAGCAACAAGGAACAACACTAGAAGTAATGGGTGATAAACTCCCACGAATTTCATTCAAAACAACTTGTTTACCCCCCCCACACTTAAATCCAACATTGTCCTCAATGTTTCAAGCATAAACTCACAGAAAAACAAGCAAACAAAAAAACAACGAATAAACACACTTAATAACTAGAATAGAAACAATCAGCAAAGAGGAAGGTGTAGGAACGTAAATCTGGAAGTGGAGTGATTCCTAGATCTTCCTTTGTTGAATGCATGGGTTGCCTCCCACGTAGCGCTTGCTTTAACGTTGTGCAGCTGGATGAGGAGCTCATTCACTTCCCATTGGAGCCCACGGCATGCAGGGAGATGTCATCCACCGCATGCTCCTCAAAGTGCTCGTATTAAGGCTTCAAACGGTGTCCGTTCACTTAGAATTCATGACCTGGTTTGAGACTTTGAATCTGGATTGCACCATAAAGAGAGACGTTAGTAACAACAAACGGTCCAATCCATTTTGAACGTAACTTACCGGGAAACAAACATAGACGGGAATTAAACAATAGCACTTTCTGCCCTATGGAGAAAGTTTTGCCACGAAGCATGTTGTTATGGAAAGCCTTGGTTTTCTCCTTGTAAATGCGAGCACTCTCGTATGCCTCGTTCCTTATCTCATCAAGTTCATGTAATTGGAGTTTCCTATGACTTCCCGCTGCACCTAGGTCCATGTTGAACTTCTTGACTGCCCAGTGAGCTTTGTGCTCCAATTCGACAGGTAGATGTCATGGCTTGCCATAGATGAGCCGAAATGGAGACATCCCAATGGGTGTTTTGTACGCCGTACGATATGCCCACAGTGCATCATCTAAGCGTAAGCTCCAATCCTTCCTTGTTAGCCCAACTGTCTTCTCTAGAATCTGTTTGATCTCTCGATTTGAAACCCCGGCTTGGCCATTTGTTTGAGGATGGTAAGGTGTAAAAACCTTATGGTTGACATTGTACTTCCTCAATAACGCCTCAATGGTCTGATTGCAAAGACGAGACCCTTCATCACTTATGATTACTCGTGGCATGCCAAACCTTGCAAATATGTTAATTCTAATGAAATCTGCAACCATTTTAGAATCATTAGTCCGAGTGACTTTTGCTTCCACCCACTTTGACACATAATCAACCGCAAGTAAAATATACATGAAACCATACGAGGAAGGAAAGGGACCCATAAAATCAATACCCCAAACGTTAAAAATTTCAACATTGAGGATGGAAACCTGCGGCATTTGATCCCTTGCACTTATATTTCCTGTTTTTTGGCATTTATCACATGTTAAGCAAAAAGTTCTAGCATCCTTAAAGATACTAGGTCAATAGAACCCACATTGTAACACCTTAAGTGCTATTCTTTGTGTGCCAAAGTGACCACCACATGCATATGTATGACAAAAGCTTAAAATGGAATGAAACTCAGAATCATGCACACATCGACGAATAATTTGATCCGGGCAATATTTCCACAAATATGGATCATCCCACACATAAAACCGTGCATCATTTCTAAGCTTATCACGTTGGTGTCTAGTGAGAGTGCTTGGAATTCGTTTAGACACCAAAAAGTTAACCAAATCAGCATACCAAGGTTCACTTACCTTAATGGACATCAATTGTTCATCAAGAAACATTTCAGTAATGGGTAGGGACTCCTCAGTATGCATCATACGGCTTAGGTGGTCAGCCACCATGTTTTCATTTCCCTTTTTGTCTCGAATCTCAATGTCGAACTCTTGAATAAGCAATATCCATCGAATTAGCCTTGGCTTGGCCTCCTTCTTACTGAGCAAATATTTTAAAGTTGCATGATTAGTGAAAACAATTACTTTAGTACCAATTAAATATGATCGAAATTTATCTAAAGCAAAGACAACGGCAATAAGTTCTTTTTCCGTTGTGGAATAGTTTAATTGGGCATCATTCAACGTCCGTGAAGCATAGTAAATGATATACGGCCTCTTATCCTTTCTTTGTCCTAAAACAGCCCCTAAAGCATAATCGGATGCGTCACACATGAGCTCAAAAGGAAGGCTCCAATCAGGTGGAACAATAATGGGAGCCGTGGTCAACAACTCATTGAGTTGGTTGAATGATGCCTGCACTCCTTATTGAAATCAAACGCCACATCTTTTTGTAGGAGACGGCAAAGAGGTTGGGAAAACTTTGAGAAATCTTTGATGAGTTTTCGATAGAAACCTGCATGTCCAAGAAAAGAACGAACCTTTCTAACCGAAGTAGGAGAGGGTAAGTGACGTACAAGATCTATTTTTGACTTATCAACCTCAATATCATTTTCAGAGATGATATGACCTAAAACTATACCTTGTTTAACCATGAAATGACATTTTTCCCAATTGAGAACAAGGTTAGTTTCAACACATCGTTTTAAGATCAAACTGAAATTATACAAACAACCATCAAATGAATCACCAACAACGCTGAAATCATCCATAAAAACTTCAATAATTTTCTCAACATAATCAGAAAATATGTTCATCATGCATCTTTGAAATGTGGCAAGTGCATTACATAAACCAAATGGCATGCGATGATAAGCAAATGTACCAAAGGGGCATGTGAAAGTGGTTTTTTCTTGGTCCTCAGGTGCTATAACAATTTGATTATAACCAGAATAACCATCAAGAAAACAATAGAAAGCATAACTCACTAACCTCTCAAGCATTTGATCAATGAATGGCAAAGGGAAGTGATCCTTCCTAGTGGTGGCATTGAGCTTCCTATAATCGATACACACCCTCCAACCTGTTTGGATTCGAGTAGGCACAAGCTTATTTTCGGCATTTGTCACCACAGTTACTCCGGATTTCTTTGGAACACATTGAACGGGCAAAACCCAACGACTATCGGAAATAGGATAGATCACTCCACAATCTAAAAGCTTGATTATTTCCTTCTTCACAACTTCCATCATCTGAGGGTTGAGTTGGCATTGAGCCTCTCGAGATGTTTTAGACCCCTCTTCCAAAAGTATGCGATGTATGCAAGTGGTGGGGTTGATTCCTTTTATGTCGGCCAATGTCCACCCAATTGCCGTTTTGTACTCCCTTAGTACCCTTACCAACTTGTCCTCCTCTTATGCCGTGAGTGTGCTTTAGATGATGACGGGCAACGTCTCATCTTCGCCCAAGAAAACGTACTTTAAATGGCTTGGCAATGGCTTAAGTTCAAGTGTAGGTGGCTACACAACTGAAGGAAAATAGCTTATTAGCCGAAACTGAAATGGAAATTGGGTCCAAAAACTTACCAGATTGTAGTGGCAATGATTCGAGGCAGCTACCATCTCAATTACATCTTCATTAGGGGGTACGACAAGGGAAAAATCATGCATGCCATGGGGGTGCATGGTTTCTGCTCCATTATTTTGAATGTCCATTCCTCATGAAAGAACTAATTCAAGTGCATTGTCATTCAACTGTTCAAAATGGTCCTGCGCCAAAGAGTCAAATACATCAATAGAAAAACATGAGTGATCTTCACTAGAATACTTGACAGAATCAGAAAGATTGAAATTAATAACTTCCCCATCAAATTCCATCGTCAAAGTTCCATTAAACACATCAATCTTTGTACGGGCAGTTTTCATGAATGGCCGTCCAAGGAGGATGGGCAATGTAGGGGAATGGTTCGATTCATCCATTTCAAGAATGTCGAAATCCGCCGGAAAGACTAAGTGACTGACCTGCACTAAGATATCTTCCAAAACTCCCTTTGGATAGGCATTAGATCGATCGGCCAATTGTATAATCACACCATCATTTTTCATTTCGCCCAAGTGCATAGATGCATAAATTGAATAAGGCATGACATTTATAGATGCACCTAAGTCTAACATGGTAGATTCAAAATGAGTATTACCAATTACACAAGGAATTGTAAAACTGCTCGGATCCTTGCATTTAGTAGGCAATTTACGTTGCAAGATGGCCGAGACATTTTCACCTACCTTTACAACCTCCTTAGTCGAAATTCTCTTCCTAGTGGTGCAAAGTTCTTTTAAAAACTTGACATACCTTGGAACTTGCTTATTGCATCTAAAAGTGGTATATTGACTTGAACTTTTCTAAACGTTTCCAAAATGTCCTTTTCAGCCTCCTCCTCCTTTAATTGCATAAACCTACAAGGAAATGGTACATTTGGAGGAACAAAGTTAGAATTAATCAAAATTGGAACTTCCTTACTTTTGTTGGTCGAATTGGATTGGTTGGGTGGCTGCGGCAAGGGTGGTTCTATCCTTGTCGTGGCTGTGCTTTGCTCCTCCTCTTCAATTATCAACTCTTCAACCTTATTGGAACATGATTTGGAAGGTTGGGGATCAGATCCAACTTGTTTCCCATTTTGCAAACTCATGGCTTTGGCAGATTCGAATCCTCCCTTCAGGTTGACAACGGTTGAGCTAGGCAACTTACCTTGCTCTCTGAATTATCCTACAAACTCCGCAATCTGCCTAATTTGTTTCTCCATTTGGTCCACCCTTTTGTCTTGGTTTTGCATTGCTTTGGCTTGATTTTCTTGCCCCTGAGACAAATTGGTGAGTAACTTAAGAAGTGTGTCATTATCTAAAGATGTACCTGAAGTGTTTTGGGCAGGTTGTTGTGGGGCTTGTGTTGGTGCGTATTGCTTGGTATAGAAGCCCGGGGGTTGCTGCCTAAAGCCTCCTTGTTGTTAGGGTTGTTGGGGCTCCCTCCACTTGAAATTTGGATGGTCTCTCTAACTTGGATTATACGTGTTAGAGTATGGATCGTTCCTTGGCTGGTTTTGGCCTTGAAATCCAATTGCATTGGCGCTTTCCCATCACCATTCTTAATCAATTGTGGGCACTTTTCAGAGGCATGTCATTGGATAGAACACACACCACATACACTTGGTCCTTGCATCCTTATTCCTTCGGCCATCTGAGACACAATGGAAGTATGATTAGCTAATTGAGATTGAATATCGGATGTGGAACTTACCTCATTTACTTGCTGCCGTGGGGTGTCCCTTTGCCCAATGCCTTCGTATTGTTGTGCATTCAATGCACGATTTGCAATTAGTGTCTTGGCAGCCATGGGTGTTTTGTCCACCAAAGCTCCTCCCGTTGAGGCATCTAGCATTTGGCATTCAATTGGTAGAAGACCTTCGTAGAAATATTGAAGAAGAAGCTCCTCCTTCATTTGGTGTTGTGGACATGAGGCAACAAGGGTTTTAAAACATTTATAATAATTTGGAAATGACTCACCATGGTTTTGCTGAATGCCACTAATCCTTTTGCGTAGAAGAATGAC